>NC_071989.2:111635000-112260000 GCF_028885655.2 Pongo abelii | reverse complement strand
TTAATGTAATAAATACAGGAAACTTTATTTATTTTTATTTAGAGACACTTTTCCTGCCATTGGCCCTTTCTATTACATTTTACTATTTCAGATTTAATTTCATTCAGACCAATAAATTGAAGGCCAGACAACTGGAAATATTTTGAATGACAAAATAATAAAGGCTTTAAAATAAATATATTTGGAAAGATAAGAATTTTTCACAATTTAGACAGCTTTTCTATAAAAACATGGTTGTTAAAAGACAAAACAAAATAAGAAATCAGACCCTCTGTTTAGAATGCTTAATGGTACTACCATCTTTACCATTTTAGGTTATTTACACAGTATCAACTTTTTACTTTCCAATTATTCAAGTGTGATATTTCCAGGAATGTATTTGTCCTGTCATTTTAAGCACTCCTGATTATCCATGACCCAAACACATGCCTGCACAAAAAAATAATTTGTTAATAAAGGATTGGTTCTGAGTGAATAATAAATAATTTCTTTAAATTTTTCCAATCTTTTTCTCACCTTTGGAGCCTTAGACAGGTAACTCCATTTTGTTTATGTTTTAAGGCTTACTGATGTGCTATTCACTTTTGAATTGAGGCTAATTGATATTAACTTATATGCCTTGTAGATTACCATTGTCTAGGGAGGAAATTATTCTAAGGTGGGTATATCGGGAATAAACAACATTCTTGGCAGAAAAAAAGAATATCTAAACCTGAGAAAATGCTTTATTCTGTCTTTTAATTCTTAAAATGTTTAAACTAGGGAAAGCATAAGTTGGGTAGGTACAGCATATAAAAATTTCAAAAAGCTCAATGTACTTTGGACATGAGACACACTGAAAAAGAGGGAAACATATGTAAAGAAAAGAAAAAGTAGTAATTTCAGCAAGTACTTGACATGGAAAGGACCTAATCTGAAGTAGATCTTCAAACTCATTTTCAATGATCAAGATGGCTTAGGGATTCTACACTTTAGGAATCTGAATGAGAACTTCTGTCTTTTTCAAAATTTATTGCACATCTTGCTTCAAGATGTGCCTCTTTTTTTCCATCAGAAAATGATTCTTTCTGGATTTTAAATGAAGATATAGGGTTTTTTATGTTTCTTTCTCTGCTCCACATGCAATGATGAAAATTTTCAGTCTTCAAAACACAATCAAACAGTAAGTAATATTTCTGCTTTTATATTTGGGCATGTAAATAAACATATACATACATTAAAAAGGGTGAGATATGCAATTCTGAGATGTGCTCCCTAATTCTCTATGAATTTGTAAATATCCTGCCATAACCCACAGTAATTACTGCCATGATGTCATAGATAACCTTCCATTCAAATAGTACAGCATTTTGTCTCTAAAGGGCTTTAAAAATAAAATGTGGTTCCCAGTTGATCCAACTAAATCTCATACAGGAATGTTTCTACATGTGAAACTTACATATTTTGTGCATTTTAGCTGCCTCCACTCTGGGAAGTCTAATGCCTTTGATAAATTACCAAGAGGTTAACTTAGAAAGTCAGAGACTCATAGCATTGAGATTTAGAAGGGCCAATAGAGACCATCCACCTCCACCCGCCACATTTTACAGGTGGAATCATTCAGGGCTGAAAGTTGTTCCAGTGGTTAAATAGTGTGACAAGAATGCCAGCAATAACATTTTATATTAAGATTTTAATTTAAATATAGATGTATCATATAAATAATAACACTGATAACTTTTTGCCCTGGATTTAGAACAGAACAAGAGTAAAATTTTGAAGTAATTTTGTTATTTATATCCACATTAAAGAAACTGAAATATAGACTGACTTAAGAAATAGTATAGACAGACAGACTAACATAAGGGTCACACAACTTATATTAAAGCTATAGGTAAATGAGAAAAGAAAAAATAGGAAGCCCAAAATAAGTAAAAAGTAAGCAGGCTTCCTATTATAAAAAACTACATTATACCAATGAGTCAAAATATATTTTTACTATAAACTATATTGACCTCCACAAAAAATTAAATTTTGTTCCCAAACATTTTACATGCACAGTAATTTTAAATACTATGAATACTATTTTTAGTTATTCCCATTACAACATATTTCCAAAGTGATAAAATTCTAAATTGTTATGGTGTTTAATAAATTTTTTAACTTAAATGTTTTATTTTGTAGTAATTGTAGTTCATGTGCAGTTGTAAAAATAATCAAGAGAGATCCCATGGACTCTTAACGCAGTTTCCAAAAATGGCAATATATTGCAAAATTGCAGTATCATATCACAGTCAGGAGTTTTACAGTACAGTCAAAATGCAGAACAGTTTCAAAACCACCAAGACCCCCTTATTGCTTTTTTTAAACACACCCACCGCCCTCTTCTCTACAGTGTTCCTAATCCCTGACAATCACTAATCTGTTCTCCATTTCTGTAATTTTTAAAGTCAATTTTAACAAAGGGCATGGAGATAGCTGAGAGAAAAATTAAACTTATAAAGAAAGAAATAGTACTTTTGTTATTGTTTTCTCAGTAAATGGAATTCATATTCTCCTAAATGTTAACTTTAAGTTAGATTGCTAGATTATCTATAAATATGTATTTATCTGTTGATATTCCTTATAAGTAAAACTTCTTTATTGTTTACATTTTCAGTAAAATTTCTAGATTTTAAGGGAAAATGTTATAAAATACAAGAGCAATACATTCAAAGTTAAGAACTGAATAATAATATTTCTCAGTAAACTGTGCTTGGAAAAGTAAATTATATCTTTGGGCCTATGGTTCTTCATGTAAAAAAATTCAACTCTTGCAATGGTCCTTAAAGCATAAGTCATGATTCCATTTATAGTAAGATAAAATAATTTATGGAAAAGGTATTTTAATATTTTCATTCAAAAACTTTTTTCTTTTTTTAATTATAAAGCAGCAGAGTCAAAGAATATAGAAATAAATAAACGTTAAATGTGGTTGTCATGCAGCAGGTTTGACTTGCACTCACAAGTGACTACCACTGAAATGAACACACAAGGGATGTGTCTTGCCAATTACTGAGAAGGCTCACCTGTGATTGATTTACCTAGTCAAGAGTAGAATCTTCAGGAAGATATTTCTTCCTGTAAAAAGAAAAGCCAATTTACTTCATTATAATGACATTGCAAGGACATAAAATTTCAAATTTTAAACCTCACGACATATATACTCACATTTGTGTCTTAGCACAACTCCTTTATTCACCTCCCTTCTCACAACATGGATTAATATCTGGGTGTAATGGGAGAAAGAGAACCATGAGCAAAAAAAGTAATGGGACTATTCCACTAAAAAATGTGTAATACAGTCCTTTGTTCATTCAAAAATACTGTGTAATATACACAAGTCATTTCTACATGCTGAGACTATTGCAGGGAACAAAACAAAGAAAATTTCCTTCCTTCTCAGAGGGAAATATTAATAACACTATCAAAACAGCCTTAGTTGTATACTTACGTTGGGGGAGTGAAAACTAAGGAAGAAATAGAGGATTATTATTATTTTTTCATCACTATAGGAAACACAAACTGACTTCGATATTTTGGTAGACACTTCCAGGCATAAGTCTATTACTAATATAATTGGCCATGGTGATTTGTTGGAAATTATATGACACCTAATGGAAATTTGAACAGTGTCAGGCAATAGTATTCATGAGCTCAGAAATGAACCAGCGCAAGTGTGTAACAAAGGGAAATATATCCAGAGGTTGTAGCTGAAGTGATTCAGGGCTTCCTGATTACAGCAGTGCCCATTAAGCAGAGTGGTAACACACTATGGAGCTACAGGAGAATTTTTAAGAAATTGGGTACTACCAGGTACCCAATTGGACATACATATAATATACCTTTTACAAATTCCCCAAATTACCTAGAATACTTTTTGAGTAATGGTGTTGCCAAAACTATTGGTGACCACAGCACATCTCCAGACTTTAGCTAAAGCTGCTGTGAATAATTGCTGTGATTGGTGGCCCTGTTCCCACTATGAACTCAGTACCATTCAGCTTGCTCAGCCTTTGGGCCTTGAAATGCCCAGGAGCTTGCTCAGCCTGTCCCTAGAACTTTGAGAATGTTAACACCCACAACGTACTCCACAACCAATGAAAGATGTGAGTCATGGATAAATGTTCCAGCCTCCCATCTTTCAGAGGAGCCATTCTGAAATGCATTCTAAATGGCTTCTCAGAAGTTCTTCATCATGATAGATACCTTGTTGTCCACAGAGGTAACTGATTAATAATGCATCTTATTCCCTATCTATTCATTCTCCCCTATGTATAGCTCCTTGTTTCATGGCAACATCCTGAGCTTACAATAAATGCTATTTACTCTATTGGACCTAAATAAAAGTTGGGATTCCACATTATAGGTAAAGGAACTGTTAAAGTAGTAGCTGCATACATAATATTGGGTTCATCAATGTTCCAGTTTCATACCATAACAATTTAGGAATCCAGATAAGCAATCAATCAATACTTCTGCTCCTATCTACTTTGGATGAAGAAAAGAGATGTAAATTATAAGTAAATTAGTAATTTTGAAGCAAGGTTGGTTATCACACACAGTTAATGAGATCGTATGTAACACTTTCCTGTAAGTTAGTTACCTAGCATGGACTGTTGTCTTGATAATGAAACTGTATGTGAAAGAAATTCAATTAACAAAAGTGGAAAGTATTGCCTGAATTTAGAACTAATGAATTTGGAACTGAATTTGATCACTTGGAATTCACTGAGCACATTTTTATTGAATATAGCCTATGTACTGAGAAGAAGATGGAAATAAAGAGTAGCATGATTCCTACAGTTTATAGAGTACAGGCATGTTACATATGTGTGAACGCCAATTAGACAAACAGTAATATATCATATATATAGGATATAAATAGACACTTGGAAGGTCAACGTCAAAAATAGGCTATTTCAATTGCTATGTTGAAAGATGAAATGATGAAGAAGGAATCATTTGTGATGGATTTTTGTTACTGGAAAGAATATTGGCATGCAAAACTGCTGTAGTCATGGGAAGGAGTAGCAATAAAAGTCCCAGCTTACAATAAGTCTTCAGGATATGGTGAATCAATTAGATTAATCGGAATAATATACTTATTTGGAATGATTAGAAAAGTCGTTTAAAAATTGAGAATTAAAAAAAAATTACTGGTGTGCTACTCTATTCTAAAAGCAATGCAAAACGATTAAATAGATTTTGCATAGATAAATTTTATCCTTAGATTTAATCTTTGTATAGTGTCCCCTAGGGTCAATGGGAAAAGTGGTTTGAAATACAGTGAGATTTTGTTATGGGAGTCACAAGAGATCCAGTACTAGTTATAGGAAAGAGTTAGTGAAAGCCTAGCCTGGGGCTGAAAATTGACAATAAGGAGTAGTAGCTACTGTGTGAGTGTAGTTCTTCTACAGATCCATCATGGAGCCCTGGTTTTCTTGCACACTCCACATAAGCCAGACATAGGCAACGCTCAACCACAGTCTGATCTCTGATTTGGCTGACTGTCCTGTATCTTCCTTGGAACATGGTGGGAGTCATGCACAATTTACCTCTGTATCTTGCAGAGGCTCTCTATAATGTGGAAAGCTGATACAAAGATATTTCCCTTCCACTTGCCTTCCCTTTCTTATCCTTTCTTCATTGGATGAAGATGCAGAGTATAAAACTGCTTGATTATAATTTAGAGTTGGCTACTCACTGACAGAATGAGTCACCACTTATATCACCTGGTCTGTCCCATTTGGTGCCATTCTGTGGGACTAGGAATACAGGGGCCTGACACCATGTTGGTTTTACTTTTCTCTTTTTGAAGAAACTGTTTAAATCAACTAAAAAATGGCAGAAGATGAAATTATCCCTGAAGAAGTACAGAGTTAATAATTTGACAGAAATACTGGTGAAAGTCGCCAATGGAGATGACTCAAGATTAGGGATTGTCAAGCTGGAAACTATGGTACAATTTTTTGTGTTACCTGCGTGGTACTGCAAGAATAGCTACTCATGTTTCCAAGCTTGGAAAATGATATGGTTTGGCTCTGTGTCTCCACCCAAATCTCATGTTGAATTGTAATTCCCAATGTTAAGGGAAGGATCTGGTGGGAGGTGATGGGATCATGGGGGCAGATTTCCCCCTTGCTTGTTCTCATGATAGTGAATAAATTCTCACAAGATATGGTTGTTTTAAAGTGTGTGGCACTTCATTTTTTTTCGCTCTGTCTCTTTATCCTGCTCTGCCATAGTAAGAACGTGCTTGCTTCCTGTTCGCCTTCTGCCATAATTGTAAGTTTCCTAAGGCCTTCCAACCATGCTTCCTGTACAGCCTGAGGAACTGAGAGTAAATTAGCCTTCTTTTTTTTCATAAATTACTCAGTCTCAGCTAGTTCTTTATTGCAGTGTGAGAGCAAACTAATATAGAAAATCAACGTGGAGATTCTGAAGTGTAAAATTTCTAGAAGATAGATGGATGGGAGAGGGGAATCAAATTCTAAAGATTATGTTGAGGCTCAAGAAAAAGAGTGAAAAAGAGAGGTGGAACGCAAGAAAGTGGATTGAGAAAGAGAACTCCAAGATGAGAAAAACCTAAATGACAAAATCTAAGAGCTTACTGAATATCCTATTTATTATTTTATCCCTAGCGCATAATACAAATTAGATGCTCAATATACAGTTGATAAAAGAAAGAACTAACGAATTATCCACACAGCTGCTATACAGACCTGCTTAACAATTAAGTTAGAGCCTGCATGTCTCTTGTCAAAACCTCTAGTGTCTTCCAATGCTGCCAAGAATGAAATCCAAATTCGTAACCAAGACCTATGTTGTCTTGAGCAGATCAGTCCCAGGATCTCTCTCTGATCCTGTCTGCCACTCCCCTTCTTATTCACCATTCCATCTAGGCTGGTCACATCACTGTTCTCCAAACTCAGTAGCCATGTTTCTACCTCCAGGCCCTGGCCTTTACTGTTCTTAGTGCATGTAATGCTCCTCCCCAGAGATATCCATCAATATAGCTTATATCCTCACATTATCCAGGTCTGTACTTTAGATCAATTTATGGCACTTGCGCTCTCTAACTACTGAACGTAGAACAACACTCTTATCTGACTGCCACTTACCCTGGGGTGTTCTTCTTCACAGAAATCATCACAACCAAATACATACTATATGTTTCTTTGCTTATTGGTTCTCTCATCACTGGTATGTCATCTCCATAATAGCAGAGACTTTGTCTACTTTCTTCAAGACTATCCCCATCATTTAGAATAATGGCCACTAGTAGTAACTGATCAATATATACATTGTGAATTAATGGATAAAGTGTACATTTGTGTTACATAGAAAAATAACCATGGCCATCATATTAATACAGTAAATCCTCACACAATATTGTGCATAGGTTCTTGGAAACTATGACTTTAATTGAAATTACATACTATAGAACAATTTTACTACAGGCTGATTAGTATGAAAATATTTAAGATCCGACATTGAATGCCTGGTCACAAACACATCACAAAATTGTAAATAAAGACCAAAAAACATAATATTAAAGACTGAAAAAAATATAAGCTATATATACAGTTAAGAAAGATTAATAAAAACAAGATCACTATTACCCACTTATTATAGTTACTTACTATAGTTCAGGTGCCTGGGTGGCTGGAGCCTATCCTGGGAGCTCAGGGCCAAGGCAGGAACCCACCTTGGACCCACCATCCCATCATCCCATCGTCCCATCACTCAGACTGTGACAATATAGACACATCAATTCACCTGACATGCACATCTTTGGGACGTGGGAGGAAACTGGAGTACCCAAGAGAAAACCATGCAGACATAGGGGAAATGTGCAAATTCCACACAGATGGTAGAACCTGCCAGGAGCCCATTATTTTTCTCATCAACGTTATAAGAAAATGATATTGAAAAAACCTTATTCAACTATCTGCTATATGCCAAATTTTTTCCTGCTATATTCAGATCATGATAGAGTTGAGTCAGAGGAAACAGTATAATTGTATGACAGACTAAAAAATGAAGAGGAAATTTATTTTAGAAATAGGTTACAATCACTGTGATGATTTGGCTGTCTGTTACTTCAAGGTATCACCTCTATAGAAGGGGGTTAGTAGCAAAGAAAGAATCTGGAGAACTCATAAAATAGGGTTTCAAGGCTGAAAGATTAACCTGAAAAGGTGCAACTAACCTAAATTAGTAAAGTAATTACGGGTTTCTAAAATGTGAATATGTCCAAAAAATCATTACAGAAAAAATTAAATCTTCACTTGGTTAGAAAATTTACTGTTGCTGACACCATTTCTTAATCCTTGATATGTTATTGAAGAAAATTTATTCTAACAGAAAATTCGGCGAGTGTAAAATGAAAAGGAAAGTCTAGACAAAAGTGCTTTCTGTCTCAAAGAACAAGAGATTTCCCAAAAAGGAAAAGGCATCAAGAATAACATCTTAAAAACTTAAAATATATTCAGAATCAGAAAAGAGACAAATAGGAAGAAGCTGAACCCAAAGGAAAATAAATTAGTTATTCTATTAGACATAAAGTTCAAGAAAGCAGTATAATTATAAGAGTTTTAAAGTATTCCTGTTGTCAGAGTAGGCATATGATAGCCAGCATATCAAATCCTAGTTTTTGTCTTCTTCCTTCATTTGTTAAAAACAATTAGTCAGTATCAATGCCATGCTATTTTTTGATAATATAATCTATGAAACATTTAAAACATTATCTTGGCAAATTATAAGCTGTCAATAAATTATCTATAATTACTTAGCAAAGCTAAGAAATCAAATATCACAGATTTTGTCATTCTCATATGAAGCACATGTACTCAAATACTTTCTTAGTCCTTGCTTACATTTTGTCGCCATATTCTCTTTTCACACCCCAAAAGCAGAAAAACACAATTACTTCCATCTTCGTTACAACAGTTTTTGTGTATTTTGATAGATCCATCAAAAACTCAGTAATGAAGTTAAAAATCATATGTAATATAAATAGCATGAAATTTATACCATTAAAATAAATATATTTTATTGCATTTATCTCTATTGACTGCTATTGGCAAAGATCTTTTCTGAGAACTTTGTTTTTTGGAATTAATAACATTTTTAATAAGATTTAGAAAAACCTTTACACCATATTATTCTAACATTCATAGCTACTGTATGTTTGTGAGCACTGGCAAGCATTTGCTGAATAATACTCATGTAACTATTGTTAGCAACAGAAAGCATGAACTCCACAATAAACAAAGTTACTGTTATGACTTTTTCTTGATGATAAAAAATAAGTTGGTAATTAAAATGAATGAATGTAGAATGTTTATTTTTACCTAAATATTTAATACATGTTAATTATTTTGACTTCTAAATATGTTACCATGTGTCTAGGCAGTTGATGCCTTTCCAAAGCAGCTTTACACTGAAGTGTTACAGTGAAAACAAAAAGTAGTCAGTAACAAAGCCTGCAATATGACAATGCAATCTGGTGTGTGAGAGGACTTCCGGGAAAAAAGCCATTCATTCTTTGAGTAAGGCAAAATCCGAAAGTCGGTTTTTCTCACTTGACAGTAGATCAGTATAATCAAAGTAAAGTTCTCTTTGGAGAGCTGTGAATGTAATGGAAAAGAAAGTCATTTATTCACCATGCTGTAATGGAATATTTTGTAATAACCCTCATTTTGAAGCATTGCCAAGGCTTTTTGTAAGAAGCAATGGAAATGTTGCGTTAGTATGAATAAGAAATGATGATTCCCTCTAGTAATAAATGAATGACAGAATTCTTTATTGCCATTGCAAAAAAATTTATACTAACAAGTATTCCCATATAATTCATGGCTTGACATAGAACATTGTATTGTCTTATCAAATAAGGGAGCATTTTAATTTATGATAAATTTTACTTTATGAAGTAAATCTTCCTACAGTTTTTATGGATCATTGGTAAATGTTATAATCAGTAAAATGGATTTTTAAAAAGTTAAAAATTAGTTTTCAAATAGTGTGATTTTAAAAAATAAGTTATAACTTGTAGCCATATTCTTAAAATGATAATCTGGAGAATTTAAAAAGTGAAATTCTTTATGAAAAGAGCTTTCTTAGTAGCTTCAGTTTCTTAAGATTTAGGATGCCTCATATGAGTGTTGCTTAGTTTATGGAAGAAAAATAATTTTGCCGTGCTCCATTTAGCAAGAATTCTACATGAAAATTATGGTGTTCATAGAGATATTTTAATCACTCCTTTCTCCTGAATCACGTAATGGGTACTATTAATAGAAATAGCTTATTGAATCATCTTTGATTTCAATAGTTTTGAGTCAGCAACTGTGGATTAAAATAACAGATATGCTGACATAAACTAATTTTCATGTCTTTTTTCCATAAGAACATTGCAGTGAGTTATTCCATTATAAACAGTATCCTACAAATTGCTACAGCAACTTTGTAATAAATTTTATTTCACCTTTAATGTATTTATCTGGTTGTAGGCAGGAATTAGGAACACCAATAGTTTAAACCTCTAAAAAATTAATTTGAGCACTGTATTAATATCAATAAATTAATAAAAAGGAATTTTTTACAATACTTTGTTTAGCCTCCAACTCTCACATTAAAAATTAAGACATAAAGTTCTTATTTGAAAAATGTTGGTTTTTGTAATTTATGAGTACACTTTGATGTCAAATTTAATCAGAGACAAATATATATCTTTTAAAATATCATCTTTTTAGACTTACTACAAATCATGTTTAAATAAGACTAGATATTTAAGTGATAATCATGATAATTAGAAAAGCATAATCCAAAGTAGAAAAAGCAAGATTGTGATAGAAAATAACTAAAATGAAAAAATTAATTATGATTACCAAGTTCAATCATAAAATATTGGTGAATGTATTTTATGGCTCAAGATATATACTTAATATTTTCATTCTTTAAATTGCAAAAATATCTGTCAAATGAGTAAAAAGTTTGATGGCATAGAATTATAAACATTTTTCTCAAATATTGTAATATGATTCATGGGATCCTTTATCATTAAAAATGTAGGATAACACTTTTTAAATTCATAATTATCAGGGAATGAGTTGTTTTACACAAACTTTAACAGATATGTATAGTAAGATTTTAAAGACTTCCATATGCATTTTGGAAATAATCACTAGCACAGTACACTACCAACATTTTATTGATGCCTTTGCACATCGATACAAATGCAACAATTGTTACTGAGAGCAATTTCCAAGAATTTAAGCATCTTAAATGTGCTAGGCAGAAAAACAGACCCAATGATATTCATATCAACGTACATAGAACCTATATGAATAGATTCAGTTACATGGCAAAGTAGAATTAAGGATGCAGATGCAACTGCAGTAAAACTAATTAACTAGTCTCAAAATAGAGAGAGTATTATTTTTCATTTGGGCCCACTGTAATCTTAAGGGTCCTTAAAAGTAGAAACGTAGGCAAAACGACAGCCAGTTTCTGAAAAATGTGACATGAAAAAAACTCGACTGGTCATCGTTGGCTTTGAAGAGAAAAGCAACCATTAGCCAAAGAATATGGGGATTTTTAGAAGCTGGAAAAGGCAAAGAGATGGATTCTTCCCGAGAGCCCCCAGAAAAGAAAAGTCTTCCTGACACCTTGATTTTAAACCAGTAAGACACACTTCAGATTTTTTTAACATTAATGTCTCGTGAGCATTACTAATTCTCAATGGCTATTTTTGTGTCTGTTATTTATTGTTAATGTGTACACATATATACATATATGCATATATATAATATAGCTAGATAGATACCTATATATATCTATCTCAGATTATCTATCCATGTATCTATCTATCTATCTATTATCTGTTTATCTGATTGTTATATTGGGGGGTGTGTGTGTGTGTGCACGTGTACGTGCATATGCATATGTGTGTGTATTTCAAAGGCCCACTTTGTATTTCTTTCCTGTTACAGATGGGAAAGTTGAATTTGGCAGATGGTAGCCATTCTGAGACTGAGAGTGTTGTAGTGAAAACTTATTGTTAAATTTGTCTATTCTGTGGTATTCACATATGTATATATGAGTAAATGAAGAAAAAGGAGAGAAAGAGAGAAACTAAATGTCACCCAAGTGCTGAAGATTAAGCAATGAATCAAATCAAATCAAATAGTCTTCAAGAGGCAATAATAGGTAAATAGAACAATTATAATAAAATGAGTCACTGATTAAAAGCAGTAAATATGTCTAAGAATAGTGGGACAGATGAAAGATACAGTGATTTTTCTAGATATGCTGGGGCACCATTTTTACAGAGAATCTGTACTGTTCTAACTTTGTAGCTTACCAGTTTTACCATCTAAAGCAAATGATACACTCTCAAAACCATTTTTTATTTATTTCTGAATAAAAATAGACAACATAAAACGGGTTTATTTTCTCTGTTATTAATTATGTAGCTGATATTAGATAAGTACCCACATCTCTAGAGTCATGTCATTGATAGAATGAAGGAGTTTGATGAGGTGAGCTAGAAAGTTTCTTCTGTGCTATTTTTCAGGAAGTCTATGATTCAATTATTTATCTAACGTGCAAATAAATTGCCATTTGTTACTAAAAGCAGAGCCTCCTACCCCCTGATTTTAACTTCTGTACTCAAAACCAAAGATAAATCTTCATCTATTTTCCTTGTACCCATGGTTCTTGCCTTCTTAGGACCACAGAGACAGAGACAGATCTGTTATGTAGATCCTTAGGTGATTTATTGAGTTGCCAGATATCCACGAAGTATGTTCCCTCAAATTGGGTACTCAACAAGGCTAAACCAAATCACATTTGAGAATTCCTCTTGTTAAAACTCCCCATTTCTCCACTGTTCCTAAATTTTTCCAGAGTGAAATTAGGCAAATTAACAAAGAACCCCACAGAAATACAAAAAGGCAAACTATGCTGATTTCATATGAATAGTCTAAAAATATTTCATTTAAACATAATGCAATGATATATTTACTTTAAGCAGTAGAAAAATTCAAAGTACGATGCTAGATTTCCTAAATATTCCCTAGGAAATCATACAAACCTTAATTTTCACTGTCTAACGCTTTACAGAACCACTAGCACATCTCTATTTTGTTAAATAAATATGCACAATGAAAACAGTCTTTCTCACCCTCTGTAGTAGGCTAAATAATGGTGACCCAAAGATATCAGGCTCTAATTTCTGGAACGTGTAAATGTTATCTTACAAGAAGAAAAAGGCTTTGAAGATATGGTCAAAGATTTGCCAAGCCAAATATCAAGAAATTATCCTTGATTTTTTTCTAGTGGGCCCTAAATCCAATCACAAGTGTCTTCATAAGAAAGAGGCAGAGGGAGATTATAAGCACAAAAGAGGAGAAGGCAATGTTACCCCAAAGGCACAGATTTTGGCGGTGTGACCACAAGCAAAGGAATGCTAACAGCCACCAGATGCTGGAAGAAGCAAGGAATGAATTGTCTGTTGTACCTTCAGAGAGAGAGTGCAGCCCTACTGACACCTTGATTTTAATTCAGCCCTGGAAATTGATGCAGAACTTCTAGCTTTCAGAACTGTGAGAGAATAATTTCTGTTGCTTTAGGCCACCAAGTTTATGGTAATTTGTAACCGCTGCCACAGGAAACTACTACATCCCCCAAAAGAGCTCTGCAAGTTTTTAATTATATTTAACAAATTTATTCTTTTAGATGAATTGTGGGTGACAGTTTGTAATGCCAGAACTGAAGTTATATTTTAAAAATAAAATGACAATGACTTCACTTAGTTATTTACATTTAATAATAATGGAATAATAATTGGGTTTGCTGTCAGAAAATACTTATATATTATCGATTCAAATTTTCCTGGTTGGTAAGTACTTCCCAGTACATCTGCAATTATTTGCAGATTTTTCTAGTATTGCAGGCTAATGACGTAAGACTTAGTATTTAATATTATCACATAGTATATTAGTGTTATAAAATGTTTTTAAATATATAACGTCACTGAATTTTTTGCAAGAACAAGGAATAAAATCATATAATTTATAACTATGTTCTAAAGTATAACATTAAAGTCATTTTGAATAAGACAAGTATGAAGATAATAGCTTAAAAATATAGAGAAAAATCATCCCCCTCCAATTACTCTAACAAGTTTCCTTATTGTTATAAACTTTTGAGTATAGTTTTAGATATACAGAAAATCTGCAAAGATAATAGAGTTCCCATATACTCCACATTGAGTTTCCCCTATTATTAATGTCAATATAATAATACATGTGTCACAATTAATAAACTAAAATTGATATTTTAAGTCTTATTAAGTATAATTCATACTTTTATTCACATTTCTTTAGTTTTTTTACTTAATATTTACCTAACTACTAAAAAAATGCTGAGGAAAATTAGATAGTATGTAACTAAATCAAGTATTTGTGTTCATGAATTGAAAGACTCACCACTACTAAAACGTCAAGTCTTTCCAACTTGTTCTATAAATTCAATACAATCCCAAACAAAATACCAGTAACTATTTTGCAGCTATGGCAAACTAATGTTAAAATTTATATGAAAAGGCAAAAGACAACATAGCCAAAACAATACCTAGAGAGAACTTATTTGGAGGTCTCAGCCCACCTGATTTCAAGTGTTACTATAAAATAACAAAAATCAAGTAAAAACCAAGATGATGTTGTACTGACAAAAGAATAGACACGCAGATCAATGGAGCAGAACAGAGAGCTCAGAAATAGACCTACACAAGTATAGTCAACTGATCTTTGACTAAGCTGCAAAGGAAAGGAGATAATCTTTAAAAAAATGGTAGGGGAACAATTGAACGTCCAAAAGCAAAAAGTTGAACCTAGGTAGAGACCTTATACCTTTCACTGAAATTAAATCAAAGAAGATTAAAGGCTTATATGTAAAATGAAAAACTTTAAAACTTCTAAAGAATACAAGCATTTACACAAATTTGGAGTTCAGAAAAGGGTTTTAAATACACCACCAAAAGCACAATCCATGATAGAAAAGATTGATAAGTTGGATCTTATTAATTTCATTTTTATATTTTCACTCCAGTCTTTATAATTTATCTATTTTCAACAGGTATAACATAAACTTTATATAGTATGTGTTCTGTGGTTTCCACTATTAATATATATTTTTCTGTATTATTATAGAGTCTTTTGGATTTGATGTCTTCTTTTAAAAGTGTATATATAATTTAATTACTTTTAAATGCAAGTGTAGAAAAATAACAACTGGGTTAGATGAAAATATGATTAATATGCTATAGATAAGACTCGGGAGAACTGTAATAATAAAATTATGGTAATTTTGATATTGTTTTTGCTAAATATTATAGTTTATCTACTATATAAAATTAGTTCAAAATTGATGACAACTCTCTTGTTACATATGTTATCAAATAATGATAAGAAGTAGACTTTTGAAGATTAGGATGAGTGAAGAATGTTTCCTTAGAGAATATAGGTGACTGAAATTGCAGATGTAAATGCAAAAGTAGTACTGAATAATGTTTCATGCCAAACAGGGTTCATATCAAGAGAAAAACAATGAGACTCTAAACATCTGTTAGATTTTAAAAATGATTCCAAATGGGTCCTACTACCTGCTATGAAGTGGCAATGTGGCATCGTTGTGAAGAGCATGGGCTATCCATAATGCTTGGATTCAAGTCCAAGATTGCCACTGGCTAGCTGGGTAACATTCTTTCTGTGCCTTGGTTTGCTCATCTTCCAAATGGGAGCAATAGAGTATCTTTTTCAGGAGGCTCCTTTGGACTAAATAAAAGAAGCCATGTTGTTAAATGATAATACTAACTACTACAGCTATACTTATTAAAATCTGTAATATATGTGCATATGGTAGAATATCCAAAGTGCAAATACCTAAACACACTAATTTAAAATCACACACAATTTATGAATTTATGATCCACTAAAAATAAAGGATATCTTATTTGATATACATATACACATCATTGAAAAGCATAATATCCTCAATCTGATATACTTTCAAATAAATTAGGTATTTTTATTGCAGTGTAAGACCTACATATATTCTTGGTAAAATTATACGCATAAATTTGGAGCTAACAAAAGGAAAGCTTTTCCCAGGAAATAATTAGGTTTTCTAAGATTCTTTTGTTAATAAATTAAAATTTTGGTTACATACACTCATACTGTCTGCCATTGAAGATAATGTTTTTGA
This sequence comes from Pongo abelii, assembly GCF_028885655.2. Classification (NCBI taxonomy): domain Eukaryota; kingdom Metazoa; phylum Chordata; class Mammalia; order Primates; family Hominidae; genus Pongo; species Pongo abelii. The sequence goes on along the minus strand of NC_071989.2, from coordinate 112,243,710 downwards.
ATACATTTTTAATCTATGAAGAAAAGATAAAAATGCAGTCCACAAATATTTTTAATTACGTCAGTCACTTAAAATGTTTCCAGATGGAATGTACAATTATATGTCTGATAATTTTTACATTCTATCATATGAAATAACGATGCCCACTTTCAATGGAAATGAGGTGAACACAGTTACTTTCTCTCTACCTCTGAGTCTTGCTTTAATTCTCACTCTAGTGCTCAATCTCTTTCCCTTTCAATTAAATAGGCAGGCCCAGGCTGATTTACAAAAACACCACTTTTTTCCCACTTAAAGTTAATACATGGTGAACACTTATTAAATACTATCAGAAGCGTTGAAATAAATACATATATTTTTCTATAGAGAAAATCCAGCTGCTTAGGTGCATGTGTGCTCTGACACATACACAGACATATCGTGAAAGAAAGGTAGGTCTATACTTTCCCGATCTCACTTCAATGCTTCTGAAGTTGAGTAATCAAAAGAAGGAGATATGACTATATTTTTAACTCTGCTCTTCCTCTCTCACTCTGTCTATATATGGAAAGTAAAATTTCTCCATTGTCAGAATGCTTCAAGAGTGTGACTTTATTTTAATAACCAAAATATTTAATAAGTATTTAATATTGTGTTTCATGAATGGATAGGTAAAGTCACTCATTAGATGGTAAGATGATCAAATTTTGATAATGGTGCATCCCACCTTAATAAAACCACTATGGAGCGGGACGTGGTGGCTCATGCCTGTAATCCCAGCACTTTAGAAGACAGGCAGATTGCTTGAGCTCAGGAGTTTTAGACCAGCCTGGGCAACATGGTGAAACTGTGTCACTACTAAAAATACAGAAAATTAGCTGGGTGCGGTGGCAAAAGCCTATAGTCCCAGCTACCCAGAAGGCTTACGTGAGAGAATCACTTGAGCCTGGGAGGTGGAGGTTGCAGTGAGCTGAGATTGCACCACTGCACTGCAGCCTGGGTAACAGAGTGAGGCACTGTCTCAAATAAATAAATAAATAAATAAAACCACTATATTTTCAGAAAGTTTTCATTAAAGTGTGAATTTTAAGAACACACAAGCCTCCTATCAATAAATAAGTCGCAAGCGTTTGATCATGTAGTTTTTGTAAGATGCTTTGCCCCTTAACACTATGCCAAAGCTGAGATTGTAAGCCAAAACAAATAAATCAATTGCCTAAAAATGCCCTTGAAATTTGTATTTTGAATAAGACTAGTTACATTTATGTAGATTAGACCGGTTAGAGATAATTTGAAATTTTGACATGCACAAGAGCTATTACCTTGAGAGATGTGTAAATTAATTCAAATGCAATGCTCATAGAATAGCTTCCCATAACATATTCCAAAGTAGAAGTAAAACTCCAAAAATAATAGATAACTACACATAAAGAGAATGATTAAATAAGAGAGTTCATAACTCTTCAAAATATTATAGAGATATTAATTATTATTATTTTTTGAGACGGAGTCTTGCTCTGTTGCCCAGGCTGGAGTGCAGCGGCACGATCTCGGCTCACTGCAAGCTCCGCCTGCCGGGTTCACACCATTCTCCTGCCTCAGCCTCTTGAGCAGCTGGAACTACAGGTACCTGCCACCACGCCCAGCTAATTTTTTGTATTTTTAGTGGAGAGGGGGTTTCACCATGTTAGCCAGGATGGTCTGGATCTCCTGACTTTGTGATCCATCCGCCTCGGCCTCCCAAAGTGCTGGGATTACAGGCGTGAGCCACCATGCCCAGCCGAGATATTAATTATTTAAGAAAATTTAACCTGGCCAGGCACAGTGACCCACACCTGTAACCCCACCACTTTGGGAAGCCGAGGAAGGCAGATCACATGAGGCCAGGAGGTCGAAACCAGCCTGGCCAACATGGGAAAGGCCTGTCTCTACCAAAAATAAAAAAATTAGCTGGGTGTATGGCATGCGTCTGTAATCCCAGCTACTTGGGAGGCTGAGGCAGGAGAATCGCTTGAACCCATGAGGCAGAGGTTGCAGTGAGCCAATATCACGCCACTGCACTCCAGCCTGGGGGACAGAGCGAGACACTGTCTCAAAAAAAAAAAAAAGGTAAAAATAAAAATAACCAGATGAATTAGGAAGAAATAAAATGTATTCAATGATCAACACTCTCCTGTCAATAATTAACTAAAATCTTCTTTGGGTTACTAAAATTTCCAAGTTAAATTTGTCTTCACTGTTTATGAGGTGAATAGAGAAAAGGAAAAGATCCATTACTGGATACCATTAAATAATATTGTATTAGTCCATTCTCACACTTCTATAAAGAACTGCCTGAGACTGGGTAATTTATAAAGAAAAGAGGTTTAATAAACTCACAGTTCCACATTTTTCTAGTATGTATTATTCATTTAGGTTCTATTTTCATTTTCCTTGGATGACCATTCCAAGGGTTAGGGACATGATTATTTGCTGTAAAATTTGACTTAGAAATTATTTTTTAAAATGAGGCTTTAACCATTATCATGATAGATTTAAATACTAATTTAAACAAATTAAAATTTCCTTGCAGTTGTTGTTACTGCCTTTCGGAAGCCTAATGTGCTCCCTTTACCTCTCTGCTCTGTAGTCAGCTTCAGGGAATATCCTGCAAGGCAACTCAAGATTATAAGAGCTTCTTCTGGAAGCTCACATGGAGCTGGGGAGGCCTCAGGAAACTTACAATCATGGTAGAAGATGAAGATGAAGCAAGCACATCTTATCATGGTGAAATGGGAGGTGGGGGGAAGTGCCACACTTTTAAAACATCAGATCTCCTGAGAACTCAGTCACTGTCAGGAGAACAGCATGGGAGAAACCAACCCCCATGACTCAATCACTTCCCACTAGGTCTTTCCCTCAGTGCATGGGGATTACAATTGGAGATGAGATTTGAGTGGGGACACAGAGCCAAACCATATCATGTAATGAAAAAAAAATGCATCTCAGGAATCTGTGTCCTCATATTTTTGTTTTTAAAGAATTTCTATACAAAGTGAGATAAAGACCTATAAATTTAAAACCATAGTAATTGTTCCCCAATAGTGAGCACAGGTATTAAAAACAATTTCTTGGTGACAAAATATTATACCTTACTTTAAAGTCCAACAGTAATGGAAATTTTTCTAGTATGTATTATTCATTTAGGTTCTATTTTCATTTTCCTTGGATGACCATTCCAAGGGTTAGGGACATGATTATTTGCTGTAAAATTTGACTTAGAAATTATTTTTTAAAATGAGGCTTTAACCATTATCATGACAGATTTAAATACTAATTTAAACAAATTAAAATTTCCTTGCAGTTGTTGTTACTGCCTTTCGGAAGCCTAATGCGCTCCCTTTACCTCTCTGCTCTGTAGTCAGCTTCAGGGAGTATCCTGCAAGGCAACTCAAGATTATAAGAGCTTCTGCTGGAAGCTCACATGGAGCGGTTTGGGTAGGTGCATTTGCTCTAAACAATTGCTAGGTGTGGCCAAGCATGGTGACTTATGCCTGTAATCCTAGTGCTTTGGGAGGCCAAGGCAGGTGGATCACTTGATGTCAGGAATTCAAAGCCAGCCTGGCCAACATGGTGAAACCCCATCTCTACTAAAATACAAAACAAAATTAGCCAGACATGGTGGCAGATACCTGTAATCCCAGCTACTTGGGAGGCTGAGACAGGAGAATCACCTGAACCTGGGAGGCAGAGTTTGCAGTGAACCAAGATCATGCCACTGCACTCCAGCCTGGGTGACAGAGTGAGACTCCATCTCAAAAAAAAAAAAAAAAAAAAAAAAAAAAAAAAAAAAAAAAAAAATTGCTAGGTGTAAGTGATTCTGGACTGGCAGTTAGCAGTGTGATATTCACTATCTTACTCACCTTAAATTAAGCAGACGATGCTCTATAGAGCATTTCTCTCCTAGAAACAAGGCATGATAATGCAGATGGAAATTGCTTACTTATTCAGTGGACTCAGATAAGGACTATGAAAGTTAATACCATAATAATCCAAAAAAGTAGGATATTCTTATGCTGTTGCTAGAGATATGGCTCAATCTTCAAATATTAGTGTTAGCAATGTTTGTTCCCCAGTGCTGCAAAGAAATAGCACTTGAGGCCAGGCACAGTGGCTCACGCCTGTAATCCCAGCACTTTGGGAGGCCGAGGAAGGCAGATCACGAGGTCTGGAGATTGAGACCATCCTGGATAAAATATGGTGAAACCCCATCTCTACTAAAACTACAAAAAAATAGCCAGGCGTGGTGGCAGGAGCCTGTAGTCCCAGCTACTCGGGAGGCTGAGGCAGGAGAATGGTGTGAACCCGGGAGGCGGAGTTTGCAGTGGGCTGAGATCTCACCACTGCACTCCAGCCTGGGTGACAGAGCAAGACCCCGTCTCAAAAAAAAAAAAAGAAATAGCACTTGAACATAAATTTAATTCTCTCAGCAAGGCCATTTCTGCTTTCTGCAGAAAGGGTGCCTCTTGCAGATGGAACAGTGGTGAGAACACACTTGAACAAAGGAAAAGCAGACATATTTATTCCTTACACATTTGGGTGGTCCTTACTGCTGTGTCCTGCATCCATTGGCTGGAGCTGAGCCTCACAGTCTTAAACTGATACCCAAATTGCTAACAGCCTAAAACTTTTCTAAATAGGTAAGTGCAAAGGAGAACAAAGAAAGAGAGGAAGTTGCTTACGAAAGGTTTAAGGAAGCAAGAACATTTCCAAATGAGGAAGGGCCATAAGCTATGAGCTAAGGCTTGACTGGGCCTGTCCAGACATGCCTGAGTAAGCCAAAGCAACTAACTGGGCTAAAGTGTAAGAACTAATGGTTGATAGGAGGCTTTAGAGTAAGAAGCTATTATTTCTAGTGTCTATTATTTTATTTTAAAACCAAGATGAGCTTTGAAGAGGAACTTTTCTACTTTCTACAATTAGCCAAATTTTTATGGTGACAATCAAAATAAGAATTTAAAAATGATATTTCTTGCTTGTATTAATATTACAATGAAAAATAAACTTGCACGTGCTATCCTTTGAGGGTTTCATCCTGTTAGTGCTGAAATCACATTGCCATAATGGGTTATTTTTAATATGTGGACCTTTATAAGACGGTCTTAACCCTGCAAATAATGAATCGTGGATAAAACAGATGAAAAGAACTGAAAGTAATATGAAGCTAGCTTATGCCAGGCCCTGCACCAATGCAGTGAATGAGACTAAAATTCTAAGCCAGGTGTATTGGACTAAAAACTACACACTCCATACCATCTCTGTGAAGACAGGGAATTTGTGTAAAAGATTTCTCAATTTTATAGCTAAGAAAACTTAGAAAGTGTCACAGAAAAGACTAATGTATTAGTGAAAATTGTAACTCTAGACTACAGATTACTTAGAATAAAAGATGTATTGAGTTTAATTGAGATTAAGAGTCTTTTTTTTTTTTCTCAAGATAATTTCTGCATTGTCTTTATTTTTTTTTTTCCTTTTATTATCATTATTATTATTATTATTATACTTTAGGTTTTATGGTACATGTGCGCAATGTGCAGGTAAGTTACATATGTATACATGTGCCATGCTGGTGCGCTGCACCCACCAACTCGTCATCTAGCATTAGGTATATCTCCCAATGCTATCCCTCCCCCCTCCCCCCACCCCACAACAGTCCCCAGAGTGTGATGTTCCCCTTCCTGTGTCCATGTGTTCTCATTGTTCAATTCCCACCTATGAGTGAGAATATGCTGTGTTTGGTTTTTTGTTCTTGCGATAGTTTACTGAGAATGATGATTTCCAATTTCATCCATGTCCCTACAAAGGACGTGAACTCATCATTTTTTATGGCTGCATAGTATTCCATGGTGTATATGTGCCACATTTTCTTAATCCAGTCTATCATTGTTGGACATTTGGGTTGGTTCCAAGTCTTTGCTATTGTGAATAATGCGGCAATAAACATACGTGTGCATGTGTCTTTATAGCAGCATGATTTATAGTCCTTTGGGTATATACCCAGTAATGGGATGGCTGGGTCGAATGGAATTTCTAGTTCTAGATCCCTGAGGAATCGCCACACTGACTTCCACAAGGGTTGAACTAGTTTACAGTCCCACCAACAGTGTAAAAGTGTTCCTATTTCTCCACATCCTCTCCAGCACCTGTTGTTTCCTGACTTTTTAATGATTGCCATTCTAACTGGTGTGAGATGGTATCTCATTGTGGTTTGGATTTGCATTTCTCTGATGGCCAGTGATGGTGAGCATTTTTTCATGTGTTTTTTGGCTGCATAAATGTCTTCTTTTGAGAAGTGTCTGTTCATGTCCTTCGCCCACTTTTTGATGGGGTTGTTTGTTTTTTTCTTGTAAATTTGTTGGAGTTCATTGTAGATTCTGGATATTAGCCCTTTGTCACATGAGTAGGTTGCGAATATTTTCTCCCATTTTGTAGGTTGCCTGTTCACTCTGATGGTAGTTTCTTTTGCTGTGCAGAAGCTCTTGAGTTTAATTAGATCCCATTTGTCAATTTTGGCTTTTGTTGCCATTGCTTTTGGTGTTTTAGACATGAAGTCCTTGCCCATGCCTATGTCCTGAATGGTAATGCCTAGGTTTTCTTCTAGGGTTTTTATGGTTTTAGGTCTAACATTTAAGTCTTTAATCCATCTTGAATTGATTTTTGTATAAGGTGTAAGGAAGGGATCCAGTTTCAGCTTTCTACATATGGCTAGCCAGTTTTCCCAGCACCATTTATTAAATAGGGAATCCTTTCCCCATTTCTTGTTTTTGTCAGGTTTGTCAAAAATCAGATACTTGTAGATATGTGGCATTATTTCTGACGGCTCTGTTCTGTTCCATTGATCTATATCTCTGTTTTGGTACCAGTACCATGCTGTTTTGGTTACTGTAGCCTTGTAGTATAGTTTGAAGTCAGGTAGTGTGATGCCTCCAGCTTTGTTCTTTTGGCTTAGGATTGACTTGGCGATGTGGGCTCTTTTTTGGTTCCATATGAACTTTAAAGTAGTTTTTTCCAATTCTGTGAAGAAAGTCATTGGTAGCTTGATGGGGATGGCATTGAATCTGTAAATTACCTTGGGAAGGATGGCCATTTTCATGATATTGATTCTTCCTACCCATGAGCATGGAATGTTCTTCCATTTGTTTGTATCCTCTTTTATTTCCTTGAGCAGTGGTTTGTAGTTCTCCTTGAAGAGGTCTTTCACATCCCTTGTAAGTTGGATTCCTAGGTATTTTATTCTCTTTGAAGCGATTGTGAATGGGAGTTCACTCATGATTTGGCTCTCTGTTTGTCTGTTATTGATCTATAAGAATGCTTGTGATTTTTGCACATTGATTTTGTATCCTGAGACTTTGCTGAAGTTGCTTATCAGCTTAAGGAGATTTTGGGCTGAGACAATGGGGTTTTCTAGATATACTATCATGTCATCTGCAAACAGGGACAATTTGACTTCCTCTTTTCCTAATTGAATACCCTTGATTTCCTTCTCCTGCCTAATTGCCCTGGCCAGAACTTCCAACACTATGTTGAATAGAAGTGGTGAGAGAGGGCATCCCTGTCTTGTGCCAGTTTTCAAAGGGAATGCTTCCAATTTTTGCCCATTCAGTATGATATTGGCTGTGGGTTTGTCATAAATAGCTCTTATTATTTTGAGATACGTCCCATCAATTCCTAATTTATTGAGAGTTTTTAGCATGAAGGGTTGTTGAATTTTGTCAAAGGCCTTTTCTGCATCTATTGAGATAATCATGTGGTTTTTGTCTTTCGTTCTGTTTATATGCTGGATTACATTTATTGATTTGCATATATTGAACCAGCCTTGCATCCCAGGGATGAAGCCCACTTGATCATGGTGGATAAGCTTTTTGATGTGCTGCTGGATTCTGTTTGCCAGTATTTTATTGAGGATTTTTGCATCAATGTTCATCAAGGATATTGGTCTAAAATTCTCTTTTTTTGTTGTGTCTCTGCCAGGCTTTGGTATCAGGATGATGCTGGCCTCATAAAATGAGTTAGGGAGGATTCCCTCTTTTTCTATTGATTGGAATAGTTTCAGAAGGAATGGTACCAGCTCCTCCTTGTACCTCTGGTAGAATTCGGCTGTGAATCCATCTGGACCTGGACTTTTTTTGGTTGGTAAGCTATTGATTATTGCCACAATTTCAGCTCCTGTTATTGGTCTATTCAGAGATTCAACTTCTTCCTGGTTTAGTCTTGGGAGGGTGTATGTGTTGAGGAATTTATCCATTTCTTCTAGATTTTCTAGTTTATTTGCATAGAGGTGTTTGTAATATTCTCTGATGGTAGTTTGTATTTCTGTGGGATCGGTGGTGATATCCCCTTTATCATTTTTTATTGCATCTATTTGATTCTTCTCTCTTTTTTTCTTTATTAATCTTGCTAGCGGTCTATCAATTTTGTTGATCCTTTCAAAAAACCAGCTCCTGGATTCATTTATTTTTTGAAGGGTTTTTTGTGTCTCTATTTCCTTCAGTTCTGCTCTGATTTTAGTTATTTCTTGCCTTCTGCTAGCTTTTGAATGTGTTTGCTCTTGCTTTTCTAGTTCTTTTAATTGTGATGTTAGGGTGTCAATTTTGGATCTTTCCTGCTTTCTCTTGTGGGCATTTAGTGCTATAAATTTCCCTCTACACACTGCTTTGAATGCATCCCAGAGATTCTGGTATGTTGTGTCTTGGTTCTCGTTGGTTTCAAAGAACATCTTTATTTCTGCCTTCATTTCGTTATGTACCCAGTAGTCATTCAGGAGCAGGTTGTTCAGTTTCCATGTAGTTGAGCGGTTTTGAGTGAGATTCTTAATCCTGAGTTCTAGCTTGATTGCACTGTGATCTGAGAGACAGTTTGTTACAATTTCTGTTCTTTTACATTTATTGAGGAGAGCTTTACTTCCAAGTATATGGTCAATTTTGGAATAGGTGTGGTGTGGTGCTGAAAAAAATGTATATTCTGTTGATTTGGGGTGGAGAGTTCTGTAGATGTCTATTAGGTCCGCTTGGTGCAGAGCTGAGTTCAATTCCTGGGTATCCTTGTTGACTTTCTGTCTCGTTGATCTGTCTAATGTTGATAGTGGGGTGTTAAAGTCTCCCATTATTAATGTGTGGGAGTCTAAGTCTCTTTGTAGGTCACTCAGGACTTGCTTTATGAATCTGGGTGCTCCTGTATTGGGTGCATATATATTTAGGATAGTTAGCTCTTCTTGTTGAATTAATCCCTTTACCATTATGTAATGGCCTTCTTTGTCTCTTTTGATCTTTGTTGGTTTAAAGTCTGTTTTATCAGAGACTAGGATTGCAACCCCTGCCTTTTTTTGTTTTCCATTTGCTTGGTAGATCTTCCTCCATCCTTTTATTTTGAGCCTATGTGTGTCTCTGCATGTGAGATGGGTTTCCTGAATGCACACTGATGGGTCTTGAGTCTTTATCCAGTTTGCCAGTCTGTGTCTTTTAATTGGAGCATTTAGTCCATTTACATTTAAAGTTAATATTGTTATGTGTGAATTTGATCCTGTCATTATGATGTTAGCTGGATATTTTGCTCGTTAGTTGATGCAGTCTCTTCCTAGTCTCGATGTTCTTTACATTTCGGTATGATTTTGCAGTGGCTGGTACCGGTTGTGCCTTTCCATGTTTAGCGCTTCCTTCAGGAGCTCTTTTAGGGCAGGCCTGGTGGTGACAAAATCTCTCAGCATTTGCTTGTCTGTAAAGGATTTTATTTCTCCTTCACTTATGAAGCTTAGTTTGGCAGGATATGAAATTCTGGGTTGAAAATTCTTTTCTTTAAGAATGTTGAATATTGGCCCCCACTCTCTTCTGGCTTGTAGGGTTTCTGCCGAGAGATCCGCTGTTAGTCTGATGGGCTTCCCTTTGATGGTAACCCGACCTTTCTCTCTGGCTGCCCTTAACATTTTTTCCTTCATTTCAACTTTGGTGAATCTGACAATTATGTGTCTTGGAGTTGCTCTTCTCGAGGAGTATCTTTGTGGCGTTCTCTGTATTTCCTGAATCTGAATGTTGGCCTGCCTTGCTAGATTGGGGAAGTTCTCCTGGATAATATCCTGCAGAGTGTTTTCCAACTTGTTTCCATTCTCCCCGTCACTTTCAGGGACACCAATCAGACGTAGATTTGGTCTTTTCACATAGTCCCACATTTCTTGGAGGCTTTGCTCGTTTCTTTTTATTCTTTTTTCTCTAAACTTCCCTTCTCGCTTCATTTCATTCATTTCATCTTCCAGGGCTGATACCCTTTCTTCCATTTGATCGCATCGGCTCCTGAGGCTTCTGCATTCTTCACGTAGTTCTCGAGCCTTGGTTTTCAGCTCCATCAGCTCCTTTAAGCACTTCTCTGTATTGGTTATTCTAGTTATACATTCTTCTAAATTTTTTTCAAAGTTTTCAACTTCTTTGCCTTTGGTTTGAATATCCTCCCATAGCTCGGAGTAATTTGATCGTCTGAAGCCTTCTTCTCTCAGCTCGTCAAAGTCATTCTCCGTCCAGCTTTGTTCCGTTGCTGGTGAGGAACTGCGTTCCTTTGGAGGAGGAGAGGTACTCTGGTTTTTAGAGTTTCCAGTTTTTCTGCTCTGTTTTTTCCCCATCTTTGTGGTTTTATCTACTTTTGGTCTTTGATGATGGTGATGTACAGATGGGTTTTTGGTGTGGATGTCCTTTCTGTTAGTTTTCCTTCTAACAGACAGAACCCTCAGCTGCAGGTCTGTTGGAATACCTGGCCAGCCGTGTGAGGTGTCAGTCTGCCCCTGCTGGGGGGTGCCTCCCAGTTAGGCTGCTCGGGGGTCAGGGGTCAGGGACCCACTTGAGGAGGCAGTCAGCCCGTTCTCAGATCTCCAGCTGCGTGCTGGGAGAACCACTGCTCTCCTCACAGCTGTCAGACAGGGACATTTAAGTCTGCAGAGGTTACTGCTGTCTTTTTGTTTGTCTGTGCCCTGCCCCCAGAGGTGGAGCCTACAGAGGCAGGCAGGCCTCCTTGAGCTGTGGTGGGCTCCACCCAGTTCAAGCTTCCAGGCTGCTTTGTTTACCTAAGGGAGCCTGGGCAATGGCGGGTGCCCCTCCCCCAGCCTCGCTGCCGACTTGCTGTTTGATCTCAGACTGCTGTGCTAGCAATCAGCGAGACTCCGTGGGCGTAGGACCCTCTGAGCCAGGTGCGGGCTATACTCTCCTGGGGCACCGTTTCCTAAGCCCGTCGGAAAAGCACAGTATTCGGGTGGGAGTGGCCCGATTTTCCAGGTGCCGTCTGTCACCCCTGGAAGGGGAACTCCCTGACCCCTTGCGCTTCCTGAGTGAGGCAATGCCTCGCCCTGCTTCGGCTGGCGCACGGTGCGCTCACCCACTGACCTGCACCCACTGTCTGGCACTCCCTAGTGAGATGAACACGGTACCTCAGATGGAAATGCAGAAATCACCCATCTTCTGCGTCGCTCGCGCTGGGAGCTGTAGACTGGAGCTGTTCCTATTCGGCCATCTTGGCTCCTCCCTCTCTCCGAGATTAAGAGTCTTTAATTATGTAAAATGGAATTCTGAATCGTAAGGATCAGGTGACACATTGACTCATATCATTTTACCAGCAGAGCAAAGACCGGAACTCAGAAATGCAAGATAAGTGAAATCTGATGGAAATGTTAACATAACTGAAGCAGAGATAGGATAATAGGACTTTAAGAAGTATTTAACTACCATTTTTATATTTAACATTATTATGCCAAAATGGCACCCATAGAGTATCATTTATAAGCTAGTTCATAGACTTTTTTCTTCACTATTATTTATATTTAAATATAGGTTTGTAAAAAAGATTGCTTATCTATAAACTGAACATATTCTATTACTGATTTACATGCTCTCAGAAAATCAATTTTATTTGGATGACAAATACTATAAACTGCTTTGACCTAAAGGTCAGATATTAAAGAGTGTTGTAAAATATATTTAGCAGCTACCTAAGGTTTTCATCCTGATAGATCAGGAAAATTCAAATATCACTGGAAATATAAGAGCACTGGATAAAAATTAAATTTAATAGTATGTGTCAGAAAAAAAAAGGGATTTTTGTATTTAAACTCGCTATAGAAATTTTCTCTCCTAAATATGAAACATAATTTGTACCTCAACATTAAGTTAGATCTGTTTTGGGAAATATGTGGATGATCAGTATTAGAGAAGTGAATTAAAATGTGTTAAGATGAAATTTGACCTAGTTTATGCTTATATTATTCCCAAGCATAAGTAATTACACACATAAAAATAACTATTTCATCAAATAATTTAAGTATGTAAATCACTTATGTATATAAGCTAGAAAACTTAAGTAAACTCTCCTCTGAAATAATGTTTTCACGAAGATGGGGTTTCCTAAGGGCTCCAGAAAAATTTGATGCAGTGTAACCCAAAGTTACCCTACCATCCTATTTGTTTACACCTGCATGGGGAAGTCCCTCCTGCTATAACACTGGGGTGTGGAATATATAAAGTGACTAATTACTCAAAACCATGCAAATTAGCATATCATTTTTATGCTCTGTTTAGAAAAAAAAAGCACTGAGAAACAAACACAAGTTGGGAAGTCATATTCTGTATTGTGATGACTTATGTATTCCTATCCTCTCCTATCCCATGCTCCCAACTCAGGAACACTTAGTGGAATGCAATGCTAACTGTGGGGCTGACAAGATTAAATGATTGAAATTGCCATGGTGGACCCAACAAAAATCATCCCGGTGGGAAAAATGGGAAGACGTTTTCATCAATGGAATAAATTGAGAGCCAAACTCCTTGAAGAACCAAAATTTCCACATTTATTTTAAAGTCACTTGTAACTAAACATTTAGCATGTCTGAATAGCACCTAGATTAACTACTTTTGCAAATGAGAAGCAATTCAATTTTTTTCTTATCTGCAAGGAAATCGTTTATTTCACATTATAGGCCTTTCACCTGCGAAATTTCATTTCAAAATTGCTTGTTGATGCATGAGAGAACAAAGGAAAAAAATAAAGATTTTTAAGTGACTGTATTAACTTTTATTTTCTTCCAATTTTGGGACCTAGGACTAATTTATTTGCTTATTGCCAATTTGAAACAAACAAATTTCTCCTCTCTCCTGTGAAAGTCTACAATAACAATTCAGATTCTATGGAGAAACATATTAACGCTTTCATCACACAAAATTGATATTTAACCCACTGTTGTAAAAAACATTTACCTGCCCAGATAAATTTTTCTTAGTTATAAATTATTTTGTGGTGACACTTGTGACAGCTGTTAAAATAAAAACCAAGAAATTATGAACTGTTGATAATAATAATTTAATTAAATCTTAAATCAAAATAACAGGATGTCTCTTTTTGACTACTATATATATATAAAAGCTTTTTTTCAGTACCAACAGTTAAACAGCTCTCAGTGATTTCTTCCTCTGGATGACAACATTTAAAATATGCTCTTTTAGGATGTTTATTTTTATAAATATTTTTTATTTTTATAGTTCAGTGGCATTATTCCCACTCTCCTTTGAAAAAGTGCAACAAGCAGTGAAAAGAATTGGACTTTAAAGTAACCTATTGCAATATGGAAGGCAGAGTATCAGTTGGAATGGTATATATTTGGACAGTCATAACTGTGATATTAAAGAGATAGGCCATGCCTGAACTGTTGTTGATATAACCATAGGCTGGCAACACATTCCTTAAGAGCCTCACAACCTTACATCAGTCAAGATTCGTGGAGGACAGATGTTTTCCATCAGAGTGATAGTATTTTTACACTGTTTTCATTAAACTGTCATTTTTTAAACTGCTTCAATTTCAGGCCTCTTTTATCGCTTTGTTAGTTTTAATGTATCTCTCTTTACCTTGGATGACAGGGAGGTGGCTCTGACTTTAATTGCGTGTATACTTGCCAAAAATTGAACTATACACACTTACAGTAATCCTCTGTAAGTTGTGAAAACAATATTGGAACCAGCAGCAGCTTAAAAATGACCAGTTATTCATGGCATGAAGACTGAGAAATATTATGTATGTATTAAAATGCTTTGAAGTGAAACATTTATGCAACTCACTTTGAAAGAATCAATAGCTTTGATATATTAGTGAAGTTGAAAATATTGTTCATTTAACACAAAATGGATCTGAGAGAGAAATAAAATAGGCGTTCCAAACCAACATCTATCTGGCAAACTCAGGAAACACACTCAGTGCAATTGAACTAAATGATCCTTTCTAAAAGTTCGTCTTTAATGCACAAAGTTAAAGTATTCATTGTATTTCATTTTGTTGGCAATCATTACTTGAGTTTTCTCATTTAGATGTTTCTCCTTTATCTTATTTATTGTTTGCATGACTTGTGAGATACAACCCTTAGGACCTTAGTTTATGTATTGGCTTAAAGAGGAGAATGTATCCCTGAACCAATTATTTGAGAATGGTGGCTGTATCATACATATGTAAAAGAAGTAATTGATGATAGACTCTTTACCACATCAGCTCCTCCTAATTTTGCTCTGATTTTCCTCACACTCTTGTGAAAATGCATCAAAAATACAATTTCTGAGAAGGTTGTTTTAAATGAAATAGTGATCTCCTGAATTTGTGATTTAGTGTACATATTTTACAAAACTATTAAAAATCAAAATTATGGGAAGACTATATTTAAATGTTAAAAGTCTACATTTTGAATTTCTTAAATTTATATAAAGATATTAAATTACACCTTCATCTCTGTGAGGAGCCATTATCCAGAATGTTTTTTCCCACTGAGCCCATAATTTTCTTTGAAAATCACACTTTTGGCTTATCACAATTATAAGAGTCATTGTTAATATAGTTTCTGACCTTTTTGAAATAAATTTGTACTCTATTAAAATAAACAAATAGTCAAATAGAGGTTAGTTAGATATTATCACAATATGAATCAGTCTCTTGAATTGAAATTCATTTTCCAGGTTATATTTTGATTGTGCTGAATGTTTGCTTATGAAAGCAAACACAACTTTGTGATCCTTGTGGATTTACTTCCTAAGCATGCACTAAACAAATAATCAAGAAATTGTCTCTATATAAAAAATGCATTACCTTCCACACTTACTAATGTACACCCTATAATAGGAAGTTTAATTACCAAGCTCAATAATTCACAAAGCTAGTAAAAGACAGATAATGGACAATCACCGTCTAAGTAAAGAGACACAAGGCACAGATATATTTCATTAATAAAATTAATTTAGAATTATAATTAAATAGATCACTTACTAGTTTACACTATAATTTCATTTAACTAAATGATTATGGTTTATCACCAAGTATCTAATAAAGAGCCTCTTCCCCCATATGCGGCATATATTGTACAATTTCACAGGTACAAAATGAACTGCCAAGTTACAAAAATCATTGATACTTGTTTTAATTATGAGCAGGAAACTTTCATGCAAAACAATGAAAAAAATCTGCACTTTCACACAATATTAATTATTGAAATCATTTAGAATTGTATACAACTAATATCCTAGAAGGTTACAAAGATACTCCTGTATGCTCTGTCTAAATTTAAAACCATTTATTGGTATCTGAATTTGAACATAAGAGTAAAAAAGAACTCTGATCTATATAGTTCCTTCACTTATTAAGAAACATTTATTAAGTGTCTATTATGTATCAATCTTGACGCTAGATGCTTGGAAATATAATAAGAAATTGAAAGGAAGATATAATGTCTGTCTTCATAGATTTTACTATCTGGGGCCCTGTAGAAAATTTTTGAAGATGATCAAGACTTGAAAACCTTTTGGTTATATATATAATTTTATTATTTCTTTATATTTAAGTTTTGTTTGCATTATTATTCCTACATCTTAAAATTTTGCTTTTCTGCAATTTTTGATACATACTTATGCCCTAGAACATAAATTATATCATCATTTGTGTATCATTTTTGTTGTATTTGAACCTATTAAATAAAATACAGTATTTGGGCTTGCATATTATCAAACATTTTATGCCAAAACTGAGCTATTCTAAAATAACATAGATTTAAAGAATAAGGCTCTATTCTATGTGTTTTCTAGTTGCACATTAATTTAATTTGATATTGTCCATTAAGATATAATTTAATTTTCATCAGCTACTACTGTTTTGAAATTTTATGTATGATTCAAATGAAGGAGGATTATATTTTTTATTATTCAATATTAAATTTATTTTTTCATCATATAAATTGACTTCAGCATTTTATTTTCTCTTTATTATGTTAATAGTCACTCATGAATATGAAGAATAAATACAGATATTAACATAAAATGATTAATACTATAGTTTAACAATAATAAACATTACAAAAGAAAAAGATAATGATTGTAGATGTGGGAAACTAGTGGTTAACAATTTCTCACAGAAACAAAAAAAGGAATATATTTAAATAGTATTTTTATATATTTTAAACATATCAACATCTGATGAAAAATTTTATTTTTTTACTTACTTTTAACTGAATAAAGATATTGTACTTGACTTTTTAAATAAAAAAATAGAAGTACATAAGGATACTGTGAAGAACAACATAGACTAAAGAGTCTAGCAATTAATTTCTATTTTTTATACATTTGCATTTCCATTTTATTAGGACAACTATCTATACTTTCACTTTTACAGCTACAATAAATAGCTTTAAATAAATGGAAATTTTTATCACTGAGCTTTTTTGTAGTTCAACTGAATTATCACAAGCTACGTTTTTGATGTATTACAATAAATGACATAAATTGATGGATAAATGTTCATTTCCTTCACCATCAAAAAATATACATGAGCTAATATTTCATTATCTTATTCAATCTACTTAATATTTTGATATTACACTTTGTGAGTTGTGTGTAAATAATTTATCAGAATAAAGTTCAATTTTGTTCTTTCAGTTATAATAAGTTGGAAACTAAGCATTAGTTTAAGTAATTTTCTTAAAATGGTTGACATGAATAATTTAGTTTACCTAATCTTCCACTACCTCATACTGTGTGTCTGGCATTATGTGGGATTTTCACTTATGTAAAAATTGTTTAAAAGTATTTACAAAGTGGAACATAATTATTTTTCTATTTTTATAGCAATATGTTATATGGCTCACATCTGGTGTCAGTTATATTTAACCATACATTTACACTAGTCACATATAAATATAGGTTTTAACATACATGAACAAATTAAATCAGACATGCCTAATAACTTCAAATCCCTTGAAAATATATTTAGGCAATATACTATAAAAGAAATCCCAACATTTACTTCACTAAAAATTAAACCTAGAAGAAGAAACATTTCAAGAGTACCCCCCCAGTTATTTCACTGGAAGGGAAAATTTGAAATATAAGCCAAATACACACTACATTCAAATGTATTTATATTTCCAGTACTTTTTGGAAATTATCCCATTTCAAATTTTTAAGTCACTGTGATAAGCTTTTTGAAAAGCACTAAAAAATAATGCATGTGAGAAAACATTGTCCATGACTCACTGCATTATTAAATTTCCTTCTCTCTCCAGAATTCAAAACTAACAAAGGAAATTGAACATTTCTGTCTCTTTCTTACCCTCATTCTCAAGAAACAAGAGTAATTCTTCTCATCTTAAATACTACTGATTTAGTTTATTTTTTTTACCATTGCCTCCTATCATAGTCTATCTGAAAAAATTATGCATTTAGAATCTGTTTAGAGAATATGATAAACGTACTTTGTTGCCACATTCAAGTTTGTAGTTTTGAACCTTGTATATGCTGACAAATAGAAAATGTGCATATATTTAAATAAAATGTTTGGAACATTTTAGAATTTCTGCATTTATTCTTAATAGATAAGGTTCATTCTCCATATTGTATGGATATATACCATGCACATGTAAGTTATGTTGCATACTAGACAGTATCTTCATTAACCAGAACATATTCTGCAATCAGAAGCACTGAAGCACCTACTTCAGAAACAAAACCTCTAGGCTAAAACTAACTTAACATTTGGTTATATTATTAATACAGAATATAGTTTAACACTTCTTTTCTTCTATTTTAAAACAAGATTTCATATGCTGTTGCTCTTAGACTCAAATACATGTCAGAAAGATCCTCATCCCAAATACTACGCTAAGCTGAGATTCTTATTCCCTCTATGTTATAAATTATGTTCCCTACCCCTGATTGCCTGACAGGTCACCTGAAAAATCCACTAATAAACTGGATGGAACTGAAAAATTACATATTCAAATCATACAGAATACTCAAAATTTCAACAAAGTTTTAAATACGAGAATACAATTTCTAAAAGTAGATTGCCAGCCTAGTATAACTAGCATAGATATATATCTGTAGAACTTGGTTGCACTTGGCGAAATGAAAAGAGAATAAGCTTTAAGAGTGAGGCAGACGTGGGCATGATTTCCAACCTGGTTGCATTCTAGTTTGACAATCAGCAAGTTACTTATTCCTTCTTAGCCTCAGTTTCTCATCTGAAGTTGGAATAATAAAATCTACTTCACTTAATGATCATAGTTGAAATGCTTCTGGCACGTTTGAGACTTTGGATAAATGCTAGCCCCTTCAATTATTTTTCATTTATTTTATTTTATTTTTTGAGACAGAGTCTCACTCTGTTGCCCAGACTGGAGTGCAGTGGTGCAATTTCAGCTCACTGCAACCCCCACCTCCTGGGTTCAAGAGATTCTCGTGCCTCAGCCTCATGAGTAGTTGGGATTACAGGTGTGCACCACCACGCCCGGCTAATTTTTATATTTTTTGTAGACACAAGGTTTCAGCATGTTGGCCAGACTGGTCTAACTCCTGAGCTAAGTTGATGTGCCCACCTTGGCCTCCCAAAGTGCTGGGATTACAGGTGTGAGCCCAGCCTAGGCCCCCTAAATTATTTGATAAAGCTCAGAATTATGACATCTGCAAATGGATTCAAAATATATGATATAAAAAGTAACAGTCTGACAAAGAATTTGTTTCTCAGATTAAAAGTCTCGGTCTCTACAGGCCACTGTCTACTTTTTCATTAGTTGAACAAATATAGTAAGTTACCAAGAATATTACAGCAAATATCCATAGACCAAGCATTAGCAAGCATTAACATTTTGTGACTTGCCTTCATATTTTCTAAATAAAATAAATACAACTTTCTAAATAACCTTATTATACTCCCTAGACCTGTCCCTTCTCTTCTCAGGAGGAGAACTATCATCATAATTAGGTATTTATCTTTCAATATATGATTTCTCATATTCACTACATACGTAAGCATCAGCTGTTTTAGTATTACGTTGCCGTTTTAACCATTTTACATAAATGTTATCTAATTTCCCATACCTTTCAATTTACTTATTTTAATTTTTTATATATTTCATCTTGATAGAAGCTAACATTTACTATATACTTCTAGGTGTTAATCACTGTATTCAATACTTCATATGTATTAATTCACTATGCTCTCACAAAAACCCTCTGGGAGAGACTTCTGTTATTTTCATATCACATTTTATATTATGTTTATATTTTTATAATATTGTTATTTTTCAGATGATGAAAATGGAGCACAGAGAAGTTAAGTAACTTATCTGTGCTGCATAAGTAGTAAGTGGTAGAACTGGAATTTGAATCCAGCCTACGGGGATGCAGAGTCTGCACACTAATTTACATGATTCTGTGCTCAGAATCAAAGACTAGACTTGTATTTATTTTCCAAGTGATAAACAAATCAGCTGTTTCCAATTTTTCACCCTTGCAAGCAATGCTGGAATTAATGCCCTTGAATATTCATCTGGTTATCACACAACAGATTCTTCAGGGCAGAGGCTTGGCGGGTAATTTTGGAATTTCAGGATAAGCATGTATTTATCAGTGGCGTATATTGGTCAAACCTTTCTACTTCTAACATGCAGAGGCTCAAGAAGATCAAGGTATAATTGTCAATATTTTCTCTAGTTAAAAGCCCCTGAGGATTAAACTATACTCTATGCCATGATCCTACAACAGGAAAAAAATCTATACATATTTAAAAGAGACTGGTAATATCCTAATAAGGAGTTGCTAGATAGGATATAAGGTGCCCAGTTAAATTAGAATTAGTGATGAACAATAAAGGTTTTGAAAGGGGTTTACTGTACTTAAAGTTATTTTTCATCTGAAATTCAAATTTAGCTCACTGTCCTTTATTTTTATTAGTTAATTTTGGCAACCCTACTAATAAGCCATCTACTGGACGCCTAATAAAACAACCACTGTTATTTAGCAGTAGGCGTATCAAGAGGGTGTCATTGATACAATGGCACACAATCCAGCTGCTTGTCATAAGAGCGTGCAGTCACTTCTCTGTCTTCCATAACTTATGGATTACTAAAATGAATGTAGACAAAGGATGCATATATTTTACCCAATTTTATTTTATTTAAAAAAAGGTTATCAGAAACCTTTCCACTATTGTCTATTAGCTGTTACAATGCCTTTCTAAACTCAGGATATCTGGTCTCAAGTCCCCCCCACCACCTCGTCCTGCCCATAGTGATACATTCAGGTACATTTTTGGTAACATTTTATTCCTGAGGACACAACTACAAGGATCATTACCATCTCCCAACTTTCTAAGTTTGTCTCTTCAACTCCATGCCTACATTCATTTCCTTTCTATTCTATGCCTTCAAAATGCACTCTGGTAGAAGAAAATTGCATGGCAGGAACAAAAGGCACTGGCAGTAAGATAAAGTGACGACACATTAAATAGTGAGAAATTTGCATGTGGGAAAACCTTATATAATCCACCCAACACCTTATTTTATAATTTTTCTTGAAAGAACTTAATCCTAATTGAATCATCCTCCCTGGGAAATGAGACTCAGCATACACAGGAACAAAGGACAGCTAGTGGGTCTTAGGTATTGTAGCTGCCAAAGACAAAATTTCTGCTGCTGGGCGTATTCATTTCACCAGTTAAGTGCTACTTGAACTAATAGCACTTTCTTAGGTGAAAGAAATTTTGATCCTTATTTTTCCGTTATGGAGTTTTGGCATTTCAACTGGCATATCCTACCACATTGTGCTAAAGGTTTTTGCACAGAATATAGAGGGATGCTTTTGTTTATAAAATAAACCATCAGTTTGAACTGGGATTTTTGTTTGTTTTTTTAAAGGAAGTCAAGTTGATTACTTGGCATCAGGCCTTCATCACAGATACTACTGAAATAAAAAACCAAGGGAATGTGAAAAAAACGGAAGGACACTGAAGCCCGTGGGGAAATAATGAAGTATAAGTGCTTCAGAGAGCAGCAAGAAATGGAATAATATTTCTTCTGTGAGGACCTCAGTAATAACAACCCATGAGTGATGGGACTTATTGCAAATGGCAAGAGTGCTGTTGGAGAAAAAATAAAAAATACTACACTGTGAAGGATATTGTTTCACATGCCCTATGTGCTTCTCTTCCTTCACAGATCATATGAGCTCTCCTTTTCCTTATTCCTCATTCCAAATAACAATAAATATTAATGGAGGACCAAATATATACTAAGGACTAAAAGACATAGGGTTGGAAAGCCATGGTGTCTCATTTTAGAAAGACCCAAATTTATGGTAAAGACAAATGATAAGAGTAATTGTACAACAAATACAGAAGCATCAACAATGTTGATATGTGGAGGATCCACAAAGAAAGGAAGTAATTCTAGCCATGGTTGGCTAGAGAAATATTCACATGGGAAGTGACATTTGTGTATGTTGTAATGGAGAAGTAGGATTTTTTTCAGGCATACAGGGAAAGAAAATTTCAACTAAATAGGTCAGCCAAAACATTATAAATATTACAAATAATCTGATTATTAAGTGGATTTTCTGTTTATAATGCCAACACTGGAAAAATATGCATAGTGAAACTGGAAAAATATGCCTAATGTGACAAGCCTGAGTTCTGAGTAGCATTATAGCACTTACTTTATATACATAAAACTTATGAATGTTTTATGAATATAGGGAAGAAAAAGTAAATGAGTATGTGTAAGAAAGGAATGCAACAGGATTCAGTGTGTGTTTTGGTGACACTGTGAAGAATGGGTAAGAAAAAAAGCTAGAGATAATTATATAAATTAGGAGATTATTATAATTATCCAGATGAAAGGTCAAATAAGCTGTGACAACATAGACAGAGAATGGAAGGTAAATTAGGAAGTAAAATTGATAGGATTTGTTGATGGGTTGGGTAAGGCAGGAGATAGCAATCAAGATGGAGACCACTCTAAGATTTTGCTCTTCAATAAATGAGTACAGTTGGCCCTCTGTATTGAAGGGTTTCAAATAGGTGGATTCAACCAATTGCAGATCAGAAATATTCAGGAAAAAAATTCTGTCTGTACAAACATGCACAGAATTTTTTGGATCAGTATTTCTGAAGCAAGTATAGCAACTATTTACATACCATTTATATTGTATTAGGTATTATAAGTAATTCAGAGGTGATTTAAAATATATGGGAGGATATGCATAGGTTATACACAAATTCTATGACATTTGATGTCAAGGACTTGAACATTAGCGAATTTTGGTATTGACAGGAGGTCCTGGAACCAGTGCCCCAGACACCAAGGGACAACTGTATATTGATTCCTTAGAAAGAGACTTCTGCTGATGGAAAAGTAAGATTAATGTTAAATTTTGAATCTAGAAGTAAACATGGATTTACATCTATCCTTGACTCTCAGCATACTAACCACAAATTTAGCATCTTACCTTTCATAGAATAATAAAATATACTATTAATATGATTAGGAAGTCAATAAGTTACATGTATTATATATACTTTTTAAAGTACTTATAATTATAACCTATAAATTACAATTTATAGTTTTAAACTCTAGATAGCCTAAATTTTTAAAAATAGTTTTATATAACAGTTACTAGACCTTCATAGCTGATTAACAGTCTGTATTCTACCAGCTTTTTAGTTCTGAATATAATTCAATAGAGTGGAACACTTAGGGAACAGAATGGATTCTGTCCTTGAATGAACTTTTAGCTTTATTAATGCCTGAGAACAACAGATGTTTATAAAATTTCAAGTCAATTTCAATTAATCAATTGTTAAAGAAAAATAACTTTAATTATGCAAAAATCCTAGCCTGTTTGAATACTTATTCATACAATTTTATATTTAGATGAGCATAATAACAACTGAGATTTTAATTGAAATTTATGATAAAGTGCTTTCACAAAAACAATTTGTTTTAAAATCATTTAGTTTAATCTCACATAATCCTGAAAGTATTATTATAAATCTGTTTTGTAGAAGAATGAATAAAAACTAAAAATATGTTAATCTCAGAAAGGTGACTCCATTATATCAAAAGTAGTACTGCATTAGACAGCATAATTAGGGCACAAACCAAATTTTCTGACTAGGATCCAGTCAATAAGTCCATAATAGCAGCCTAAGACAATTTTGAAACTATTTATTGAAATCCTATGTTGTGTCTTGTAGTTCCTTTCAAAAAGGGAGGGTTTTTTTCTCTATATTACATATATTTGAGGATGGGATGTAAACAAGTATACAAAATAAGTAATCTGAGAACTATATAATTACAGGGGTTGGATGGACTAGAAAATGAAGTCATAAGAAAATACATTTCTTAAGAAGGGTAGGAGATCAGAGAAGGCATGGGAATGGGACTGGCAATGGGAATGGCATTTAAAAAGTAATTTCAAATCTGGTATGATTTTATAAAAAAAAAAAAAAGACATTTCTGGCAGAATAAAATAGGATAAAAGCCAGAAAGTGGATCATATAAACGGAACAGAAAATATGGCTCAGATTCATGGTATAGATTTTTATTAATGAGAGACTAGAAATATACTCTGTGGTCATATTGCAGAGATTTTAATTTCAGGGTAAGGTATGACAAAATCTAAAAATGGGCTAGTTTTTTTCCTTGCAATATTTTTTTTTACAAACAGAATTAGTTTTTTCTCCAAACAACAACTTTTTTGGAACCCAAATGTATCAGACACATTAAATTAGAGAAACCTAGGTTGAAGCTGGAGCAAGGAGGTAGTGTACCTCTGTACTTAAAATGATAATAACAATCATATTAAAATAAGAACTTTTATACCACAGAATTCCTACAAACTAAATATGCTCTGATCAAAATAAAAATACAAAATAATCGCAGCAAATATGACAGACATAGAGCTACCTATTTAACATAGAAACATGATGTAAATATATAAGAGAAAAGCGTAACTGCCTGTAACATAAATGTACAAAAGACACAGAATGGAAATTCACACACAACCTGTACATTCATAAAATAGTATTTAGTATAATTAATGAAATTCAAATTAAAACTATTTTAGAATAATTTTTTTTCTATCAGATTAGCAACTATTAAAATTTTACAAAGCCCCAAATTAACAAAAACATGAGAAACTAGGCATTCTTATACACCGCAGGTAAGAGAGAATAAGTCTCCTTGACTTTTGAAAAGGCAAATGGGCAATTTGTTAAATTTAAAAAGCAGATGACCTTTGACCCAGTAATGTTTCTTTAAATAATTTATTATATATACATTATTATGTCACTGGGTGCAAAGACATAGGTATACGTTTAATCATTACAGCATGCTTTACAATAGTAACATCCTATAACTACAGAAATCTTGTTTGTTTAATTACATACATCAAAACCATGAAATGCAGTGCTGTTTTTAAAAAGTTAAACTTATAAGCATTTTGTTTTGGAAAACTCTCAATGATAAACTAAGCAAAAACAAGAAAATTTGAGCACAAGGCAATGTATTCTCACATTTAATTGTGTAGTTATTATTTCCTAAAGAAAATAAAAATTGATACTGCAGTTACTATTTTCATGTTACCATCAGTACATGTTGAACTTTTATCAATTTATATATCACCTTTATGATATAAAGAAATAACTAGTTTTCATAACAATAAATAGGTAAAGCAGAATGAATCAATAAGCTATAAAGAATATGAGTCCTTTTAAATTAAGTAAAAATGCAATTGAAATGCACGTGAACTTACTTCAGAGTAAAATCAAAGAAAATCTACATCCATACCCACGCCCTGTGGATCAAAATCTAGAGTTCTGCTACTAAAAGCTTCCAGAGGGAGTGGGGAGAGGAAGAGGCAGGCTGTGCGAACAGAGGAAGCATGGAAAGCAAAAGCCCCAAGAGATTGTTTGTCCAGTTTGTTTTTTCTTTTTCTGTTTGTTCTATTTTCTTTTTCGTTTTTTTTTTATTCCAAATAGTGTTGATTCTAGGAAATCACCGAACACGGAGAAAGGCTGGGTGCAGCATCCGGGACCATTCCCTATCTTGTTAAATAAATCCATACATTTTAGTTTTGGGCCCTTGAAATCTTCCTGGAAAGTAGAACTGGAATAGTTTCTTTGCCTGTGAATTCACATATACTGTGAAGTCCCCTTCAGCCCACCTAGAATATTTATTAAGAATTCCATGTGTTCCAGTAATAATTTCCACTCATCAAGGGCTTAGTAATAATGCCATACTTCAATGAATACCTGAATGTGGCCTCAGGCTGTCTATGCTGGAACAAAGCTATGAAAATTCTTCCTCTCCCTCTAAAATATTATCCACGAGACGAAAGCTAATTTTCTCTCTCTCTACCCCTCTTCTTTCACTCTTGTATTCGTTTTTGAAATGGGGGCTTTCAATAATCTGCTTCCTGATGCTATCACTGCCTGGTTAGACAGGGTAAGTCATATAACAACTTTGTCAATTAGGAAACTGATTCAGTTCTCCAGAGCTTTTTCTGCCCTG
Source organism: Pongo abelii (assembly GCF_028885655.2). Lineage (NCBI taxonomy): Eukaryota > Metazoa > Chordata > Mammalia > Primates > Hominidae > Pongo > Pongo abelii. The sequence continues at coordinate 112,217,855 of NC_071989.2, read as the reverse complement.
AAGGCCATGTGGTAAAGAAGAAAGAAACAGGAATGCATTGAATTCTGAACTTTAGCTTCCTCCTGGTAAAATGAATAGAAGGATATCCACCATTTGTTGCATGTACCAAATCAACCGCTATATATGAAATCAATTTATAAATATTAAGCATGAACCAAAGTAATATGTAATTATTTGTCTCAGTAGTAATAAGACTATCTACTGTGCACTAAGTGAGCACTCTGTCAATACTCAGCCTTATCCTTAGCTCTTTACTCACTTTTACAAATATTCTGCCCATATTAGGCCTTTGCTTTATGCCCAATAGACATGATTTTTGCCTTTGCCTTTCCCAAATTTGCAGCTTTTCTCTAGAAAGTGCAATCTGCTCAGAGCAGCTAACTTGAGAAGAGTCATTATTAATAAGCAGAGGTTACACTCTTCCAGCAGGCAAATGTCACCCACAGCAGCTGAGCTCTGTTGTACAAGAACTGATTACCTACATTTATGTTTGAAGTTTCTTTATACTAAGCTGTAGTTAGGTTTTTAACGGCTATATGCCAATGAAAAGTCAGATTGACCAGCTTAGTGATCCTGAGAAAGTTTCCATTGGCATTCCTGTAAGTCAAAGGGGAGGGAAATGGAGATATGGACTTCAAATATTTGAAGAACCTCAGTCTACTACTGTGTGTCCCAGAAAGGAGGAGTAGGGTTAATGAATGCGAGTTAGACAACAGCCCATCATTTGCTAAATCGTGAGAATATCAGATGATGGGTCTCACTGAGAAAGACACATAATTGTTAATTTTCTCCCATTCTAAAGTGTTCAAAATTGATCAATATTATCATGACTCAAAAAACACTTGAATATTCTTGCAAAAGGGACATGGAGGCAATTGAATTCTAATTTGTTTTCAAGGTCCAAAAAATTAAGACCAAAAGCCCCAACACTTTTTATAGCATCATGGCAATTTAGCAAAAATTTTCAAGATTTAATGTCATGACCTCATTGTGCTAGAGTTCTCATGGACTACTAGCTTAACTAATCCACAAAACAAGATTGGTAAACCAGGGGAACTATTAATACCTAAGTTTTCCAGTACAAAAAAGAAAACAACATGTTTATTTTTAAGACAGTTGTGTTTACTATGGAACTAAACACATGAATTTTTCTTAGAAAATTTTAGGAAAATATATGAATTTAATTAATTTTGACAAGTTCACACTCTCTTAACATGAAAAAAGCAGGATAAACTGGGGAAAAAAATAAAAGAAAAAGAAATTCAAAGTTAGACTATAAAAAGAGAAAACTGCAGATGGCAAAAACTAAAAAAGAAAGTGAAAGTAGAATTCTCAGAGGAAGCTGCCCTTTGGGCCAGCAAAGTTTTCAAACTGAGAATAGGCCTAAAGTCTGAGTCTAATGTCTACCGGAGTCCAAAAGTTATGTTTTAGGTCTGCAAATGCTGGAGAGGTAGGCTCAAGCTTCCTTCATGATACCCTTTGAAATGTTTCCATCTTACGGAAAATCCAGAGAAACATCAGGAAAGATTATATCTCTCTGAGCATTCTGAGCATTGGGCATTTTGGGGGGAAGGGGGAAAGCACTTCAAGAAAGAAAAAACATTCACCTTGTATTCGATGTGAGTGTATGGCCCACAGCGATTCTACCTGCATGATATAGGAACTGAATCACAACATGCTAAATTTATATTTAAATGACTCAGTGCTATTAACACAGAAAGATGACTTGAAAGAGATACAAATAAGAATCCATTCAATAAAAATAAATCTTCCAAGTTTTTTTTTTTCTTATCTTCTCAAGCCTCAAACTTCCAGAGCCATGGCCCAAATATGTGTCCCTGAGTATTCTATTTATACTTGATTCATCTCATAGTCTCTCTATTTGGATAGGGGTGAAAATCACCTCGGTTTAAGAATGAATAATTTGTAATACCTTTATATTCAACCAAGGGATGTTCAGGTTATAAATAAGAGAATACACCACAAGCACAATTAAGTACAAAGGAGGCAATATTTTATAAGGACATAAAAAATATTCATGAAACCCAAAGGCAGGAATATGGCTGACCCTCAGAAATGAATGAATGGATTAATTAAGTTTATAAGAAATCCAGTAAGTTAAAATCCTCTCTATCCATCTGGTTATTTTTCTTTTTTTTTTTTTTCTCTTTTTCTTTTTTTTTTTTTTTTTTTTTTTGAGATTGAGTCTCACTCTGTCACCTAGGCCTAGGCTAGAGTGCAGTAGCGCGATCTCGGCTCACTGCAACCTCTGCCTCCCGGGTTCAAGCGATTTTCCTGCCTCAGCCTCCCAAGTAGCTGGTACTACAGGCATGTGCCGCCAAGCCTGGCTAATTTTTATATTTTTAGTAGAGACGGGGTTTTACCATGTTGGCCATCTGTTCTCGAACTCCTGACCTCAGGTGATCCACCCGCCTCAGCCTCCTAAAGTGCTGGGATTACAGGCATGTGCCACCACATCTGGCCCCATCTGGTTACTTTTCTATATCTCTGCTCTAATTCTCTTTTTTGCTGTGTAATTTTTTTTTCCTCAAGCCAATTTACATAATAAAAACCTGGTTAAGAAAAAGTTTATAAAGTTTTATATTACTTCTATTCAAAAGTTAAAGGTCGGAGATTCTGGGTTCAGTCTGGCAGTATAAGCCGACTAAAGCCCCAACATCTTCTGATTAAAAGTAAAACTTTGGATAAAATATAATCAAAAATAAAATTATGAATGTAGGTCCCTGGAAAGTAAACAACAACAAGCAACCTATGGAGGAGAGTGAAATATTGGAGAAGTGAAGAACAGGGGGCGTTTTCTGCTTTATTTATTTTTTCCTCTTGTGGCTTTGCCGTGAGTGTGATTCTAATCAGGGAATATCATGGAAACAGAGGCTACGGAGATAAAACTTTGATAGAGACCCCATTTGTCTAGACATAGGAGTAATGAAAAGTTTATGGGCCATAGAATGTACATAGTCCCAGATGGTAAATGACTTTCAGGAGCATCCTCTATTTTGTGTATTAACCATCAGGCATTAATCATACATGTCCAGGAAAGACTCAAAACAAGGTAGCTAATGCTAAGAGCTCTGAATTCTTGTTTGAACCGCTCCCACAGATCTCAAACTAACACCTGACACATGCATGAGAAAGACTCAAACCGGCATAGAAATGACTTCAAGAATGAAACTGAGATTTGAACCACTGTCCGTGGAAGGTGAACTACATCTTACCTTAATGATGCTGACTGCTTTCGGTTGAAATCCCTGATCCAAACCAAAGATCCTAGTAACCCAGAGTCATATACTACCATTTTTATAATCCATTCACAATACCACATTCTTCTTTTCTCTTTTCAGTTCAACTCTCCAATACCTTCCCTTCATCCTCACAGTCACTTTACAGCCTTGCTGAATAATTCCCTGAGAAAATAGATACAACCAGAAGAAAATTCCACAAGCCCCCAGAACATAACTACTTCTACACCCTACCCATGTCTATATTCTGTCCATCTATTTAAAGTTACACTCTTTGAAAAAGTTTATTAAACTTGCTACCAAAAATTCTTTCTCTTCTACACTTTCCTGAAGTAGGGACCACCAGACTTTTTATACTGTCTTTAACTCTACTCGGTGAAAACTTTCTGGCCAAGGTCACCACTGACTTTCAACATTGATAAATACAATGTTAAATTCTGCCTACTATCTGAAGCATTTGAGAGCATTGGCCATGTACTTTTCCTCAAAGCACTTTCTTCACTTGACATCCAGAACAAGAAATGGTATCTGGCTTTATTCCTATGTTTCTGGATACTTCTCAATCACCCTTTGAGGTTCTTCCTCACATCCTCAACATCTATCTTTGGATCTCTCTCTTTTTTTTTTCTGTTTACTCCCTTAGTAATCTCATCCAGTCTCACAGATGTAAATACGTTTATATGCTGAGGACTCCCAGATGTATTATTCCCATCTGAATCTTTTCCTGGGCTCTACCCCTTGAATTCATCTCTTTAGCTATGATGTACACTTGGATGACTGCTGGGCATCACAAGCTTTAAAAGTCATGAGCTTGTGGTCTTCCTCTAAAAAATATGCTCTTTCTACAGTTGTCTTCATCTCGGTCACATGGCAAATCTATCCTTATAGAAGTTCAGGAAAAAAGAACTTGGAGTCATCCCTGACTTCTCTCTTTCTCTCAAACTTAGTATACAACTTTTTGGCAAACATTATTTCTACCCATATAATAGGGAATCTGATAACTCACTGCTACTTCCACAGCTACCAGTCTGGCTCACATCACTTTTGTCTTTTATTTCAACAACTTTTTAGTTATATTTTTCTGCCTCTGAACTTACATATTTTGTACTAGTTTTAAGAAGGTGACCAAAATTCACCTAATAAACTATGTCAGATCATAATACTCTGATCATAAAACTTTAATGACTATCTTACTCCTGTTAAAGCCAAAATCCTATTGATGGTCTACAAAGCTATGCGAGAATTTTTACTACGTCCGTCTTTATTGCTCTCTTCCTTTCTCATTACTCACAATCACTTTGGCATCTTTGATTTTTCTCACACATGCCAGGCATATTTTCACTTCATGGTCTCACCAACCTATACATAGCTCATACCCTCACCTCTTTCTGTGCATTGTTTCCTTTCCACTGTGGAATATAAGCTTCAGAAAGGCAGGGATATTTGTTTGCTTCACTAACTGTTGTAATCTGACATCTGGTAGTGTCTGTGTCATAGTAATCACTTAATAGATATTAGTTGAACAATGAGTAACCTCTTTCTTGGATGATTTAATCAACTGTCTTCATAGGGATTCACTACTGCAGTGTGATCAGAAGAGCACTAAAACTTAAATCAGAGTAAATGGGTTTGGTACCACCTCACTCCTTTTGTACACTCAATGTAAAAGTCTCTTATTCTCTCTCAACATGTTCTCATCTGTACAGTATTGTTTTCTGTGTATTGTGTGTGTGTGTGTGCCTGTAAAACAAAACAAAATAATACTTTTTGAAGAGCCAGGCAGTTCTAGGGCCCAAAAATAACTATTGAGTTTGTACATGTAATAGGGAAATTAGCTATTTTTTGTAAAATATTCATATGAAACTTGGAACAATATCTGTTTGTCTTAGGTCTGCCTACTCCCTATAAAAATAAGATTTCCTGAATTGGAGTTTACTTTATAAAAAGCGGTATACCTTTAAGTAGTATTCTCCTTATAAACCAGCACTCAGAGAATTCAGTCATAGTCACCAAAATTTATGATTTAGGGTAAGATTTCTCTATTGTAGTATTTCAGTGATTCTTTATTGAATTTGCATTATTTCCAGACATGGCAAAGAGGCTTAAAATAATGTAGATGTCTCTAGGAGTACTTGGTTATTGATGTCATTAAAGTATTGTACATATGCTATTGTCTCTTTTTAACATTTATAATTATTCTTCAGAAAAGTACTTAATTTTAGAATAAGTAGTATTACATTATGCATACTTCCCTCTTGCAAATCAAGTATAAAATTTCATTAATGCCTGAAAATTTCAAGCATAGAGAAGAAAAAGAAATGTATTTTTTAAACTGAGTTATGTAATTACTAATAACTGAATGAACCAGAAGACAAATCCTTTCATGTCTAAAAGTAACAGCTGCAGTGTTGGCTTGCTAACCTAAACATAAGTTTACAAAACTATTTCATGGAACACTAAAGAAGTGGAATTGGAAAACAACGGTCTATGTTTATTTTATCTATTATTGGCATAGTTTCTTTTAAGTATTAAGTGTTTCAGTTCTAATTTCCATGACTTGTATGCCTTTCAGAGATTCTCAAGGCTCTAATTTAAGATTCATAAGAATCAGAGATTTCATGCCCCAAGTCCCTTAGAATTTTCACAGTAGACAATTATCAGGTATAAAAACTAAAAACAAACAAACGAAAGCACAGCTCCATGTGAGATGAACGGGAGCTATAAAATAGGATGCTTGTATATTCGAAATGACAGAGACAATCCCTACTGTTGGTTCCTGTATCTTGATAGAATAACTGACCATGTTCCAATGTTGTAAAATATAGGAACTGAACAGAATGCTTGATTTATTCTATCATCTAGTCTAAAATACACAGTTGGTGTATTCATACTTGCAGCATTTTGCATCATAATTATGTAAAGCTAAAATGGGAAACACACCTAAAGCAGCAAATGAATGAATAAAGCAGATTATTCTAATAAGGTATGAAGAGGGGATTATGGTGGGTCATTGGAGGCTGATTCAAGTGTATCTGATGTATTTTGCTTCCAAGAGATCATGGAGGTGCAGAGCCAGTGAAAATCTTTTGGCAGTTCTTATATTGCCTAAGGGAGAATTAAAGTTTAAACTGTCAGGACCATGTCTACCTCTGTGAAAAGATGAACTGATCCTATTGCTGCTGGACAGGGAATAAAGCAGCTGACCCAAAAGATAACTTCAGTACACAGAAAAGAACTTTTCATGTCTGATTGTGATCTGGTACAATATGCTAATCTTTCATTTACACATGAATGAAGAAAAAATATACTTCTTAACTTTCAACAATAAAACTTGCAGTTCCAGTCATGATCAACAAGCTGGTATCAGGTTTATTCTCCCACTGTAAACAGAACCAACTAATCGTCATCATCATCATAGACTGTTTATTAAAAAACTGTCTAAAATATATAAAGGAACTCTGTTTTGACATTAGACAATAATCAACTTAAGGTTGATTACTGAGAGAAGATAAACATAGAAGATGAAACCAACTTTCACACCGGTTTTAGTCTTGAAAGAACTGTCCAAATCATAGTATGGGGAAAGAGAGACCAAGAAGAGAGAAGAGATTTCATGTGTCCTCAATGGGCAGAGGAGACATTGAACATTGTTTATGTAGGTGGCATATGAGGGGATAGAATCCTGGAGAAGATAGGCTTTGGAGAAAAAGTTCCAAATATCTACGCATGCTTAGAGTACAGCCACTTGCAGAGCACACCAGAAAAATGTAGAAATATTTCAGAGACAATGTAAAGCTGAGAGATGGGGGAGTTTGGAATTCAAGCCCAGCAGAATGGAGTGACCTTAGTGATCATTCTGGACAGCTTATTGAAACTCCAAAAAGAATATAAATAATGAATAAAAAGCACACTCAAGGAATAATATTTTCAACTCTGAAATAAAGAAAAACCTGAAACAGGCCTGTTCTGACAAATATTAAACAAAGCTTTTTTTAGGATCAAGTTAATCTATGAAGAATTTTAAAAGTATGACAGAAGAATATTTAATATTATTTAGAAAAAATAACAATTCCAGATTATATTATATATAAATTGAATAAAAAATTGCTAGTTATGTGTGTTGGTTAATAGCAACAGATCCAGTGATCTATGTATTGGATTTAGCAGGCAAAGATTTCTGAATAGAATGCTTAACATATTAAATGGTTATTGGTTAATATATTAAAGAAAATGCAGTAAAAGATAAAGTAATGGATGGAAAGATAAATAATTTCATAATATATTTGAAATTGACAAAAATAAGACCGGGTGTGGTGGTTTATGCCTGTAATCCCAGCACTTTGGAGGCTGAGGCGGGTGGATCACCTGAGCTTACGAGTTCGAGAACAGCCTAGCCAACAGGATGAAACCCTATCTCTACAGAAAAAAAAATACAAAAATTAGCAGAATGCCATGCCTCGCACCTGTGATCCCAGCTACTTGGGAGGCTGAGGCATGAGAATCGCTTAAACCCAGGAGGCAGAGGTTGCTGTGAGCCAAGATCATGCCACTTCACTCCAGCCTGGGCAACAGAGTGAGAGCCTGTCTCAAAAAAAAAAAAAGAAAAAGAAAAGAAAAAAAAAGAATCCATCTTGAATTAATTTTGTATATGGAATAAGGAAGGGGTCCAGTTTCAATCTTCTGCATATGGCTAGCTAGTTATCTCAGCATCATTTATTGCATAGGAAATCCTTTCCCCATTGCTTGTTTTTGTCAGGTTTGTTCAAGTGAGATAGTTGCAGGTGTGCAGGCTTATTTCTGGGTTCTCTATTCTGTTCAATTGCCCTATATGTTTGTTTTTGTAGCAGTGCCATGCTGTTTTGGTTACTGTAGCCCTGTAGTATAGTTTGAAATCAGGTAATGTGATGCTTCCAGCTTTGTTCTTATTGCTTATGATTGCCTTGGCTATTCAGGCTCATTTTTGGTTTCATATGAATTTAAAATAGATTTTTCTAGTTCTGTGAAGAATCTCAGTGGTAGTTTAACAGGTATAGTATTGTATTTATAAATTGATTTGGGCATTATAGCCATTTTTATGATATTTAATCTTCCTATCCATGAGCATGGAATGTTTCTCCATTTGTTTGTATCATCTCTGATCTCTTTTTTTTCTATTATTATTATTATTATTATTATTATTATTATTATTATACTTTAGGTTTTATGGTACATGTGCACAATGTGCAGGTAAGTTACATATGTATACATGTGCCATGCTGGTGCGCTGCACCCACTAACTAGTCATCTAGCATTAGGTATATCTCCCAATGCTATCCCTCCCCCCTCCCCCGACCCCACAACAGTCCCCGAAGTGTGATGTTCCCCTTCCTGTGTCCATGTGTTCTCATTGTTCAATTCCCACCTATGAGTGAGAATATGCGGTGTTTGGTTTTTTGTTCTTGCGATAGTTTACTGACAATGATGATTTCCAATTTCATCTGTCCCTACAAAGGACATGAACTCATCATTTTTTATGGCTGCATAGTATTCCATGGTGTATATGTGCCACATTTTCTTAATCCAGTCTATCATTGTTGGACATTTGGGTTGGTTCCAAGTCTTTGCTATTGTGAATAATGCTGCAATAAACATACGTGTGCATGTGTCTTTATAGCAGCATGATTTATAGTCCTTTGGGTATATACCCAGTAATGGGATGGCTGGGTCAAATGGAATTTCTAGTTCTAGATCCCTGAGGAATCGCCACACTGACTTCCACAAGGGTTGAACTAGTTTACAGTCCCACCAACAGTGGAAAAGTGTTCCTATTTCTCCACATCCTCTCCAGCACCTGTTGTTTCCTGACTTTTTAATGACTGCCATTCTAACTGGTGTGAGATGGTATCTCATTGTGGTTTTGATTTGCATTTCTCTGATGGCCAGTGATGGTGAGCATTTTTTCATGTGTTTTTTGGCTGCATAAATGTCTTCTTTTGAGAAGTGTCTGTAGTGGTTCATACTTCTCCTTGTAGAAATCTTTCACCTCCCTAATTAGCTGTATTCCTAGGTATTTTATTCTTTTTGTGGTGATTGTGAATGGAAGTGCATTTCTGATTTGGCTATCAGCTTGACTGTTGTTGATGTTGCCTGACTGGTGTTGCTAGGGATTTTTGCACATTGATTTTTGTATCCTGAGGCTTTGCTGAATTTATCAGCTTAAGAAACTTCTGGGCTGACACTATGGGGTTTTCTTGATATAGAATCACTTCATCTGATAACGGGCATAGTTTTATTTCCTCTCTTCCTATTTGGATGTCCTTTATTTCTTTCTCTTGCCTGATTGTCCTGGACAGGACTTCCAATACTATGTTGAATAGGCGTGGTGAGAGGGGGCATTCTTGTCTTGTGCTGGTTTTAAAGGGGGAATGCTTCCAATTTTTGCACATTAAGTACGTGGTTGGCTGTGGGTTTCTCATAGATGTCTCTTACTATTTCTGGCATATTCCTTCAATATCTAGTTTATTTTTTATTTATTTATTTTTTTGAGATGGAGTTTCACTCTTGTTGCCCAGGCTGGAGTGCAGTGGCATGATCTCAGCTCACTGCAACCTGTGTCTTCTGGGTTCAAGCAATTCTCCTGCCTCAGCCTCCTGAGTAGCTGGGATTACAGGCATGCGCCACCATGCCCGGCAAATTTTTGTATTATTTATTTATTTTTTTTGGTAGAGATGGAGTTTCACCATGTTGGCCAGGTTGGTCCTGAACTCCTGACCTCAAATGATCTACCCGCCTTGGCCTCCCAAAGTACTGGGATTACAGGCGTGAGCCACCGCACCCAGCCCAATATCTAGTTTATTGATAGTTTTTAAGACGAAGGGGTATTGAATTTTATTGAAAGTATTTTCTGCATCTATTAAAATAATCCTGAGGTTTTTGCCTTTAGTTCTGTTTTTGTAATGAATCATATTTATTGATTTGCATATGTTGAACCAGCCTTGAATCCTGGGGATAAAGCCTACTTGATCATGATGGATAAGCTTTTTGATACACTGCTGGATTCAGTTTGCCAGTATTTCGTTGAGGATTTCTGCAGTGATGTTCATCAAGGATATTGGCCTAAAGTTTTCTTTTTTTGTTGGATCTCTGCCAGGTGTTGGTATCAGGATGATGCTGGCCTTGTAGAATGAGTTAGGGAGGTGTCCCATTTCCTCAGTATTTTGGAATAGTTTAGACAGGAATGGTACCAGCTCTTATTTGTACATCTGGTAGAATTCAGCTATGAGTCTGTCTGGTGCTGGGTTTTTTTGGTTGATAAGCTATTTAATACTGACTCAATTTCAGAGCTTGTTATTAGTCTGTTCAGGGATTCAATTTCTCCTTGGTTTAGTCTTGGGATGGTGTATGTGTCCAGAACTTTATTCATTTCTTCTAGATTTTCTATTTCATGTGCACAGAGGTGTTCACAATATTCTCTAAGCATACCAGTCAGGACATTGGAAAGGGCAAATATTTCATGATGAATTTGTCAAAAGCAATTGCAGCAAAAGCAAAAATTGACAATTGGGATCTATAAACTAAAGAGTTTTTGCTTAGCAAAAGAAACTGTCAACACAGTGAACAGATAAGTTAGAGAACGGGAGAAATTTTTGCAAACTATGCATCTTACAATGGTCTAATATTCAGCATCTATAAATATCTTAAACAAATTTGTAAGAAAAAAACAAACAACCCCATTAAAAAGTGAACAAAGGACATGAACAGACACATTTCAAAAGAAGACATACATGCTCCCAACAATCATGAAAAAAAATTCAACATCACTGATCATTAGAGAAACAAAAATCAAAACAATGAGATATCACCTCACATCAGTCAGAATGGCTGTTACTAAAAAGACAAAAAATAAGAGATGCTGGTGTGGTTTCAGAGAAAAAGGAATGCTTACACACTGTTGGTGTAAGCGCAAATTAGTTCAACCATTGTGGAAAACAGTGTGGTGATTCCTCAAAAACAGAAATACGATTCCAACGAGTAATCCAATTACTGGGTATATACTCAAAGGAATACAAATCATCTTAGTATAAAGACACATGTACATGTATGTTCATTGCAGCACTATTCACAATAGCAAAGAGATGGAATCAACCTAATTCCCATCAATAATACACTGGATAAAGAAAATGTTGTACATATACATCATGGAATACTACACAGACATAAAAAAAATGCAATTATGTCCTTTGTAGGAACATGGATGAAGCTAGAGGCCATTATTCTTAGCAAACTAACACAAGAACAGAAAACCAATTACCATATGTTCTCACTTATAAGTGGGAGCTAATTGATGAGAACACATGGACATATAAAGGGAAACAACACACACTGGGCCCTTTTGGAGGGTGGAGGTTGGGAGGAGAGAGAAAATCAGGAAAAACAACTAATGGTACTAGGCTTAATACCTCAGTGATAAATTAATCTGTACAACAAACCCCCATGACACGTTTTCCTATATAACAAACCTGCATGTGTACCCCTGAACTTAAAATATAGATGAAAGAAAGAACGAGAGAGAGAGAGAAAGAAAGGAAAAAAGAAAGAAAAAATCCAAGGTACATTCCATAAATGCAACACAAAACCATCTGAAGTTAAAAACTTGATAGATGGGTTCAACAGAAGCCTGAACACATTGGAAGACGGGACTTGTGGTTTTAAAAACACATCAATAGAAACTATCCAAACTGAAGAACTGAGAAAAAATAATGGAAGAAGAATAGATAGACATGTAATCACTCAAAACACTTAATATATGTGTAATTTGGGTATAACAAGAAGACAAAAGAGACTTAAAAGAAATATCGAGAAAATATTATTAAGAATTTTCTAAATTTGATGAAATACATAAAACCACAGTTTGAGTCACCTGGGTGAACATGAAATTGAATAACCACAAAAAAATTACAAATAAGTGCATTATAAAAAAATTACTAAAACAAATTCAAATTGAAAATACATAAAAGCACCTAAAGGTATAAAAAGACAAATTATTTAAAACAAAAACAGTAACATTGGAAGTTGGCTTTTCAACAAAAGCTATAAAAAGAAAGTGGAAACATGTCAATAAAATATTATCCAAAACCAAAGGCGAAACAAAGAGCTTTTATAAAGAAAGAGAGAGAAATAAAAGCTAGGTGAATTTTACTCTAGCAGATCTGAATTGCAAGAAATACTAAAACTACTTACGTATGCTAAAGGTGAAGCGTGCCAAATGAAAACATGGAACTGTAAGAAAAGCTGAAAAGTTTGAAAAATGGTGAATAAATGGATAAATATAATCAATATTGATGGATCCAAAAAATAATAAATTATTGTAGAATTTAAAATATATAAGATAGATGACGAGTTGGTGGGTGCAGCGCACCAGCATGGCACATGTATACATATGTAACTTACCTGCACATTGCGCACATGTACCATAAAACCTAAAGTATAATAATAATAATAATGATAATAATAAAAGAAAAAAAAAATAAAAAAATAAAAAAATAAAAAAAAAGATAAAACATAAGATAATAATAGAAAAAATGGTAGAGGGTATTGGTGGAGAGTAATTATAACATCATTTGGAAAATGGTTAAGATATTGATTTAAAGATATTTTTAGTAAATGAAAAAGGAATGTTGTAGTCTGTAGAACAGCAACTATCAGCGTAATAAAAATACATACAATGAGAAGCTAAAAAATAGCAAAATAATTCCAAAATTGAACAAATAAAAGGGTTGATTAAAGAAAATAAATGGGATAAATTCTAAACAGTAGCAATTTATTGAACTTAATCCCAACTCAACCAGTAATAACATGAAAATTAAATGGCTTACCAGCCTGGGCACATGATAAAACCCTGTCTCTTCTTAGCCAGGCGTGCGCGCCTGTAATCCCAGCTACTTGGGAGGCTGAGACACGAGAATTGCTTGAAGTCGAGAAGCAGAGCTTGCAGTGAGCAGAGATCACACCACTGCACTGCACTGCAGCCTGGGCGACAGAGTGAGACTCTATCTCAAAAAAATAAAAAAATAAATAAAATAAATTTGTAAAAACTATTAAAAACCAAGATTATCACCTTGGATATAGGTAATATATAAATATATACTTATACCACTTTTATACATATCGATTATATATATATGGCTACTAAATATGAGAGCACAGTTAAAAACAGATGGCTAGGCCGGGCGCAGTGGCTCACGCCTGTAAATCCCAACACTTTGGGAGGCCGAGGTGGGCGGATCACGAGGTCAGGAGATGGAGACCATCCTGGCTAACACAGTGAAACCCCGTCTCTACTAAAAATACAAAAAATTAGCCGGGCGTGGTGGCGGGCGCCTGTAGTCCCAGCTACTCGGGAGGCTGAGGCAGGAGAACGGCGTGAACCCGGGAGGCGGAGCTTGCAGTGGACCGAGATTGCGCCACTGCACTCCAGCCTGGGCGACAGAGCAAGACTGTCTCAAAACAACAACAACAACAAACAGATGGCTAGAAAGGCATATACCATATCAACACTGAAAACGAAACTGGCTGTAGCTTATATTAATATCAAATAAATATTTTAAGGCAATAGAATTATGGAATCTAAGAAAAGTATTTTATAGTAATAAATGTCTCAAGTCAATATTAATACATGGAAATCCCATTTTGGTAAGCACCAAAACATATAGAGTAGTAGAAAGAAAATTAAACGGAACTAAAAAGAGAAAGAGTAAGAGAGGAGACAGAGAGAAAAAGAGTAAGAGAGGAGACAGAGAGAGAAAGAGACTGAGAGAGAGAGAGAGAAATCGTCTCTCTGGAGATTTTAACGAAGGTATATCTCAGTGTCAGATAAAACATGAAAAAAATAGTGAGGAAGATTTGAACAATATAATTTGCTAACTTACTTTGATTGATATTTACAGAACATTACACCTATATTTGTAGAAAAAACTTTCGAAGTACATACAGAATATTTTCCAACGTATTTTCTAACTTGAGACATAAAAAACACCTCAGCGTTTAAAAAATATTGAAATTGTACAATTTATATTCTCTGGCCACAGCAAAATTAAATTAAAACACATTCGTAGAATGATGACAACTACGTCTCCTTTCAGGTGTTTGGAAATTAAGGAAACTACTACTAATTAACACCACCACCACGCTGGACAAAGGAAAGAAAACACAATAGAACATTTTAAATATCCTAAGCTGAATGATAATGTTAATATGACATACCAAAATTTGTGTAACCTACATACTACAGTCTTCATATGGGAATTTATAGCTTCAAAATCATGTATTATAAAAGAAGGAAATTTAAAAATAAATTATCTAAGCTAGAAAAAGAACAACAAATTAAAGCCAAACTAAAAACTAATGAAAAATATGTTAAAATGAGCAAATATCAAAGAAAAAATAGGGATACAAAAGAAAAATTAATAAAGCCAAATGGTGATTCTTCCAAACGATTCATAAAAGAGGTAAACACCTAGCATAAGAGATCAAGAATAAATAAAAATTTATAGACTACCAGTGTCAACAATAAAAAAGAGAATGTCATTGTTTTTACTATAAATACTAAAAATGTAATAACAAGATATTATTTATGATTTTATGGCAATAAATAAAAATTTTAATAAAACAGACAAATTTCTTATAATTTACCAATACTGACACAAAAATAAATGTAAAATCTGAATAATCCTGTATCTATAAGAGAAAATGTATCAATATATACAATTCTTTCAAAAAAAAAAAAGAACTGGGTCATATGGTTTGCCAGACATAAGTTTAACATACAAAAATCTGTTATATATATTAAGTATATAGAGCATTATATACCTTAACAATAAGCAAGAAAAAATGAAATACAATGATAGTTACTCAAAAACATATAAAATATCTGGAAATTATATAATGATTAATTAATCACTGATGCATTCTTTAAAATATTGAGATAATCAATTATAACAAGTGTTCCAAGAAGTTGTTCATAAAATAAAATGACAAGCAACATTTTATATCTTATTTTATATAACCAATATAGTGCTGGTATCAAAATATGACAAGGACATTAGAAGAAAAGAAAATTGGAGACCAGCTATTCCCATGAACATTGACACAAATATTGTAAAAAAAAAATAAAGTTAGCAAATTTAATTCAATGATATATCAAATCGTTAATGCCTGATAATGAAGTAATGAAGTGGCCAATCAGTCCATTTAATTCATCAGAGTGACAGAAATAAATATAACACCAAAAAATGCAGAAAAATAATTCGTTAAAATTTAACACTATTTAATGATTAAAATGATATTCTCGTGAAACCAGTAACAGAATGAGAGCTTCTTAATGTGACTAATATAATCTGCCAAAAATACCTGTGTTTAATATAATTGTTGAAAGATGAAATGTTGACTCCTTTCTCATTAAGGTTAAAATTAAATCCACTATCAACACTACTATTCAAATTTTACTGAATGTTCAAGCCATTGAAATAAAATGAAAAAGAATAATTATAATTGCAAAAATGATTTTATATTAGATGACATAAATTATAAATGAAGAATAAGATTATATCTAAATATAAATAAATTACTGACAAATAAGTAAATTTAGAAAGTTTGCCAGACATAAGGTTAACTTACAAAAAAATCTGTAATATATATTAAGAATATAAAGTATTATATATCTTAACAATAAGCAAGAAAAAGGAAATAAAAATGTTAGTTACACTTATTCACAAACACATAAAATATCTGGAAATTATATAAAAAAAGTAAGCAATACCTTGAAACAGGAAACTACTGAGAATTACTGAGAGAAATTTAAGACAAAAATCAATGGGCAGCGAGTCAATATTAGTGGATTGGAAAACTGGGTATTTCAAGAGGTCAGTTCTCTCCAAATTGATATATAGATTCAACACAATACTAGAAGCCTTTTTATTTATATTGACAAGCAAATTATAAAATCTACATAGAAATGCAAAGCATCTTGAATACCTAAAGCAATATCGAAAAAAGAACACAAAGGTAAAGGACTTTCACTATCATAGTTCAAGACATTCATAGTAATTTTGAAAGTGTGATTTTTGACCCCAGGGGTTGAAAAATTTTGTCAATGTAATATATATCTAATTCCATGCAAATACTTCAGTGAAATTTGTTGGCAGAGGTGATCTTTTTAATAAATTAGCAGAAGGAAATAAACTTCAAGTTCTGCTTTGTACTATTAACACAAATATTAATTAAAGATAGATTAAAAGACAAATGTGAAAAGCAAAACAGTCTTCTAGAATACAACACTGTGGATTTCATGGTTTAGTAAAGGCAGAGGCTTACCATACAGAACCGTATAATCAATAGCCATTAAATAAAAGATTGATGAACTTTACTAAAGCAATGTTTTAAACTTAATTACTTTTGTTAACTGAAAGTAGGGTGATCAACTGTTCCAGGGGTTCCCAGGATGTGGGACTTTTGGTGCTAGCATTTGGACCGTCTCCGGTAAATCTTGATAGATTTTCACCCTATTTTCAGATCACCCCACTTTCAGAAAATATTAATAAATTTGTGATTCTTTCACCCAAAAGAGTAGGATAGAAATGATGTTATAGGACTTTAAAAGCTAGATCTTAAAAGATGTTTCAATCTTGCTCTCGGGAAATTTAGCACTGGAGCCCTAAGCTGTTGTGGAAGCAGTCTGACTGCCTTCGCACCATTCCAAGAGAAAGCCCAGGTTAGTCCACCTGGAGAAATCACATGGACAAATGTTTAAACTACATAAAAAAGATGTCCTGCAAGCCCCTAGCTTCTCCAGCAACCTACTGTTCCAACCCCATCAGCCATCTGACTGCAATTTCAAGAGAGACATGAAGCCAGAACTGTTCTGCAGGACATTTCCAAATCCCTGACCCACAGAAACTGTGAGAAATAATAAAATGAGTGTTATAGCTTTAAGCAGCTCAGTTTTGGAGTGAATTTTTATGCAGCAACAGTAACTAGGACAGTAACCAATTTTTCAAGAGTTCATATATTTTTATATTTATCTTAGTCAAGCCTCATTTTTGTCCAAATGACATATTAAATGAAAAAGCTAAGAAAAATAGTTATACTATGATATCATTTTGTGTGTGTGTGTAGGATTGAATAAAATTTTGAAAGAATCTCTGACCAAGACAATAATTTTTACTGTATGTATTTATATATTGTTTAACTTTAAAATATATTTCCATGTATTATTGTACAATTTTAAATGCCCTTATTTTTAGTAAGAAAATCTATTGGGGCAAACCAGAATAAGAAAGTTAAATAGAAATATCTTTATCTATGAGAGGGCTTTACAAGGAAAACCTAAAATATAGTTTTCATTTTGAAGATAACATTTTATTGATTCTATAGTGGAAGTAGAATAATGTGCTTTTTAAAATTTTATGATTTTGATTTTCTTTGCTTATAATCAGTACCAATTAAATGGTTCAGATTATTAAGCTAAGCAATGACTTAAGCAATCAGAAATATAATGTATCTCATCATTTTATTGATTCTCAGTTCATGAGTACAGACGTTAAACATTAAAACATAACTTTATTAACAAAGGTTTATTTTCTTTAAAAATGATGCATAGTTTTTTCAATGTAAAGAAATATTTAAGTAGAAAGTAAAAGTACAGTATATTGTAGATTTTTTAATGCATCTCTCCAAGATCCTGCTCCATCAATATTAACCATAATAATTTATAGAATTCATTGTTGATTCACATGTAATGCTTTAACCCTAATGTGTTTTAGTAGTGTTTTAATAACATCCGCACTTTAAGACTATTCTTAAAATGTAAATTACATGATGTTCACTAAAATGTCTGTGTTTGCTTATTTGCTTATGAGATACAATAGAGAATGATTACCTCCACATGTTCACCAAATTCTATTTATAGCTTTCATTACTGCCTTTCACTTTTGTGTTAAATACTAAAGCAGAGTGGCAGCTTTGCGATAAAAATGAATTGTGTAGAAATGAGGTGATAACCCAACAAAGCTATCGAGTTATACAATGACTATTTTTGGAGGAAGAGGAGCCTTAAACTACCCATAAGGAAACAATAATTAAGGTAATGTTGGAAATATAAGCCTTTGGAAACTTTTGATTATGCATCAGAACATACATGAGATTGTCTGAATAAATTGAAAATATTTATCATGGTTTCATATCCTCATCTTTGTGCAATTCCCAAGTTGTAGAAATCAAGATAGAAAAACAATAAACTATGACTTCAAGTAATTTATGCTCGCCTAAATATTTTAACTATTTTATAGCTTATATGGAATGTCTAACCCCTCACTTAGAACATAGATCGCTTAGAAAAATAGCACAATAATCATACTTTCTAGGTGTAAGTTTAAACAGTAAATTAATTGCTTCTTTCTCTTTTGTATTCTATTTCATTGGCAGAGCTAACTCTAAAATGAACTGGACTTTAATTATCTACCTAGAAAAAGAGAGCAAAAATAATTTACTGACTGCCGATGCTATAAATGGACAGAAAAAAATAATTCCTTTTATTATCTCAAAGATTTTTATAGAGTTAATAAATTAACAAATTGTATTATTGTTTTAACATTTCCTTTATATATGAACCTGCATATTTATTCTGTTAATATGATCAATTAATAGCTCTTTAAAAGAAAGTTCTGGAAATAGATTTTATCATAATGTTCAAGATAATTTTATAGAACAAAAAGAAATTTATTGACCAATAGTACATAAATATGTAAAAAAAGTTATTCAGTCCAAGAACCATAAAATGATAAACCACCAGAATCAATTTATATTCTACCAGTAAGAAAAAAAGGACATAGAGAAAACAAGAGCTCTTTGTCACACCTTCTGCTTTACAGCAAAACGTAAAAACACCTGGAGACTCAAATAAAAATGATCCCTCTTGATATTTTTGTTGTTGTTTTTCTTAAGTGTAACCCAGCTTCATCCTAGTGAGACTTTCTCCTCTCTAACTTCAGTTTTAGTCTCCATGCTTATTTTCTTATCTCTTATAATGTATTATACAAAGTCTCAGAGCTATTAGGACTCAGGATTAGTTTCCAAGACAAGCTTTGCTTATAAGAAACAGCTGTCAGAAGTGACAAGATGCAATTGTTAAGATGTCTGAAATAAAGGCTAAATAAATGTCTGTGTGTAAAGTGGTATTTTTCTGCTGTGTCTAAACACACCACTTTCTCTTCATTCATATTGCTGGACTCAATGTGTCACCCGTATCTTTCTTATTAAAATGAACCATCAGTGTGATGTTGCACATCATCAGTGAAATCCTGCTGAAACTACCTACACTACTGAAGACAAAGGGTTGAGAAACTTTATGATTTTAGTGTTACTAAGGAATAAACAGTGATCATTTTACTGGCGGAACATATTGTGGTGGTTTTTATATGGGGAGGGACATAAAACTATTTTTCAATGTGTAGGGACTTAACACCTAAATAGTAAAAACTCTATATTCCTGTTTGAAATAGTCACAGAGTTAAAACCTAAATATAAATCAGTAAAAGTGACTGATAAATAGAAAAGGTTAAAAATAAAAATTTAAGGACAAAACAGTACAAGCTAAAGGAGCTCAAATGGAAGCCCTGCCACTATTGTAAAGAAACCTAAAATGAGAGGCAAAGTGATGTGGAAGAACACAAAGAAATGGCAAAATAACATAAGACTCAGAAAACAGTTTTCTTTTCTAGAGCCCAGGCTTCAGCAGATTAGGTCCTTGAAAACCGGTTCCTGTTATACGTGAAGACAATTATAGACAAATCCTCAACAAAATACTACCTAATGGAATCCAACAGCATATCAAAAAGATAATCCACCATAATCAAGCTGGTTTCATACAAAGGATGCAGCGATGATTTAACATACACAATTCAATAAATGTAATACATTAACAAAAACAAAAATCATATGACCATCTCAATAGACACAGAAGAAGCATTTGATAAAATCCAGCATCCATTTGTGATAAACACCTTCAATAAAATAGACGTAGAAGGAACTTACCTTAAAGTAATAAAACCAATATAATACAAAACCACATCCAACATCATGCTTAATGGGGAAAAGCTGAAAGCATTTGCCCCGAGAACTGAAACAAGACAAGGATACCCACTTTCACCACTTCTATTAAACATACT
Source organism: Pongo abelii (assembly GCF_028885655.2). Classification (NCBI taxonomy): domain Eukaryota; kingdom Metazoa; phylum Chordata; class Mammalia; order Primates; family Hominidae; genus Pongo; species Pongo abelii. The sequence goes on along the minus strand of NC_071989.2, from coordinate 112,197,394 downwards.
CCTGGAAGTCCTGGCCGGAGTAATCAGACAAGAGAAAGAAATAAAGGGCATCCAAATTGGAAAAGAGGAAGTTAAAGACAAACTGTCTGTTTGTTGATGATATGATTGTATATATAGAAAACCCTAAAGACTCATCCACAAAGCTCCTAGATCTGCTAAACAAATTTAGTAAAGTTTCAGGATACAGAATCAAAGTACACAAATCAGTAGTACTGCTATACAACAACAACAACCTAGCTGAGAATCAAATAAAGAACTCAATCCTTTTTGCAAGAGTTGCAAAAAATAAGATAAATAAAAAAATGAAATACTTAGGAATATACTTAATCAAGGAGGTAAAAGATCTCTACAAGGAAAACTACAAAACACTGCTGAAAGAAATCATATATAAAACAAATGAATGGAAACACATCCCATGCTCATAAATGGGTAGAATCAATATTGTGAAAATGACCATATTGCCCAAAGCAATCTACAGATTCAGTGCAATTCCCATCGAAATACCATAATCATTCTTCACAGAACTAGAAAAAACACTCCTAAAATTCACATGGAACCAAAAAAGAGACTGTATAGCCAAAGTGAGACTGAGCAACAAAAACAAATCTGGAGTTGGAACAAATCCAACTTCAAATTATACTACAAAGCTGTAGTCACCAATCAGCATGGTAATGGTATAAAAATAGGCACTTAGACCAATGGAACAGAATAGAGAACCCAGAAATAAAGCCAAATACTTACAGCCAGCTGACCTTCAACAAAGCATACAAAAATATAAATTGAGGAAAGGACACCTTATTCAATAAGTGGTGCTGGGAAAACTGGCAAGCCACATGTAGAAGAATGAAACTGGATCTCCATCTCTCATCTTATAAAGAAAATCAACTCAAGAGAGATCAAAGACTATCTATCAGGCCTATGTCCTGAAGTCATAAAAATTCTAGAAGAGAGCATCAGAAAAATTCTTCTAGACATTGCCTTAGGCAAAGATATCATGACTAAGACCCCAAAAGCAAATATAACAAAAACAAAATAAATGGGACCTAAATATCCTAAAAAGCTCCTGCACAGCAAAAGACATAATCAGCAGAGTAAACAGACAACCCACAGAGTCGGATAAAATATTGACAAATTATGCATCTGATAAAGGACTAGTAATCTACAAGGAACTCAAAGAAATCAGCAAAAAAAATCCTATCAAAAAGTGGACAAAGGAGATGAATAGACAATTCTCAAAAGAAGACATACAAACAGCCAACAAACATATGAAAAAATGCTCAACATCACTAATAATCGGAAAATGGAAATTAAAACTACAATGTGATACCTCCTTACTCCTGGCAGAATGGCCATAATGAAAAAGTCAAAAAACAATAGCTGTTGGCATGGATGTGGTGAAAAGGAACACTTACATGGCTGGTAAGAATGTAAACTAGTAAAACCTCTGTGGAAAACATTATGAGGCTTCCTTAAAGAACTAAAAGTAGAACTACTGTTCAATCTAGCAATCCTATAGGAAAAGAAGTCATTATATGAAAAAGACACATACACATACATGTTTATAGCAGCATAAATCACAATTGAAAAGATATGGAACCAATCTAAGTGCCCATCAATCAACAAATGTACAAAGAAAATGTGGTACATATACACCATGGAATACTACACAGCCATAAGAAGGGAAGAAAGTCTTTTGCAGCAACATGAATGGAGCTGGAGGCCATTATTCTAAGTGAAGTAACTCAGGAGTGAAAAACCAAATATTATATGTTCTCATTTATAAGTGGGAGCTAAGCTATGAGGATCCAAAGGCATAAGAATGATACAATGGACATTGTGGACTTGGTGGGGGAAGGTTGTGAGGGGCATAAGGGATAAAAGACTACATATTGTGTACAGTGTACAATGCTCTGGTGACCAGTGCACCAAAATCTCAGAAATCACCACTAAAAAACTCATCCATGTAACCAAAAACCACCTGTACCCTAAAACGATTGAAATAAAAATATTTAATGAGAGACAGGTGGACAAATTCACAAACAGTTTTAGACTAGAACACAAAGACTAGGTGGCCCAGGGACCACAGCTTTCACAGTAAAGGTAACATCCATGGCAAACAAGGACTATCCAGGGCTGGAGATAAAGACCCTTTCCATTATCAATGGTGGGAAGAGACGGACCTACCTGGCAGGGTCTTCCTGAGGTGAAATAAGTGTTCCTTCTGCTTAGAAAATATAGAATAAAGTAGGGCAAACTTAAGGGCAAGGGGTCCTTGTGAAATTCGGGAGAATATTCCCAAAACTACCTAGTAAACAATCTGTTTGTTCTCCTGCATCAGATCTGCACTTCCAGAGAGACAAAGTTTGGACGGGTAACTCTTAATAAAGAAACACAGCTACATTCCAAGGGTAATAGTTTCTATTTTCATAATATATCTATCTACTATCTTGAGACCATGGCCAGTTTTCCTAGATTCGCAGTGTCATGTCATATAGGATTAGTATGAGGGTTAATTTAGTGTATATGTGTATTATTTCAAAAGTGTGTGGCACATAAAAAAATCTCTGTTATTGCTACAATTATTACCATTGATATCCCTATATTAATTGATAGCTATTTTACTTTCCAAATGTCTTCTCTTCTAAATTACCAACCACAACTAAACATTTATCTTTCTTACTTAAGAGAGTGTTCTGAAAAGTTGGAAAATTTGGATTTGTAGATTAACTTATTATTATGGTTCAAACTAAGAAAATTGGGGTATGTGTACAAAGGTTTCATCTATTCCTGATATCTGATACTTCAGCTCTTTTGTAAGCCAGAATACAGTCATAGGAATGTTAGGGAAGAATACTAACCTTTAGAGAATAAGCTGCAAGTTCAGTTTGATTTAAGTAGAAATTGAAATAGATTCTCTCTATTAGGAAGAATATTGAGTACCAGGAGAAGTTGGAGTGCCATAATTAAAGGGTGTCACTGCTCAACTGCTTTCAACCTTATCTCTGATCCACTGAGCTTTCAAACAGGAATACCTGGACCAATGGAAACAAACTACCCATGTGTGGTGTATTTTAGGCCACCATAAGTTGTTAGGACAGAATAAAAGCAAGTTAATATTCTTTAATTGAAGTTAACAGTTTCCTATTTGTTACAGGAACTGTTGGCTGCCTGAATAATTTCCTCATCTTTTATTTACTAACAGAACCCTCCCTTCCAAGGGGTAATCACAACAAGGTAACTACATTCATTTTGACAACGATGGACTTTGGAATTCTGTTAAGTGAGAAATGAATGTGGATAATCTTATGGAGGAGATTCTGAGACTTTTACCTCCTCAGTTAAAAATACTTTTATTAATTTTGTTGTTAAAAATACCTGCTATTTGAAAAAATTGCAACTGTCATTTGAGTACTGTGATGTCTGTTTTAAAAATGGAAACACATTCTGAGAAACGCCTTCTTAGGCAATATTCTTTCTGTGTGAACATCATAGAGTATATTTACACAAACCTAGATGGTATCGTGTACTAGACACCTAGGCTGTATGGTATAAACCACAAATGGTATAACCTTACAAATGCAGGCACACAATAAATGAAGGTTCTTTCTTCTAGTTTTGAATATTCTTGTGTGATCAGGTGACGCTGGAAATAGCAGCAATCATTCTGCAACTATGAGAGGGCAAGCCTGAGGGCTAACGCCAGAATGCAGAGGATAGCAGACTAGAAACATAGAAAGATGGAAAAATAAAAGTTCTGTGCAAAAACTTTAATTATATTTTTTTCAAAACCCATATCCAGTCTTTCAAGAAACCATGATGACTCTTCCTTCCAACTATATGCAGCATCTGACAGTTTCTCACAGCCTCCACAGCTACCATCCTAGCATAAGCCACCATTATCTCCTGTAAGGCAATCTTTATAATTCCCTTCTATCTGATCTTTGGTTTATACCCTAGTTCCCTTTAAATCTAACCTCAACTCAACATCCACGGTGGTTTTATTGATAAATAAGTCAAATTTTGTTATTGCTTTACTCAAAACTCTACAGTGGTTCCTCTTGTCATTCAAAATGAAACACAAATCTCTTGGAAGAGTTTACAAGACCCTACCTTATCTCCCCAAACTATGTTATCTTTCTAATTTCCTCTACCACTGTTTTTCTCATTGTTTATTCTCTCTTAGCAACAGCAACCATTTTTATGATCCTTGAACATTTCAGGCATTAATAATCTGCATAAAAATGTACCCATCCAAAATAAATTTTAAAATAATAAACGAATAAGTAGTAAGTTCTTTAGAAATTGCACTTTCCCCTCTGGAAATCTTCACCAATAACTGCTAAAACCAGTGGGAGTAACATCACTGGAGAACAGAATATTCACAAGTTTTCAAACTATCCACAGAGTTTAAATAGCTATTAAGGAAAATTTCCTTTTATGAGCGAGAAACATAAATGTGATAGGGGAAAATGGTTGAATGTAGTTATCAGTTGCATTAAAATGATACTTTTTATACTTCTTTGTTGTTTTGAATATTATTTTCTCCATTTTCTAGATGTATAACTCAATATCATCAATATCATTTACCCTGTTTTTCAAGCTCCCAAAACAAAATTCCATTTATGCAAGTGAAATAAAGGACAATATATACATTATTCAGCATTTTTCAAATAACAGATACTTTTTTAAATTCTATACACAATACAACTTTTTTAATAAAGTCCCAAATCACTTTTTAACTGTGTTGCTATCCAGAGGTTCTACTCTCTGGCCATTCTGTCCTTGAGCAGTGCCCCACTGGCCTCTCTGTCCTATATTGTTAAATCTCTTTTTTCTTCCCCAAGACTTTCTTCACCTGCTGCTCTGACTAGCACAATCCCTTGGCGTTTCTACCCCTGGAAAGGAATTTACACGTGACTGGTAAAAGACACAAAACGTTCTCCATGTGTTTTGTTTTTTTTTTTATAATTGTGATGTGAAATGTTGAAAATCTTCATGTACTAGAAAAGGTTTAGCATGTAAATTGTGCAAATGTCAGAAACGGCTATTTTTACTTTCTACAAAGAAGTTTATTTGGTAATATCTATCAATAAATTCAGATAAAAAGGCTGGCGTACCATACCAGCACAATTTGGAAGAGCCTATCTTGAGGGTGACATATATTTCACTGGAATTATAAAAATGAACTTTATAAATCTGGCCCATAGTATACTATACAGTAAAATGATTTTTAAGAGAATTTCTACTATTTTTTTTTCTGAAAACGTGGATTTTCACGCAGAATAGCACATCAAATTGGACCATACCTATAGCTAAGTATATAAAAGGTGGGAACAATGGAAAAAGTACAGAGAAGAGTCTCCTCTTCTGGGATCATATCCTGGTGCTTTTGCCCCTGTACCGTCCTACAATATTCCACCTACCATAGGAATCTGTGCTTATGATGTTTGTTCTTTCAAAGCTTTCTATGAACAGCTCTTCCTTTACGTCTTTCATGATAGGACCTTTTACAACCTTTCCAGGAACTGCTAAATAAATGAAAAGTTTTTCATTTCTTCTTTGGTCTGCAAAAATAGCTTTTGTTGATGATGAAAAGTGCAACCTCCCAAATTTTTCATTTTTCCATGAAGCAAAAGGTTTACTTTCTGAAGGTTTTCACAAGTACTATGAATCACTGTATTTATCTTCCCTCTGGATGTTGAAAAATGGGTGGCAATTTAAGCCCAGGCCTTGCATGTTTCTCAGAATATGGAGCCATGATCCTGTCCAGATTTGCTTATTTCGATTAGTCTCTAATTTTATTTTTATCAAAAAAGAACTTAATTGCAGTTACAATTGTATATTCTTGTTTCAAAACAAAACAATGGAAGAGATAGCTTAGCAAATCATTCAAACCTAGTCTTCAGATAGGAAAAACCTAATAGCTGCAACTAAAAAGAAGCCTATTATTTAAACATGCTAAACTATACCTCCAATTTTTCAAAATATTATCTTTTATGTTTAAGAAAATTGATGTCCAATAATTCATTCTCAACCAGTAAAATAATTACATATAACAGTGAGGTTTTTCAAATAGATATTTCCTTTTAAAATATCAGGATAATATCATAAAATAGGTTCACATCTCAATAATTTATTGCAATTTCACTGATATACTGATAATTTTCTGAAATGACATTGGAGGTGCAGAGTCTTAAAAAAGGGGAAACAATATAAATGAGGCATTTCATTTTGATGTTCCACAAATAGAAGTCTTTGAAATATTTAATATTATTGCCATTCATTATTAGCTCCTAATGTATACATTAAAATGATGGGTCGTCGGTTAAGAAATTGAAATAATTGCTTAAGCCCTGTACTGCTGGAAAAAGGGTTATAATTGTTATAAAGTGTGCATACATTCATAAATCTATTTATAATACATGTTTTCATATGAGTGTTAAATAAATATTTTTAAAATAGATTCCATGCGCAAATATGCGTGCCTTAATAAGTGAGAATAAGTAGCACATTAAATCATTAAATTGTTTATATTCAAATTATACAGACAAATAAAAAGCTGTTCATGTTCTGCTTGAACAGATTCGTAGGCCTATGAGAGTGTTATCTGACCTTAGTTTCTTTTAGAAAATAAGAAAATTTAAAACTAAAACACTGTGAAAGGCAATCACAAATTCAATTAATTGAGTGACGAAAGTGAAGAAATTATACATTAGGTAAACTAGTTTTAAAAAGTTAATGTAAACCAAAGCCTGACTACTTTGACCACTAATGTTTGCTGGTGAAAATAGGCCATAATATAGTAGGGTGTAGTATATGTACACACAAATACATGGGTAAGATGTGTAAACAAATATGTTGAAATTCATGATCAGACAACAATTGCTCTATATTAGGTTAAATATGCTGTTATTCATTTTAAGTCACAATTTTAAAAATAAAGTTATTGAATAATGATTTATCCACGAATGCAATAACAAATTCCATTTTCTTTACTATCCTACTTACTAAAATAGTTTAACCTCAGGGTCTACTTGAAGAGTGAACATCCATATTTGTTTTAAATCACTATCTTTGGAAAGGCGTCAGGCTTTAATATTTTAAGGCAAAGGCAATTTAAAATAGTTACTAATTTTAATATGATATCCCAGTGGAACCAGACATTATAATGTCAGATCTTTTCCTGTCTTTGTCAACCACAAACACACACACACATACACACACACATACACATACACACACACACACACATACACACACACACACACACTCATACACACACACCCAAACTAATTTTGCATGATTTTTCAGTTCTAGTTAGAGCCTTTGTCCCCGGGGCTTGTTAATCTTGTATCCCATTCCTGCCCTGTTACAATTTAAAGATTGTCACAAGAAGGATAAATTTCATGCCATTTTCTGTTCTCATTACAATCTTCAGATTGTTATGAGAATGGATTAATTTTGCTCAATTTTCTGCCCTCCTTACAGACTGTTATGAGAATGGATTAATTTTATGACATTTTCTTCTTTCATTATAATCTTTGTTATGGGAATGAGAATATGTAATGAGAATGAGAGCATATCAGGCATTAAAAGGTCTGTGAGAGCTCATGACAAAGATTGTAACAAGGAGAGGAAACGGCACCCAATCCATTCTTGTGACAATTTTAAGATTGCCAAGCGAACCCAGAGTGACACTGCATTTATCCACTCTGAAGACAAAGATTGTTGAGAAAATGGGAGTGAGAGCAAAATTAATCAGTTCTCCTGACAATCTTGAGACTGTATTTAAGCTTACAGTATTTTTTTTCTGTGATACGGTACTTACATGAAAACATGTGTATCACAATTAAATGTTATTTGCTGAAAAAATATCATTTCTTTGTTTTATTTTATTTTACTCTCTCCTGTCTCCCTCTTCTTTCTTTCTTTTTGGTTATGTTTGATGCATATTGTGGCCAATATTATATAAACATTACTGCATTTAAATGGAAATTCGTATCAAACATCAGTTAAAAACAAAAGAAAATAATACAAAAAACCCATACACAATTAAATAAGAGGCAGGGTAGATCTCTTTTCAACCATTAATATTTTACTTCAAATCATCTATTTAACTCAACTGTCTTCAAATTCCCAAAAAGATAAAACAATGTTGCTTTTGCAAAAGTTACTCATCAACATAATGACATCATCCTATGTCAACAAGTGTATTCTATTTAATAATTTTATTTATTAATAAATAGTTCTCTGCTTTTTAATATGATTTTCCTAAACTTAAAGGTATGTTTACTGCTGTGTATAAATAACATTAATGTTCTTTTTTCAAGAGAAATTATCTGGTAATTTTAATATACCTTTGTTTCTCTTCATTCGATTAGGAAGTCCTCAGTTAAAAAGACTTTTATTAATTTTGTTGTTGTTTATCAGATGTACTCATTAAAAATACCTGCTATATGAAAAAATGCAACTGTCATTTGAGTACTGTGATGTCTGTCTTAAAAATGGAGATACATTCTGAGAAATGCCTTCTTAGGCAATATTCTTATTGTGTGAACATCATAGAGTATATTTACACAAACCTAGATGGTATTGTGTACTAGACACCTATGCTGTATGGTATAACCTATTGTTCCTAGGCTAGGAACCTGTGCAACATGTTACTGTACTAAATACTGGAGGTAATTGAAACATAAAGGTATGCATTTGTGTATCCAAACTTATCTAAACATAGAAAATATATAGTAAGAATAGGCAGACAACTATTTTTTAAATGGCACATCTGTATAGGGCACTTAGCATCTATGGAGCTTGCAGGACTGAGTGTTTCCCTTGGTGAGTCACTGAGTGAGTGGTGAATGAACGTGGAGACCTACCCATTACAGTACACTGCTGTAGACTTTAACACCTCACACATAGACAACACGAAATTTCTTTAAAAACATTTTTCTTCCTTCAGTAATAACTAACTTTAGCTTACTATAACTTTTTACGTCATAACTTTAAAATTTTTTAACTTTTTGACTTGTTGTAATAGCTTAAAATACAAACACATTCAGCTGTACAGAAATTGTTTATTTCTTTATACTTTTATTCTATAAATTTTTCTCTATTTTTAAATTTATTGTTTATGCTTTTGTGTTAAAAACTAAGACACAAACACACACATTAGTTTAGGCCTACACAGGGTCAGGATCATCTAGATGGTAATATAATTTTATGGGACCATCCTGGTACGTGCTGCTTGTCCTTAGCCAAAGCATTATGTGGTGAATGCCTATATGTACATACATGTACATATAGAGTATATGTATATATATATGTGTGTGTGTATATATGTATATATATATAAAATACATCTGTATCCACAGTTTCACATCCACAGATTCAGCCCATCAAAAATCAAAAATATTCAAAATATAAAAAATAAAAATACAACACAAACTATAAAATTAAATAACAATACAGTATAACAACTATTTTCCTAGCATTTACACATTTACATTGCATTAGAGATATGTGGAACCTATATGCGAATACTGCACCATTTTAAATAAGAGGCTTGAGCATCATTGGATTTGGAATCCACAGGGAATCCTTGAACCAACCCCCACTGATGTCAAGGGATGATATATACAGGGAGAAAGAGAGTAAGGTGTATTTCTGGGTTCAACAGTTCCAGGAGACTCTGTAATACCTTCACTGATATGCAACCTATTTTTACCAGGTGCCTTAATCATTTATATTTTCCCAAAACCACTAGCTGCTTCTTTAAACACTCAAAATTCTTATTACTAAATTGTCTTCAAACATAAAGGCAGACACTACTTTTTTCTATTTCTTTCCTATTACTCTATGAAACTGTCATCTTATGTACTCTCAACTCACTAGTTGTGTCGCACTTTAGTCAGTATTTTTTTAACATTTACAGCAGATGTTCTCAAAGAATGTGTGTGTGTGTGTGAATGTTTGCATGTGTATTATAGTTTTCAATATTGATGCTGTATTATAGTTTTCAATATTGTATATCAAATGGCACTCAAAAAAATTAGTGAGTTTGGCATGACTTAATCTTTATACAATGATACCATTATATTGTTGATGCCTGTAATATTATATCTTTAAAATGATAGGATAAAATATTCAATAATATCACACAATTCACCTTGTCACTATTTCAGGATTATATATCTGATATTATATACATATTTTATGTCCTGACTTCTTAATCTGTTATGCCCAGGAGTAAAATTCTCACATAATTCTGAGATCATTAACCCTGAGATCATTAAAGCCATGTCTCTTATTTCAAATCATTCTGTTCATTGTTATATCCGACGAACATCATGGATACTAATGTATACTAAGTTGTTACAAAAAATAAATATTTAGCATTGACAAAAATTTGATATTACACCCAACAAAACTTCCTGGTCACATATCAAAATATGAATGAATAAGTCATATTGATGAATGAGTCTCATTTATAGTATCAGTTCAACCTTAAAGATCTCTTCCATTATCAATTCACTTTATCCTAGTTCTTTTCTTATTTCTTATGGCACAAAATCCTTAGCCTCTTTCTTCTCTAGTTGGGACTTTCATTTTTTATAAATTTCATGCCCATTCATCTGTGTATATTTGTGTGCATATGTAACATGGTCATGAGCAATATTTTCTAGAATTGACTCAGCTTTGAGTACAGCAATATCAATCCACTTCAACAGTCTGAGATTTTTTTTCTAAAGGCTTCATTTTCTTGCAGTGGCATTATCAAACCAGTTAATTACTAATATGGTTTGAGGTGAAGTAGAAATAGCATCTGATAAGTAAAAGAAGTAGTCAGTGTATGTGCTGTGAAAGAAAGGCACATTCCTATCTGCTCTCTTAAAAAAAAAAAAAAAAAAAGGGGCCTGGTGTAATAATCTAACCCACTTGGTTGACTCAGGTTCTTAACCCAAATCATATTCCACTTTGAGGATTAAGGAACCAACTTAAATTGGTCTCAGAGACTCTTGTAAATTCATCCATTCCACTGTTGCTAGGATTATTTATTTAAAATGCAGAGTTTGACTACATCTCTCTGCTGCTTACCCGCTACCCATCATCCAGAAAATAAAGTCAGAGCATCTTAACAGGAAGTTCAAGGTCCTCAGTGACTGACCTTTGCCTGACTCTCCAGATCTTATCAGTTGTGCTCTTCATCTCATGCTTTTAGCTATAGACCACCCACTGAATTATTTCTTACCTCTCTGCATTTGCTCATGCTAATAGCCCCTCGGTTTTGAACATTCTTCCAAGACAGACACCCTGATTAATGTCTCCATGTCTCCATATCCTTTGTGACATAGCTTGTCATTGCTTCCTCTAGAAAGGGTGAGGAACCCGGGGCACTTAAAGTGCTCCTCTTTGATGTTGCTACATACCTAGCGAAGCTCTCCATTGCTGTCTTGTGTGTGAGTATGTGTGTATCATTCTTCTCTTGTGTCCCATTCCAAACTCTTTGTTGAGAATTTTCCTTAATTTAATTAGTGTCCTAAGCACCCAGCATATTGCTGATTCATAGTTGGCTACCAAGAGAAATATGTATAAACTGACCAAGGATTCATTCCTACAGCAAGGTAACATTTAAAGTTATGATTTCTTAAATATTCCACTTAAACAGCTGGCCTAGCAGTTGCTAATATTTACTGACTTCCTACTATGTATCATTCAGTCAAGTAAAGCGACTCATGTCTGCTACCTAATTACATCCTCACAACAACCCTGAGAGTTAAGTGTTATTGTAATCCCCATTTACAGTTAAGGCAATTGAGGATTAACAAGATTAGGTATATTTCCTAAAATTACAAAATTCAATGGTGGAGCCAGCTATTGAACTCATATCTGTGTAGATGAAGAATGCACATGCTGAAACACTGTATTATCATTTGTAGATACATTATTCTCTTTTTTTGAGAGGCAGTTTTTACATAAGGAAGATTATATATATATAAATCAGTGCATTTTTAGTATTATATATTCAATATTATATAACATAGTACAATATATTTTTATTTGTATGTATATTATTTATATGTATACATAAATATATATCTAGATAGATATATCAGTACATTTAAAATATTTTAGGACGAGCTGAAATTTTAAACTGCTACTCTTCTCCAGTCTTCTTAAGTGTATGTGTAGAATACATCAAATTTATTCAGTGTTCCCTTTTAATTGTTTTTCCTCAGCTTTAGTAAGGTATATTTGATAAATAAAAATTGTATATGTTTATGATATATAATGTGTTTTGATACAGTTTCATGCTGTGAAATGATTAGATCAAGTAAATTATCACATAGACCCCTTCAGATAGCTATTTTCTGGTAGTGAGAACATGTAGAATCTACTTAGCAGTTTTCAAAAATATTACTACTAACTATAATCACCATGATGTATAACAGATCTCTGTAACTTATTCATGCTGTCTAAATATTACTTTGAACACTTTCCACCCCATTTTCTTGTTCCCCCAAACCCTGGCAACTACCATTCAGCTCTTTGCACCTATGAGTTAGATTACTTTAGATCCCACATGTAAGTGAGATTACGTGGTATTTCTCTTTCCGTGGCTGGTTTATTTCACTTTGTGTAATGTCCTCGGGGTTCATTGATGTTGAGGCACATGAAAAGATTTTCTTCTTTTTAAAGGCTGAATAGTATTTCATTGTGTGTGTCTGTGTGTGTTTGTGTGTGTGTGTATCTATCTTCTTAACATTGGTCTGGGCAATGATTTTTCAGACATGACGATAAAAACATGGGGAAAAAAAGCAAAAATAGATAAATGGAACTGCATTAAACAAAGAGCTTTTTGGCTGGGCGCGGTGGCTCACATCTGCAATCCTAGCACTTGGGGAGGTCAAGTGGGAGGATCACTTGAGGCCAGAAGTTTGAGACCAGCCTGGCCAACATGGCGAAATGCTGTCTCTACTAAAAAGATAATAATTAGCTGGGTGTGATGGTACACGCCTGTAGTCCCAGTTACTTGGGAGGCTGAAGCAGGAAAATTGCTTGAACCCAGGAGGCGGAGGTTGCAGTGAGCCAAAATTGAGCTGCTGTACTTCAGCCTGAGTGACAGAGCAAGACTCTTCCTCAAAAAAAAAAAAAAAAAAAATAAGCTTTTTGCACACCAAAAGAAACAATCAACAGAGTAAAGAGACAACCTGCAGAATGGGATAAAATATTTTCAAATTATATATCTGATAAGAAGTTAATATCCAAAATATATAAGGATTCCCAATGTTATTTATTGCATGTCTGTTTTCATAAACACACTAAAAATGAAATAGTAACTTTTTGACTTTCCATTTTTAAAATAATATTGAAATAATGGTGAGGCAAACATCAATAAAACAGGATAATTTGTCAGTTGGGGTAATACATTATTTTTTGATGCTGTTTTAGGGGAAAGCTAGGGTATTTTCAATAGTAGAAGTTAACTTCAATTCTATAATTGGTCAGATAATCACTTAGTTCCACAGTTTACTTTATGTGCATATACATACAAAATATATGTTAATATTCCCATTTTATTTCAATATATGATGTTCTATTTGTAAAGATAGCTGTATATAAGGCGGTTTGTTGCATTCAATGTCATAATTAGACTCATTTAAATTCATATTCAAATACATAGGCCCATTGAACAATACTTTATGCAATTTTGGAGGTGGAAGCGGTGGGAGAGAGGAATCTGCTTCAAAATGTTAGCTGGAGAAAGTCTTGCCTGTTAACTACAAGCTTGCTGATTTTTTTTGCAGGGGAACATATGTGAGACTGATTACCCAACAGTTTTTCTCTTTCCCAGCACACTCTCTTGTTTTTTCTTTTTGCATTTATACCAATATCAGTTTAGGCATTCTCTGGAATCTTGAAAACAGATAATATGAAAATCAGGAAATGTTTACAACAAAGCCAAGAAAATGCATTCCTGGAATTCCTTTTCGTTGATAGATAATAATTGTACATATTTATGGGGTATAAATGTTACTTTGATACATGCCTACAATGTTATGATCAAACCATGGTATTTAGAATATCTCGTCACACTAAGAAACTACCTAGTGTTAATCATAGTTTTCTTTGTTTCTAAAAATCGGTGGATTTAGTTTCTTTGATATGTCTTGAGCTATGGATAATAATACATACACAGAGCACACTCAAATGCACACACACAAGAAACACATTCAAAGGGGTGGGAGGTGCATATTAACAGCAACAACAACAACAAGCATTCCCATAAGCCCTGGAAAAAGCTAAAACTTACTCTATTTTCTCACAGTCTGTTGTCAGATGTAAAATGAATAGGTCTGTTCTGAGGTCAGAATGAGAAGAAAAAGATCAACATGACCTCTGGGAAATAAAGGTTATTTGACATCTTTGGGATTATCTGCTAAAGGCATTGGCCACATATCAGAGTAAAGACTTGATAGGCAAGGGAAGACTTCATTTTCCCCAAAGTTAAATATAAAGCCAGACGCTTAGCCCACACCTCTCCTCAGCTAGAGCTGCTGCTGAAATCAGTAGCCGTGATCGATGATGCATTTTGAAAATCAAAACAAGCATCAGTGTCTCCAATCTAATCACATCTTCTAAAGCTGCTGCTTCCTGTGGGAATTTAATTGCTGTGACATTAGACTCCAGACAACAGACACTACTCAAGGCTACCCATCAGGGCAGGGACAAAAATCAGTGGGATAGTGTCAAAGCTGTTAGGCACAAAACCTGTTAAAGACCCCATGTGTGTAATTTTCCTCTCTCCAACTTCAGCAGTAAAATTTAACAGGTCCTTTATAACAAGTTTAAAAAGTCCCAGCATTATACCAACCATGAAAAACATAAAAATATTTTTGTCTTGCAAAATCTCAGCCTTATTTTTTCCATGCTCTGAAATGCACTACAACACACTACTATGGCTTTCTTTTGATTTGTTTTTATCTTTATTTTTATAGGAAGTTGTGGCAGTTAGAAGGTTGCTTCTTTCCAAAAGCTTATTAAATTTTTAATTAAAATTTTTATGATTTGATATTTCTGCTTACCAATCAAATAGAAAAATAAAAAAATTCCCTGGCAAAAAAAAAATAGACAAACAAAAAAAACAAAAAATGGATCTCATATCTCATATTCATATCTTTTTGAAACACAACACTCCCTCTTTCACTGAAAGGCCCTTCAGCCAAGGGAATCGCTTTCTTTCTGTATCATCATAAACTCTAGAAGCCATGTGATACTTAATCTGAATTATCCTCTTTATGTTACCCATATCACAGAGAAAATAAACAAAAATAGGAAACTAATGAAAATTTAATGGTGAAAGCAAAGTAAACTTTAAAACTTTAAAATAGAAAAATGAAAAATCCATAGTAAGATGTAATGTGGAAGAGTCACATGAGGTCTAACATAATTTTATGAGGTCTTAGTGAACATGAAAGGATATTTCTTCATATTGTACAAAGTAGCTTAGCGTACTTGGATAAGCTAAAAACTGAATGTAGTGTTTTGCTTCCCTATTGGAATGGAAGTCAAAAGATTTTATTAGGAAATAAATTGCAACTCACCTTTCTCTAAACTGCCCCTCTTTAATAAGATTCATATTCTAAACAGACATTTTCTTATATTTACAGTTCAAAAACAGGGTAACATGATGTTTCTTTATGACTGATGTAGCAACTTAGTCTTGTATTCATGTGGTACTTTGTGTGGTTTAAAGTTTTTTCATATGCATCATCTTGCTTGGCAATTCCTAAAATTTTGTAAAGTATCATAATCTCCAGTTTATTGAGGAAGAAATGAGAGTAATTTGTTCAAAAGATCTCAGCTAGCAAATAAGGATCTGAAGCTTTAAATCTGCAAAGTGATTGCAAGTCCAACATTTTTTCCACCACGCACAGCATTTAATATTTAGATATTTACTTCCTAGTACTTGCTGACCTTTTGTGATTCATTGTTACAATTATTTATTGCTGCATAATTAACCATCTCACAAGTTGGAAGATTAAGATAACAACCATTAATTATCTCTCATGATTGTGTGGATGAACCAGGGTGTTCTTTAACTTAATGTGGTGTCATCTGGGGCATGGTAATGGTTGGAATTTCCAAAAAGCCCTCAATTAAAAGGCTGTCAGTTAGTCTAGCTGTGGACTAGAAGATCAGCTGAGGTTGTTAGCCTGGGGCCTTCCTGCTTTTCCTCCTTCTTCTGTTGTTGAGATTCCAGAGAATGCCTAGACTGATATTGGGCCTCCAAATGTGGCTTCTTGGGTTTCTTCACAGCATAGAAACTAGATATAAGAAGGAGTGTTCTAAACAGTAAAGGCAAAAGTAATCTGAAGCCCAGCCTCACAAATTATAAAGCTTGCTTTCACCACATGCTATTACTCACAGCTGGGGAAGGGGGTTGGTGGGGGGAAGATAGACAGGTTCACTAATTATCTCTCTTTGCCTGGGGCTAAGGTGTTTTCTTGGATACAGGATTTTCACTACCAAAAAAGTACATTCCTGGGCAAATCAGGAACTTTGGTCATCCTAGACAGACCAAATTCAAGGATAGTGATAATAAGTAGCATTTTTTGACAAGGAGAAAGCAAGTCACATTGCTAAAGCAGAGATAGTGGATATTGTTTCTCAGCTTTGGAAACACAGTCTACTCTAATATTTGCGTTTGGGGGAAATTCCTACACTCACGGTTAGCTAATGCATTCAATAATCGAATCAAACTAAATAATTATTTACTGAATTATTTACTACTTCATTGTATAAATAGTTTTCAATTTAGAAATTTGTCAAAGTAGCAAGGAGGACATACAATCTTCCTCTTCTATATACAAACTTTTGCCAAAAAACCTTCAAGGTCCGGAGAAATAGAGTCCTATTTTTACTTGTTAATACAGTTCAATGACTATTAAATAGATATTGTGTATTAGATGGAGAATATAATCTACATCTGAAATCCTTCTTTTTGTCTTTGTGAAAATTTATTCTGAATTTCCAACCATCAATGTAGTTTCTCTTAATATACGTGTTGCTTCTTTATTGGAAAATAACTATAAAAGAAAAACCTAGTGATTTAAGAGGCATATATAGCTTAATAAAAGAGTGTTTTCAGTTTAACACTTTCCATGACAAGATTGTCCAAAAGAACTTTATAGTTTACTTTTTAGTTTAAATCTAAAAGTCAGATGTTGTTAGAGGCTGTCATGTTGAATGGCAATTTATCTGCTTGCTTTTTTAACAGACTTTAAGTTCCCAACAAAGTTGGATGGAAAGGAGAGTTCTCATATGCCTTGTAGCCCTGAAACATGCATAGCCTCAACAATTATCAATATCTTCCATCAGAGTAGTATATATATTATTATTATTATTGAACCTACATTTACCTATCACTACCGAAAATCCATAGTTTACATCAGGGTTCACTCTTGGTCATGTACATTTTATAGGTCTGGATAAATATATAATGACATGTATCCAGCATTATAGTATCATACAGAATCATTTCACTATCTTAAAAATTCTCTGTGCCTCAGCTGTAAATTCCTCTCTCTCCCCTAACACCTAGAAACGACTAATTTTTTACTGTCTCCATAGTTTTGCTTTTTCCAGAATGTTATATTGTTGGAATCATAGGGCATGTAGTCTTTTCAGATTAGCATCCTCCACTTAGTGATAAATATTTAAGTTTCTTCCATGTCTTTTCATTGGTTGATAGCTCATTTTCTTTTAGAGCTAAATAACATTCCACTGTTGAGTTGTATTATAGTTGATTTATCCATTCACCTACTAAAGCATCTTGGTTTCTTCTAAATTTTAGCAGTTATAACTAAAGTGGCTAATAACATCTGTGTTTAGGTTTTAGTATGAACATAATTTTTCAGTTCATTTGGGTAAATACCAAGGAATGCAACTGCTGGATCATATAGTAAGAATACATTGAATTTTAAACTAAATTCTGGAATTCTCCTCCAAAGTGGTTGTACTATTTTACATTCCCACCAGCAGTGAATGAGAGTTCTTGTTGCTCTACATTTGCACCAGCATTTGATGTTGTCAGCTGTGTTAGTCTGTTCTCAGGCTGCTAATAAAGACATACCCAAGCCTGGGTAGTTTATAAAGGAAGAGTTTTAATTGATTCACAGTTTCACATGGCTGGAGAGGCCTCATAATCATGGCTGAAGGTGAATGAGGAGCAAAGTCATGTCTTACATGGTGGCAAGCAATAGGGCATGTGCAGGGGAACTCCCATTTATAAAATCATCAGATTTCATGAGACTTATTCATTATCATGAGAACAGTACGGGAAAGATCTTCCTCCATGATTCAATTACCTCCCACCAGGTCCCTCCAATGACACATAGGAATTATGGGAGCTACAATTCAAGATGAGATTTGGGTGGGGACACAGCCAAATCATGTCATCAGTGTTCTGGATTCTGGCCATTTTAATAGGGATGTAGAGGTGTCTCATTGTTTCTTTAACTTGTATTTCTCTGATAACATATGATGCGGGTCATCTTTTTATATGCTTATTAACCATCTAAATATGTTCTTTGGTGAGGTGCTTGTTAATGTCTTTGGTCATCTTTAAATAAGATTGTTTTCTCATCTTAGCTTATCTTAAAACAGTTGAATTTTGAGAGTTTCTTCCAAATATTTTGGATAACAGTCCTTTGTGAAATGTGTCTTTTGCAAATCCCATCTCCTGATCTCCGGTTTGGTTTCCTGTTCTCTTGACAGTATATTACACAAGCAAAAAATTTTCATTTTAATGAAATCCAATGTATCAATTCTTTCTTGCATTGAGAGCCTTTGGTTTTAAATCTAAAATGTCATTGCTAAACCCAACATCATGTAGATTTTTCCTATATTACCACTTAAAAGTTTTATAGTTTGCGTTTTACATTTAGGTCTCTAATCCATATTGAGTTGAGTTTTCTGATGGCTATATTGTGTGTGTGTATTTCCAGTTTCAATATCATTTGTTGAAAAGACTCCTTCCACCATTTTATTTCCTTTGTTCCTTTTTCAAAGATCAGTTGACTATATTTGTGTGGGCCTATTTTTGGGCCCTCTATTCTGTTCCATTGATCTCCTTGTCTATTCCATCACTAAAACCACAATGTCTTTATTACCGTAGCTTCATAGTAAGTCTTGATTTAAGTTGAGTAGTGTCAATCCTCCAACTTTGTTCTCCTTCGACACTGTGTTGGCTATTCTGGGTCTTTTGCCTGTGTATTTCCTTTATTTCCTTTTCTTATTCCTTAGCTAGTTCCAGTACAACACTGAAAAGCAGTGATGAGAGGGGACATCCATGCCTCGTACATAATCTTAGTGGGAAAATTTTGAGTTTCTCACCATTAAGTACAATATTAGCCGTAAGGTTTTTGAAGATATTTTTATCAATTTGAGAAGGTTTTCTCCTCATTCCTAGGGTACCGACAGTTTTTAACATGAAATGCTGTTGGATTTCATCAAATACTTTTTCTCTATCTATTGATATGACCATATCATTTTTTTTTTTTTTTACCTATTGATGTGATGGATTTCATTAACTGATTTTCAAATGTTGAAACTGCTTTGCATACCTGGAATAAAGCTCACTTGGTCATGGTGTATAATTATTTTTATATAGTCTTTGATTCCATTTATTTCCATTTTGTTAAGATTTTTGCTTCTAAGTTCATGGGAGACGTTGGTCTCTAGTTTTCTTCTCCTGTAATGTTGTGTCTAGTTTTGGTATTACAGTAATGCTCATCTTATAGAGTAAGTTAGGAAGTATTTCCTTTGCTCCTATATCCTGGAAGAGACTGTTAAAAAATGATATCATTTAATTCCTTTAATGTTTGGTAGAATATACCCATGAATCCATCTAAACCTGGTATTTTCTGTTTGAGAAGATTATTAATTATTGATTCAATTTCATCAATAGTGATACACCTATTCAGATTGTCTACTTCTGGTGTGTGCATTTGGGCAGATTACGTTTTTCAAAGAATTGGTCCATTTTATCTAGGTTACCAAATTTGTGGACATAGAATTGTTTAGATTATTCCTTTATTATCCTTTGAATGTCCATGAGATGCATAGTGATATTTCCTCTTTGATTTGTTATATTAGTAAACTGTGTCTTCTGTCTTTTTTCCTGACAAGAGGCTTATCAATTTTATTGGTCCCTTCATAGTTATCTTTTGATTTCATTAACTTTGCTGCTTTATTGTTTCCAATTTCACTAATTTCTGCTCTAATTTCTGTTTCTTTTTTTTTCTAATCACTATAGATTTAATATGTTATTATTTTTCTGGTTTCCTAATGTGGACGTTTAGATTATTATTTTCAGGGGTTTTTTTCTCTAATATGTATGTTCAACACTATAAATTTCCTTCTAAGCACTCCTTTCATTACATCACATAAAATTTGATCATTTGTGCTTTTATTTGTATTTAATACAAAATATTTTTAAATTCTTCTTGAGGTTTTTTCTTAACCCATGTGTCATTTAGAAGTGTCTTGTTTAATCTATACATATTTTGGCATTTTCCAACTCTCTTTCTGTTACTGGTTTCCAGTTTAATTTTTATTGTAATCTGACAGCAGGTATTATATAATTTCTATAATTCAAAATGTGTTAAGATGAGTTTTATGACTCCGAATGTATTCTCTCTTGGTGAATATTCTACGTGAGCTTGAGAAAAATGTATATTCTGTGAAATAGTTGATAGATGTTAATTACATCTAGTTGATTGATGATTTTATTGAGGTTAACTGTTCTTACTAATTATATGTGTGGAGGATCTATTCATTTCTGAAAGAAGGATGTTGAAGTCTTCAACTACAATAGTGAATTAATCCTTGAGGTTCTATTAGTTTTTGCCTCATGTATTTTGACACCATGTTTTTAGGTGCATACATGGTAGAGATTGTTGTATGTTGTTGGAGAAGCAATCCCTTTATCATTATGTAATGCCTCTCTTTATTTCTGATAAATTTGCTTGCTTTGAAATCTATTCTGCCTGAAATTAATCTAACTACTCTCATTTTCCTTTGATTAGTATTAGCATGGTCTGTCTTTCCCCTGGCATTTACTTTTAATCTATATGACTCTATATATTTAGAGTAGGTTTCTTGTACATAATATATGGTTAGGTACTATATTTTTATTAACTCTGACAATCTCTGTCTTTTAATTGCTGTATTGAGACCATTGATGTTCAAAGTGATTATTGAGCTGGGCATAGTGGTACATGCCTGTGGTCCCAGCTACTCGGGAGGCTGAGGTGGGAAGATAGCTTGAGCCCAGGAGTTCTGGGCTGTGGTGAGCTATGCTGATGGAATATCTGTACTACGTTCCACATCAATATGGTGACCTGGGAACAGGCTGCCACCAGGTTGCCTAAGGAGAGATGAATCGGCCCAAGTCAGAAACGGAGCAGGTCAAAATTCTCGTGCTGATCAGTAGTGGAATCATGCCTGTGAATCATCACTGCACTCTACTCTGGGCAACATAGGGAGACCTTGTCTTTTTTTTTAAGTGATTATTAAAATAATTGCATATATATATATGCTATATTATATATATATATAGTAGCATATATATATATAACATTTGTTATTTTAGTCTATTTGTTGCCCTGTTTCTTATTACTATTTTTATCCTCCAATTTTTTTCTGCCTGTTTTGGTTTTATTTTAGCATTTTATGAGATTCAATTTTCTCTCCTTTCTGAGCACATTTTCCTTACCTCTTTTAGTGGTGGTTCCAGAGTTTGTGATACTTTTACAACTAACCCAAGTCTAGTTTAAAATAACACTATACCACTTCAAAGGCAGTGTGACTAGTTTATAACAATAAAATAATCCTAATTTCTCCCCCTTGTACCTTGCATTATTTCTTCCATTGAATTAACTTATACATAAGCATACACATATATATAAATGCATAATTGAATACATTGTTGCTGTTATTATTTTGATTAAACTATTATTTGTTAAATTAATTTTAAAAATACAAGCTTTATTTTGCATTTATTATTCTTCCAGTGATGCCCTTTCTTTCTTTACGTGGATCTGAGTTTCTAACCTACATTTTTTTCTCCTCTCTAGAGAACTCTTTTTACTTTTAACTTTGTTATAAGGCAGGTCTACTGGCTACAAATTTCCACCAATTTTTGTTTGAGAATGTCTTTATTTTTTCTTCACTTTTGAAGGATAATTCCATAGGGTAGAGAATTGCAGGTTGGCAATTTGTTTCTTTTAACACAATATTTCACTCCACTCTCTTCTTTGTTAGATGTAGTTCTTGTATTTCTTTCTCTGCAGATAACATAGTTTGTTCCTCTGGCTTCTTTCTGGCTTCTGCTTTATCTTTTATTTTCTATCGCTTGAAAATGATATGCCTGCATGTAGATTTTTGGCATTTATCCTGCTTGGTATTCTGTGAGTTTCCTTGATCTGTGGGTTGATGTCTGACATTACTTTGGAGAAATTCTCAGTCATTATTTTTCAAATATTGCTAATTTGACTTTTATTTCTTGTTTTTTCTTCTGCTATTCTCATTACACATATGTTACATCTTTTGTATTTGCCCCATAGTCCTTAAGTGTTCTGTTCTTTTTTTTCATTCAATCTTATATTTGGTCTTTAGTTCTGGAGGTTTCTATAGAGATATCCCAAGCTTGGAAGTTTTTTTCTAACTGTCTAGTCTTCAAATAAGCCCATTAAGGGCATTCCTCATGTCTGCTAATGTTGATTTTTTTTTTATTTTAATCTCAGCATTTTTTTCTTTCTTAGAGTTTTAATTTTCCCATTTACACTGCCTATCTGTTCTTGCATGCTGTCTATTTTCTCCATTAGAACCGTTCACACATTAATCATAGTTGTTTCAAATTCCTGGTTAGATAATTCTAACACCCCTGCCATAACTGAATCTGGTTCAGATCTTTGCTTTTTATCTTCAAACATTGCTTTTTGACTTTTAGTATGTCTTGAAACATTTTCTTGATAGCTAGGCATGATCTATTGGGTAAAAAGAGCTGTTGCAAATAATAGGCCTTCAGTAATGTGGTGTTAAAGGTTGGGGTGTAAAGAGGAAAGAAGCATTATATCCTCCGATAATTAGATGTCAGTATTTTAGTGAACCTGTGGCTATGGACTATGAACTTCTTAGTCTTTTTCCACTTCAAGTGGGACAGAATATCTTGAGTGTGTCAAAGTTGGGTATTTCCTTTGTCCCATATTGAAATATTCAAGTAGACAGAATTGGGTATTTTCTTTCTCCTCGGTCAGTCAGGCTCTGAGGAAAAAAGAAAAAAATGTACTCTGGTATTTCAAAATAGTTACATGTCACCCACCCCTGCCAGAAGCACAAGAGGATTTTTCTTCAATATTTACTATTAGAATCTGATAAAGTTCCAGGAGGTAACACTCACAAAGTATGGGGGCTCCCTGATTACTAGGCCCCCTGGAGTTTTAACTTCTCAGACTTGTCCACACTAAGTCTTGAGTAATTCCTCAATTACATTTATAATTACAGTTTCTCTGCCTTGGCACTGGTTCCTGCAGGGATTTTTTTTCTAACAAATTCTAATTGCATGTATTCACCTGTCATTTTCTCCAGTTTTGGGGGCAATTTACCTCGTGACCTCACTATTTTGACAACTCTGAAAAATGGTGTTGAGTTTTCAGTTTTTTCAGCTTTTTACTTATTAGAATAAAGTGGTGCCTTCCAAGCTTCTTACATGCCAGGCCATAAGCTGGAAATCCCTACCATCAGCCATACGGTTTTGACATCATGATTTCCTTTAGTGAAAAGCAAAAGGAGAAAATTGCCGGTATGTAATATTGTTAAATGATGTGTCTGACAGATATCAGGAAGATGATGAAATAGAAGATTCCAGCCTTCAAACCTCCAATAAACATCAACTTTAACAACCACTCACAGACAAGAATACCTTTATGGGAGCTCGGGAGTCCAATTGAGAGGCAGCAACACCTCGGTGGAGAAAAAAGCAAAACAAAAACATAATAGATATATGGGAGAGAATAAGAACAGTTTCACTTTATCCATGTCATTTTTTTCCCAAAGCAGTACAGCTCACTGGCAAGAGAGAGCCCCTTGACCCATAATTTCTCTCATGGGGAAAACTTAGAGTGAAGTGAGGACTTGGTTTCCCCGGCCTTGATGGACAATGCCTAGGAGGCCCACTTCTGTCTCACCCCACCCAAAACACTGAGGGATTCAGAATAGCTGAGTCCCCTGGGAGAAGTCAGGAGAAGAGAATAGGGGAGGGGACTTAATGGCAGCTGGTGCACAGATCTAAACAAACGTCCTCACATCCAACTGACCAACTTTCAGACCCATCAAGAGTTATTCTCATAAACTCCATGGCCCATCTCAACTGTGAATCTACTCAACCAGCTGACATATGCCCTCAGCAGTTCCCTCCACCGATGGCTAGTGCCCCACCTTCTCCTGCAGATGGTGTGCACTCCCACACAGGTAGTACATGCTAGCCTCTGAAGATAGCACACAGATATCAGCAGCCAGTTAGACTCTCCTGTAGTGGGAGAAGGTGCACAACCTAGAGTGCTCAGGGCACGTCCCTAAGAAAAATAAACAGGAAGCTTGAGGCACCCAGTCTAGACTAGTGGGATCAAGAGAAGGCACATGATCTTAGAACTTTCATCCAAAAAGGGAACAAGAGTAGTACAGTGGGTGCATCCACATAAAAGACCTGAGAGTTTCTCTAAATCTCTAGCTGGACTAACAGAGAATAGTGTTTCTTTCTCAAAGTCAATCAGTAAAAACTGGAAGGTGTGACTACTTCTTGGATTGCCAAAACAGTAATGTAAGTCTTCAAGAAACATTAACATTTTTTTGAATGTTAAAAAGAGACCAAAATAAAGCCCCAGTGGCTCACCTCATAGAAATAGAGATCTGCAAATTACCTGAAAAATGAATGAAAATAATGGTCTTAAAGAAGCTCATTGTGCTGTGAGGACACAAAAGGACAACCAAAAGAAATCAAGATAATGATATATGAACAAAAGGAGAAATTCAATGGAGATATAAATTATAAAAAAGAACCATATAGAAATTCTGGAGCTGAAGAATTCAATAAATGAGCTGAAAACTACTAATTAAGCAGAAGAAGGAATCAGCAAATTTAAAGACAGATCATTCAAAATTATCTAGTCAGAGGAAAAAAAGAAACAATAATAAAAAGCAATGAAGTAAGCCTGTGAGACATATGAGACACTATCAAGTAACCAATATGTGCATTATAAGATTTCTAGAGGAAACAGATAAAATAAGAGGGGTAGAGGCTTATTTAAAGAAAGAACAAAATAAAAATTACCAAAATCTGGAAAAAGAAATGGGTATCAAGTTCCATGAAGCCCCCAAAACTTCAAATAGATTGAACATAAGGAGTCTTCACTGAGACACCTTACAATTCAATTGTCAAAAGTTAATGGACAAAGACAACATTTTGAAAACCGCAAGAGAAATAGGTAAATCACCTGCAAAGAAACACCCATAAGAATATAAGCAGATATTTTAGTGGAAATATTGCAGGCCAGGAAAGAGTGTGATAATATAGACAAATTACAAACTTAAATTATTTTTTAAACCTGCAAACAAAGAAAATATTTCCTGGCAAAGATGTCCATCAGGAATCAAGGAGAGACAAAGACTTGCCAAGCAAACAAAAGCTGAGGGTGTTCATCATCACTAATATGCTTTATAAGAAATACTAAAGGGAGTTCTTCAAGTTGAAATAAAAGGGTTCCAGTTAGCAATATGAAAGTATAAGACTTACTGGTTAAGGTAAGTATATAGTCAAATCTAGAATACTCTAATACTGTAATAAGGGTGCATATATCACCTTTAGCTGTAGTGTAAAAGTTAAAACACAAAAGTATTCAAGTAACTATAGTTACAATAATTTGATAATGTTAAATATAATGAGATGTAAAATGGATATCAATAACAAAATATGGGGAAGGAGGAGAGAAGTAAAGGTGAAGAGTATTTGTATGCAATTGAAGTAAAGTTCATATTGCCTTAATATAAACTGTTAAAAGTCTTAATAAATTTAGAAAGACTGAAATTCTATCAAGTGTCTTTCTGCCACAATTATGTGAAACTAGAAATCAGTAACAAGGAATGATTAAAAAATTCACAAATACGTGTATTTTAAACAACACATTTCTGAACAACCACTGGGTGAAACTAGAAGTCAACAGGGAAATAAAAAAAATCTTGAGACAAATGAAAATGGAAAGAAAACAAAATCTTGTAGAATGCAACAAAAGCAGCTTAAAGAGAGAATATTATAGTAATAAATGCTTGCATAAATGAAAAGAAAAATATTAAATAATTAACCTAACGTTATACCTCAAATAAATAGAAATAGAATACACTAAGCCAAAGTTAGCAGAAGAGAGAAATGATTAGAGCAGAAATAAATAAAAAATTAGAGAATCAATAGAAAAAAACAAGTGAAACTAAGAGTTCTTTTTTAAAGTCAACAAAATTGATTAAGCTACCTTAAAATAAGAGAAGACAAAAATAAAATTATAAATGAAAGATGAGACTCTACAAATCATAACACAGAAATACAAGGGATCCTAAAGGACTACTATAAACAATTATATGCCAACAAGCTGCATAACCTAGAAGAAATGGATAAGTTCCTAGAAACATACAAATTACCAAGACTGAAAAATGAAGAAACAGGAATTCTGAACAGACCAAAAATTAGTAAGGAGATTTAATCAGTAATAAAAAATAAAACCTTCTGACACAGAAAATCCCAGGATCATATGGCTTCACTGGTGAACTCTACCAACATTCAAAGAAGAAAAATCGTTTTCAAAACCTTCCAAAAAATTGAATGACGAAACACTTCTAAACTCATTTTACAAGGCTAACATTATCCTGATACCAACACAGGGACACTACAAGGAAAAAAAATTACATGCTGACATTCCTTTGAATATAGATGCAAAAATCCTTAACAAAATACTGGTAAAACAATTTCAACAGCATATTAAAAGAACCATACACCACAATCAAGTATAATTTATTCCTGTGATTTAAGGATTATACAAATAAATAAATGTAATATATCACATTAAGAGTGAAGGATAAAAATCATAATTATCTCAATAGATGCAAAGAAAAAGTATTTTACAAAATTTGACATCAGCTTGTGATAAAAACTCTCAACAAATTAGGTAAATAAGAAATTTAACTCAACATAATAAGAGCCATATATGACAAGCCCACAGCTAACATTATACTCAACTGCAAAAAGTTGATATATTTTCCTCTAAGAACAGGAAGAAAACGAGGATGCCACTTCTTACCTCTTCCACTCAACATAGTACTTGGTATTGTAGCCAGAGCAAACAGGTGAGAAAAGGTAATAAAGGCATTCCAATCAATAAAGAAGTAAAACTGTCTGTGTTTTCAGATGACATGTTTTTATACCTAGAAAACCATAAATACTCCATTTATTATTTTAGGATCATTTTTAACTGACAAATAATAATTGTACATATCCATGGGGTATATAGTGATATTTTGATGCATACTATGTGTAGTAATCAGATCAGCTAATAAATAAATCCAATAAAGCTGCAGAATACAAAATAAAATATAAAAGTCAGCTGGGTTTCTATATACAAACCATGAACTATCTAAAAAATATGAAGAAAATAATCCAATTTAAAATAACATCAAAAAATAAAATGCTTATGAATAAATTTAACCAAGATGGTGAAAATTCTGTACACTGAGAACTACAAAACATTGATTAAATATATTCAAATATGTGTGAGTATATATATATATGTATATATATGTGTATATGTATACGTGTATACACACATATACGTATATACATATACATGTGTATACACATATATATATACACACACACACACACACACACACACACACATACACTCTGGGTTCATGGATTTGAAAGGTATCCTGGGTTCATGGATTTGAAAGGTATCTTATGTTCATGGATTAGAAGAATTACTATTGTTAAAATGTCTATACTACCCAGAGTGAGCTATAGATTTAGTACAATATTTAATAGAGATATGCCCCTAGATTGTCTCTTCAATACATGGTGTTGGGAAAACTGGATATCCACATGCAAAAGAATAAAATGAGCCTACGTTTTTTGTAAGCAACATGGTAACCACAACACAAAAATCTATAGTAGATTGCCTACAAGATAAAGAAAATTACCTCAAAAGACCAAATTAAAGAATGATTGGTGTGCAAGAGGTAGTTTAGAAAAAGCAAGGGGTAGAAAGCTTATTCAGGGAAATAATAACAGAAATCTTTCCAAAACATGAGAAAGATATACATATCCAGCAAAGGAAGGTCAGAGAACACCAAACAGTTTGGACCCAAATAAGACTATCTAAAGGCATAAAATTATCAAACTCTCGAACCTCAAGGACAAAGAGATGCTCCTAAAAGTGGCAAAAGCAAATAAGCAAATAACATATAAAGGGGCTCCAAATCATCGGGCCACAGACTTCTCAATGAAATCATACAGTCCAGAAGCCAGTGGAATGACATTTTCAAACTACTGAAAGAAAGAAATTTGTCACCCAAAATAATGTATCTAGCAAAGTTATCCTTCAAATATGAAGGAGAGATAATGTTTTTCCAAGACAAAGAAAAGGTGAGAGAATTCACCACCACCAGACCCATCTTACAAGAAATACTAAATTGAGCTCTTCAGTCTGAGAGAAAAAACAAAACAAAACACTAATGTCCAAAAAAAAATTGAAGGTATAATATCCATTGGTAAAAGAAAGTACATGGATCAAACAAGATCTCTCTAATAGAGTGTGAAAATCACTTATACCTCTAGTATGAAGCCCAACAAACAAGTCTATTAGAAACAATAATAGATAGAGCCGCTTATTAAGAGATAGGTAATATAAAATTTGTAAATTGAGACAAGTAAATGTCAAAATATATGTGTCAGGGGTGGAGTTAATATATAGAATTTTATTTCCATTTTTCTATTTGTCTCTATTCTTTAGCTATGATAAATTGTCATCTCTTTAAAATAACTTGCTATATTTATAAAATATTTTTGTAAGCCGCATGGTAACCATAACACAAAAACCTACAGTAGATTCATTAAAAATAATAAGCAATGAATGAATTAAAACATAGCAATGAATGAATTAAAACACATAGACAGGCAGTAAGAAAGAAAAAAAGAAAGGGAAGAGTTACAAAACAACCAGAAAGCAAACAACAAAATGGCAATAGTAAATTTGTTATCAGTAATAACTGAATGTAAATAGATGTGATTACTGAATTAAAAATGTAGGGTGGCCGAATGGATAAAGAAACAAGACCCAACCATGTACTGCCTACAAGAACCCCATTTCACCTATAAAGACACACATAGACTAAAAGTGAAGGAGCAGAAAAATACAGTCTATGCAAACATACACCACAAAACAGCAGGAGTAGTTTATACTTATATTAGATAAAATTGACTACATAGCAAATACTGTAAAAAAGAGACAAAGAAGGTCACAATATCATCATAAAGAGGTCAATTCAGCTTGAGTCAATAATGATTATAAATATCTATGCACCCAACACTAGAGCTCTACATATAAACAGCAACATTAATAGACCTAAAGGCAAAGGCAGACTGCAATACAGTAATAGTAGGGGACTTTAACACCCCACTCCAAGTAACACACAGATTATTCAGACAAAAAATCAACTTCAGATACAAACTACACACTAGATCTAATAGGCATAATTGGCATTTAAATAACATTTCACTCAACTGCTGCTGAATAAACATTTTTATCATCAGCACATGAAACATTCCCCAGAATAGATAATAGCTGAGGCACCGAAATAAGTCTATACAAATTCAAAAATGTAGAAGTCATATAAAAAATATCTTCTAACCACAATGGAAAAGAACTAGAAGTGAATAATAGAGGAACCTCAGAAACTACACAAACACATGGAAATTAAACAACATGCTCATGGACGGTAAATGGGTCAATGAAGAAATTAAGAACAAAATATAAGAATTTATTGAAGTAAATAAAAATAAAACTACAGAATACCCAAATCTATGAGATATAGCAAAGCAATACTGAGAGGGAGGTTTATAGCAATAAATGCCTATATCAAAAAAGCAGAAAGATTTAAATAACAACCTAATCATACCCCTCAAAGAACCAGAAAAATAAGAACAAACCAAACCAAACCCAAAATTAGAAGGAATCAATAATAAAGGCCAGAGCAGAAATAAATAAAATTGAGGCTAAAAGAATAACACATCAGATCAATTAAATGAAAAGTTGTCTTATTGAAAAGATGAACAAAATCAACAAATATTTAGCTAGACTAGGAAAAAAGAGACAAGACCTAAATAAATAAAATCAGTAACAAAAAGGAGACATAACAACTGAGACCACAGAAATACAAATAATCATGAAAGAATATTACAAACAACTCTATGCAAACTTAGGGAAAAAATGAGTAAATTTCTGTACACATACAACTACCAAAATTGAACCACTAAGTAGAAAATCTCAACAAACCAAACGAGTAATAAGATCAAAATCATAATCTTAAAAAGCCCCGGACCCAATGGCTTCACTGCTGCATTCTACCAAACATTTAAAGTAGAACTAATACCAATTATACTCAAAATTTTATAAAATTGAAGAGGAGGGAATATTTCCCAACTCATTCTATGAGACCAGCAATACCTTGAAACCAAAAACCAAACAAAGATACAAAAACTACAGGCCAGTATCCCTAATGAATATAGACGCAAATATCTTCAAGAAAATACTAGCAGCCCAAATTCAACAAAACATTAAAAAGACCATTCACCATGATCAAGTGGGATTAATCCTAGGGTTGCATGAATGGTTCAACATACACAAATCAATAAACATAATACATTGCATTTACAGAACCAAAACAAACAAATGATTATTTCAATAGATACTTAAAACGCATTCATAAAATTCAACATCCTTTTATGATTAAAAAAACCTCATCAAACTGGATATAGAAGGAACATACCTCAAAATAATAAACACCATTTATGACAAACCCACAACTAACATCAAACAGAACAGGCGAAAATTTGAAGGCCTTTCCTTTAAGACCTGGAACAAAAACAAGGATACTCACTTTCTCCACTCATATTTAACATAATACAGGAAGTCCCTACTGAGTAATTAGGCAGCAGAAAGAAATAAAAGGCATGTAAGTTGGAAAATAAGTCAAATTAACCTTGTTTGCAGTTACATGATCTTATACTTAGAAAATCCTAGAGATTCCACCAGAAAACTATTAGAGCTGATCAATAAATTCAGTAAAGCTGCAGGATACAAAATCAACATACAAAAATCAGTAGCATTTATATATGCCAATACCAAACATTATGAAAAAAATTAAAAAGTAATCCCACTTACAATAACTACAAGGAATATAAAATACCAAAGTATCAATTTAACCAAAGAAATGAAAAAATCTATCCAAAAAATCTATAGAACACTGAGGAAAGACACTAAAGATGATACAAAAATGGAAATATATTCCATGCTCATGAATTTGAAGAATTAATATTGTTAAAATAGCAACGCTACCCAAAGCAATATACAGATTTATTGCAACCCCTATGAAAATATCAATTACATTTTTCATGGAAATACAA
The DNA here is from genome assembly GCF_028885655.2 of Pongo abelii. Classification (NCBI taxonomy): domain Eukaryota; kingdom Metazoa; phylum Chordata; class Mammalia; order Primates; family Hominidae; genus Pongo; species Pongo abelii. The sequence continues at coordinate 112,165,608 of NC_071989.2, read as the reverse complement.
AAAATCTTAAAATTTATATGGAACCACAAAAGACCTTGAATAGCTAAAGCAATTCTAAACAAAAAGAGCAAAGCTTGAGGCATTACAATAAAACACAGAGTATGCAAGAAACTGAAACAACTCACCAGCAAAAAACTCAAATAATCTACTAAAAAGTGGGCAAAGGATCTGAATAGTCATTTCTCAAAAGAAGCCATACAAATGTCCAAAAAGTATAGACTGCTTCTTGACTAAGTGTATCTTGAAGTAGTATATGTGGGCCTATCTCTAACTTTATTTTTTGTAGTCTATTCCATATAAGATTTGGAAAGCTCCTGTGGTATGCTGAAAGTGATAATGAGGAATAATCTGAGCACAGTAAGCTCATATCCCCATGAACATTGTAATAAAACTATTCCCTCCTTCTCCAATAAACTGTGAATTTGTACAACTCATTCTGCTTTTGACAATGCTAGGGTGGTCTTTAATGTATCTACTTTAATTTTGGAATCTGTAATACATTTTTACAGTAATTAACCTTTAGAATATATTTCTCATCAAAATAATAAATTATCTTCGTAGCAAAATAGGCATTTACATTCCTAAACTTTTGCTACTTTAGAAGAAAATCAAGTAAATGTCTATGAAATACTCAGTTGCCTGAAACTTCTAAACATAAGCATTTATCCTATAACTCCTGCTTTTCTAAAGGAGATAAAAATTATCTTTCTTATCAAGTAGTTTCTTGCAGAGAACAATGATCAGATAGAGATGACAACAGTATTAATTGAAACTGATCATGCCTATTTATCAAAAGCAAGATTGGTCAGAGGGTGAAATATCCCTTATTTAAGTTCATTGCAGGATATATATTTATAATTCCTTATTATATCAATGATAACTTTCTTAAACTTATGAATCACAAAATTGATTTTTCTCTTGGACAGGTAATCTACTAGAATTTATTATTGTCTAAATAAAAATAAGTCTGTGGTTGATCAAGCTAAGAAAGTCAAACAATTTTTAATTGTCTTTTTGGCCCAGAATTATAACCAAAAAGGAAATATTTATGATGACTATGGATCATGGATAACAGCATATTCATGACTTTTTATTTGCTTTGAAAGAACAATTTCTACATTCAAGCAGCCCTCTACTTGGTCTCAAAATGATCGGCCTGGGCGTCAAATTAGTCCACAAAAAGATACTAGATATCTTTTATTTCTCACCTCCTTTGGTGTTTTTTAACGGTTTTGGCTTAATATGTTTAGGAATCCACTTCCCTATTTTGCTATTTGGACATAAAAGATAAACAAGGCAACAATATTTATTTTGCATTCTGGTTACATCCAAGAAATTAAGTGATATGCACTGCACCAGCTGAGTTCTCTAGAGATACTGATAAAGAATTATGCATTTACTCACCATTTTTCAAGTAAAGTATGTTAAACCCATACACGAATTCTTATTTAACCTAGAACAACAGCAATGCTTCCTCTATATTATTGGGTCAATTATTTCTTTCTTTCTTTCTTTTTTTTGAGACGGAGTCTCTCTCTGTCACTCAGGCTAGAGAGCAGTGGCTCGGTCTCGGCTCACTGCAAGATCCGCCTCTACTGGGTCAATCATTTCTAAATGCTGTTTTTGACCAAGAGCACATTACGTTCATGTTTTTTTCCCCACTTCCTCCAGCTTCCATTTCCTTAGCTTTGTGTTTTAGATTCCATTATTTGACTCTTCAGCCACTACTGTACCAACAGGCTAAACTCCACAGTCTCTGTGAGATCAAAATCTCAGAAACGACTTCTCAACTAAAATAGTTAATTACCTTCCTGCAAACTGGACATTCAAATCCCTAGATAAACTCTACCCTTCACATCTTGGAAATATATGATATTTTCTAGTGGAGAAAACTGATAACCTCTTTGTACCCTAATTTCCATTTGTCAACTAGACACTTTAATGTGAATACCACACAGATATCTCAGATTCTTTTTGCACAGGTCTATTTTTCTTTAAAATACTGTTTGTTATTTTAGTTCCCTTAGCACATGAGAATCTTCCTTGACACGAACCTCTTCCACATTCAACACATTAAACTCGTAACTAAGTTTTTCATGTCTCTAAGTTCTTTAGGGACATGTTCACATTTCTCAAAAATCCAACTGTATTAATAGTCTGAGATATCATCTTCTCTCAGCTAGATGAGCTCATTTATCCCAGCTAGATGACCTTTACAGTCTTAAATCCTCTCTTCTATCGGATTTGGCCCTTCCAAGCTATTCTCTACAGAGTAGCCTGAGTGATTTTTCTGAAATTCAATTTGATGATTTAATTATGTAAATCTTTTTTTTTTAATTTCAGTTGGTTTCAGAGACTCAAAAATATTTGAGAACCTGGCCTCTATCTAAAACTCCAACTTCATCTCTTCATTCTTCACCTAGTCATAATTAACTTATTTTCTCTATATCCTCTCACATTCAAGCTTTTATATTTTCAGTTCTCTCTGCAAACTTTGTTAATCAAAGATTAATGAGTTTAGTGGGGGCAAAAATATAACGATTTTCTAAGAAAAAAGTCTGCTGATTGGGGAGGCACAGAATTCAGTAAAGTGAAAGTACGTTCTCTGTAGAAAAAAAAGTGAAGATCTGGCTTAAAAGGGGAAAGTTCTTTACTCAGGTTCTCAATCAAGTCCGTTTATGCAAATCAAATATTCAAACTTGTTTGGTTCTGATTGGTCAAAATAGGCAAGCCCTGTTTGGATGGTTTACAAGACCCAGACCAGAGGTCTCTGTCAGATGTTTCTTTCAAATAACCAGTGGGGTAGGCGGGTGTTGGCCACAGTTTATCTCAGCACCCACAACAGGAACTGGTTTGGCTTGATTGTAGAAAGGAAGGTCTTCTAACACTTTTACAACATCTTTCTGATAACATACAGTATGTGACTCCTCCCTCACCCAGCTGTGGCTGCCTGGTCTGCCTTAACTTTAATCATCTTAGGTAACTATGGGGAGTCCATTCTCTCTGTCAGCCAGGGGCATAATTTAACACCTTGCACCCATCTCACTATGAAATCTCTTTGGTTGCCAAGCCCTTTCACTCATCTATTATTTATTCTCTATGGCTTTTTGACTGCCTACTATACATCAGTTATATATTATACTGAGTGCTAAGACATGCTAAGTGAATAGAATAAACATCTCTTAAGTTATATATTTATACTAGCATGTATTTCAGGTGTCAGTTTAAAACTTCAAATTATTTGAAGACTAGATGAGTTACCTTTATTATGTTTTCTGATAACAATGTATACTTTTTCCATCATAACCTTTATTATTTTATGTATAATTTTTTCATGTTTTCCATACAAATTAGAAACTAACTTTGCAAGGGTAGAAAACCAAAACTGTCTTGTTTATGACTGCATATATGACATCTGGCATATTCTAGCACATAGTTAGCATTGGGAGGATATTTTTAAGTGAAATGGAAAGATATATGGATGCAGTTGAAGAAATTATGTCAAGATACATTTACAAGTGATCTGCCCATGACATAGCACTTGTCATTGCCAACAATCCTCGAAAACAGTGAAAATGTATCATGTAAAGTTAGTAACAAAATGGAAGCAAAAACTTAATAAAATGTAAAGGAATTTTCTGTACATGTGTTTTTGTTCCTTTTAAAGCAGAATGACAGGTTAAAAAACAAATTTACATGTTTCACATATTCATAGAATATAAAAATCATATCTAGGCTTCATAAATTATTTATAGATTTAAATATACTATGAAATGAATATAACAAATAATGGAAACGAATTAAATTTTTGAGAAAATTATATGTACATTTGAAATGTTCATGTTTTGGTAAGTGCAATTTCTATTATGAAAACTGACGAGAATAGATTTGGTGAGAGAAAAGAAAAAACTGTCTTAAAAACTCATTCAAAGAGGTTCTCTATATATGTACCTTTCATTTTAAGTAAATTTACGTTTTCACATTGTCTGTTATCCGTCTGCTTTGGCTCCATTCAGAGTATTAGGTATTAAACCAGATTTACTAACGTCATGTTTTCAGTATATACTTCCCAATAATTTATATCATACATTCTGGAAATACAAGGAGGAGGCCTGGTGATATATACCCTCTTAAATCTATGCAGTAGCACACTAAAACCTGATAAGATTGTGCTCTTCCAGAACAAATTGGAAAAGCACAGGAGAAACAGAGTGGAAAGAGGGCACAAGAATTCATTCCTGGATAATAACACAACATCAAGGCAGGGCACCATTGTTACTGTACAATGTATGTGATTCAATTTAAAACTCAAATACTCAACTTATAGATTGGCAAACATAAGTTCAGTATATAAATATTTTTTATTTAGGCAAATAATGCATTGTTTTTTTGCTCTTAAAAATACTTTTCTACTTTAGATAATTTTGCATTACAAAAGTGAATCTCATATCATAATTTCACTATTTTTAAAAAAATTTCCTTGCTGCCTAAGAGTACTTTTTTCAGGTATTTAAGATATTATTAGTTTATTTTCTAGTATGCTGTATTCTATTACAATATATCCTATTTCTTAATGTTGGTATCAAGGGACAACTCTAGTCATAGGAAAACCAAAATTTTTGTATTAAAAGAGCCATAGCAAATTTGACCAGCAAATTCACTTTGGAAGATAGTTAGATAGATGAATAAAGTATTTTACTCTAGTGAACACAGCCCTTTTTATGGGAAAATATAGAAAGACTCACATTTCTCAGTTTTTCTATTTCTCCCTCCCACCTCCCCCCACCCACCACCACCATCACTCATCTCCCATATATACCCGCTTCATTCAAGAAATGAAAGCACTGTGCTGCATCCCTCTTGCAGATGAGCATGAGAAATGTCAGCCACAATTACTCCAGTCTTCCTCTTTCGATATTTTGATTTTCTCATTCCTCAATTGCTAAGGGGACACAATTTGAACTTAAAAATCTTTTTCTAGCAACTGAGCTTTGATTATGCAAGGACATGCTAGTGTTACTTCAATCTTTCCTCTATCTCAGATTGATGATAATGGGAAAATCAGACTATCATACCCTCAAACACATTATGATTAAAAGAGTGCTAATCTCTTTTCAAGTCTGCCCACTGTTGGTAACAAATATTAATATGACTGATATAAGGCACAATACAGTGGCCAGTAATCAAACTGCTGATATGAGAGCCCTATGAGAAATAAATGGAAGAATAAAAAGTTATGCCAGTGTAGACAAGTCATAAATATCTGGGGTGAAAGATCCTTAGCACAGGCTTTTATTCTTTCAAGTGCTGATGGCAACAGGCTCCTAGTTAATGAGCCAAGGAAAAGTGGAACAAAACTCCCCATCCCAATGAAGTCTGAGTGTATGATATGTGCTCACTTCCATTCTCCCTGCACTGGCATTTCACCCACACCAATGTGGCCCTATGCTTTTCCATAATATCATGGCAACTCAACACCTACAAAGAATCCAGATGTTACTTTGCAAAAACATTTTTGTTATCAATAGAAATCAGAATCTTTGTCCTAGTTATATTTCATTGAAACTATTTTTATACAGGACCTTTTTGTCTTAGGTTCTACTTACCTTTTATGTAGAGAAACAGCTGAATTAAAGGAAAAGTCTATCTGTCATGCAAAATCTATATCATATAAAACCTAAATTCTAAAAAATCATGGATAATGTGTGACATGAAATGATTTCAAATATAGTAATTAGTAATTTTGAATATGTCTCTCATTAAATCACTTATTTACAATAAACTGTGAAATCTTGCAAATACAGTTATTTCTTTTTGACTCTCACACTTGGGAGATGGGTTGGAAAAGCAGTTTTGAAGATGTATTGGGTGACAAAACAAAGCCATTTATCCACTTTTCAAAAAGTTTCCAGTTTTTCTATTTGTTTTAATCATTTAAAAATAATACTAGAACACACCCCATTATATACAGCAAAATATTTCTATGATTCCATGAAATATGGGCAGTTAATCAAGTGTACTAGTACTACTACAAAACCAAATGTGATTCCTTTGACCCCTTGGTGATGTAATTGGATTAAAGAGTAAGTAGCTCTATTAGTAATTTCCCAAACAATGTTGTTTAATAAAGAGCCCCAATATTTCACTGGCTTTGTGACCAAGTGGTTACTTTCCTAACTGTTGTATTTTCTGGGTGGCTCAGCCTCAAGCTATATGTTAGGTTCAAGTCTTCTCTATGTGTCTTTTACTAGTTCCTGGAAAAATGTTTCATGAAGTAGTAATATTGATAATATTTATTCTGAATCTTAAAGGATAAGTGTTATGTTAAGTGTAATAGCCAGCCAAAGAAAAAGAATACTTTGTGCTCACTTTTATATGTGGAAATTTTTTTAAGAAAAACAAAAGTAGAATACATAGAAACAGAGAATAAAATACTAGTTGCTAGAGGTGGGAAAGGGAGGTGGAATAGGGAGATGTAGGGCAAAGTGTACAAAGTCTCAGTTTTATGTAGGAGGAAAAAAAAATCCAGAGATCTAAAATATAGCACGAGAACCATCGTTAATAGTATTGTATTGTGTCCAGGATATTTTCTAACAGAGCAAGTTTAGGCGTTCTTACCACATACACACAAAAAGTACCTATGTGAGATGATGAATATGTAAAGTTGCTTACCTGTAATCGTCATTTAACCATGTATCAATATATAAAAACATCATGTTGTATACTGTAAATGTATACAATAAAAAAAGAATTAGAGTGATAATATTTTGGAGAGAACAATTATATTCAAATCTATAAGGATATGAACTATCTCATATTCCCAAAATTATTTTCTTTAACTTTTAACAGTTATCCAATTTAAATTTTAAACCATGTATTAATTTTGTTCAATCAGTCAAAGAAGATTGACAACTATGTGCCAGACGACGTGTTGAAGACATGAACAAAATGGAGAGAAGTAAATAGACATGGTCCCTATTCTCTCAGAAAAATGAGAGAAATAATCAAATAATCATATCAGTTAACATCCAATAACAGACTCAGATAAGGGCTCTGAAGGAAATTATCAGAGCTCTTTGAGAATGTCTAAGAGGGAGCCTGATGCACAGTGGGGCAGTAGACACAGCACCCCCCAGAGAAGTGATGCTTCAGGCAAGGACATGTTAACTAGAGGGGAGGGAGAATTTTAAGCAGATATGGAAATGTGGTAAAAACCACATGACTTAGAAATGATTGGATATGGCATGGAGGAGTAAAGAAGAGGAAGATTTTCTAGCTTACACTGTTTGATGTCTTATTCTGGTTTTTTTTTTTCTTTTTCTTTCTTTTCAGTGGTATATCTTATGATCTCTCAATTTGTCAACAAAAAATGAAGAGATTAGACAAATCGTCCTCCACATAAAGCATTTTTGCCCTCATTTTTTAATTTCCTGTCTTTATTTCATTAACAATTTATTATTGAGGATAGTAGAATATAGAATTCTGATTTATTTCAGAGGTTGAAGAGGCAAATATTACTTACAGCTTTGTTTTTTCTTCTCTGTAAGCGACATACTGTGAATGTCATTTGTGTCTGAAAAGATATATATTTATTTTGGAGGGTTTACAGGTGATAGTACTTTTTATTTAAGTTTGTATTCTGTGTATTTTCTTTATTACATTTTTTACACACAATTTAATAAATGAATAAAGATTATTCTACAAAATAGACAACCAAACAAGTGATCAAATGATGAGCTATAGTGTCCTTATAAATAAGTTATTCCACAATAAAATGAAATTTCTTGAAAATATATTTTCTTTGTATTCTGGATTAGAAAATAAGAAATATTCCTAGGTAATGGTATGAGTCTGCCCATGTGTCTGTGTAATAACAGGGCTTCTCAGCTATGTATCTGACTTAACATACATGAAAATTGACACGCCTATTAATAAAAATTATATAACCATATACATTCATGGCTATACCATGACCCACATTCATGGGCTCTACCTATGGTTAATATAGCACATATTTGAGTGGGTAAATATTTTTCATGGGTAAATAGTATTATGTATAGATAATGTTGATTCCAAATGGTTTTTTACATCAATTGTTAAAGCCACTGGTCAGATATATTAAATTGCATCTTTTTCTTCTAAATCTCTCTAAGTAACTGATTTTTCTAATGTCTAATCTTAACACATACTGTGACATGGAGGCATTGGGAAGCTTATCCAAACTTAAGCAGAACTTCAGTGAAAGTGTTAAAGAAAATAATCTTGAGTAATACAAGCCTCAAATTTTGTGTTTAAAAAATTATTAAAGATTTGTTCAGAGCTCACTTTGTTTCTAGTCCAGGTTCCTTAAAAATCGCAGACCCAGAATTTCAGAAAAGTGTAGAAAGTCTTATAAGTCTAAGTCCTTTCCACTCTAATGAGTCCTGAGAGTGAGAAGGAAAATTGCAAATTTACCTAGGTAACAAACCTTCACATGTACCCCCAAACCTAAAATGAAAGTTTAAAAAATTGCAAAGGCACTAGAAAAACAGAATAGCATAGAGCCTTTGGTATCAGGAAAACCTGCATTCAAATTCCAGCTCTCCCATCTACAAGCCTTGACAGTGAGCAAGTGTCTTAAAGTGACTTTGTGTGAATTTCACAACTTTTAAATTGTATTTGTATTGCCATACAAAATGTAATGTATGTAAATCATTTAACATGGTGTCTGAGATCTGGCGCATATTCAGTAATGGTAACTAATGTAATACTAACAATGTAACATCAATGTCCCGATGTTGTCTAGAGTAGGACTGCTTAATCTTCAACCTTAATCCTTAGTAAGGTTAATATTTCTGGCTAATATTTATGTAAAATTAATACATACATTTTACTTGATGGTACAAAGGTGTTTCAAATGCAGATTGTCAAAGATTTTCATAAGATATATTTGCAGTCATGGCTAAACATCAACTGCTTGATGTTGGCAGCCTGGCAAATAGAAACCGTGCCTCCAGCCTTATGGGAGTCTTCTGGCTCTCCTGCACTCTGCAATGCTTGCCTGGGCAGGGACACGCTGTTGCCAGCAGAAACTCTGGGCTTTCTGGCATGGCAGATGCTCAACTATTGCTGCAACAGAGCTCAAGGCTGTGACTCCCAAAGCCCCATAAATTGGGAGAGTCTTGCCAAGAGCTTCAGCATTATATGGCAGGCAGCAAGCCCTAACTATCAAGGGACCTTAAGGGGCTATGTGCTGAAAGTTGGCAGGAAGCCACTTACAGAGATTTTTGAGACCCGATTGTTGTTATTATTCTGGAATTAAAGAAATACTCACATACTCACAGTGTGAAAACCATTTTATAAGCCGTGCTCCCTTTCAAAATATGCTTTGTCACATGGGTTTAATGATAGAAATATCTGAGGTCTAAAAATAGTTTGGTTTTTACAAAGAGAAAAAAATCTAGTTCAGTTCTCCTGAAATTCAGCTTTCTTTGAGAAAGAAAGAGGACTAAGAATAGAGGCAAAAATATAACTATCTATAAAAATAGCAGAGAAACAGTGACACATTATCGTGGACTGAATCAGAGATATATGCCATACTTTTGGCTTCATGTTCTTTTTAAAATAGCATTCTTGTCCATTCTTATTAAGTTTGGATTCCTCCCAAGAGTTCCTTTGTGGTTAATTTAATACCTGTGAACACATGGTGATGCAAAGTATAAATTCATTGCTTACTGGATGGGTAATTTTATTTTACTTGAAAGTTATTGCAATAATTAATAAAATTTTATAAAAGCTTATATTGGTTTAAATCACTTTATTCATTTTTTCCATCAATTAACTGAGAATAATTTATGACATTAAAAATAAATTTCTCATATATTAAAAAGCTAGGTTGGAAACATAACTGTTTAACCATATCAAAAGAACTTAAAAATCATGTCTTTGAAAGCACTGAGTTAAAAAAAATATTGTGAAGTCAAGTTAAAGCCTAATGCCTTCTTCAATTTGTTCTTTTCACCTTTCACCTTGTTTTACCTTGTCAATTGTATTTTATGAAGCATTTTTAGGATGGGGTTGCAAAAATTAACTTACTAGTTGTGTAGACTGCGAGACATGACTATATAGCAGTATATATTGAATTATGCAGACCAAATGTTTTCTTTTCACTCTAATCATTTTACATATGTAATATTTTGTACAGAGTGGAAATCAACAAGATAGAATCTGGTTATTAAACACACTGGAAAAAGCTAAATGCTGTAGACATTGAAAATGCAAGTTATTCCAAATTATAGAATTTTTAGTATGCTTAAGAAATTTAAAAATATGATTTTATTAGAAGAAACAGGAGTTAATAGAACATATCTAATGCATATTTAATTTGTTGAAGTCTTTAACTGAGGGTTATAGTCTATAAGTTAAAAGTTCTACTTTAAAAATAAAATATGCCAAGTATTTAAGCATCAGGTACCATAGCACAAGATTTTCTTAAATTGAAGGCACATACCTCTATGCATCTGGAATTCAAGTACTTTCGATCAGAGCTTTCTTCACTTGTAACAAAATGAGGGAAATCATATGGATATTATTCACAATCAATATTTATCTTGTTTTTACTACGTGCAGATATTCTTTTTGGTTAAGCCTAATACAAGTATCATCTAAACTAAAATTATGAGATTATATTAAGAATTCTAAACTCAACTACCTAGAAAGGTCATACAAGTAACATAAATGATTGAAACAGGACTAATGTAAAGAAAAAGAGAATGTTAGAGACTTGTGTAAAAAAAAAGTGTTCATCTAAAGGCATTCAAACATACTGTGTGGATTAAGGCAAATATACTTCAAAACCTAAGCTAGGTAAAAATGAAAGAGCTTCTTTTTAACATTCAAAGAGGAAATTATAAAGTTATTAAATTTCTCATTAGGAAATAAAATCATTCACAAAAAAGCATTTGTGAAATATGCAATCAAACTTAAAGGTAAAGAACAAATAGATTCCATCATTCCATATATATTTACTCCAAATACATTTTGAGTGATTTCTCTGTGCTGGACATTGTGCTAGACAAACAGAAGGAAATGGTTCTTAACTTTTTAAAGCTAACAGTTAATAAACACAGACGTTTAAAGAGTACATAGCATCCTTAAAGTAGTTCCAAAAACTCTTTACTATATCCATGAGGGTCCACTGTGCTGCCCTACGCCAGTGGTTTTCACTTGGAAAGTACTTCAAGAGAAGTTTGGAAATATGTTATTGGAATGGAGTTATAGTTGTGGCATTTATTAAGTCAGGACTAGAGAACCGAAACATTCCACAATGTGCTGGTGAATTACACACAATGAAGAATTTTCCACTTCAAAATGCTAGCAGTTTCTTGTTTGAGAATCATTGCTCCAGACCTTGTCATCTCTAATAGGAGCACTGTATCCAAAATTTTTATTCAATTATCCCACTCTTTGATCACAGCATCTCATTTTTTTAGATCATTTTAGTGTCCCTAATGCATCTGATCTTTGACCTCATTATGTTTCATTTCAACCTCATAATCCTTCCCCTACATGTACACTACATTTCCTTACTCCTCTATTCCTCAATGCACTCTGCAGGCAAAAGACAATTTTGATTTAACCAGATTTCTCTCTGATTCCCTTCCCAAATTCTTGCTCTTAAATATGATGTAAGATATGAGAATGTGCAAGTAAAATGACCTTTCTCACTTTATTATTTTATCCTCATAAATCTCAAATTATTCTGCAGTACTGGGTGACAATACTGGTAGAATTATCTAAGAAATACTCTGACTAAGCAAAACATGTTTTGCCTGTTTTCTTCTGTTATTAAGCTTTCAATAGCCCAGTCTCCTTGTTTCTCTCAAAAGATGATTATGTTTAATAATTATCTCAGCAAAAATAGGTCATTAGAAGAGATCTTTATCTTTTTACCGACAAGTATATATCTATGTCTTTTCTTATGTCAACTTTTTTCTCTTTGAAAATTAATCAATGGTCTTTTCTCTTTCCAAGTATACTTTATTTATATCCTGAGTCTGACTCCTATTAGTTGAAATAGGAAGTTCTTCATTCACCTAATGTTCACCTTCTTTAATCTGCTAATATTCCACTGTGCGGAATCATTTCCATTAATATACACACACAATACAAGTGCTCTCCCTAGCTAATATCTCATTTCTCTGCAGTTCTTCATTGCAAAACTCCTTAAAGGAATACCTTCTCAGTCTTACCTCCCATTTTCTCTTGATTGCATTCCAATTAGGCATTTTTCCCAGTATTCTTCTAAAATCACTCTTTGCAAGGTCACCAATATTGAGTTTGCCAAATTCAGAGATTCCTTGTCTTCATCTTAAATTTTCAGCAACATCTGTCATATCTCTCTTCTTAAAGCATGTCTCTTATTTGTCTTCCAGCATACCACAATCTTGGTTTTTCTCTTATCACACCAATCAGTCCTTCTAGGTTGCCTTTTCAGCTTTTACTTTCTTCCGTACTTTAAATATTTGAGTGATTTCGTCCTCCTCTCTTGTCCATTTAAAAACTCTTTCTGGTTATTTGCATCCGGCCTCGTCGTTTAAGATAGTATCTATATGCTGGTGACTCCCAAATGAGAAATTTCAGATCAGAAGTCTCCCCTGAGCTCCAGACATAAATATCCAAATTCCTACTCAAGGTCTCATCTCGTATGTCAATTAGGCAACTCAAATTTAATAGTAAATCAAGAAGTTATGGCTTTCCCTTTAATTTCATCTCTAGAACTTGTTTCTATTTCAACCTACTCATTTTAGTTAATAGTTTTACCATTTACTCAATTGCTTAGTACAAAATTTAGAAATTTCCCTTGAGTTCTCTCTCTCTTCATGTCTATATTCAATTCACCAGAAAACTGCCAACTTTCCTTTAAAACATATCTCTATTATGAACACAATGTGCCATTTTCATCCAAATGTTCTTGGTTAAAAAATCTTCGGTTTTTTTTTTTTTTTTACCTAGAATATTTTATCTTGTTGCCTTATAATTGACACTTTATACAAAAGCCAGATCATTAAAAATATTATAAAAGGAAAACCTTCCATTAGCTTTGCATCACATCTACAGTTAAACTTAAACTCCTTGTCCCCTGTATGCTTTGGCTGCTGCCTCTGTGCCTGGACCCACCTCCTTCTTTTCTCACTCTTGGCTTCTGTTCTCCATTCCTAGTGGTTTTACTATTACTCTATAAAATAACATTCTTATCCCAAGACTTTTAGTCCTGCTTTTCCCTCTATCTGTAATTCTCGCCTCTCCCATCTCTCATTTAGATTTTAAGTTTCTCACACACATATTATTGAAATCTATGCTGGGAAGTTATCATTTAAAATGTCCATTAACTATCCTCTCTAGCTAACATGTTCCTTGCCACAGAACGCTTTCTATTTAATTATCTGCTACTATTTAACACTACTTGAAGTTATCTTAATCTTTTTTTTTACTTTACCAGTTATCTTCACTTTTTTTAAAGATCCATGATATAATAGCAAAATTCCTGTCTTCTGTGCCAATAATATCTCTCAAGCGTTATTAACATCACCTGAAATGAATGAATGAAGGGCTGTAAACTAACGTAATGGATTGGTTTGTAAAATCAGTTTTATATAAATCAGAGACCTTGGCCATTATCAAGCTTAATATTTTCAAGGACATAAGCCATCAGAGAGGCAAACATTGAGGGCAGCCCCACAAATTCTCCATACCTGCAGTGCACGTGTACTCTCTGGCTTACTGGGGACAAAGTCACTACTTTACATAAATTACTAACTTACATCATGAGGAGGAGTTGGTTTTAGAAAACTCTTCATTTTATAGTAGAGTTTATAGAAACTTTTCAAGGGAACATGCTATGAGGGAATATCCTAGATTTGGGGTTTTAGTTACTATAAGCAATGTTTAAACAGGGACATCTTGTTAAGAACATTTAATAGATTTCTCTTTATAAAAATTATTTAACCATTTATGTGGAGGTTCGGTAATCATGTTGACAAGATTATTAGACTGGTTGTCTGCCTTTTTTACTTTCCACTAGCAATAAATAATCACAGAAGTGTATTACACTCCAGCTGCTTTAACTTCCTCCTCAGCAAGCATGGCTAAATCTTAGAAGATGAAGTTTGATTGGAGGGAATTGGTCAAGAAAGGTAAATAATTACCAGATAATGAAGGGCCTTGTACAGCAATCTAATTTTTATCCAACCTGAAAGGTTTTGAACAAGTGAATTATTTAATCCATTTAGGATTTTAAGAAAGATCTCTCTTAGAGCCTCCTAGTCTATTAATATCTCGACCTTTAGTGTCATCCCTCCCTGCTGTGTTACCAAGGTCTCCAGAATATTATTAAATAGAATTAGGGTCCATAGGCATTCTTGTCTCTATCACAATCTCAGGTGGAAGACCATAGAGCAGGATGTTTGTTATTCTATCTATGCTTCTAGAAGCTTTTACGTGCTTTATCATGAGTGAGTATTGAATATTATGACATGAATTTTCTGTATCCAATAAGATAATCACATAATTTTTCACTTCAATTCTGTGAATGCAAAGAATTTGATTGATTTTTCAAATAGTACACTAATACTGTTTCTCAGGGATAAATCTAACTACATTTGAGGCATCTGGCATCTTCCATTTTCTATATTGTTGAATTTAAATGACTATTATTTTCTTTTCTTTTCTTTTCTTTTTTTTGAGACAGTCTCACTCTGTGGCCCAGGCTGGAGTGCAGTGGCACCATCTCTGCTCACTGCAAGCTCCGCCTCCTGGGTTCACACCATTCTCCTGCCTCAGCCTCCAAAGTAGCTGGGACTACAGGCATCCACCACCATGCCTGGCTAATATTTTTGTATTTTCAGTAGAGACGGGGTTTCACTGTGTTAGCCAGGATGGTCTCAATCTCCTGACCTGGTGATCCACCCTCCTCGACCTCCCAAAGTGCTGGGATTACAGGCATGAGCCACCGCGCCCGGCCTTATCAAGAGTGTTTTATGTGTCTGTGTCTGTATGTGTGTGCATGTGTGTGTGTACTTTTGTCCATAAATTCTATAGCTTTTCTGTTCTTTTCTTTAGTTCCTATCTTTTTCTTCCTTATCGAGTTGGATAACTTTTACAGACATAGGTTCTAATCACCAAACATCTTTTTTCCTTTGTCTATTTTGTTACAAAGCCAATATGTAGAGCCATGAGATTCAGTATTTTATTTTCCCAATTCTCTTATATAATATTTCACCTTGTTTTATATTTTGTTGAATATATTCAATGTTTTTGTTTCAATTCTCCTACTGTATAATGTACATATCTATATTTTCTATGGATCTGTTTCAAATATTTGGCTTTTTTTTTCCCATTTTAAAGGTATTTTCATCTCCCTCCTCTCATGCCTGGTAATTGTGTTTGGATGCTGGACACTGTATTCGAAACATTGAAGTTTCTGGATTATGTTATTAATTTACAGACATAAATTAATTTTCTTCAGTGAAAAATGAAGAACATAGATCCACTTGATTCTTATTACCCAGTTTCTTATACTGTCATGCTTTAGCAACACTTTCAAGGATACAGTCAATCAAGAGACTCAGTGAAGCTGAGAGGTCTGGGATACTGATGATGACTCCCAGTATTCTTCATCCCTGCATTGGACTTGTGCACTCTATTTAATTAATGTTTAAAAAGTTAGTATCCTTTTTAAATGAATCTTATTAAGCCTGTACATGGAAAAATTCTTCTCATGAATAATAATTGTATTGTTACACTTAACACAACTATAATTTAATAAAAATAAACAGTTTTATAAACATTTATCTTTTTCCACTAGACTCTTATCTTTTGTGACATGCAAGAATCATTTTCTCCTTAAAAGAGAGTTCTACACCTTAGATTAACTTTCCTTGTAAAACCTATGTGTAAGTAGAATATTCAATAAATTAGCATTTAGAATATATATATATATATATATATATATATATATCTCCAACTACTGCTCCTTATGTCAGCACCAGTTAAGACTTCCCAGTACTAGATATTACCTTGAAGAGAGAAGATGGACAGACATTGGCAGTAAAAATGCTCCTGAATAGAAATTTCTCTAGTGAGCAGAAGGCCAAGGATATAAAAAAGAGTATTTAAATGCATGTTGTCTTCACAAAGCTAAAATGTGGGCAGACAGCTTATTGCTGTTTAAATGGCACCTCACAGAGATGAAATTAACATTTGATTTACATGAGTGTCCTTGGGCAGAAGCAATTGTGACTACTCATATCCACTGATAGGAGCTGAATTAGTTTTAACCTCTCAAAGAAATAATCTAGAAGTCATAATGAAAAGCTAAATGCAGATGTCCACTTAATACATAGTGGTACTTCAAGCAGTAACAAAGAGATTGCAGCATAATAGTATTTTATACTTATTAAGTAGCTATCCTTTAAGGAGTCAGAGGAATTTATACCATTTTCAAATGAGATAAACTAGTCACAAAATGTGACTTTATCATTCTGAAAGTAATCTATGACTTGAGACTCAAGAGACTATATAGCTAGAAAACTCTAAGACCACAAACTCAAATGCCTTCAGGAGTCACTGAAGTTTTAAATATGAAATAGCCAATCTGACATTTTAAGATGGGATAAGAACTGTGATTAACTGGAAAGTACAAGTCTTGCCTAAAAGCAATGAAATTTATTATTTTAAATATTTTTCTGGTAAAATAAAATATGCGTGCAAATAATGGATCCAAGAGCTACAGATTTTTGATTTTTGATTCTAGTTCAACCCCTTGACTTTAATGTATGAGTCACACAAATTTTAAATAGGCAGATGACTTGCCCAAGGTCACATAACAGATTACTAGAAGGAGTGAGAATAGTTTATTCTAATGATATTATTAAATTATTAACCTCCTTAGCCCAAAATGGTTATGAATTCCTATTTTGCCTGATTCTAATTAAAACCTATAATATATATGGAAATTATCATCCAAGTTTTGTAAATAGAAACACCAATGCACTAAAATTAAGTGAATTACTGGTACATCCCAGAATACAAAATAACAATTAATTGAGCACCAAGTTTCATGTGCATTATACCATCAATAGTTGCAAAGCTTTTTGATGTAAATCATGAATGTAATAAATTGAATAATGTCCCTCAAAATTTCATGTCCAGGTAAGATCTCAGGATGTGATCCTATTTGGAAATAAAATCTAGTATTTGCAGATGTAATTGATTCTGGCCCAATTGTTCTATAGAAATGATGTTCATGGTTTCTTTTGAATAAACACAGAAATTAACCCAGTCTTAAAACTTGAAAAAGTTACAATTATCTTACCTAAGTTCCTTTCTCAGGAAACTAACTATCAAGACTTCCAGATAGTATCAAGGAACTGAAACTTACCAGATCACCACATCTGGTCAAGGAGATGCTAGACCCCTCACGCATTATGATTGTCTAGCCGAACACCTGCCTCCTGACGACCAACTCCTCTTCCCTAGTTCCTGTTTTCCAACACATGGGTACATTTCTTCCCTACTATACAAACCCTTAATTTTAGTCCATCAGGGAGACTGGTGTCAGACAGATCTCCCATCTCTTCCACTGCAGCACCTTATTAAAGCCTTTCTCCCTGGCAATACTCATTGTGTCATTGATGGGCTTTCAGGGTGATAAGCAGTAGAACCTAGATCAAACCCCTGGTGTTTCAGAAACATAATCAGTTAAAATGAAGCCACACTGGATAAGAATGGGCCATAAATCCACGGACTAGTGTCCTTTTAGGAAGATGATACACACATAGAGACACTTAGAAAGAAGGTCGTGACAATAGAGGCAGAGATGGGTGTGATGCAGATACAAACCAACCAATGCCAAGGATTGCTTGTAACCATAAGAAGCTAGGAGAGAGTCATGGAACAAATTCTCTTTCAGAGCCTCCAGAGCCAACTTGCTAATATCTTGATTCCAGACTTCTGACTTCCTGAACTACAATAGGAAAAAATAATGATAAAATCCTGAACCACTTCTTTGTGGTACTTTGTCACAGTAGCCCAAAAAAACTAATACACTGAGGCAAATCACATTTTGACTTTACTAATAAAAATATTCAATAAAATGTTATAGCAATATCCTTACCTAATTTATGAATATATGTCATAATGAAAGTGCAATACAGACCCAAAGGCTACTAATTCATTTTTTTACCATATCAATTGTTTTGTCTCCAAGTTTACAGAAACATGTTTCCATTTATTTCAAAGCTATCTTCATTAGTTTCAAGGTTGTTAATCTCAATAGTTTTTAGCAGGAATATTGTTCACTAAAACAAAATAGAAATATTTGAGTTTTAAATAACTTAAAAATTCAAATAACCTAAATTTTCGTCCTTGTTCCACTACTATGTAGGCATTAATAAGCTACCAAAAGTAAAACTACATTATTGTAGATTTTCGAACCTTCAGGAGTTGGTCTATAGGAGGATAAAAGTCTTAATGTGAGTGATAGCTATTATTGAGTCTCTGTCAAGGCAAATGACAGGGTCTTTGATTTTTGAAACTCAGGTATCCAGGTCCTAGATGAGTTGGCATTATTGCTGTGTGCGTTTTACCTGAAAATGGTGATGCCTGAATGAAGAAATGGAAGCCATCCAAGGAAAGACAACAGGTATAAAATATATATAACAACATTTTCAGTGGAAGAGAAAAAATAAATAACTAAACACAATGGTGATTGTATGTTGAAATAGAACATAACAAGAGAGGCTTGGCAGATATTCTTATTTAATGTTTCAGTTAAAAAGGGAAATAATATTATTTGTATTTGATTATAACAATTTTAAAAGATATAAAATAAAATAAATATTAAATGATTACTTAGTAGACAAAGTAGACCCATTCGATTTTCAAAATCTACACACAACTATATTTGTAATACCACCTACATTGAAAATATGTTGATTACCACCTATGCAATAAAATCATAGTCACACATTTATTAATTTTCAATCTAAATATGTGTAAAAACAATTGATTTGTTTGAAGAGAAACAATTTGAAAAATCAGATATGTTTTATATCAGTAATCAGGAATTTCTGTAATAGATGCAAAGCATCTAGTTTTATGATGTTTAGATTATAATTTCAGGAATTCATTGAGAGTGGGCTCAATTTTATATATAAAATTTGTGTTGATATTATTAATACTTCAAATATGGAAAAATTTCAAATCAGAAATAGATCCAAATGTGATTTGCAACTCACTTAGAAGTATCAAGATTATTGATGATATCCAATTAACCCATAATGTAGCTAAAACATAGAACACATGGTGGTGTAAAAATTACTATAATATCACCTCCTTGGGTAAATCACTTGAGTTTTTTAGTTATTAAACTTGCCCTTTGACCAAGCTAGTCTCCATGGTAGATGTTGCCCCTGGGGAGACTTACTTCCCCATTTCTACCCATGTTAACTCTCTTTACGTCTCCTGTTGTGGGCAGGGTCTGAGAAAACCTGGAATTGGAGTAGTATCACAGTAAGTTATTTGGGGATTTGCTTAATATTAATAACATAGGTGGCCTTTATTAAGCCCACACATGCATAAGAAACTCTTCTGGACATTTTACCTTCATAAAGTCATTTAATTTTTAAACCTTAAAAGGTACAATATTAGAATTGTTTTAAGATAATGTAACATAGTATAATAAATTTTTCAGGGAACAAAATAATGTATATAAAAGTGTCTAAAGGGTTGGAAAGATTCAGGAACTGATGAGAAAAAAAAGCTATGACCAAGAGGTCAAGAAGTGGCAGTAGCACACACAAATTTATTGAGTGAGGGAGGTGTGAACAAGTTTGTATGTAGGGCGATGGAGGAATCCCTCACAGCAGGAGGCTGTCTAGGGGCTATAGAGCAGAGTTGCTACTCATAAGGGGAGGAAGGCAAGTAGGGAAAGTCCAAGGGAAAAGGATGCTGGAGAGGGGGTTTACCTGTCTAGATGCTGTCTCTCGGTAGCACTGTGGAGACTCTGTGTTAGAGAACCACCAGTGTCTTGGTGTCCTCTACAAGGCTTATTTGAGGCATGGCTGGCAAATGTTGGTTTTAGAAGCATGCAAAGCAGGCAGGCTCTAACGGCTAAAAAGGGTTATTTTGAAAATAATTGAATATGTAAAAATTTGAATTTAGTGTTATTGGGCTTTTGAGATAGCTGATTTTAGCCTATAGTAAATAAATAAGCAAATTAGATGTCAATACATGGAGACCATCTTTTTGAATCATTTACCTAATAGTGTTAGAATGTTGGTTATTTGTATTATAAATCTCTCAAAATTACATCTATTGAGTATCTATGCGATACATATTATGGAAGCAATCTAGGGATTACAGTAATTATTATATTGTTCTTATAATCAATGAGATTATGCCTTGATGGAAGTGTTTGCATATACCCAAATTGACCTCAAATAACTTTCCAGATGGAGTCTTCAACAGTAAGTTAAAGTCCAATATTGACAAAGCATTAACCTTCTAGTGTTATTTTAGCATTGGCCTAATGTTAGCACTTTCTATACGACAAATTTCAGTTACTACATCGTACCTCATTACTAGCTGATGCTTGAAGTCAACATGTTAGTTTATCTATTTCAACCTTGTCCAGTAAATTATATGCAAATTCAGAAACAAAAAAAAATTACATACTATACAATCTCTGAGATCTCGTTCAGCTTTAAAATTCTATGGGCCAGGCATGGTGGCTCACGCCTGTAATCCCAGCACTTTGGGAGGCCAAGGCAGCGGATCATGAGGTCAGGAGATCGAGACCATCCTGGCTAACATGGTGAAACCCCGTCTCACTAAAAATACAAAAAGTTAGCTGGGTATGGTGGCGGGCGCCTGTAGTCCCAGCTACTCAGGAGGCTGAGGCAGGAGAATTGCTTGCACCCAGGAGGCGGAGGTTGCAGTGAGCTGAGATCACACCACTGAACTCCAGCCTGGGTGACAGAGTGAGACTCTGTCTCAAAAAAAAAACAAAAAACAAACAAAAAAAACTCTATGGCCATGTATGAACAAACTTCTGTGTTTTATAGAAATCTTTAAGCTCTTTTTTTAACCCAGTGAACTGTTTTACTTGAGCTAATGGCATAAAATTCACTTTAATATTGTAATAGCATAGGTGTCGTTCATTGCAATTATGTCTATGAAATTATTGTTTGGGGATCAAATAAAAAATCAATCTATTTGTTAATAGGATTATAGCATTCTGTTCAAATTATTTCTGTTGAACCAAAGCCTGTAGAGGCATCAATATTAACCTAAATTAAGAAAAAGAGATGGTAAGAACAAGCTTTGAAATAAATTACTTTTGAATTTCAGTATTTTAAATGGAACGTTTGTGACATGTTAAATTTTGGGAACTGCTTCACTCACATTACTTTATCTATTATAGGTCACCAGAATGCTAAAGAGTAAAACTACTTTCAAAGAAACTATCAGGCCAACAAACTAAACCAAACATACCGAAAATAAAATATAAATTTGTGCCTCATCTCATTACTATGGGGAAGAGTTTTTTCCTTGTTTCATATAACTTTTTCTAATTACAAAGGAAATTATATTACTGATAGATACAAAAGCTCAATAATACAAATGGAGAAGAAATCACTTGAGATTATGACAGTCTCTTTAATATACTATAATAATAAGAATTAGATAATCTAAGTAGAATACTAATTTAAAGACACTTTATTTGATTATACATTTTTAAATTCATCTTGTCATTTATTCTCAAAATGATGAATTTAATTAATTTTAGGGTACACTTACTTTGTGTCATATTTTACAATAAGGTTAGCCTGGAATAGAGAATCACTGAAAATTTAGTGCAAACACTTAAAAATTAAAAAATCCTTAAAGATCCTTAAAATATTGTAGAAAATGCTACGAAATCATTTTATTCAAGTTAGTCAGAAAGAATTTTTCAATGCACTCTAATAGTGCTACCTAATTTACAACTCCTCTCATCCCTTAAACATTTATTCATTTAATAGTATAATTTTAAACTAAAGTAAGAAAATTTGTATTTAACGTTTAAGCCACAGTTCACAAGAGGCCAGAAGTTTTCTAAATATATTATGGAAAGCCTTTTCTGTGTGATTAGGATAATAATATTTATCAAAGTTTTTTAATGGTACTAGGTGTCTTTGTTTGTTGTTGGTTTTTCTTTTTCTAGTTTACTACAAACACAACTGTTTGGAATAAGGAGCCACGGCGTCATCACAAGAAAATAATGGAAAAGAAAATAGTGGAAAACCCTTCTTTTCCATTGATCATGCAAAGTAAGAACAGCTTTTACTGGTGCCAGTTTCAAACATGCTTTTCATGTTTTTAAGCAAAAAGAAAGCAGCAAATCATACCCAAAAAACCAAAGTATAATTTTCCAAAAGAATTGGTCTAGTGAAAAACAAAAACGACAACAACAAAAACAGGTGCTCATACACTCGAATTTATATGCAAATACTGTTATTTACATATAACTCTAATACATTAACTTACTCAATCCCTATATATGTAATGATCCCCGGGCAGTTTGGTATTGGGTATATGTGATGTTGTATTAGAGATAAAATCTGCCCTGTGTAAGCTAATATTCTAGCAGGGAAAAGAGACAGTAAATCAGAGACTATTGACCATTGAGATAAACTATATGATAAAATCAGGCATTTAATTAGTTTAAGGAAAACTTCTGGGAAAATAGTTTTAAGTTGTCACAGATTATTTTGCATTATTAATTCAGTTTAAAAATCTTTACTATTTACTCTTTAAAGGTCATACCTAAAAGCTATAAAACTCTTGTCCATTTTTCTTATTGTATTTTTTTTCCAGAAACAAGTCACAGGGAATTCCTTAAAAGATCATCATTGGAATACACTCAACATTGTGAAGTCCCCTCATGCTCATGCTGCTATAATTGTCATGCATCTGTAGGCCACCTATTTCATCTCAGGAAAGTTGCAAAAATCCTTTTAATAACAACTCAATCCCTTGTCTGAGGATTATAAAGAAAGAGTGGTGGCAACTATAAAATGCACACAGAAAAATAGAAGAATAGCAACGTATACATCGATTTTATTTTATCGTATCACTGTTGTTTTGGATTGTCAGTGATGTGACAAAGCAATCTGAAGAGCTTATTACACAGTCTTGCTGAAGCAGGATAGTAGGTTTGTACTCTTTTACTACATGTCAAATAGTTATTTTTGAGCAAAAAACATTTTGAATTTTGTTTTTTTCTCTCAAAACTTACTTTATGGAAAAATTTCATAGTATGTGATATACAATGTAATAAGTCAACGTAGAAGTACTGCAAGAGGGTCTTTACTGACAAAGCTTTGTTAATATTTATTAGTGAACCATGAGAAAGTACTATTTGTATAGGTTAAAAATAGTAAAAATATTAGTCTTCTGTCTAATGCATTCATGAAACTTGGTTATTTGCAGTAAGTGCTCAAAAGCATATGTCCATTTACTGTATATACATTTAATAAAGCAAAACATATGCTTTCTTGGTCTTTTCATGTATCTTTTATGTAATTTAAAATATTATAATATCTGAATATTCTACTGACTTTTTAAAAAAAAAGAATTTAACATTTGGAATTTATAGAATTTGTTTTTTTAACATTCATATCTGGATGTTTATTCATTGGCTATTATATTACAAAATCATATATCTCTGGATATATTAAAAGTAGATTTACCAAAATGCATTTTGACTCTTTTATGAATTACTACATCAAAGCTAAATAGCTATTACCAACAGTTCAAAACCTGCAAAATCTAAGATTGTTCACTTAACTGTTCACTAATCACCAGTAGCAAGGAAAGCGTTTCACTTTTTATGTAACAAAAGTTATTCAGCAGTCAGAGTACTGAGAATTTCCAAAACATGAAGCTGTTTGAAATTTCCACTTCATTTTCAAAAGGAAGATCCTCACGCTAATCGACAATAAAAATATCAAAGAAATGCTAAGCTGGAGTGATTATATGATACACGTACTGCTCAATTCCTCCATCTAGAAGAAAGAGCACATTACTTATTTTAATGGTGGTGACCTGCAGAAATGTTAATAACCCAAAAGAAGAAGGTTAGTTAGAGGAGGCAGAAGCTACACCAAATGATTCTGCATTCTGGGAAAGGAAAAATTCTTACTTAAGTAATGTTTTGGGGAATTGTTAGGGGAATCATAATAAATGTGCTGAAAAGCTCCCAGGTCTGAGGACAAAGTGCTCTAGTAGCAACTTTTTCATATAGCAAAGATACAGTAGCTTAATGGGCATTCCATCATCATAGCACATGTATCTGTCATAAAACCACAATGAAAAATATTTGTTCTTCAGGCAGATCTTCAGTTTGCGACTGCTTGCTGCTATCCACCCTTTTTTTTTCTTTTCTTTTTTTTTTTTTTGTGTGAGACAGGATCTCGCTCTGTCACCCAGGCTGGAGTGCAGTGGCGCGATCTCGGCTCACTGCAACCTCTGCCTCCCAGGTTCAAGCGATTCTCCTATCTCAGACTCCTGAGTAGCTGGGACTACAGACGCGCACCACCACGCCTGGCTAATTTTTGTATTTTTAGTAGAAACCAGGCTACACCACGTTGGCCAGGCTGGTCTCACCTGACCTCAGGTGATCCACCCGCCTCGGCCTCCCAAAGTGCTGGGATTACAGGCGTGAGCCACTGTGCCCCGCCTATCCACCTTTTATGGAAAGAAGAAATAGTATTTATGTAGGATCACCTGATGTACTGTACATTCACTCCTTTATACTAGTTGCCAATACAGGACAATCACCCATGATAGTACAGGAGAAAAACATTAGAATTTCTATTTCCATTTTTCTGCCTTATCCTATTTATGTTTTCGTGCATGATTTATAATGTACAAAATAATTAGTAGAGTGATGTTTGCATAAAAATATCTCAACTTTAATATACATAAAGTTGTGATGAGGGCCCAACCCTGGGCATTACGTTGTTACTGAAAGAGGTGTAATATCAAAAAAGCTTGAAATCATCTACCCTAATACTCTAAAATCTAACTACAGTTTAAAGCAGTCCATTGGTTACTTGAGTAGCTGAACACCCCATTTTTCTTTTAATAATTTTGGTTTAAAATAATGCCATTTCCTACAGTGAAGTACACTATATGTATGGCATTACATTCTCTCTCCATCTGTGCTAAATGTGCCTCAGTTTTCTTTCAATGAGCTAACTCTCCCACAATAGATATAGAATTAGTGGTGCTTCCTTCAAATTTTTTTGCCCTCTCTTGGCTAAAGAATGGGCACATGAGCAATACTGAACGATCAGACTTCCTCTCCCTTGCGACTATAAGTCCTGAGCAGAAAAAACAAAGCCTGAAGATGGCTGCAGCTGATCCATTCAGAAGGTAATGGCCTGAAGAGCTTACCCAGTAGC
Organism: Pongo abelii; assembly: GCF_028885655.2. Lineage (NCBI taxonomy): Eukaryota > Metazoa > Chordata > Mammalia > Primates > Hominidae > Pongo > Pongo abelii. The sequence goes on along the minus strand of NC_071989.2, from coordinate 112,140,118 downwards.
TCATTCATTTGGTGGATTTGCTCTGACACATATTGATGGCAGTGGCTACTGCCATCATGCCGGCTACCGCAGGGAAGCGTGGCTGGGGCTGCACACTCCATGGAGCCAGCGGGAGCCCTGTCCCTTCTGAAGAGAGCTCCCCGTGCCGCTACAGCGGCCCAAACTGCCCCTGCAGATACAGGCCTCTTGCTCAACAATGCAAACAGGAGACCCTGGGAGGGACTACAGTTGTCCAAACTGCAGCTATGGATCCAAGCCTCCCTGTGCTCTTGGAGGAGCCAGGAACAGTCAGGATCAGCCCTCCAGGGTGCAGCTGCAGCCTCCCAACCTGCGGCTACCCACCTGGGCCTCCCGCTCCATGAAACAGGCAGGAGCTGGAGAAAAGTGGGAGCCCTGCCCCTTCCAAGTTGCTGGGTGCAGCTGCTGCTGCCGCCCTCCCAGACGCAAGAGCCGGGAGTCTCTGCAGCCTGCACCCTCGCGTTCCCAGGAAGGACCAACCTCCCCACCCCCAGCCCCTGAAGATTTAGGGGTGTCTGCTCCCACTGCCTGGCCACTCTCTGCTCCTGGCACCTGCTCCAATCAGATGGAGGGGAGGAACGGCCAAGCCCTGGGGCCATGAATGGCAGCAGGAGGCATGGAGGGCCTGACGACTGAGGGCCGGGCTGCCAGTCCGGGACCAGAGTGGGGAATGCTTCTGCCTCTTCCGGGCCTGCCCATTCCTGCCCATGGGCCAATCCACAGGCACTTCCTCCCTTCCGAGGCCTGTAAAAGTCCTGGGCTCAGTCAGACAAAGGCAGAGGACCACCAGAAGTTGAGGGAGGCAGAGAGAGATGTCTTCAGCAGGGACGACCAGCTGCAGAGAGCAGTACCTTCTCTGCTGATAGCTGGGATGACCAGCTGCAGAGAGGAATATTCAAGGAGTACCCACTCTGCTAACTGCAGAGACAACCTGCCAGCAGAGAGGAGCTACCCTCTGTGATGAGAACTTCAGAGACATGCAGAGACCTAAAAATGACTTGCCTGCAGAGAAGAGCCACCCTCTCCAGGGCCTCCTCTGCTAAGAGCCGAACATATATGTGTGTGTGTGTGTTTGTGTATATATATATATATATATATATATATATATATATATATAAAAATATACAGCTGCAATCCCAGCCACTTGGGAGGCTGAGTCAGGAGAATTGGTTGAACTTGGGAGGCGGAGGTTGCAGTGAGCTGATATCACGCCACTGCACTGCAGCCTGGGTGACAGAGAAAGACTCCGTTTCAAAAAAAACTCTTTTTCACCCTTCATTTGTCTGCCTACCTCATTATTCCTAGCTGCAGGACAAGAACTCAGGCAAAGGTGCTGCAGCCACAGAAGTTTCTGGCCAGAAAAATCGACACCCCCCAGCGATCTCATAACAATATGATAACTCTTTTTAATCTACATTTGATAATAAAATTATGCCTATCTGACATAAAATGGAAAATCAGAACTTAAATGGATGCTAGTGTTATATAACTACATATCAGTTCTTTTCACTGGGCAAGAATAGTGATGATTTCTCCAAATCCTTTCCTGTTAGTATCTGATTTTCTTAGAGATTAAAAATTTCTCAGAATTATAGAAATCCCTATACTCATCTGTATAACATTCTCTGTCAACCAAATAAGATGAGAAGTAAAAAAACAACATAGGCTGGGCGCAGTGGCTCACACCTGTAATCTCAGCACTTAGGGAGGCTGAGGCGGGTGGATTGCTTGAGGTCAGGAGCTCGAGAACAGCCTCCCCAACATGATGAAACCCAGTCTCTACTAAAAATACAGAAAAAAAATTAGCTGGGCATGGTGGCACATGTCTGTAATCTCAGCTACTCAGCAGGCTGAGGCAGGAGAATCACTTAAACCTGGGAGGCAGAGGTTGTGGTGAGCTGAGATACAGGTACTGCACTCCAGCCTGGGTGGCAGAGTGAGACTCTGGCTGAAAAAAAAAAAATATATATATATATATATATATATATATGTATACACACACACACACGTATATATATATATACACCAATGCATTTATATATATGCATATACCAGTTATACACCAGTGCATGTGTTATACACACACACACATAGACACCCCAATGATATTAGGTATATGGCTTTTTCAAATGACATAAGTATGTATCAGTATAAGTATATATTATTGGTCTATTGAGCAATGACCAGTAATAAATCCAGACACCAAAGTTCCAGGTTATCAGATTGAGTTTCCCTGGTTGTCAGTATTTTTGCATATTGTCACACACTTACTGAATTAATTAAGCATTGTCCCTGTGACTCCACTGGGAGAGGACAACTGGAAGCCTGTGCCTCTTCTCTCCTGGACTCTATGTGTTTAATCTGTACACTTTCACTGAAATAAACCTGAGTTCTGTGAGTTCTTCTAATAGATCATTGAACCTGAGAGTGGTTTGGGGGACTACTGAACATATCATGACATCTATTTGACTTTTAAAAAGTGATATTCAAACATGCAAAACAAAATAAATTTTAAAGGGGATTATAAAGCATTGATAAAAACTTACTTGCAAATATGGAATTCTATGAATCCTTGAGATGATGAAATTAAATCTTATTTTTAAAAGATGTTACCTCACTTATTCTGATAATACTAATTAAGAAGCCCTATTGTGCTTTTGGCCAAAAACTTGGAAAATGCCAGAAAATTATAATGAAAACAATAATTACCCATAATACAACAGTCAGATAAAAGCACTGTTTCAATACAGTGTCAATGCTCTTTTTTCCCTCTCCCACTTTATGAACTTTATTTTAGCCTGTAAGCTCATTTTCTGTCTGAAGTATCAGCTATTGTATTTGGTAATATGCAAGAGAAATGCCAACCAGTGTGAGGACTGGGGTGGTGATGAGTTCTAGGATGGAGAACCCTAAGGAGGCAAAAATCACTGTTTATGTTTCCTTTCTGGAAGAACTCCATCAGGTGAATACACGGATCCGTGATTTATGATCTTCAAATCTTCAAAAAACAGCTTAATTAGAGGAAACAGCTTTCCTAGATTGCAGTCCACCAATCTAAGGTTTTAGAAGGGCTGAGGTGAATGATAGAAGGGTAACCAATCAGTCTGCTAGGTTTATTGCAACAGGTGCCTATGTTGGACTAACTTCTTTGGGAAGGAAAAGGCAATCATTGTCACCAAGAAATATAAGACCTGAAATACATTCTTTCATGAAGAACCTCTGGCCAACCTCCCCTATCGGGCTTCAGACACCACCCCATTCTCTACATACACACATGTATACAAGTTCAAGACAGCATTCAGATTTGCTAGAGGTTTCTCACATTCTGGTTTGGGTTGGTTTGTGTTAGTACTTCAAATCAATGTTTTTTAGTACTAGTTTCTCCAGGGATGATTGTAGGGGAGGCAGTCAAGGGGTAAAATTAGCATTGGTTCTCAATATTTCCAAGAACTAGAAACAGTTATAAAATTTATAAGCATTTTTATGTGTGTGTATATATATATATATTATGAACAGAATTGTAATTATTTATAATTTGCTTTTCACCCAATTAACAATACATTAAAATTCCCTGTCTTTAAATATTCTTATTTAAACTTTCTCAGTGACCTCATAATGGTATTAATATAATGAACAATTCCTTATTTTGAACATACTGATATCCTCCCATTTTAAGTAATTACAAAAGTTTTCCAGTGAACATTCTTTTAAATAAGTATTGGTAAACATCTTTGGTTAAATATTTGAAGCAAATTCCTATGTTTAGAACTAAAATTCAGCCAATATGAATATTTTGTTTGTTCTTTCATTAATCACTCTAAGAAATTTTTAGTAGCTTCAGCATAGCACATTCTGTATATTAACTACCTTTTATAAACAATGTTTTCAGGATAGCATGTTACAACATTTTTGAATGCACCTATTCAATTTAATATAAATAAACATAAATGTGGTGAATTACTAGAAGTCAAATGATGTAAAAATATTTGAAGCATTTGATGTTTTTCAAATTACACACCAAAAATTTTGAATTCACAATCTCACCAATGAAAACAACCAATTCATTGTAAAAGTCTAGTTGAAATTGAGTGTTTACACATTTAAGTTAATAATGACAGCAATAATATGTAATATATATTAAGAACTTACATTTTCATACCCTGTCATATTTGATCTCCACAATTCTAAGGGTAGATTCCATATAATTCCCATTTTAGAAATGAGAAGACTGAGGTTTAGGTGAATTAGTTAACTTGCTCAAGGTCTCACAGCAAGAAATTAGAATAACAGATATAATTCTAAAGAGTCTGATTCTTGTGTTTCTCTGGAGTCTTCTGAACCACTAACAAGGCAATCAAAAAATGTTTTAAAGGCTCAAATGCAGTAAGAATCTCAAGTCAACCTTAACGTTATAGAAAAAAATAAATTCAAGTCTAGAATTATCTTTACAATTGTGTTGTGTGCATATACATTATATCTTCCTTGAAATTCACTAAGCAACAAAAGTATATATCTATTTTTAAAGTCATATTTATATGCAAAGTTACCACCAATAAATAATGAAATTATGAAATAACCACAAATAAATATATCTTCTCCAACAAAAAAATATGAATTTGACATTTTTCATCCTAATACTGAGTGTCTTAGCCTAGCTCTATTAGTTCAGTATTTTCAAAATTTACATATTCTCCATTTCATTCCCAAAGAATTGGCATTTTGATGTTAACGCAGTGCCTTTTCTCTTATAAATTATTTTTGTCTTTTGATTGATAAAAGCAGACTGAGACATAAAGCAAGGATACCAAACGTAAAGTGCTTCCATGTGAAGCATTGCTTCTGGGTTCCAGCTGCTGAAGTGTGTTTACATGCAAAGATGCATACTGTCATAAGAGCTACAATAAAGAATTGTCCAAAATAGCAGATAATAACACTTATTTTATTCTTGTAATGCCACATTGTCTTCCTGTTCATATGGAACAGTCAATTTTATAAAAATAATACACTGTAAGTTTTACTATGGAAAGGGTAGAAATAGCTTAGAATACTATTAAAGCTATTTCTGCTACATATTTCCTTTGTCATATTTGGCAAACAAATTAACTTCTTAGGTTTTTACTCCCCCTTTTATAAAGTGGTTACTGTATTACATCATCTAATTCTATATGGTCCTTCTAAGTTCGAAATATCTATGAATAAATTAGTCAGCAAGAGATTTGTTTCTTTTAATTCTCACTTGACGGTTTCTCACTGAGAGTTGTGACAAGTTGTTACAAGAATCAGTTGCTTTAAGTACAAGTTAGTTTAAAGACAGCCAGAGACTGGGGAATTTGTGACCTTTGGAATGGGTGTACTGGAAACCATTATAGTGTTTTGAATGCCCTACAACTTTCAATCCTATTCAATAGTTTATAGGTCATCATCTTTATGCCTCCCAAAATGAGCTAATTTAAGACATATTTAAAGTTTTAAGCATGATTACCACAGGTTAAAATGTAGAAGAGAGGTTAGAACTTTGTTTCAGAATGCAATCATATAAATATCTACTTTAGAAAAAAGTTTTAGAGGTTATCCAGCATTACAAATCTATTCATTCTTGATACATTAAAATGATCTTTTTCTTAGTTCTCTCCTCCTGTTTTGATTTTAGACCATATTTATTATAATGGTAGCTAATGTTTATTAAATGTATTTATAAACTTGGCTGTGCTCTAAATTCTCTTCATGCAATATTTTATTGCTTTTATATAAAACCTAAAAGGTACACAATTTTGCTTTTATCCCTATTTTTTTTGCTGTGGAAGAAGCAGAGATTCAGAAAGTCAAAAAGGACTTGCCTAAAGTCACATAGCTAGCAAAGTGTAAGTATCCAAATTCAAGTTAGTTTGCCTCTAAAATCCATCCTCTGAACCACTATGTTTATTTCCTTTGAAAGACAAAAAAAGAGAGGAAGAGAGGGGAAAGAAGGGGAGGGGAGGGGAGGAACCCTAAAGTGTGACGTCACATGTTGAAGAGTTGTCACATAAATATACTTAAGATATGTAACTAAATTCTGTCCATAAAATGTGAAATCTTTAAATATATAAAAAAGAAATATTGTCATAAGTAGACACAAATATTTTGTGGGGTTCAGTTTGTTATTTAAAGAAGGTTCTCTAGGTAAATAGTAATAGTTATCTTAAATATTTACCAGAGACAACAGGAAATACAAATGTGGTTTCTCTAAAGAATAAACCTTTGTATTCCTCAAGGATCAGTTTAAGTATTTTTAAATGGTTTACTGTCATAGCATAGTTTAATTAATATGAAAAATATATTTATGTATCATCTAAATGTCTTTAAAATGCTGTGGGATGGTGTTCATAATTGATATTAAATTTCTTGTAAATAAAAAAGCAATGGTATGAAAATTACAAAAAGAGTCATCAAGTTACATGTTTATAAATAATGCTGTTCCACTTGAGGAATAAGCTTCCCACAGCATTGATTCTATCTCAGCACAAATAACTCATTGCAGAATATTACACACTTGCCAGGGCTGTTTTCATAGCCTTTGGAAATAGAGTGCTTAATAACTAGACTCATTAATGCTAATGGTAAATCAGTGAGATTAAATATTTCTATAAATCATTTCATTAATAAAACAGAGGGCCCATTAAAGAACTATTGAACTGTTAAGCTGCAATATTTCAGAATCAGCATTTTATAAACATTTCAATTAGCATAGGCTGACAACATCCATAAAAGGCACAGCACTCCAATGCCAAAGGATAGAAAAGCATTCACTGGTCAAGTGAATAAAATCATGAAGAATGCCATTTTCTTCAGGATATTGTAATGTAGAGTAGCATTATATATAAAAACAATGGAGATTACATATTTATATATATTTATAACCATATTCTGTCTCTTGTAGCTTTCAAGAACCAGCTGAAGGATGATATGTTATGATATTCACTTGTACACTCTATCATCTTACTATTAATCTTAGATGGATCATGGACCTTGAATGAAACCTATTAACTCTAAAGTAGGGAATACTTCAACAATAAAAGAACATCATAGTTCACAATAACTTCAGTAAGTATTTCCAACATATATGAACTAAAAAACGAGAGATAAAGCATTTTAAATAGTGCAACAAAAGAACAAAGCAGGAAACGACTACACACTAAGTGGTGCATAAAACTATAGCATGTTTCGTGTCTCTCATATGTGAAAGCTTTTTATCTAGCATTTATTTCCGCTTTCAACTAATAACCAAGTTTATGCACACAGACATTTTTTAAAGCCTCCAACTGCACATTTTGATGAAGAGGGGAAACTATTCAGCTGGTAGAGTTAATTTTACCCTCAAGCCACAGTCTCTGCTCCAGTTCTGAATGCTTATAATTTGCTAGGGAGTGCATATTAGCTTAGGGGAGGTGAGGAGCCAAAGTGTGAGAAAGGCAGCCGGATCTCCTGGCAGAGGATCGAGGCAAAAAAAAAAAAAAAAAAAAAGAGCTCAGGGTGCAGAGAAGCTGGGTAAATATCTAAACTCAAATCCCTTGTTTACTATAATGTTTTCTGTGTCCGGAAAACAAGTCCATGCAGCTCGGGTTCTGTACATTAGAGGGAGGAATTCAGGTGACTTTTTGCCAGGCTAGTGTTTGTACTGGCATTTGGGGATTGAGCTTTTTGAAGCTTTCTCATTAGAAAATGTATGGTGAGCCACATGTTAACTAATGCAGCACTGGTTTGAAATAGAGCAAGCAAAACTAGGAAGTAAAAGAATATTTCAAGGGTGTCCTTTTAACAAATACATATCAAAATTAAAGATAGCCACAAATCACTTGATTTTATTGTCACAAAGAGGTAGGGGTCTATTTTTTTTTCTCCTCCCCTTGAATCTGTGCTGAATTTGGACTGCTTTCACAAATAGAATGTGATAGAAGGGACATGATGCCATCTCTGCATTTAGGAATTCAAAGGATTGGCAGATTTCACCTGGATGTCTGGGGACCATGATCCACCTTGTAAGAAGTTCAGATATCCTGAGGTTGCCAACTCTGAGAAGCCTAAACCACAAGAAGAGCCTAAGCGGATGATTGGATGATTTGCTTTGTGGAAAATGAAATAAAAAGACCAAGACCATGGAGGAGACAGACCGGCCAGTAGATCCTCTGGTAGACACCCCAACTGAAGCTACTTCCATCAGAGGCTAAGCATCCAGCCTGAGAACCAAGTCCATTGTAAGTTTATGACACATAAAGTTATTAGTGAAATGAAATGGTTAAACCAGGTGCTTTCAGGGTAGTGTGTTACAAGGAAATAGATAACCAAGATGATGTTAGCATAAGACTCCTCAGATTTCAACAAATCTGAATTTATGAAGAAAACCAATGTTTCAAAGTTATTTTTCTTTTCCTTATGCCTCCTGATTGATGCATTCTTTTGTTGTTTTTAATAAGAATCATTAACTGTAATAACACATCCAAAGTCACTCAAATAGTTTGGCTTTCAATAAATGAACCATGCGATATTGACATTTATGCTAGTAAATCTTCCTAGGGGATGAATTTTACCAGCTAGGAAAATTACTTTGTATTTACCTGCTGATGTCTTTAAAAAAAAAAAAAAACTAAAAAAATTGTTTCCATCTCAGGAAACATTTTAATACAATTTCTCCTTTTTAGACAATTTTTCTTAATATTTTATAATAAATTATGATTTTAAATAAAATTAAACACCTAAAGAAAATATATTTTATAAAGGATTACCTGTATTTCAATATAGATATGTATTTCTTTAAGGACATTTTGGGGATAGTGGATACTATTGGCTTTATTAATCTAGAATATTTATATTCAATGAAATATTTATTTCAAAGAATTTCCCAGTGATTAAACTTTCGTTTGCTACCAGAAGTGACAGATTGTGCATACACTATATTTCTGGATAAGAATATTGGAGTGAAAAAATAAACTGTGGAATATATTAAAAAGTGTTTTTGTGTTAAGGATTTGTCATCTGAAAATACACTGAAAATAATATGAGACTTAAAATGATTGAATGGAAATAAAAAAATAAATTGTATTAGCAGGGTACAGGACCAACATTAGTAACAGAGTTAAATAAATATAGATGCCAAATGTCAAAAGAGGATGAAATCTGTACATTTAATCTTATAATTTTAAAATATTCATACTGAAATTAATATTTTTAATAACCATCATTGAAGTTTGCCTAAAATGCTGCAATATTTTATTGACCATCTTCCATTATTAAGATTTAATTTTGTGAGGTCATGATATATAGAGTTTTAAATAAAACTAACAAATATTATCTAAATATTTTAGCCAAAATAAATACCTGGAAAAAATGTACTTTTATCCATGATTAATAATAGCTATTATTTCATTTAAAGGTGAACATATTAGTCAATATAATATATCATTATTTAATTATATTTTATTTAGTAAGAGGTATTAGCTAATATGGGAGGCTTTGAAACAAGATTTCCCAGGTTCAAAGACTGGTTCTACTGCTTCTCATCTGTGATATTTTAAGGAAGTTATTTAACTTCTCTGTGTTTCAGTTCCTTCAACTGTCAAATAAGTTAAATAGTACTTTCTTATAGAGTCACTGTGGGGATTAAATGTGTTAGCAGCTTCAAAGCTCTTAAAAGAGTTGTTGAAAAATAATGAGACCTGTAAATGTGAGGTATCATCATCTTCTTCTTTATTGTTAGTAATATAATAATTATTTGCATGTGTAAGTCACAGCCAGGGTCACCCTCACCCATTGGCAGAATTGTCACTTGTTCCAGAAGACTTCATGAGGTATTATCACACATTTCTCTGTTCTAATGTATGTTCTTGCCTGAAATTCCTTCAGAAATAGCAACAAAATATTGAAGGGACATTTTCTGACATCTCAGAAATTCAGCTCTGGTCTTCTAAGTTGAAAACAATAGCTGCTAAGTATATTCTCACATTTGAAAGAGGCAGGAAAGAAAGACACCCCTTGCAGGGTTTGTTAAGAGGTGACCCAATTCACTGTGCAGACACCAACACACTCACCCCCCAAAGCCTATGTGAGTAGTCACGTAGGAAAATTGAAGGACAGTGAGTCCTGACTAAGAACTTCACTTTCTTTCTTTTGAGATCTTGGAAATACCAATATGGTGGAGAAGACACAGCAAAAGGAGATGAGCTAAACACCAGATGGTGGGAAACCTGAAGGAAAGAGAATCCACAGGAATCTCTTGTAGAAATTGGGACTACCTGCTATAATGAAAGGCAAGCATTGTTTATCTCATTTTATAGTCAGACATTGCTGTTTTACCCTCTGTTGTATTTAAGCAGGAAGAAATGGAATAAAAGAGAAGTAAAAGAGATATTTAGACTGAGAGAACAGTCTATGGTGAGGCAGCCGGTTTTCCCCTCCTTTGGCTCAGCAAGGCTGCGTGATTTCCTGTGAGCCAACCGGATATTGTAGACGATGGCTAAGGCCAGCTTGACAGTATGTGGCCAAGAGGACTACCCAGCTGGCAAGAAGACCCCAGGCAAACAGAGTTTGGGACTCCTGCAGAATGTGCCTGAGGACTTTCAAACTACTAAACATGTCCTCCAAAGTAGAGGTTACCTCTGGATGCCTGAACCCAAGGAATTTCCTCTAGGGAGGGCACAGCAGTACAAATTAAATAAGGGGCTAATGTTTATCATTCATTCTTTCATCAAGTTCAGGCTGAAGTAGACTAGCTAAATTTTATTTTTATAAACTTACTCTATATGAGGCACTTTTACAGAAGACGCTCATAAAATCCTCACAATAATCTAGACTACTTGTACCCTATTTTTCAGAACAGAAAACAGAGGGTCTATATTTTTTTTAGAGTAATAAAGATAAACTGACTTTCCAAATGTTTCTCATTTTATGTTGAAGTCATGTTCAGCCGCTGATATCTTCTAGTTTAGCTAGTAGAGTAGGCCACAGGGGAGTTAGACACATGTCAAGTATTGACAAGAACTACAAAACTGTCAAGTGGCAGAGGACTTTTCTCTGAGGCATGGAAAACCAAGAGGTAAAAGAAGAGCAATCATCTCCTGAAACATTTATGTTATGGAGCACTATAAATACATGTGATTGGGTAACAAATATGCAATTAATTTTTCTTTATTTTAATTTTAATGTAGTAGAAATTCTTAGTGATCAAAAAGGGATTGGTAAGAAGGCTTTCAAATTTATGATCTGGAAATAGTAAAATATCAAATCTAACATGAAATCCAGTTGTTGAAAACATAGGGGTGGAACTTGTTAATATGAAGGTAAAGAAAACTATTCCTTTGAATTTTAATGTATATATTCATGTGAACAGATAAAAACAAGTATTTTTCAATGAGGTTGACTTCTCAGGAGAATTATATGAAAGGAAGTTTTGGGCTTCTGGAATCCAAATGACAAATGAAATAGAGAAGATGGCAGTTTCAACTTATAAAATGTGCCATTAAACATTCAGTACAAAACCATTAAAATACATGATGTTATTTAAGAGGAAGAGACTAGTCAACTGCAACTGAGTTCTGCTATCCCATTCCAAACACCGCATTAGCTGCCACCTGGCTTTGATTCCCTCCCAGATCTGGGTAGTTGTGTATAAGACAGTTTTTGTCCTGCAGATCCAACTCTTCTGCTGACCCACATTTTTATCCTTGGGCTCACTCTCCTCATCCTTTGTTTCCAATGACTTAAATATTTATTAAAATTCTCTCTTTAGTGCCAACGACACATTCTAACCAACACAGAAAATGCAGGGAAACAACTCTGTATGGTTAAATATTCATGAACTCAAATGCTCAGAAAATGGGGTGCCATGATTTATTGAATGGTCTTGTTGGTATCCTATGAACAGTGCTTACTATATGTCAGACATAAAACTCTCAGGGCTTTTCCTTTATTAACTCATTTGATCCTATCAACAACTCTATGAGTTATGGACAATTAGACACAGAGAAGTTAGTAAGCTGTCCAAGGTCAGTTAAAGCCAGGGGCAGAAAGTGAATAAAGACAATCTGATTCTAGAGATTGACTTCCTAAACACATGAATTCCACTGCCTCCAAGTCTCACTAAACATCTCTCTCAAGTATTTGTTTATTTACTGCTATACTAAGTCAACAAACTGTTTAATTCTATTTAACTACCATGATAATCATGAAGTATTTTGAGATCACCATGCCAACAATGAATTATCATCATATAATTGAATAAATGTGGAAAATAAAATATAGGATATTAAACACACACTTACATCATCAATAAACTTTCAGATATATAGGATGATAGAACATGAAATAATAAAAATGTAGACACTTATTTTGAAAATACACATTTTGAAAAGACAAATGTGTAAATGTGTCACTACAATATTGTGCCACAAATCCTGAAAGAAATATGACAAAAACATTCTGAAAAAACTAAGAATAAAGCAATATATTAACTGGGGGCTAGTGAGGAAAGGCTCCAGAGAAGACACATCCAAGCTGTCTACACAATAATAAGTATTCTCCAAAGGCTGCAGAACATTTGGGATAATTTAAGATGAAATATTCATAAACTGATCAATCAACAGATACCTAAAAATTTGTGATTTCAAAGAAGGCAAAAACTACCAATAAAGAATATCAGTAACTGCTTTTGCTCTTAAAACATCATTTCTTATATTACATATCAAATTACTGATTCCAGGAAAAAAAACTGAAAAGCTAAACAATACTGTAGATGTTACATTTTTATACCTTTTTCCTAAAATGTTAAATATAATTAAACAAACATATTAAATAACTATTATGAATGTAAGACATTACTGGTAAATCAGAGACGAAGAAGATATGATAAAGCCTACTCTGTAAGAGCTCACAAGTTCATCAAGACAACAGATACATACACAGCCACCCCAATAAAAAGTACACTCTAAGTCCCTTAACAAAGCTTTGTCAAAACATTATGTGAGACTAGGGAGGAGAGAAATTAAAACTAAATGGAGATATATATGGTCAGTCAATTAGGGCAAGATAATTCTAGGTAAAGTGCATAATAGCTAAGATTTATCAAGTATTTCTGTTTTAACAACTTATTGAAGCTTCATAACGACACTATGATATAGCTACTACTAAACTCTCTCTTTTACAGATGACGAAAACACAACACAAAAAGGTTTTGGTGAATTATGTAAAGTCCTCAGAGCATGAGGGAATGTAGGAACTCTTGCTACATTGCCTTACTTAACTACTAGTTTTACTACCTCACTAGTGCAATGAAAATAAGAAAAGAAAATACAGAACATATTTGGATTGAGCAAGAACAAAATGACTGTACTCTATTTGGTAAAAATGATCAGAAGGGAAATAAGTAATGATAGATTACATTATTATAGTACATTAATAAGCAATGAGTACCTAAGATACATTTTTTACAAAGTTTATTAATGAATAACAATATAATGGGTTTATATGCTATTTGTTATGTTGGTAGGAACACAGTGTGCCAAATCAGAGCATTCTACAGCATTCGGAAGGATATTAGGAGATCTGAACACAGTAAGGAGAAATAGGTTGCCAACTGTTTTTATTCTTGTAATCCAAAGTGAGGTAAGATCTCAGTTGGAATTCAAGAGCCTCATTTCATGTTAATAAAAGCCACATGAAAATGAAGAAACTACTAATTAGGAAGACTAGAGCAATATTCATTTCAGCTAACTCCACCTGAGTGAGAGTTCTCAGGTGGAGTTTCTGAGAGACTTAAATGGAGAACATCAATGAAATCACGTGGGGAATCTTTGCAGAGCAGATAAAAGCATGGACAAATAATGAACTCTCGAGGACATTCTAGGTACTGCAAATATCTTCTATTTCTTGCAGATATGCTCGAAAACAGTGCAATTTAACCAAATGTTTTCAAAATCACTTGGTCTTATCTATTCTACCAGGCAATTTCGATAGTTGGAAGGAACTCTGGACCGGGAGAAAGTTAATTTTTAAGAATATTTTTGGATTACAGCAAGATTGGTAACTTGGTGCTGTCGTACTTGACATTATCTTTGCTGCCCTCCGGGAAAACTGTCTATACCTAGAGGAATTAAGATATGTAGACATGGAATCAAGAGAACATTGTAGACACGATATAGCGTGGAGGAGTTTTGTATATCTCACCACAGTATCATTCTCTTTCTTTAACAGTCATTGCATTTAGCTTGGCCCATGTACACTTGGATGGAGACTGAATTCTTAAATTCCATTTAAATTAGGTGTGTCCTTATGCCTGAGACCTAGCTAAAGAGACAGAAGCAGAAATGTTGTGTGGCAGCATGTTATCTTTTCTTCTTCTTTCCTTCTTCCCCCACAAAATTTACTTGGAACATAACTGTCAACACTTGAGCTTCATTTTGGCCTATGACAATTGGAGTCCACGTATAGTGATGGCAAAGCATAGAAGTGGAAAGGGGTCCGGTCTCCATGGGCTTTATGTAGCAAAGCTGCTAGGCCAGCACCTGATTACTTGCCTTAAGAATTGTACACGAAAGATAGATGCATTTGTCTTCTTTCAGCCACTGTTATTTTGGGCCTCTTTTCTTCTTTGATAAAACCTAGCCCTAACTGATACACTGTATATTATGGAAATGTTAAAATGTTAATTGCTAGCATATCAGAAAGAGTTTTGATTGCTAAACTTGTGTTTATAGCATTTATGCCCTGGAAAACCATTGTTAGATAGATAATCAATAAATATTTTAGGGTTAATGGGGAAATCAAACACTGGGCTTAAGTAGCTGCTGGTCAAGAGACTATTATAACAGATCAAGAATAATAAATAAGCACTTGAAAGAAGGAAATTGATTATAAAGAGTGATATTTTAAAACTCTTTCTACTTCATATTTGCCCCTATTTACATTGATCAATGATTTTCTTAATCACTAAAAATATTTTAAAATTTTGTCTTAAAAGTAACAAGTTTACACTCTTTTTTGAATTAGTAAAATTTTCTTCAGCTTTTTCTTACATTTTGAACGACATTTATCCATTTTTTTTTTCAAAAACATTCCTGTTAAATTTGTCCAGAATGCTAGCTCTATAGAACAGTGACAAAAATAGTTGTGCATTTGTGTACAGGATAGTAGATCTTGGGCAAGCTTAAATGCTTAATACCCTATTTAAAATTCAAGGTTGGTTTATGTGAGGCTAGTTCACAAAAAGTAAAAAAAAAAACTAGGGGTTTATTTTTAGTCCAATAACATTTTCCCACACAATTTTTTTGTTAGTTTATGTTACTCTGAGTTCGTTATAAGAGATACCATTAAGTAATAAATAATTTCTAATTTTCCTTTGAATAAAGTTTCCCTATAAAGTGCATATTATTTTTATTTCCTATATAGTTAACACATTTCAGATTTTACAAAAATTTAGGTCACTCTATAAAATATATGCCAAGAATTTTAACTAGAGCAAAACATTCTTTCATTTAGTAAGTACATACTTTTGGTGATGTCTATCTTACCCTAATGTTTTTTACCTTAACATTATTCCTTCCCAATTTTAAATAAGAAAATGTCAGTTTTGAACCTCAAACTTGGTAAATTTACTTATTTATTCGTTCAACAAATGTGTACTACGTTAAGCCCTGTGTTAAGAATCATAACATTTTCTTTATGTATCTTATGCTTTACCTTTCTGGGAGAATCATTTCCTTCTTAGTGTCCTCCACCCTCCATACACTATTTTCTGCCACAGGCTATCATAAATATTTTACGGACTTCACTTTTGTTCGTGTGTTTCACTTATCTAGAATTAGGAAGGAACTACATCTGTCTTCTGTCAATATCCTTGATACCTAACTTCGTGCCTGGCACATAGCTTCTGAATGAATCTTTTCTAATGGATGGATGGATGTTAATAATAGTGGATAGATGAATGTATGGATGATGGATAGATTAAAAAAAAAACAGGCGAAGGAAGGAAAATATTCATGAGAACAAGTTGCCTGGGAAAGAAAGAAATACAGACCTATATTTAACTGTTTGTAGGAAAGGAAATGGGGAAAAACAATTAAAAGAATTTGTAAGACTAAACTGAGAAAAAGCACACAAGAGTAGTGTTTCATGGATAAAGGAAGAAAGTTTTCCAAGGAAAACAAAATCATCAATATAGATTGATGCACAAAGGCAACGTAGCATGACAAAAAAAAACACAAAAAATTCTAAACATAGTAACTACAAACTAACCCAGTGAGTTAGACATTTGTACTTAATGTATATTCTATTATGAGTCTGTGAATATTTTAATAAATTGGTAACATAAAAAGACTGTTATTGACATTGACTCATTTTGGGAAACAGAAGGCAATAGAATTCTGACTGGTATGTAAGTATTTTGTGAATGTGGTTTTAGAAATATATTGGCACATATACACAATATTTTAGGATCTATTCTTTTGAAGTAAGATAACTATTTAATTTCAACTATAAAGAACCCTTCTAGGATCAACAACAACAATGAACTGGAAGGAGGCTATGCATATGTGGGGACAGGGATACATGAGAACTCTTCATACCATCTGTTCAATTTGTTAAGTCAAGAGACTTAAACTTCTCTTAAAAACTATTTTTAAAACAATATATTTTATGAATTTATCGTGTTTGTAGTCTCCCACCTCCAGATGCCCCTTCAGGGTAGGGGCATTTGTTTATTTTGTTTATAACTGAACTCCCAGTGTGTGGCGGTAGCCTGTGATACACGTATGTGGAATGAATTAATAAATGTCTTGGATTTATGTGTTTCCATCTTATGAACTTAATATTCCCTAGTAATTGTAGTTTTTTTGTAAGTATATTACTTATACCATCAAATTTTCTGGTAAGAAGAGATCCAATGAGACATGGCTTTGTTGTGTCTGATGCTGAATGGCTTGCTGTAATGAACAGTGAATCCCTACGACCCAAATACATGCACTAAACAGGGACTGCGGTTCCCACTGCTAAGAGAGTTACAGGCATTGACATTTTGGCTGTTTGTGGCTCAGAATATTACCACTGCCTTAGAGGGTACGCCCTCTCACAGCAAAAAAAAAGAAAAATGAGAGTCATAAGAGTGGGGCTTATCAACTTCTGCCTGCCAATTAAACTACCCAAGCCCCAATGGGTTATTCAACAAAAGCAATACTGCATACTAAATTGAGAAAATGAATTACTTTGCTAATTCAGAACTTACTACATATAGAAATGTTACAAACCACCCTGTCACCATGTAACAGCCCAGTTTGGTTGGTCAAAAAAGTCTCTGCCCATTGAGTCTGACAATGGATTACCACATTGTGAATGCTAAGGTTCCACCCTTGACCCCTGAGGTGCCAGATATTATCACCTTCACTGAGACATTTGCAACCTGTGGAGGAGATTAGTATGTTCTAAGTGACTTGGCTAGTGCCTTATTCTCAATCCCGTTGGGGAATGAAGATCAAGACCAATTTGTTTTCACATGGAATGGCCTACAGTATACTTTCACTGTGTTTCCTCAGGGATACTTCAATTCCCCTGAAATAGGCCACCAGTGGGTACAAGCCCAAATCCTCACAAAAATTTTAGTGATTTATTATATTGATGACATCTTGATAGTAGGGCCCACTGAAAAATAAGTGGAGGATGTACTGAGCTTAGTTATTGACACCTTGACTAGTGCTGGTTGGGTTATCAATTCAAATTAAAGCCCAGGGCCTAGCACTATAGAAATAATTCCTATGGGTCCCTTGGGATACAGTCAAGCAGAAACTGTTGGCCTGAAAGGCATCCACTAATAAAAAGAAGGTCCAACAATTGGTAGGCCTCTTTGGGTACTGGAGACAGCAAATACACCACCAGGGTGTGCTTTTGCCCTCCTTAGTCAAAATGACCCACAAGATTCCAACTTTGAATGAGGCCCTTTGCAGTTTCAGGCCTTGGAAGCTGTTCAACAAGCAGTGTCCCAGGCACTGCCTTTGGAATATTTTAGAGCCTGCTAGGCTGATGGAATTTCCAAGAGTCCATAACCTCCCTACTTGCTGAACGGAGTCTCCAGCAACAGGAAATTTCCACTGAGTTGTACTGGATTCTCAGATTTTGGACAAATAAGTTTCCTGAGGCAGCTGCTAGATATACCCCTTTTGAATGACAACTTGCTTGCTAGTGGGCACTGGTAGAGACTGACCACCTTACACCCAAAGTGCCATGTGTGATGTTGAAACCTAAACTGTTCAGTCTTATTTGGGTGCTTACAAATCCTACCAGTAAAACTGGGTATGCTCACCAGAGCTCAATTATCAAACAGAAATGGTCCATAGCTGGGACCCCAAGGGACTAACAGATTCCATGAACAAATGGCTACTTTATTAGAAGTGACCGAGTAACTCTTGGAGGATACTTTGGCCCCTGCTGTGACTGTCTGGGAGTCATGATTCAGAGACATGCCTACTGACAATTAGGCCTGGTTACTTGTGGCTCCACAAAACTAAAAGAAGAACTCCACTGGACAACAGTCACCATCTAGCCAGTGGATGGCTATCTTTGGACTGAGACTGAGAACAGACATTCCACCCAATGGACCAAACTACATGCAATGGTGATGACTGTTCCTCCTTTCTGTGAAATCCCTCAGAGGCTGGGAGTGGGACTAAGGAGTATAAAGATGCTAGAGTCCCTCCAGTAGCACCAGGGACATCTGATCCTTCTAGTTGGATGGGCAATGTTATCGGAAGTGGCAAGTTTTTGTAGAATTTGACCTCCCTTCCTGGACTGGACATCAAGGCTAAAAGGCCTGAGTCAAGCAACAAGGGCAATGGGTACCTATAGAGGTAGTAGCCTCAGGACTGGGACAGACAGTTGGCACCCCAACTAATAAGGAGGAACACCCCTGACCACAGTAAATATGGGAATTTGGCAGGGTTTGGGAAACTAATCTTCTCCACCCTTATGCCTTCAGAATACTCATTTGTACCTGGATTGACAACATACTGGTGAAGATCAGCAGGTCTGTAGCAGCAGGTGACAATGTGAAGAATTGCTCGATCTGCTACCCATGTATGCAGAGCATTACTCTCAGGTGCAAATAGTTCATGGCCTATTGCTAATCAAACAGGAGTCCGGAAGGCCATCAACAGTTCTGACTAGAGTAATATGCTCAGTGAAGGTTCAGCTCAACAGAGTATCTAATAACCCATGCATGAAGAACATTGACATAAAATCACCAGACAAACTTTAAACATCATTGATGAAATGAGGTCCATACACCTGCAAATTTACCCTGCCCTCTAACTCATGGCTAAAACAGACACAGGCTTTGTACAATTCAACTAGTAAGTCTTATAGCGACTTCTCTCTGACTGGAATGACATGTTTTCCTCCAGATCATATGTCGTTCTATTGTGGGGCATACTGAGCTACGGAGTACCTCTCACTCTCAGATGGGGCATGCTCTTTGGGAATTGTGGGTGCTCAGTTGTTTGTGAAAAACAGCACTCTAAACTGAAAGGATTCCACATTTATAATACACCAGAAGGTTGCCCAAAACACTTTGTCAGGAAGACAAACTGACAGCTGATTCCATTCTGCTGTCAGTGTCCTCATACCTGGCATAGGTGTGCATGCCCTGGAAAAAAATGGGATGCAAATTGTACCTTGACCATGATGATGATAGCTTATGCTACATCTAGCTATTCAGTACCAACAAGATTTACTGGGGTGTGACACGGGGCACAGTGATGAAACTCCATCCACCTAGGGTAACTTTCCTGAGTCTTGGAGGCTGGCTTGTCACATTCCATCTGATTCTGTTTATTCATGTTGCCTATCTATCTGTAAGTAATTAATCTGCTTTGCCTGACTTGTTCTGTTTCACCGACTAGACCTAAGAATCTTTGCAACAATAATTTAGTATTATAAGATATGTAGTACTTTATGAATAGTTATGACCCACATATATGTATAAATCCTTATATTTGTCTTTCAATTTATCTTTCTATCATGTATCCATTTAATCCTCCATTATTGTAGCTATCTTTACTTTGAAAAATATTGTTCTCTCTATGCATATTACACTAGAGTTTCCATCTAGTAGAAGAGATCACGCTTCTCCCACAGAAGCTTATATTATTAAATATTCTACGGATACATAAAACCGTTCAATTGAGTATGTGCTCCAGACAAACTTGGATTTTACATAAAAGAAATCCTGCAAACACTAATCTTCTCTTGATTCCCAACTCTATACCAGAGAAAATTAAAATTTTCCAAGTAATATAATTAAATAATTTAATTTGAAAGTTTGTCAATGTATTTGTTTTTTTAATTTTATTTATTTATTATTATTATTATTATTTTTTTTTTTTTGAGATGGAGTCTCGCTCTGTCACCCAGGCTGGAGTGCAGTGGCGTGATCTTGGCTCACTGCAAGCTCCACCTCCCGGGTTCATGCCATTTTCCTGCCTCAGCCTCCCGAGTAGCTGGGACTACAGGCGCCCGCCACCACACCCAGCTAATTTTTGTATTTTTAGTAGAGATGGGGTTTCACCTTGTTAGCCAGGATGGTCTTGATCTCCTGACCCTGTGATCTGCCCTCCTCGGCCCCCCAAAGTGCTGGGATTACAGGCATGAGCCACCGTGCCCAGCCATATTTAAGTATTTTACTAAGTAATTGATAACTAAATTGAAGTGGAAACATTGATATTAATTGGGAATGATTTTTTTCATCAGATAATTAAATATATATCATATTTAAATATATTTACGTATATAATTTTTTGAGTACTAACCCAAATTCTCAGAGTAGTATCTATAGTACACTAGCCTCTGGAAAATTTACAGAAGAATAAATTTTCTGGAAAAGCCAGAGAATTGCTTACTTTAGAGATTGTCATAGATATTTGAAAATTCATATTGTGCATTTTATTTTTAATGAAACTATATATATTTATATATTTTTATAAATATTATAAAATAATATTTTTATATTACTTTTATATAATAGTTTTATATAAAACAATATAAAACTATATATATTTTATAACTATTATAAAATATACATATAAATTGTATAAAGATACACATTTTTCTGATATATATCAAAAATATATGTATCAGAAATATATATCAGAAAAATTTGTATCTACTCTTTGCAATGAAAAATTTGGTTGACAATGGTCATAGAAAATTGAGAATTATTTTTCTGGCCTAGGTCACTGATTTTCAAATATTTAAACTTTTGTATTAGACTGAATTTAAGATCTATATGAAATATATCTCCTTTCCTAGAATAGCCTTACTCATAAAGAGAGAGTACCGAAAACAAATCAAAACAAAAAAAACACATCAACACATCTTTCATCATTTTCCTTTTTTGTCGTTTCCCCTGGCAATAGATAAAAGTTTTCACCTGGAAATTATTTAACAGCTTCAGTTTGGCAATATGGCCATGTTGAGGGGATGAAGGGATTTCTTGTACACTGCTCTTTACCCCTAGACTTAAACATCATTGTCATTCTGATTACAAGATCACAGAGAATTTACCTCTGTTATTTCTTATTTTCCATTTTTTACCTCCTCTCTCTTTCCTGACTTATAAACAAATTGATATTAGAAAAATATAAGACCACTGGTAAGAAAAGGATTGATGAAGGGAAGGAATAACAGCATAGTCTCATATTTTTTTTGCTACCTTTTGAATGAGTAGCTTTGTAAATATATATAGTCATGTACCATGTAATGACATTTCAGTCAAAGACGGATCCAATATGTGATGGTAGTCCCATGAGATTATAATGGAGCTAACAATTCCTATTGCCTAGTGACATTATAGCCATTGTAACATCATAGCTCAAAACATTATTCTCATGTTTGTAATGATGCCGGTATAAACAATCATACCGTGCTGACAATCATATAAAAGTATAGCGTATATAATCATATACAGTACGTAATACTTGATAATGATAGTAAATGACTATGTTACTGGTTTGTGTATTATACTATACTTTTTCTGATTACTTTAGAATGTATTTCTTCTACTGATTTAAAAAATATTAACTGTAAAATATTATACTATATTACACTGGCAGCAGACTCACGCATCTCATGTCTAACTTGTCTCCTGAATGCACCATTTTCTCCTGTGCTTGATAATCTTGTGTTATTTTGTTCATCATGGCCCATAAGTATACAAAATCCATTGCTAATGTTGCCAGTAAGAGGTTGCGTTAAGTGCTGAACCTGAAAACAAAATTGGAAGTGATTAAAAATTGCAAAGGTAGAAAATCAGTGATGGCTAATGTGTCATTCCAAACATGCATCATTTCACCATAGCTACCATCTTGAGGAACAAAAAGTGACTGAAGCTGTCAAAGGATATGTTTCATTGAAGGGAATGTGAGTAACAAAAATTCAAGCAGAGCCTATCAGATATGGATAAACTTCCAGTGAAAACTTCTAATAACCTAGATTGAAGACCAAAGAAGCATATCTGTCTTAGTACCATGATAATCAGAGCCAAAGAAAAATGTTTGTTTGCAATGTTGAAAGGAAAAACTGGACCCAACTACAGTGATAAATTTCCTGCTAGCTCTGGGTGGTTAAATGATTCAAGAATCTTATCCATTATACAAAGTAAAAATGAGTGGTGAGTCTGCGAGAGCTGATGTGAGAGGGCAGCAGATGAATTTTGGAAACTCCAGATAAGTTGATTGTGGAAAAAAATTACTTGCCAGAGCGAATCTTCAATATGGATGAAACTCCCTATTCTGGGAACAGATTCTTAATGTACTTTCATGCATAAGAAGACCAAGTCAAAGCCAAGTTTCAAGACTATTAAGGACAGGGTAACAGTCTTGCTTAGGGGCCATATTGCAGGCTATGAATTGAAACCCTTTATGACCTGGCACAGTGAGAACCCAGAGCCTTCAAGTATTAGTAAGCACAGTCGTCCTGTGTATGACAGGAGCCATAAGGAGTCATGAATGACCCAACCGCTCTTCCAATATTATTAAACATTCTACTGATACTGCTGAATTGTTGTGTCAGTGAAATGGAGAAGTGCTATTAAGGGAATAATTTTCCTTTGAAGAGTTTGTTTATTATTGGTAATATTACTGCACATTCTTCTTTTACTGATGATCTTCATCTCAAAATCGATGTGTTGTCTCTCCTTCCTAACACCACCTCTTTGTTTTTTGATGTTGGTGGTGGGTTTTTTGGTTTGTTTGTTTTGCTTTGTTTTGAGACAGAGTTTTGCTCTTCTCACCCAGGCTGGAGTGCAATGGCACGATCTTGGCTCACGGCAACCTCCACCTCCCTGGTTCAAGCGACTCTTCAGGCTCTGCCGCCCACGTAGCTGGGATCACAGGCGCCTGCCACCAAGCCTGGCTAATTTTTTGTATTTTTAGTAGAGATGAGGTTTCACCATGTTGCCCAGCCTGGTCTCAAACTCCTGACATCAGGTGATCCACACCTCTAGGCTGGGATTACAGGCATGAACCACCATACCCTGTCCAGCCCCTAACACCACCTCTTTAATTCAAACAATACTAAAGGCGTTATAGCAGCATTCATGAGCTACTACCTGAGGAGAAACTTTGCCCAGTTTATTACTGCAGCTGAGGGAGATGATGAAAATAAACTGACACAATTTTAAAAGGATTACAACATCTGTGATTGCATCAAGAACCTTGTTTGGACTTGGGGTGATGTCACCAAGGAGTGAATGAGTGGCATCCGTAAAAGGATATTTAAGAGGCTCCCCTGTGAATTCAAAGGTTTGTCAAAGATTAGGAGGTTGCAAAAATCAACACAACTGTGGTTGAGAGGCAAGCAACTTTAACCGGGGTGTGGATGAGAATGACATTGAGGACCTCCTAGAGGTTGTTCCTTAGGAATTGACAAGTTGGTAGTTGGAACTGGAACAGGAATACACAGCTGAAGAAGAGATAAGAGAAGAGGAACTGCAAGAGAAGAAAAAGAACCCCTAAGAAAATTCACAGTGAATGGCTTAGCAGAAGCTTTTGCAGACATCAACGCGCTCCTTAAACAGTTTGAAAACATGGACCCATAACACTGAAAGGTTTATTAATAGAGTAAAATGTTAATGGTGTATTATTTGCTTACAAGAAGTCTATAGTGGAAAAAATAATAACAAAAATACAAGCCAAGCAAATCCTCGTTGATACATTTCTGAAAACAATGACACCTCCTCAAGAGGAGACTCAGGCAGGACCTTCATGAGGTATGTCAGAAGAAAGAACTGCTACCAGAGGAGATTACAACTCCATGCCTGGTATTGTCCTTTGTTCCTTTGGGACAAGATGTGGAGATGGAAGACAGTAATATTGATGATCCCAACCCTACATAGGCCTAGGCTAATGTGTATGTTTGTGTCTTCGAGTTTAACAAAGTGTAGTAAGTAAAAATAATAAATTAAATTTCTTAAATAGAAAAAAAACTTATAGAATAAGAAATAAAGAACAAATATTGTTTTACAGCTGTACAATGTGTATTTTAAGCTAAATGTTTTTACAAAAAAGTCAAAAAGTTAAAAAAATAAAAGGTTACAAAGTAAAATAATTAAATAGTAAGTTATAGTAAGCTACAGTTAATTTATTATTGAAGAAAGAAAAATAATTTGTTTTTGTTTTTGAGATGGAGCCTCACTCTGATGCCCAAGCTGGAGTGCAATGGCATGATCTCAGCTCACTGCAACCTCCGCCTCCCGGGTTCAAGCGATTCTCCTGCCTCAGCCTCCCGAGTAGCTTGGATTACAGGTGCCCGCCACCACATCCAGCAAATTTTTGTATTTTTAGTAAAGAGGGGGTTTCATCATGTTGGCCAGGCTGGTCTTGGACTCCTGACCTCAGGAAATCCACCCACCTTGGCATCCCAAAATGCTGGGATTACAGGCGTGAGCCACTGCACCCAGCAAGAAAAATATTTTTTATAAATTTAGTGCAGCCTAATTGTACAGTTTATAATAGTGGACAGTAATGTCTTAGGCCTTCACATTCACTCACCACTCACTCATTGTGTCACCCAGAGCAACTTTCAGTCCTGGAAGTTCTACTCACGGTGAGTGCCCTATATAGGTATATCATTTTTATATATTCTACTGTATTTTTAGTGTACATTTTGTATGTTTAGATACACAATGGCCTACAGTATTAAGTGTAGTCACATGCTGTACAGGTTTGTAGCATAGGTGCAATCCATATAGCCTAGGTGTGTAGCAGGCTATCCCATGTAGGTTTGTGTAAGTACACCCTATGATAGTTGCACAGTGATAAAATTGCTGAACAATGCATTTCTCAGAAGTATCCCCATTAAGTGATTCATGACTGTGTACACACACACACACACACATACACTCATCTGAGCCTTGGAGTCCAAATCTAAGCAAGCAGATATAAAGCACTTGGCCATCAGATACTTAACAAAAGTTTTCTACCACTGTTTTTTTTTTTTTTCTATTTAATCTCTAGTACTTCTCTCAAAGGCTTTCTAATAACTACAAATTCTTGTTGTTGGATACCAGGTTCAATAATCCTGACCTGGAAACTTTGTTTCATCTTCTGAATTAACATTCAAACTTCCAAAGGTCTGGTGACAACAACAATGAGCAGAAACCAGTTTATTTTCACCCTTTATTTTCAGAAATCTAAACTCTTTGTCTGAGACTATATTTTTTTAAAAGAATGTTTCAAAGTGCAAGTTTCACAAAGTTCTAATTGTTTACAAATTATTTTGCAAGCCTGTGAACCAGTCAACCATATCTAAAACACTGTTAGGAGTTCTTAGACCCTCTGAAAACCATGCTTGACTCAGTTCCAAAGGTTGGAGAATGCCACTAACGCATAAGGGGATGATTCCTTAGGGTTGCCATCCACATATATGTATGCATTTTAGTACAGCTTAAATACATAGTAGGGACTTTTCATTCCATTATAAATCTCTTCCAAGTGGGCTTTACTTTATTATCTACATATCTCAGGTCTAGTAGTCACTTGACTGGCCACCAAAATGATGTACAGAAATAGAAGAAAGGAGGAATGAAGGAGAGATAGAAGAAAGAAAATTAATTTGCATCTTGTCCCTATTTTATGTATGGTAATAACTGTGAAGCATATAACCTTTGTATTTGTAGATAAGAAGATTAAAGCTCCTAAAATCTCAGAATGGCCGTCTGTTATCTCATCAAATTTCACATGGCACGAGACCAGGAACAATCAGATGTCAAACGTGGGTGATTATGAGCTTGATCTTTTAAGTAAAACTGAGAGCTCTTTTTTTATATAGGACATTGCAATAATTCTGCGATAAACTTTAACATCTGCAATCCCTCCATTTGTCACACAGTATAACCCTCTCATTAACCCTGATTTCCAGTTTCTAAAATAGAGCAAAGCCTAAAACTAGCACGAAACAATGACATTAAAACTCTTATTTTAAAAATGATCACCATCCCCACCCTGCCCCTGTGTATCTCCTCTCACTTTCGGCCTAATAACTTAAAATGAAAAAAGCAAAATCCTCACCTTCAGTCTTTTGAACCATATGCTAAAGAGTACAGTTCCTGTCATAAGATTTATTCTCCTCTGAAAATTTCGATTATGTTGTTCCATGGAGTAAATAATCCCATTAGTTTCTCAAAAAGAATAAGGTAAGGCATATCAGTTATAATAAAAATTGTGGCAGCTTTTCTTTTCTTAATTTATTTTGTAAACATTGTTGATTATGATTGTTTATGGGCATGTGACATCACCTTGCCCAGCCATACCTCAACAGAGAGAATTAGGAAGTCCTTCAAGTACTCTTGTCCTTTTGCTTTGTTATGTGCAGAATAAATCTTTCACCAGTAGTTTTTCAAAGCAGCAGAGTAAAAAATATCCTTTACATACTGTACGCTGGGGAAATGATAGAAACTTTATATTAAACATAATTAAACCATGCACTAATATGCTACTCTCATTCAGGAAAGAGTTATATATTCCCTTTAATTTGTTTGATTTTTCATTTTATAATATAAATAGTTTGGGGAAAATTATTCTATAAGTAGACTTTTAAAAATTGGGTGGCAATTTTTTTTAGCTTTTAGTTTCCACATGTCAAATTAATTTGTAAATTTTAGGTATAAGACAAGCCACAGCTGTTTATTTTGACTCCCTATTCCTATATATTAGGAAAATTAAGATATTGTTTTACTGTTTTCTCAGCATTTAGAAGTAGTAGCACTCCGACAAAGCAGATTATATAAAAACAAGGAGGAAACAGTATCAAGAAAGGGCATATATTTCCAAAGGCAACATAAAGTACCCTGTGGAGAGAAATATTTATATTTATGCAAAAAATATTCTTTATCAAACCGATGGACAGAGATATAGGAACAACTTGACATTACATTCACAATAGATTACACTGAAATGTGACATTCACCCTATGTTGTATGTTTATCAAACAAAAAATTATGTCCATGAAATTATGAAAATATATATAATATTTATAGAGTTATGAAAGATACATAGGACATAAAATCACACATTAAATTAAAATGACCACCAATATTCTGTTATGTCTTTTTCTACTGTTTATTTCTATGCTCATATATTTGTTAAAAATGTGGGCAAATGGCATTTATATTATACATACTAAGTTTCTAACTACATTAGCCCCACTTACTCTCCAAAATTACCATTTTAATGACTGCATAAGAGTCTATCATTTAGATGTGGCATGATGCATTTATTCATTTGCCTTATCTTTAAGCATAGTTTTAATGTTTCATAATTATAACTCATATGAAAGAAACATATTTACATAGTCTTTACCTCTGTTTCTCCCTTTTTTGAGAATTGATCACTCTATCATAATATTGCATTTATGATATATAATATATATCCTCATGTACATATTTTAACGCTTAATAAATATAGCCAAACTATTTTCCTGAATGTGAAGTTCCACTCTTGGCATTATAATGCATATATAGAATACATTATTTTTAGGGCAGGCATGGTGACTCATGCCTGCAATCTCAGCACTTTGGGAGGCCAAGGTAGGAGGATTGCTTGAGGCCAGAATTTTGAGATAAGCCTGAGAAACACAGTGAGACCCCATCTCTATAAAGGAAAAAAAATTACATTAGTCTGGCACAGTGGCATGCACCTGTAAACCCAGCTAATCTGGAATCAGTAGGGGAGCAGGGCTGAGGTGGGAAGATCCTCTGAGTCCAGGTGTTCAAGCTGCTACAATGAGCCAAGATTTCATCACTGCACTCCAGCCTGAGCAACAGAGCAAGACCTGTCTTAAAAATAAATTTATTTTTATAACATTTAAATATGCAGAAAATGATGTGATATTCTTACTTTAACTTCACATTTCTTCAAACACAACAGAGTACGAAGAATATTTCATAAACATTATCTAAAACTTAAAAATTGTAATAAATTGTGAGTTCATTATTTTTGTCTATTTTCTTTGAGGGTTTTAGAGGTTTTCTTTTGTTTTTGACTCACGTAAGCCAATTACATTCCATGAGTTTACCTTTTTTCATAGGCCTAGCCAATAAGTAAATATGCACATATATAAATTAAGTAAACATGCATGTATGTTTGTGTGTGTTCTCCTTTGTGATTTTTTTCTTGTTTTTAGAAAATGCAACCATTTAACTGTGATATTTATTGTTCTTTTGTCATTAATTTCTAAATAATTTTTACTTTTTTACTTAATGCAATACTAATTACTTTTCTTGACTTTGCTTTTTAATTTCTATACAACTTTGAGTGTTTGGTTTTCATATCCAAACTTGTGAATTCCTGCTGTTATTGTCCTTTGATCAGAAAATGTATATTATAATTTTTTACTTTGTACTGTATTAGTTTTGACTTTAATTTCTTAAATCAATTTTGAAAACAAGCTTTATTAATTCAACATACACACAAAGACATACATGTATATGTGTGTAATTTTCCAATAATCAATACTGTTGTTTCTTTATACTATTCTCTGACAGTACTTTAATACCACTTCCCCTTTTATTTTGTTACATTTGCTTGACGTATTTTGATATTTGTTGGTACATTTTCATTTTTACATTTCTGTGTCACTTGTATTTTATTTGTGCATGCTGTAAATAGCATAAAATTTGATAATCTTTAATTATTTTAAAAATAGTTTTTTTAATTAGAAAGCTTCCTTCATTTTCAATTACCATAAGCAGTAAGTTTAATTTTACCTTAGATCTATTGTTTTACGTTTTTTCTAATGAATCCTTATAGATTCCGTATTTTCTGGCTCAAGTGCATAATCTAAATTTTTATTTGCTTTATTGGGAAAGTGTACAACTTGTATTTAATTCTAAAAAGATTGTGTATAAAGTTATCTTATTAGATTTTACTAAAAAATACTTGATAAATTTCAAAACTACTATGCCCTTTCGTATAAGATGAAATTTCTCATGCTTTTACTCACTCTCTAGAATACATATTCAGGAATTTTGCACTTATTGTTTTCATAACCAAAATATGTTAATTTAGTTTCCTTTACAAATTGTTTAAATTTTATTTTATAACCATATGTTTAAACATTTCTCTGTGATGATGTTCAATTATAGAGTGCTACCTGTGCTTGCATTGTAAAAATCACTAAATTGTTCCTAGTGACTGAAAGATTATCAA
The DNA here is from genome assembly GCF_028885655.2 of Pongo abelii. Lineage (NCBI taxonomy): Eukaryota > Metazoa > Chordata > Mammalia > Primates > Hominidae > Pongo > Pongo abelii. The sequence continues at coordinate 112,110,392 of NC_071989.2, read as the reverse complement.
GTATCATTGCTAATTTTTCGTAGAATAAGAGTTTGAAAATATCTTTTTAATAATTTCATGAATATTTCATTAGAAATACAAGAAAGTGCAAATTGGGGGAGCTAGCCAACATGTTTATTTATTTATTTATGATTTTTTTTATTATACTTTAAGTTTTAGGGTACATGTGCACAACGTGCAGGTTTGTTACATATGTATGCATGTGCCATGCTGGTGTGCTGCACCCATTAACTCATCATTTAGCATTAGGTATATCTCCTAATGCTATCCCTCCTCCCTCCTCCCACCCACAACAGGCCCCAGTGTGTGATGTTCCCCTTCCTGTGTCCATGTGTTCTCATTGTTCAATTCCCACCTGTGAGTGAGAACATGTGGTGTTTGGTTTTTTGTCCTTGCGATAGTTTGCTGAGAATGATGGTTTCCAGCTTCATCCATGTCCCTACTTCATCCATGACCCTACAAAGGACGTGAACTCATCATTTTTTATGGCTGCATAGTATTCCATGGTGTATATGTGCCACATTTTCTTAATCCAGTCTATCATTGTTGGACATTTGGGTTGGTTCCAAGTCTTTGCTATTTTGAATGGCGCCACAATAAACATACATGTGCATGTGTCTTTATAGCAGCATGATTTATAATCCTTTGGGTATATACCCAGTAATAGGATGGCTGGGTCAAATGGTATTTCTAGTTCTAGATCCCTGAGGAATCGCCACACTGACTTCCCCAATGGTTGAACTAGTTTACAGTCCCACCAACAGTGTAAAAGTGTTCCTATTTCTCCACATCCTCTCTAGCACCTGTTGTTTCCTGACTTTTAGTGATCGCCATTCTAACTGGTGTGATGGATTATCATTGTGGTTTTGATTTGCATTTCTCTGATGGCCAGTGATGATGAGCATTTTTTCATGTGTCTTTTGGCTGCATAAATGTCTTCTTTCGAGAAGTGTCTGTTCATATCCTTCGCCCACTTTTTGATGGGGTCATTTGTTTTTTTCTTGTAAATTTGTTTGAGTTTATTGTAGATTCTGGTTATTAGCCCTTTGTCAGAGGAGTCGATTGCAAACATTTTCTCCCATTCTGTAGGTTGCCTGTTCACTCTGATGGTAGTTTCTTTTGCTGTGCAGAAGCTCTTTAGTTTAATTAGATCCCATTTGTCAATTTTGGCTTTTGTTGCCATTGCTTTTGGTGTTTTAGACATGAAGTCCTTGCCCATGCCTATGTCCTGAATGGTATTGCCTAGGTTTTCTTCTAGGGTTTTTATGGTTTTAGTTCTAACATTTAAGTCTTTAATCCATCTTGAATTAATTTTTGTATAACGTATAAGGAAGGGATCTACTTTTAGCTTTCTACATATGGCTAGCCAGTTTTCCCAGCACCATTTATTCAATAGGGAATCCTTTCCCCATTGCTTGTTTTTCTCAGGTTTGTCAAAGATCAGATAGTTGTAGATATGAGGCATTACTTCTGAGGGCTCTGTTCTGTTCCATTGGTCTATATCTCTGTTTTGGTACCAGTACCATGCTGTTTTGGTTACTGTAGACTTGTAGTATAGTTTGAAGTCAGATAGCATGATGCCTCCAGCTTTGTTCTTTTGGCTTAGGATTGACTTGGCAATGCGGGCTCTTTTTTTGGTTCCATACGAACTTTAAAGTAGTTTTTCCCCATTCTGTGAAGAAAGTCATTGGTAGCTTGACGGGGATAGCATTGAGTCTATAAATTACCTTGGGCAGTATGGCCATTTTCACGATATTGATTCTTCCTACCCATGAGCATGGAATGTTCTTCCATTTGTTTGTATCCTCTTTTATTTCATTGAGCAGCGGTTTGTAGTTCTCCTTGAAGAGGTCCTTCACATCCCTTGTAAGTTGGATTCCTAGGTATTTTATTCTCTTTGAAGCAATTGTGAATGGGAGTTCACTCTTGATTTGGCTCTCTGTTTGTCTGTTATTGGTGTATAAGAATGATTGTGATTTTTGTACATTGATTTTGTATCCTGAGACTTTGCCGAAGTTGCCTGTCAGTTTAAGGAGATTTTGGGCTGAGACAATGGGGTTTTCTAGATATACAATCATTTCATCTGCAAACAGGGACAATTTGACTTCCTCTTTTCCTAATTGAATACCCTTTATTTCCTTCTACTGCCTGATTGCCCTGGCCAGAACTTCTAACACTATATTGAATAGGAGTGGTGAAAGAGGACATCCCTGTCTTGGGCAGTTTTCAAAGGGAATGCTTCCAGTTTTTGCCCATTCACTATGATATTGGCTGTGGGTTTGTCATAGATAGCTCTTATTGTTTTGAGATACGTCCCATCAATACCTAATTTATTGAGAGTTTTTAGCATGAAGAGCTGTTGAATTTTGCCAAAGGCCTTTTCTGCATGTATTGAGATAATCATGTGGTTTTTGTCTTTGGTTCTGTTTACATTTATTGATTTGCGTATGTTGAACCAGTCTTGCATCCCAGGGATGAAGCCCACTTGATCATGGTGGATAAGCTTTTTGACGTGCTGCTGGATTCAGTTGGCCAGTATTTTATTGAGGATTTTTGCATTGATGTTCATCAGGGATATTGGTCTAAAATTCTCTTTTTTTGTTGTGTCTTTGCCAGGCTTTGGTATCAGGATGATTCTGGCCTCATAAAATGAGTTAGGGAGGATTCCCTCTTTTTCTATTGATTGGAACAGTTTCAGAAGGAATGGTACCAGCTCCTCCTTATATCTCTGGTAGAATTCGGCTGTGAATCTATCTGGTCCTGGACTTTTTTTGGTTGGTAAGCTATTAATTATTGCCTCAATTTCAGAGCCTGTTATTGGTCTATTCAGCGATTCAACTTTTTTCTGGTTTAGTCTTGGGAGGGTGTATGTGTTGAGGAATTTATCCATTTCTTCTAGATTTTCTAGTTTATTTGCATAGAGGTGTCAACATGTTTATTTTAAATCACTCTTTGTAATATCAGACAACTTGTATTTATTGAATTGGTTCTAGTCAAAATACTTCAACAACAAATTTCTACACAGAGAAAGACATTTCCGTGTACTTACAAAAACACTCCCTTTTACTTTCTAATAGTTGGCTGTCTTTTGATTACAGTAACTTGGATAAATGTCACACGCGAACATTAATGGATTAATGTCACCCATATCAATCATACCTAGCTTGAAGGTCATTTTCAAATTAACAGTTTAAAATCAAGTCACCAACTGTTAATGATCCTGCACAATAACTGTTCAGATAACTATGGACCTGTGCCACATTTAATCGTATTTCAAATAGTTTGGGGTAATTCTCCATAAGATTATTCTTAAATATTTCCAAAATGTGTAAATATATTTGCATATGCACCTTATTCCAAATCTGAATGCTAAATTTACTTTGTTTTCATTATCATTTCCAAGTCTCCCCAAAATATCAACCTTACATGTAATATACTATGGTTTTTGAATAACAGTCAATTTTCAACGAGTAAAAACCTGGTTATTAAAAAAACAATTTGATGTAATATATAACCTGGCTGTGAACAGAAAAGCAGTTATATGAAAGATAAATTTTGAAAGAATGTGAGACATCCAAAAAGTACTTTGCATGAGCCATTTTTTACTGTTTGTATCATGAAATTAGACTAAATTAGCTTTAAATATTATGAATAGAGTTTTATAAATTAAGTTTTACTAAAGCTTTTTGGGGATAATGTAAATTTAAAAAATGTAAAGGATAGTTTAAGAAGAAAAGCATAAAAATGTAGAATCCCAATTAAATCTACTTAGAAAAATTTTGAAACCCAAGTAATTTGGATACCGAAAACCATCAGTGACTCATATCCTGTCCCAAATGTACAGTCTTCCTTTCAACCAGTTGTTTCTATAATCAACTGAGCTCCGTTTCAGACCAGCACGTGTATTTTTGCTACAACCTAAATAGGTTTAGCTTGAAATCATAGTTCAAAGTTTCAAATAAAAGTTATGTGGGGAAAAATACATAAAAAACTTTAAAGGACAGCTCTTGCTTTGTAGCACAATGATAAAAACTTGTCCAGGATGAAATCCTGTACTGCCCTTGACTAGCTCTGTGACCTTATAAAAATTAATTAGGTCTTCTGTGCCTCAGGTTTCTCTTCTGTAAAATGGTGATAACAATAATCAGTCACGGTTGTTGAGAAAATTAAATGTCATAATTGACAGAAATCATTTAGAACACTTTCAGGTACAGAGTAAATGCAATATTAGTTTTAGATATGACTATTGTATGGATGACTTTCCATCCTGCTCCATCTCCAATCTACTGCCATGTAACAATAATATCCAACAGGGCAGGAAAAGGAATATGGATGTCCAAAGCTTATATTTATTATTTACAACACGTATAATTGATGCCAGTGGGAGATTAAACAGCTGCGAAAAATTCAAGAACTCCCTAGCATGGAAGAAAACTTTAATATTTTTTATTCATAATCCCTGTGTTGCTTCTTATCAGGTTCTAACTGAGCACCAAGGGCAGTTAGTGGGTGAGTGGCAGGTAGCTGGAAAAACACTCAAGGAATCATAGACAGTTTCAACATGGCTTTACTCTCTCTGGGCATGAGCGAGCCTGGGTGCAAGCCGTATGTACAGCATCAGCAGGGTAGTTATACCTTTTACAGACAACAGTGGCTCTGAGCCAAGCACAAGCTCATGTGGCATGGTTACATAATGTGTGGAGTTGTGTGCCTGCACTCCAAACCCACTGAGTCATGCTATGCCAGATGTCTGCCTTGGCCTATTCTTGACCACAGGACATCCATTTTCCTAATACTCCACCCCCTAGGCCAAGAGAGACATAGGCCTTAGACACAGGGGTCTGACATATAGGCCTTATACATAGGTTTTGTGCACACAGGCTTGACACATAAGCCTTACACATATGCTTTGGGCACACAGGCCTGACACACATAGACTTGATACATAAGCCTGACACATAAGCTCTGGGCACACAGGTCCAATACACAGGCTTGACACATAAGCTCGGTGCACACAGGCCAGATGCACAGGCTTGACACGTAAGCTCTGGGCACAGACTCCAGATACACAGGCTTGACACATTAGCTCTGGGTACACAGGCCAGATACACAGGCTTTACATTCCATCCCCTTGGCTGAGGGAGTTCTTCTAGTGGGGAGACATGCCCATAGGGCAGAACCCTGGACCCAGAGGCCACAGCAGTAATACAGGGAGCAACAACTCCAAGTTATGGCAGACAACCACCCCATGGTGACGTTACCCCAATGTTGCTTTATACATTAAGCCAGGTTTTTATTTCTCTACCTTTAGAGGCATTGGGGCAGGCAACAGCAGGTTACCATTCATCCCCATACCTGGTCAGAGAAGGTCATCCTCCCTCTTATAGGTCTTGCCACATGACTTGGCCCCACATGGGCTGGTGACTAGCCACTTCTGTAACTTCCAGGTAGTTAACCACAAGATTAAACCTCAATAAATTGCCCAGCTATTGGTGCAGATTACTATAGGTATCACCTCCTTGGTGATTACCATGCACATTGCTCTGGGTTCAGCCCACTGGCTACTTTGTCCATGCCTGGTTTCAAACCATATGGTGTCAGTATTAGGTTGGACAGCAACAGCAGTCCAAGCAGCAGTAGCACCTTGACTAGACCCATCTGTGTGCCATGCCTCATTGGGAATGAGGGGACACACTTCCTTAAATGGTGTTGGCTCAAGGTCTAGGGGTGCCTCAGGCCCCATGGCTTTATCTTGAATTAGGACTACAGGTCCCAAGACCTCTTGCAACTCTCCCGCTAAAAGACTCGTTCTCAATGTACTCCGCTGTTCTCAGTAGGCATCCTACTTTGCTAAAATGAATGTCTGTGCTGTCCTAGTCGGGGGTGTCATTACCCATGAATGTACCCATCCCACTATCAGGTAAGTCATCTGTACAATGGCTGTAGCCCATCCTGTCACACTCTCACAAGCCTGAAGGGTGGCATATACAGCTGTTAGCTGTTTCTCTATCAAGGAATACTGGAGCTCATCTCCCTTCCACAGTAGGGACCAACAGCCTACTGGCATTCTCAAGTGCTCCGTATGCTACCACAGGCCCCACTGAAACCATTTGTGGTCACATGCACACCCAGCTCAAACAGGTGCCGCTGGTCTACTACCCACAGAGCCTGTGCCTATTGAATAGCCTGCTTGGCTGCCAGGAAGGCGGTCTCAGCCACACGATCCCAATCTCAGGCAAGAGGAGTGCTGCTGCTTCTAAATCTGCAAGAGAATTAGAGGTTAACATAATATTATCAACAAGACCATGGCATATGGTGGGGCTATGCATATAGCCCTGCGACAACACTGCGAAAGTCCATGGTCATCTTCCCATGAAGGCAAACTTTTCTTGGCTCTCTAGGGCAATGTTAACTGAGAATGCATTAGTCAAATCCACCACATAGTGGTACTGTCCCAATTCTGTCATGAAGTGGTCCATCGAGTCCCTGACAGATGGCATAGCTGCCAAGCTGTGTAAAACATCCACCCTCAAAATGTATTCAGGTATGGAAGAGACACACACAGTACATAAGCAAGGAGCCAAGCAGCCGATGCCAAGGTGCAAAGATACAGGTTTAACTTTCACTAACTGGTCTTCATAACTGCCTATGCAGCCATGCCCAGAAATTATCCAGGTGCAGGGACTTCAATTGACAAGTCTACATGTGGTCTCCAGTCATCCGGTGTCTCCACAAGGTGGGCACCTAGGCCAGTTTTCTAATCAAACAAAAAGCTTTACACCCCCACCTGGCTGCAGCACATAGTCTTTGGGCTGGAGCACCCAGGTGGGACTGGGTCACTCAGCAATGTCCTTCCCCTTGGGCATTTTCTGGAATTGCTGCTCCAGAGACAACTGTTTCAACAAAGTTAAGAGTACTTAATTGGGCTGCTTATCAATTTCCTCTCAGTCAACCCCGGCGAAAATCAAATCTATCCACATCTGCGAACATGTCACTTATTGGGAACCCCTTTTCTCCCATGGGGGGCTCCCTGTGGGTGGGGAATCTTTCCCTTCTTACAGCATAGAACCCTTGATCCCATCTGTGGGACTGAGCCACCATAGCAGCGATTCCAAGCTCTGTAGCCAGGCCTCCAGGCACCCCACCTGTGCCTGAAGGTCCCCATTCATAGCAGCTTCTAACTCTTTTTCTGAGCTGTGCAGCCAGGCTTCCAGGTGCCCTGCCTGCACCTGGAGAGCGCTTACCTGCACTACATCCCTCAGAAACTGGGTGTGTACTTCTCATAGCACAGTCAAAAATGCCCATCCAACTCTGCTGGCAAAAGCTAGCTCCTTCTTGGTGCTCTGCACTTCCAGCTGCTTCAGCAGCTTCTCCACACTTGCAGAGGACCCATCTACCACTGGCCAGGTTTCTACTGGATCCCATCTAAGCAGCACAGCTCAGGATCCTGTTTGTGATGCTAATTGTCAGGTTCTAACTGAGGTCTGAGGGGAGTCAGTAGGTGAATGCTGGGTAGCTGGAAAAATACTTGAGGAATAGTAGACAATTTCAACATGGCTTTACTCTCTCTCTGGGCACAAGTGAGCCTGGGCACGAGCCATATGTACAGTGTCAGCAGGGTAGTTATAACTTTTACAGACAATAGTGGTTCCGAGCCAAGCACAAGCTCACATGGGTGATTATCTAATGCACCTCACGTGGCATGGTTACATAATGTGTAGAGTTGTGTGCCTGCACTCCAAACCTGCTGAGTCATGCTGCACCAGATGTCTGCCTCTGCCTATTTTTGACTACAGCACATCTGTTTTCCTTACACTCCTCATTTACTAATATTAGTGCTGGCAAATTTGTATCCATAGAGGACTGCAGTAACCTCAATTCTTGCCTCCTCAGAAGAAAGAATATGACAGAAGGGCAAAAGGCTAATGGAGAGACTGAGGCAAGTATCAGAGCAGGAGTGAAAATTTCTTAAAAAGCTTTAGAACAGAAATGAAAGAAAGGAAAGTACACTTGGAAGAGGGCCAAGTAGGTGACTTGAAAGACAAGTGCACGGCTTGAACTTTTGACTTGGGGTTTTATATGTTGGCATACTTCCAGGGTCTTGTGTTACTTCTTGCCATTCTCCCAACTCCTGAGATCTTACTGGGAAGCTGCTGATCACCAGTTTTAGGTGTTTTGTTGTTTTTTTTTTTTCTATTAGGAGACTGCCTTTCCTGGCACTGCTGTGACCAATTATTACTTTAGAGAGACAGTTAACAATCGCCTGACCATTACTCTTGGTGTGTGTTGGGGGGTGGAAAACCCTCTTCTGCACTGCTCATACTGAACTAGCTACCCACTGTAACAATGTCACTCAGTGGTCTGCAACAAATTCCATCCAAATCATTGCTTAAGATGATGCTTTGAGAAACCTAAATGCTTTGTTGCTTTCTTTCTCTGTGACTGATTTTTGGAAACCACTCTCCATGGATTTCTCACATTTAAACAAGTCTTGTGACAGACTAGTTCTCTATCTTCTTTTCAATAATACTTGTTTCATAAGCAACCTTGAATGATACTCTGTCCCACTAGGGCAGAAGGTAGAATTATTTGCTGTCCAGGATAATAAAGATAACGTCTTCCTCTGGGACAAATATTGGGCAGGTTTTCTTATATTTCCTTATTAAATCAGGAGTTCTTCATATATGCGGTTCCTTATCTGTGATAAAAGCTCATTGCATTCATGGTATCTTCCTGGGCTTATCATCACTGTGGAAATGATATGATTTTGAAGATTATACTTCTTGATGTGCCATGGGTAGTAAAGGTCTTCATCTTAGACTTAGAAGCATCATGTCCTTGGCCAATATCTACAGAACTTCTTTAGGCTAACTTGTAAACTTGTAGATAGGATAAAATGTCAGACCTTTACAGTTTTGACACTTATTATTATGACTCCATGTGCACAAGGTAAGATAGAACAATTTCTTGGAAAGAAAAAGTGATATTTGCTCAAGTTATTCCTTCCCAACACCTTGACTGCAATTGTCTCAGTCCACTGTAGTACTGATTCCATTTATTGATAAACTTTCTGCATTATTCTGTCTTTCTTTTGCTCTTTCCTACTGACCTACACTTTCCTTTAATATATTTATTTGGTTAGTTCTCATTATACTAATACATTGTTTTTCTCAGGTACAAAATATTCATCTTCTGATTCATATTGTCCATATACAGATTCTTATGCTCATTCCTCAGCATCTTGAATGAAATTCTAACATTTCTACTGGTTGGTAAACAATATAGACTATTACAGAAAATTAGAATACATGATACAAACTTCATATATTAAAGTATCTGCTACCATATTCTGTATCTTAGTCTATAATTCTATAAAATAGAGAGAAACATTATAAAGAGAAAATACACCACCAGGGAGGAGAAATATTTTGATAAATTTTACTTTCCTTTTCTCCAAATTTTATTATAGGTATTTTATAATCATGCTGATTACTACATGTAATCAGTATTAGTGTCATATATATGGTATTTTTACTTAGTCAACATTCAAAAAATGTATGTGCCAAGACCTCCAGTGCATTCCAGTGTTACAGAGGACTTGAAGTAAAATTACTATAGCACCTAAAAATCAAGAATGATGCAAACATGTAGAACAATTGAGAAAATGTGGATTCAGAAACACTTGGTTTATATATGGAAGTAGTCATTACTCCAATGGTGGAAATGATTCACAGACATGGTGCGAAAAACTTTTTTAGTAGTGTCTCAATGTAGTCTCTTAATACGTCCCTTCTTTTACATCATATAATTCACATATTATTATTTGTTTTACTGTCACAAACATTCTTTAAATTTTATGTGAATTTCCCCAGTGAAGAAAAAAAGAGTTTTCAACAAATGGCTCTGGGAAAACCAGATATCTATACATAAACAAGGCAGTTGTACCCCTGCTTCATATCATATCCAAAAATGAACTAAAAATGGGTCAAACACTTGAAGTACTAAAATAATAAAACACTTAGAAAAAAACATAAAGGTAAACCTAATGAACTTGGAAAAGGGATGATTTCTTAGAAATCTAAAACAAATAGCATAAGCAACAATACATAAGTCAGATTTTATCAAAATTAAGCTTTGGTGCTTCTAAGGACATTGTCAGGAAAGAAAAAAACAAAACACAAAATGAAAGAAGATATTTTCAAATCATATATTTTCATAGTAACCTCAGAAACTGGGTGTGTACTTCTCACATTTATATATTCTGTATTCAGAATATATAAATAAATAACTTTTGCCACTGCATAATGAAAAGACAAATAAGTAAATTGAAAATGGGCAAAGCATCTGAATATAAATATCTCCAAAAAGATAAAATGTCTAGTAGCTCATAAAAAGAAGGTTAACATAATTAGTCATTAGGAACATGCAAATCAAAACCATAATGAAATACCACTTCATAGCCATTAGGATGATCACTACCAAAAAGATAATAACAATGTGAATGAGTGTTATAGATTGAATTTTGTCTCCCCAAAAAAGATATATTGAAGTCCTAAACCTCAGTACCCCAGAATGTGACCTTATCTGGAAACCAGGTTTTTGTAGATGCAGTCAAGTTAAGATGAGGTCACTATTGAGGGCCTTAATCCAGTATAACTGTTTTCTTTATTAAGAAGGGAAATTTGAACACAGAAATAGACAAGAACACAACAAGAATTCCATGTAATGATGAAGACAGAGATACAAATGATATTATTTACAAGCCAAAAAACACCAGAAGTTATGAGCGTGGCATAAAACAGATTCTCTCTTATAGCCCTTGGATGGAACAAACCTTGCAAACATCTTGATCGTGGACTTCTAGTTGGCATTACTGTGAGAAATTTTTTAAGCCACACAATTTGTGGTTCTTTGTTATGACAGCCCTAGTGAGCTAATATAGCCATAATGTGGAGAGGCTGTAACCCTCATATACTGCTGGTGAAAATGTAAAATGGTACAGTCACTGTGGAAAAGGGTTTTGCAGTTCCTGCAATGTTGAACATAGTGTTACTATCTCACCCAGCAATTATATACCAAGGTATATTCCCAAGAGAAATGAAAATACACATCTACATAAAAATTTGTACAAGAGTCTTCATAGTAACATTATTCCCAATTACCAAAAAGTGTAAACAATACCAGTGTGTATCAACTGATGAATGGATTAAATAATGTGGTATATTCATACATGTAATATTATGTGGTCATAAATAGTAACGAACTACTGCAAGTGTTTCAATATAAACACTTGAAATGGTTAGACTAAGTAAAAAAAAAAAAAAAATCAGACGTAAAAGCACAGGTATTGAAACAGCTATGTTGTCTGGGGTATACACCCAGTGTTCATCATCTCATGCCAGGAAAATTTAGGACATAGACACACACAAGTTTAAGAGTGGAGGTTTAATAGGCAGAAGAAAAGAGAAAGAAAAACTGCTCTCACTATTAAGAGAGGGGACATCCGAGCGGAAAAAAATGGCTGGCAGCAGATGTGCTGGGTTTTATAGTCCAGCTTGCAGAGACAGTGTCTGATTTACATAGGGCTCACAGATTGGTTCAGTCAGGTATGGTGTATGCGTAGTGTGCAGGCAAGACTGGTTGCTCCACCCTAATCTTACCATGCAAAAGAATTCTCCCCTCAGCCCATGCCATCTCGTCTGATCCTTACTGTACACATGGCTGGCAGATAAGGGAAGATGGAACTGCCATCTTGAACATGTCTAGTTTCTAGTTCCTGCCAGCATTCACCAGTGCAAGCTCCCAGCTTTCTTGCTTTCTTTCTTTCCATTTATTTATTTATTTATTTATTTATTTATTTAGAGATGGAATCTCACTCTCTTGCCCGGGCTGGAGTGCAATGGTGTGATCTCAGCTCACTGCAACCTCTGCCTCCCAGGTTCAAGCAATTCTCCTGCCTCAGCCTCTCGAGGATCTGGGATTACAGGCACCTGCCACCACACCCAGCTAATTTTTGTATTTTTGGTACAGACGGGGTTTCCCCATGTTGGCCAGGCTGGTCTTGAACTCCTGACCTCAGGTGATCCACCTACCTTGGCCTTCCAAAGTGCTGGGATTACAGGCATGAGCCACCAGGCCCAGACCCTAGCTTTCTTTTCTATGTCTGAAGTTTGACTTTACAGGCTGCTCTTTGTTCGAAAATGATGTGTGGCTGCTTTTTATTAAAAAGAAAAGCCTTACTGAGGACTACTCTACCCTTATTATCTGCCAAAGTGATTTCTTCTTAACTCCTATGTCCTTCCTCACTCAGGAGTGGTAATCCTAACTGCTGTTAGGGGTGTTGGTCAATGACTCTTCCTGGCTACTTCCTGCTGAAAAGCAGTGTGAAGAACAGAAAGTAGGGATCCTCCTGGGGTTGAACTAAGAGTCCTTGGAAGAAAGGTGTGTCCATGCGTGGTTCACTCTGCAGCACCATTTGGAATTTCATTGCTTCTAGGCAAGAGGAAACAATTTGAGTAACAGTATTGAGTAGATAAGGTCCAGACGTTAATATAAAACATGAGCAAGAGGGAGCACTAACCAGTTAACAATGGCACTAGCCAGTTTCATGAAGAAGACTAGAATTCATTAAAGAGGGCTTATAGCCATCCAGGGCTGGAGCCTGTATTTTCTTTTAATCTGTAGTTGATTTTAACTTGATCTTTAAGCAACTGTAGGTTTTCTTTTACTTGACTAGAGGTGTTGATCCGGAAGCAGCATTTTTCATTTAAGACTCACAGGTCCCCCTACTTTGGCTGTAAGGACATCTAGGGCCTGTCTATTCTGTGTTACTACTGAGGCTAAAGAGTCTATGGATTATTGTTGTGCTTTATTAGTGCCTCTCTCAGTCTTTCCATGAAGGCTGTAGGATTCTCATCTGGCTTTTGGTCTATCATGAACAGTTTAGAGTAATTAAGAGGTTTGGTTCAAGTTCTTCTGGCACTAGGTCTGGGTCCTGGCTCTTGATGAATGTGCTGCCCATAGTTGCAGGTGTGACCTTAAATATGCACATTAAAAAATGTTTCCTTTTCCATTCATCTGTAGCATCATTAGGGCTCCAATGAGAGTTGTCAAGAGGAACTGCTTTCCTTCCTATTGGGAATGGAGTTTCCATTATTTCTTCACCTTCCCTATTTTCTCTTTTCTTTTAGACATACTACGGGAGACACATTGCTCATTTCTGAATTTCTCTGCTGCCTACAGAGCTACCTGCTTCTCAGCTGTTGTTAGGGTTTGGCTTAGGAGCAGCATAACATCCCTCCAGGAGAGGTCAAATACCTGAGTTAAATTTTGGATGGCTTCTATATACCTATCAGTGTCATCAGAAAATTGGCTTAGGTCTCCCTTTACTTGCCTAAGAGCTTGCAATGAGGAGGGAACTTGAACCCTAATGGCAACACCTCCATTGTGGCATTTTCTGTAGAGGGAACAGTGAATGTGTGAAAGTGGGAAACTTTGGAGATGGTGGAGGTGGAAGATCTGTGGCATGGTTGGAAGTGGCCCCAGATAAAGGAGACTGGAAGGGCTGGCACACTCAATAGCTGCCTCAGATGGTTTCTACAGAATTTGCTTTTCTAGTCTTGGGGAATCATTCCCCTTGGGACTGTCTGACATGATAGGTAAAAGGGCTGAGTCAATTGTGCAACGTTTGCAAAGATATGGGTTGTCTCACAGAGCAAAAGAAAGCCTGCACATAAGGTACCTTGGACCATTTGCCCTCCCATCTGCAGAAAAGATCTAATTGTCAGATAATATTAAAATTAAGCTCCCTTCCACAAGGCAGGCTGTTTCAAGAGGGTAAGAAGACCATGCCCTTATGCAAAAGAAAATGGGCCACGTTTTCTTCAAAGTCTCAGGGTCAAAGGAGTCCCAGTGCTTCAGAATGCACTCCAGAGGAGTACAGGCCAAAGATAACCTGTTACCCATCTAGAAAGAGAAGTGAGAAAAAGGTATCCCTTTTGCCTTCTTCCTTCTGGTGTGACCCAGGGTTGGGAGGAAGACAGTGTGGGTGTCCCCCATCTGTTTTCCCTCTGTGGTTCCTGGGTCCTGGCACCTTGTTGAATGTGCCACCCATGGTTGCAGGTGTGACCCCCAGCCATGGAACCAGAGGAACTAAGAGATTGGGATTAGTCACACCCACCATGCAGCTGTAGTTGTCTGCCTGTGATTTCCCTTTGACTTCCTAGACTTGTATGACCTGCCTGGCTCCCCGAAAAAAAAAAAATGGATCTCTCGAGAGACTATATGAAAGTTGCTTTTGGGAAACTTTTGCACTTTCCTCCTTAATGGAGGAAGTGTGTTGATTTGGGCTCCATATCCTACTGTTATAGCCCATGCTAAAGCATTTAACCTTAGAAAATGGTTCTGTTAACTTCTGAACTTAAAAATCCCCTTACTAATTAAGTACCATTCTAATTAGAGGCAGAATAGGTGACTTAAAGGAATGTAGGAACCAAATGGCTATTTTCCTGCTGATGGGACAGTATTGAGACTAAAATTTAGCTTCGGATAATATGTTACTCCTAGTTGTTGAAGGCAGAATCTCCCCATTTACAGAAGCAGCATGAAGGCTGGTTTCTAGTAGAGAGGCACAAAAAGGGAAGAGAATTGGTAAGCTAAGAGTGTTTTGGTAACGAACCAATGATGTGCCTCATGGAGATTATCCCTATTCCACTAGGTGGTGCTGTTGACCTTGAAATGCTATGTGCTCTCCACATCAAGGGCAGAGTGACCTTGATATGCCATGTGTTCTTCAGACCAAGGGCAGAGAGAGACCTGGAAATGCCAGGTGCTCTCCAGACCACGGGCAGATAGTATGCTCAGTGTAGAGGGGAGACCCTCTGTTCCTAGAAAATCAGAAAGATGCCTTCCCTTGAGCGATATCCCCAGTTACTACAATATTCCTTGATCTTGCCAAATAAGATTACTTCCCTGAACTGTAAAACTTCCCACATATTGCATATGCAGAGAGCATAGGAGATATGGCAGTTGTGGAGAGGAAAGGAGGAAATTACAATAGAAAAGTTGGAGATTCTGTAGCCGACACCCCATTGGGTGGTCAGAGGTTGGGGTCAGTCCAGAAGCCTTTGGATAAAACCAGGGGATAGCCCCAGCCAGAAATCCTCAGTTGCACTGAAACCTCTTTCAGCCCCATGCAACAGTTAAGTCCTCCATGAAAGGAAGCTGGTTCAAACATGGCCAACATGTCCAGCAACCCGTGGTTGCAGGGGATTCTCCATGTTCTCCTCAGCAAGCTTCACATCTAAGTCTTTAAGAACAGCAGCCGCATTAACTGTGTTTTTACCTGGCTGACAGATGCCCTTTATTGATTTGATTTGGTTCTAAAATGGAGGGCAAGAGCCCCGAAATGAAAGGACAGAGTTGGAGTTTGCTCCTCTACTCACCATTTTGATAAATGTTTTTACCTTGGTATCCTGGACGAGATCTCCAGTATAAAGCAACTATGTTGTCTGGGTTACATACCCAGGGTTCATTGTCTCAAGCCAGGAAAATTTAGGACATGGTCACATACTAAAAGTTCAGGAGCAGGGGTCTAATAGGCAGAAGGAAAGAGAAAGAAAAACAGCTCTCTCTGTTGAGAGGGGACTTCCGAGCAGAAGGAAAGAGAAAGAAAAACAGCTCTCTCTATTGAGAGGGGACTTCCGAGCAGAAAAAACCAGCTGGCGGTGGACACACCAGTTTTTATATCCTGGCTTGAGGAGGTAGTGTCTAATTTACACAGGGCTCACAGATTGGTTAGATCAGGTATGATGTTTACATAGGGTGCAGGGAAGGCTGGTTGCCCCATCCTAATCTTAACACGCAAATAAATTATCACCTTGGCCAGTGCCATCTTGTCTGATCTTTATTGTTCACGTGGCTGGCAAAGAAGGAAAGATGGAGCCACCATCTTGAACATGTGTACCCCCTAGTTGCTGCTGGCATTCACCTGTGCAAACTCCCAGCTTTCTTGTCTATGTTTGCAGCTTGTCTTTACTGTCTGCTCTTTGTTAGAAAATAATTTGTGGCTGCTTTTCATTAAAAAGAAAAGCCTTACCAAGGACTCTCATATCCTTATTATCTGCTTAAGTGATTTCTTCTTAACTCCTATATCACTATTGTATACTTTCATTTATATGACAAGTTAGCAAATTCATAGAGGCAGAAATTGGATTAGTGGTCGCCAGGGTCATATGTATGGAAACACATTGAGCCATGCGGAGTGAAGAAAGTGTTCTGAAATTAGATTGTGGTAGTGTTTATGCAACGTTGAGATATACTATTAAAACTCCAGTAAATTGTATACTTTACATGTATAAATTTTAGAGTATGTGAATATCTCTCAAAACTATATTTCAAAAAATAAAAACAAAATTTAAAATTATAAGTGCATAACTGAAACTAGAATGTAGCATACTAACCCTAAACATCTAGCATACTAACCCATAAATCTATATTAAACATGGCTTTTCCTCAGAAGACATTCCATAATGCAAAAATGATGTCAAACAAATAGAAATCGAGCAGAAGAGCAGAAAGCCATAATCTTATAGGCTTGAGTTGTCAGAGAATCCAACAGGACTTCCAAAAGAGAGGGATTATAGTGAATAGAATCCTAAAATCTCCACATAAATTGCCACTTAACCTCTTTACAGACAGTTAAATTATACATGGAGGGAGAACAGACACCAGAAAACAGCAAGTTAAAAGCTCAAAGTAGTAAGCAAAGATTTAAGACACCATCCACCTCAGAAAGAGAGAGTTTGCAGTTTAAACACTTCCAGATGAGAGGGTTTTGGTCAACATCTCAGGCTTTCCATAGATCTGCCCTGACGAAGTGTAGATCGAGAATTACAACTTCAAAGTTATCAATCAGTAGTTTAGCCTGCTAGAACAAAATCCACATTTCAGGGCAAGATGATAGGATTCAAAATTTAGACAATGTACCGTTCACAGTGGTAAGGGTATGACAAAATATTAACAATTTTTGTTATGTAAATGTGATCCACTATAAATAAAATAAATATTCCTAAGAAACAAACTACTCATATACCCAGTTAATAGAATTGATAGTCAAGGACCTATCTATTATAAATATGTTCAATGACTTAAAGTAAAAATAACTGAGCTGAGAATGCACCACTGCACTCCAGCCTAGGCGACAGGAGTGAGACTCCATCTAAATAAATAAACAAAACACAAAATATGCATTACATAAATATATAACATAATGAACATCTATATAAAAAGATGTTTTCAAAAATTTGTGGTTATGATCACTTATTAAAAAAACAAAAAGCCAATTGGGACGTTAATGAGATTTCAGTGAATCTATATCAATTTGGGAAAAATTAACCTATTAAAAATATTGAGTCTTCCAACTATTATCAGTGTTCTGTAGTTTTCAGCATACTGATTTTAAAAATACATTCTACTATATTTATACCTAATATTCACTTTTTTTATACTTGTGTAAGTGGTATTGGTCTTCATGTTGTATTCCAATTGTTATTTGCTAATATATAGAAACAACAACAGTTGTGCTGTATAGTTTGAATCCTCTGTCTCAGCCCGACTCACTTGTTAATTCTAGAAGTGTCCCCCATT
This sequence comes from Pongo abelii, assembly GCF_028885655.2. Taxonomy (NCBI): domain Eukaryota; kingdom Metazoa; phylum Chordata; class Mammalia; order Primates; family Hominidae; genus Pongo; species Pongo abelii. Next base: position 112,092,746 of record NC_071989.2, on the reverse strand, counting down.
AGATTTTTGAAATCTAAGAGATGCAGTATTATTCCTTTCTAATCTATTTATTATTCATTTTTATTGCCTTATTACACAAGGTAAATCTTCCAACAGGATGGAATTATATAAGAGGAAATGCTTGCTTTGTTTCCTATCTCAGTGAGAGTATTCAGTCTTTTACAATTAAGTATAAGGTTAACTGTGAATTCGTTTTAGATACATTTTATGAAGTTAAGAAAGTTTCCTTCACATTTTTCTTGAGTAGTTGAGATTTTTATCATGAAAACATTAAATTTTATCTAATACTAGTTCATACATCTGACTTTATAATTATTTATTCTTCTTTAGCCTACTGATCCAACAAATTATTGATTTTCAAATGCTGAACCCACCTTGCATCCCTAGGAAAAATATAAATTGACCATAAGGTATTTCTGTATTTTATACATTGTAGGATATAGTTTGAAAATATTTCGTCAAAGATTTTTGCAGCTATGTTCATGAGAGATAGTGATGTATAGGTTTTTTTGTGTTTATTTATTTATATATTGCTTTCAGTATAGACTAAGGCTGTCTTCATACAATAAATTGTGAAGTATTCTTTCCTCTCTTTTTTGAAAGAGAGGTATAGAATTGGTATTGTTTCTTTATTGTTTGGCAGAATAGGGCAGTGAAATAATTTTGGTCTGTAGTTTTCTCCATTGGATGATTTTAACCATAAATTTTATATATTGTATATAATTAAGTCTAATGAGATAGCCTGCTTTTCCTTGAGTGTTTTGTTAGCTTTTATCTTTCAAAGAATTAATCAATATTATCTAACTTTTCAAAATTGTGAGCCTAGGGTTTATTATGGTATTGCTGTATTGTTATTTTTACATCTGTGGGATTTAGTAGTGATATCTCCTTTTCATTCTGATATTTATAAATGTGCCTTCTGTCTTTTTCCTGATCAATCTAACAAATTTTTATCACTTTTCTTGATCTGTTTGAAGAAGCAGTATTTCATGTCATTGATTTTTTTCATTGCTTTGGTGTATCTAATTTCATCAATATCTGCTATTATCTTTATTATTTTTATTTGTCTTCTGGCTTTAGTTTTTATTCACTCTTCTTTTTCTAATTTTTTGAGGTAGAGGTTTATATTACTGATTTGAGAACTTTCTCCTCTTCTTATGTAATCATTTAATGCTGTAAATTTGAATCTCAGCAGCTTGAGCAGCTTCCCACAAATTTTGAAATAGTTTCTTCTTTTAAAATGCAATTCAAAATATTATAAAAACTTTTTTGAGACTTCTAAATTGAACTATTAAGTATTTACAATTAAGTTGTTTAATTTTCCAATAATTAGGAATTTTCCTGATATCTTTTTGTTATTTACTTCTAGTTCAATTCTGTTATAATCTGTAAAAAATAGTTTGAATGATGTTCTATTATTTTAATTTTATTGAGTTTGTTTAGTGGCCCTAAATATAAGATATAGATATAGATTAATGTTTTGTGTGCATTTTGAAAAAATATATGTTTGATTGTTTTTGGCTGGAGTTCTCTATTAAGATTAATTTGATTTAGTGGGCAGATAATGTTGGCCAATTCCTCATTTTAGTTTTCCTATGTTTCCTTCCAGTTTTATCAGAGTTTTCCTATGTATTTCGAAGTTCTGTTGCTATGTGAATATACATTTACATTTAGAATTGGTATGTCTTCTTGGTGAATTGACTCCTTTGTCATTATGAAATGTTCTTTATTATCACTAGTATGAATTTATACTCTGAAATCTAGCTTTTATAATATTAATATGAATACTCCAGCTATAAATTTTGTAGATGACCAAGATTTCATTATTAGGGTTGAAACAACATATTTTTTTGGCTTCCTACATAAATTGTGGTAGCAGATCCTCTGATACTAATTGTTTTTATCAAACCAAAGAATCTGAAATTACATTTTCTCTAAGATTCTGACAATTGCTTGTCTCTCATACTTAGTTTCTTTTGCTGCTGTGAACATTTATCTTTTTTTCCTGAGTATTCACATTTCTATTAGTGAATAATGAGAGTTTCATTTAGGTGCTAGTCTATTTTAAACCAAAAGTCTCATAATTGACTTTCAACTTATCTCATTAGAGCCTGATTTTGATGGCATGTCTTTATTTTATAAAGCATATTGTCATTTAACATAAGGAATAAATGTTGGAAGCCACAGAAAAATTGAACATAATAGAGTGACCTTTTACAGTCAGTTGCACATGAGTACAGCCTTAAAAAATATAAAGGTTATCAAATGTGTCTGGCTTTAGACACTTACAGACAATTTAATTTAAGAGTCTATTCAGTTGCAGGATAATACAAAGGAAAGAGTATTGAATCAGAATTGGGAAGACTTATATTTGATACTTATTTTCACAACTTACTAGTAACCTTAGGGAAGACATTTAGTATTCAAAAGCCTCAGCTTCTTAGTAATAAGAAATAGAGACAGCCTGACAACTATCAATAGACTTATTATGAGGCCCAAACTAATTATCTATAGTGAGAGCATTACAAAGTGTTACAAAAGCATTTGCTTTTATTAAGTTGATTTAGTGTTAGGTTCTTTAACAAATATTGTAAGGCACTACTGTATTAGTTAGGGTTCTCCAGAGGGACAGAACTAATGGGATATATGTATATATAAAAGGGAGTTTATTAAGGAGAATTGACTAACATGATCACAAGGTAGAGTTCCAAAATAGGCCATCTGCAAGTTGAGGAGCAAGGAAATCAGTGGTGGATAAGTTCAAGTCCAGAAACCTCAACAGTTGGGAAACTGACAGTGCAGCCTTCGGTCTGTGGCCAAAGGCCTGAGAACTCCTGGTAAACCACTAGTATAAGTCCAAGAGTCCAAAAGCTGAAGAAGTTGGAGTCTGATGTTAGAGGGGAGGAAGCATCCAGCACAGGAGAAAGATGAATACTGGAAGACTCAGCAAGTCTGCCCTTCCACTTTCTCCTGCCTGCTTTATTCTAGCTGCAGTGGCAGCTGATTAGATGGAGCCTGATATGGTTTGGCTGTGTCCCAACCTAAATCTCATCTTGAATTATAGCTCCCATAATTCCCACGTCATGAGAGGACCCAGCGGGAGAAAATTGAATCATGGGGATGGGTTTTTCCCCTGCTGTTCTCATGATAGTCAATAAGTCTCATGAGATCTGATGGTTTTATAAAGAGGAGTTCCCCTGCACATGCCCTCTTGCCTGTCACCATGTCAGACGTCCCTTTGCTCTTCCTTTCTTTTCCACCACGATTGTGAGGCCACCCCAGCCATGTGGAACTGTGAGTCCATTAAACCTCTTTCCTTTTTTTTTTTGAGATGGAGTTTCACTCTTGTTGCCCAGGCTGGAGTGCAGTGGCATGATCTTGGCTCACACAACCTCTGTCTCCCAAGTTCAAGTGATTCTCTTGCCTCAGCCTCCCAAGTAGCTGGGATTACAGGCGCCCACCACCATGCCCAGCTAACTTTTGTATTTTTACTAGAGATGAGGTTTCACCATGTTGGTCAGACTGGTCTCTAACTTCGCACCTCAGGTGATCCCCCAGCCTCAGCCTCCCAAAGTGCTGAGATTACAGACGTGAGCCATTGCACCTGGCCAAACCTCTTTCCTTTATAAATAACCCAGTCTCAGGTATATCTTTATTAGCACTATGAGAACAGACAAATAAAGTGCCCACCCAGATAGAGGGTGGTTGTGCCTCTCCCAGTTCACTGATTCAGATATTAATCTCCTTTGGCAACAGCCTCACAGACACACCCAGAAACAATATATTGCATCTTTCAAGCCAATCAAGTTGACACTCAATATTAACCAGCACATTCTTTTACCCAGTTGAGCAACAATGTTTTGAAATTGCAATCACTTAATGAGATATGTAATAATATTGTAGTTACAATAATAAAAAGCCTATTTCTGCAACCCATGAATTTGGAAAGACATTACTTTTTTTCCCCTTATAGAGATAGGATCAAAATCAAGTGTTAATTGAGAATTTTTTCCCAATATCTTCATTTTCATATTTTGTAATCTCCTTGTCTCACTTAGGATGTTATAATTTATAATTTGACACTGATGAGTAGTACTAGGATCAGGAAATAGCGTGGTTAGTTTCCTGGCAGCTCCATGCTGTCAGTCCCATCAGTTAATTTCTTTTCTCACATGGCAGCTTAACACTGCACAGTCATTTGAAAGCTGTGTGTAAGAGTCTCCCACCTTCTTTTCTTGTAATAAGGAAGTTCCCTGAGCTTCTCTGACATTATACATTCTTTAATCTCTTTGCAAGTTATGTGACCCACTGTGTGGTTTCCCTTTTATTAATGTCTAGAATTAAACATTTTCTGTCAATTTCAGGAGATAGAGTTCTGCTCAGATAATTACAATGCCACTACAAACCTTGCTTTAATTGCAGCATTATAATCTCTAGACCTGAAATCCCCTGGAGACTCTGATATTATAAAATGCTTTTCAGTTATGCAGATGTGAAATTCATTACAAGTATGTTTTATGTGAGAACATATCTTAAACTTATTGAAAATATCATTGTCTTGGGGTGTTTGATAACTTGAACTATTAAAGTGTAACAACAATGACATATTGGAAGTAAGTAAAAAGAATAATGCTTGTATTTATAACTTTGAAGATACACATATATATGCACATACCTTTAAGGGAAATAAATAATAGCAGGAGGTTTTTTGCTGAAAGCAGGGAAAAATGAAATATCTCTGTATAATAATAAAAATTATTATCAGTAAAATTATAATTTTTAACATGATTAACAGTAAATTTAAAAGTAATTTCTGCCTAGTATAACATTAGTGGTCTATGTTATAGATCTATAATGTAATAGGTCTATTAATTATGTTTATTATACACTTCTATTTTAAATGAAATTTTTAAAAAATAAAAAGTATCAAAAATATGAGCCTATGTGACACAAATTTTTATATCTAATCTTAAGAAATTTTTTCTCTCCTCTAAGTGTGTTTTCAAAATGCATTTATCATGAATCTAAACATGTGATCTGTTTTGTGGTTCCTATGCATTTTATTCATAGCTAAGTCTATGTCAAATGCACATCTTGCACCAATCAACAGATTACAAAATAGTGTTCACACATTTCAGCAATAGTAACAATATGACATGTGATATGATTTTTCTCATTCCATTGAATCATGATGAAGATCATTTCTGAGGCCAATGCAAGGGCAGTCTGAGATTAGTGCATCTCTCTCTCTCTCTTTCTCTCTCTCTTTCTTTAGTCATATAAGAAAGCTATGTCCTCTAAATTAACTGCATGAGTCAGGATGAAAGAAAAAAGAGGGAGTAGAAGCCCTGTCAGTGAGTGTATTAATTGGCCCCTGTGCATTATTTTTTCTTTGATGACTTAATTTAAACAATTTTTACTGAGAAAGCTTTTGAAAGGGAACACAGAATTTTCAAAGAAAAGTTGTGAGACAGGCTGATCAAAGTGACCATCAGTTGCAATAACATTTAACAGTGTGTGACCTAAAAACTCCTCATAATGGACCTTAATCATATAAAATAGAAAAATAAAATGAACAGCAAGCATGAGCATGGTGAGACAGCTCTCCTTTGCCAATCAAGCAAACAATGTCTCAATGCTTCAGAGAAAGGACCCCAATCAGTGTGCTGATGTGAGGTCTAATGAGGTCTAACTAGGTACTTGTGTTGACCTCTTCATCTCCTCTAGACAAGAGTTTTGAGAATAAAGCATGGCTCTGAAAAATACACAATAGCAGATATAGTATCACCAAGATTCCCTTAATGCTTATCTTTATGTTGACATGCTGGGGCATAAGAAATAAAAATACTGTATTAAGTATAATTCACAAGGAGAAAGTAGCAAAACATATATCATAGTTTGTAATAAACTATTTCTAAGAGTCCAATATTCACATGATTGTATTTTATTCCATATTTTTCTCCTTTGCATTGCTTTTTTCTAGAGGAAGTTTCAAAATTAAAGTTCCTCTTTATAGAAAATTATGTTTTCTTTCCTAGATAATACACTCAAGTGGAAATTTCTATTATGACCATAAAAAAAATCTGCTATCTAAAGCCTCTAAAGTCAGCCATAGGAGGGGTTTTCTAGTATGTCCTACAAGTACTTGGATGAAATTAAATAACTTGTACGAGAGAAAATACTTAGTATTAATATTTCTCTGTCCATGCAGAATATTGATATAAAATACGCAGACACAATATATCTGACTTACTCAATCTGTTATGCATAATCGATGCTCCCTGTATGTCCTCCTCATTTGCTCAATCAGAATATCTCAAGTTTTTTTTATGAAGTAAATATATCTGACTATACTATTTGATGACTATACAAGCAATATTATGTGGGCAAGTTCATCTCTGTGTAAAAGTTAGATGCTTCCTTAAAATAGAAGGTTGTAACATTTTCCATAGACTTGGATACATAGAAATTAAATGCTTGCTCCAAGTTTTCTGTACATTTGTAGATTTCCTTCCAGTCCATTGCTATTTCTTAATCAGAAGGCCATGGTAACATACTGATCAATTTGGCATAGCCTATCAGGAAAACACCACCATCAAAACATGGTAATTTAGTGGGTATTGCCTCTGATTAATTTTTTTACTATGTAACAAAACTGCAACATATTAAGTTAAAAAAAGAGAAATACCATTATTAATACATGCCATGGGGATTGATGGGTTAAAATTTAATTGGGTTTAGAATGTTAACTGAGTTTTAAAATAGACAAAATAATTCTCTCAATATTTATTAGGAAATCTTATATATTCAAAGAAATTATGTAGGATGGGACATATTAAATAAAGATTAATAATTTTGAAGCTCCGTGCATTTGCAAAATGAATTCAGTTTATAATATAATCAAAGAAAATACGATTAATAGGAGTAATGTTTAAATGTGCTTTCACCACAGGGAAATTTTGGGACAAAAAGGGTGAAAGTTCCAAGTCATGGTGTCTTTTTTTGTCTCAAAGGTAGATTTCCTCCTTCATGAAAAGAGCCTGTTTCATATTTTATGCCCACAGCCTAGAGAAAGTATGCTTGCGGTAAAGCCATAGCAGTGGGAACTAGTTTATGTTCTGCACTTATGTGGGAATAACAAATCAAAACCAGACATATGTTTGCTTTCAAAAGTAGGGTTTTGTTATAGATTTACTTAATGTTTGAAATACTGAAGTGCTATTAGCCTGGGGTTTGGATAGGAATAGAGAAAAGTTAACAGGTTACATTTTTGCCAAAGTATTGATTTACATTCCACTGAAAGCCTCTTGTTGTTTTATATTTATTTTATATTCATGGAAACAGAAATATGTGTTCAGTATAAATATCAAGTTATAGGACAAATGATGAATATATGGTATTGAGAAGCTGAACTTGCAAGAAAATTTGAATTTAGTTCAGTTGTAAAACCAACATACTTCTAAAATATGTTCTGTAGGTTCATTATAGGCATAATTCAAATTTTCAATAACTAGCTTAAAAGTTGATTTGGCTTGATGTAGTTTCCAAATCTGTTATCAGTTGCAAAGTAAGGCAAAACCCCAGAATAACATGAGTTACTTTCTTTTAAAAAATTCAAATATGGCACAATCCTTAGAAAACTTCTTATTCTGTCCTCCTGTTTACACTTTTATTAGAAATTAGGTTAGATTTTTTTTGGGGGGGGCAGTGGGGGGACAAGGTCTCACTCTGTCACCTGGGCTGGAGTGCGGTGGCATGATCACGGCTCACTGCAGCCTTGAACTCCTAGGCTTAGGTGATTCTCCCAGCTCCTGAGTAGTTGGGACTATAGGCATGCACCATCACATCTGGTTAATTTTTTTGTGTATTTTTTGTAGAGATGAGGTTTTGCCATGTTGCCCTGGAAGCATCTTTTCTGTTTTTAATGATTTATTTTTAAAATTAAGAATAGCAGCACTTTTGCAATGGTTGAAAACAATACATGATTTTGTTTTCCTTTTGATATAAATCCTACATTTTAAAATCTATTTTTCATGTAATAAGTACATGTGAGAATTACTTCTCCCTGTGCAAGTCACTGGATTGTGGAAAGGTGAAATGATGTGAGTATAATATTTGTGTTATTTTGATTCAATGGGAAGTATCATAATCACATTTTTCCCCTTGTGTGAACCACTTCCTGATATGGCACCAGCTTGGACTCATAAGATTGAATTGAAAACCCTAATTTGTAAATGGACCTTGTTGATCTTCCCTTTGGTGGACTTTTCCAATGAACCCATCCATCAATACTGACTCCTTGTGGTAAAACTATTTCCCATTTTATAATTTATAATGTAGGAGTCAGTAGGCCTGTTATTTAAACGTTTTATCTTCTACACTTTGCATACTGCTGTGACTCCAAAAGTCATCTAATTTCCAACGAATCTTCTAATGTCGTTAGGCAATACTAAAAAACCTGACTTAAAGATAGTTTAAACATACTGAATTTTCATTCAATAAATCTTAAAAAGACAAACTTATTTAATAATTTAAAGATAATGAGTTAGATATGAAAACTGTGTATATAAAATATGGGACACTAAAATTGGTAAGAATAATAAAAATACTTGGAAATATAAAGTTCTTCTTGTATATATAGTGTAGTATAGGTAATGGAAATTCTTACAGGATTTTCTTAGACAAAACTATAGAAGTTCAGTCTTATAAAACCAGATGCAAATTCTGTTGAGTTTTTCCTGGCCACTCAAAAAACCATTTTGAATGCTTTTAAGGTAATCATTGGCAGGCAAAAGGAATTTACAATTAATGGATTCCAATAATTTTAATCCAATTATTTTAACAGAATAAATGTTATTCACTAATTATATATATATATATATACACACACATACACATATATGTATAATATCTACTGATTTAAATCCAATGATGTCCCCAAATGATTTATTATAGGGATGTAAACAAACTTTTATAACATTTTAGCATTTATCATTGTTTATATTTACTTCCTTTCTATTAGTAGGATTCATAACCTGGTTAAACTCTCATTGAACGGAAAAATAAAATAAAACTACCTATTGCTGATCTAGAGGTACAGCCAAAGTTTGAAATTGTGATATAAGGTGGAATTTCATATATTTTACATATATTTTGATGTGCTGCTTGATAGAGCTGTTGTTCTTAATTTTCTTTAGAATTCCTACACAGCTATACATAAGTATTTGATTTATTTGAGTACAGAGTTGCTTTAGAACATGTAACTATAATTTTTTAAAAACATGTTCTAGGCTGGGTGCCGTGGCTCACATCTGTAATCCCAGCACTTTGGAAAGCCTAGGCAGGCGGATCACTTGAGGTCAGGAGTTGGAGACCAGCCTAGCCAACATGGTGAAACCCCCTCTCGATTAAAAATATAAAAATTAGCCAGGGGTGGTGGTGGGTGCTTGTAATCCCAGCTACTCGGGAGGCTGATGCAGGAGAATAGCTTGAGCCTGGGAGGCGGAGGTTGCAGTGAGCCGAGATCACACCACTACACTCCAGCCTGGATGACAGAGTGAGACTCTTAAAATAAATAAATAAATAGATAACATGTTCTAGACATATATCATTTCAAAACTGTAGTTTTATGTAATTTAAGATTGACACTGAGGCAAAATCGATTTCAACTTCATTAAATATTTAAATTATTTTTTATTATACACATCTCAATTAGTAACAAATATAGTCTTTTTCTAATAGACTCAAATTAGTTTACTACTTATTAAACATTTAACAACATATATGATATTAATATTCATACACTTACAGAGTTACTCTAGTCTAAACATATATTTTAGGACCAATTATTGATTATTCCAGATTTCTGGAGATATATGATGATCTCTTAAACAGGTCAGCTTATGACACAGATTATCTAGATTTCTGGGAAGGCATGAATTTATAGTACACATTTTCAGATCACAGGGCTTTGCATATATGACTGTATGAAAAAATGGGCCTACTATCCTAAAAACACTACCCTTCATTTTCCATTGGATCTTTTCTAGTATCCTGAGTATTTTTAAGATCATGTTGCTTTTCACACATCTACATAGCACATATTATTTATATGTTTGAATAAGTAAGTGGAAGTTTGGGGTTCTGTTTATTTGCTTTACAAGAAACACAAATAATAAGAAAAGCAGTGGTAGCTTGTTTTGGATACAAAATTGAAAAGCAAGATAATATAAATGGTGTGTTACAGTAATGGAGATTGTATGTATACAAATAAGGTAACTTCTGACTATATGGAAAGCATTATTTAGATTTTAATGCTTATACTTGTTTTTTGTAAAAGTGAATACTAAGCAGTACAGAAAATACAAAATTAAAATATACAATAAACATTATTATTTTGTTATATTTTAAAATAAAAAAGACAAGGGTAAAAATGTTTAAGAAATTAACAGCAGAGGAGAAGGTTTACTCAGCTATAATCTAAATTTTAATTAAAGCCATGATTGATGACAAATGCCATCTTGCAATGTGACCTCTAGAAAGATCTACAGCTGTTGAATCAATTGAGAAGATGATTTCTACTGTTTTCAAAGTAATGCACAAAGAAGATAAATTATATTTAGAATTATTAATCATATGAACATTATATTAATGCTTTGGAAATTTGAGGACAGGCAAAGAGCAGTCCTAAAAAATGAAGTAAATATTCAGATAGGAGCTTTGGGAATGCCTTATTTGGAAAGCCATAATTTCCAGATTATTAACCTAATCATTTAAAAAGAACTTTTCACTGCATTAATCCCATTTAAATTTAAGATGGAAACATTGAATAAAGATGAAACTCTATTAGCTGCACAATATGAATTAAATGGGACTACAGATAGGCTGGAAATAAAAAAGGGAAAGTAAGCAGGCTTTTGAAATACATCATCAGCGAATCAATATTCAGTCAGAAGGACATTTGCATTGGTGGATTTTTTACCCACCAAGTGTTGCTATCTCCATACGTATCTGATTAAGTCATTAAAATAAAGCAAGTGATTGGAAGAGAATACATTTTTGAAATACAAGGAGTTACTCACAGTGTTTTAACATCATTGATGAAGAACACAGGGCAGTTATAAAAATTTGTTTAAAAGCATTTAAACAAAAATCTACTAGAAAAGCAGCAAACTCAAGGTCAAACTGCCTCTAGAATACCCTAATTTGAGTCCATTAAAAAAATAAAAACAAGAAAGAAAAGAACTCTAATGCCAAAAAGAAAACTAAAAGACAACTATGTTGTTTAAAATAAAAGTTAAAGGCAACTGAATTATATAGTTTGAAGAAAAGACATTTTTAGTATCTGTCTTGAAGTCTAGGAAATTCTGTTATTTAGACATCACTACATTTTCTCAAGAAACTAAGCAAAAGGCAACAAGCTTAAATAGCATTGAGTGGGATTTATGCTATAAAAAAGATGAGATTTCCTGCACTAGGGTTTGTTAAATCCACGAATAAGGGACAGAAGGAAGCTGTACTTTCCTTTGAAGGGGTAGAGAATTAAGGTAGCTACTCATCTGTCAGAAAAGTTTAAGGTAGGGTGAATAGATTAAGTGACCTTTCAAAATTACCTCCATCCAGAGATTTTTGATGTCAATGTAAACCAGCAGCCAAAATGGAAACCTGGGCAGGAACCACTGACTCTTGTATTTGTTTCTGATCTTCCTTGAAACTAGGCATAGTCAGGTATCTTGTTAGAAGCACTAGTAGTCAACCATGCAAACTTTGGAGTCAGATAGCCTGGGTTCAAAGACTCTGTGAGTTTCAGCTTCTTTAACCACAAAAGGTAGGTAACTGGTATTTGGATCATTGGATTGTTGAGAAGATTAAAGGAGTTGATCTATGTAAAATACCTAGCATTTAAGTAGGTATGTAACTATAATAGCATTCTCATTAAACTCTTTTCTGCCACTACATCAATCATTGTGATGTAACATGATGCTACTCCAATGACACCTTTATCTTTCTTACGTCTCTATTTTCTGATTTTTAAGACTATTTTTTGGGTTATTGTTAGGTTTGCAGAAAAGTTGAGAGGAAGGTACAGCAATATTTGATAGACCTCTAGCCCCCACACAGGTATTACTTCTCCCATTATCAACATCTCCCACCAAAATGGCACATTTATTACAACTGATGAACCCACGTTCATACAGCATAACCAGTCAAAGTACATAGTTTGCACCAGGAGTCACTACTGATGTTATACATTCTATGTGTTTGAACAAAGTATTATGGGCACCTATCTGCTATTATATCACTTAGAATATTTTCACTGCCCTAAAAATCCTGTGTGCCTCACCTATTTATCCCTTGCTGCCTCCCTTGTATTTTTTCTTTCTCTCCACTTCTACTCTCAGTAGAAAAGCCCTAATTTCTATTAACAGAAACTGTTAAGTACTACATTTTAGATACACAATTTCGATACACAATATAAGTACCACAATATTATAGATACAGATGATATGGATTCAGCATATGTATGAAGGGCAGATGATGTGCACTACTAACCAAATTATTGAAACACTGGAAAATGAGCCAAATATCAGTAAACTATGATTTATTTTGGATGAAATTTTATGCATCTATTAAAATATTTTGCAAAGATATTTAGTGACATAGGAAACTGCTGTAAGGTAAGCAGATAAAATGGGGTAAAGAAACCTGTGTGTAAATAAAAATAAAGTAAAAACACATAAATCCAAAATAATAGATTTTGGAAGATGAAATACTCCAGAATATTTAAGTATTTACCTGTTGTTATAGCAATGATTTGAATTTTCTCCTCCAGTTTATTTTTCATATGTTGCAGGTTTTATTATTAGAAAAAATTAGTTGTTTTGCTTTATAAAATATGACTTTTTATTCCTACTCGTTTTATAATATTTTCAAAAAGCTATCAGCTATTAGTTCTTCTAGCTGTTGTTTAAGGGAGAAACTGGCCCTTGCATTTTATTTTTTACATGTCATTTAGAGATGATTTGTAAGCATAAAGACTTAATAATAAAAACTTTTACAAAGACATTTATGCATATATATGCAACTATCACCTGCAGATGCTATGTCAAGATGTTAGTGGTGAAAGGACTATAAATTTGGCTTTATTCTTTTATATCAGAATATTACTGTAGCTCAGTAAAAAAACAAGTCTACATTTTTTTCATTTTTCTTTTGGATAAAACCTGTATTAGAATTTATTCAGGATTTTGCAATTCAGTGACATATTACCAAATAAGTCAACAGTTACATGGATGTGGATTCAAATATCATGTATAGAAATTTTATAAATGATGTTAAACTATTTTTAAAGTATACGTTGATTTGCAGTAATTTTTAAAAATAAATTGTTCATTTCTTGTTTACATGAATATTTCTCTCCAAAATTAAACATTCACTTTTTAATTTTGATTGTTCAGTATATAACCTCATTAACATTTTCTTCTCTCCATCTACTATTTTCAGTCATAGAAGTATTCGTACCATCATTTTCTACTGATAATGCCTCCCACCCAGATATTTCAGAAAATACTGTAAAAATAATATTGGTAAAATGAGTGATGATAAGAAAAAGACAGCAGTTAGCAATAGCAAGAACCTTTTTCTTTCACCTTTAATATAATAGAACTGTTTATTCACTGCTTTCTTCATCCCAGGAGTCATAATGAGAAAACAAAGCCAAGCGTAACGTCTATATTTCCATGGTACATTGAATTTTAAAAAGTATTTTTACATTTTATTATAGATAAATATATTTCTCCCGATTAGACTGTAAACTACTAGAGGACAAAGGCTATGTTGATTTTTTATCATTGTATTTCCAGTGCTTGACAAACATTCTGCTTTTTTGAATGACTAAATGAATGAATGATTGTTGTACTAAAGAAGTTTGTCTTCTTTTTTTTTTTTTTTTTGAGATGGAGTCTCACTTTGTTGCCCAGCCTGGAGTGCAATGGCGCGATCTCCGCTCACTGCAACCTCCATCTCCCCAGTTCAAGCGTTTCTCCTGCCTCAGCCTCCTGAGTAACTGGGATTACAAATGTGCGCCACCACGCCTGACTAATTTTTGTATTTTTTTAGTAGACATGGGGTTTCAGCCTGTTGGCCAGGCTAGTCTCGAACTCCTGACCTCATGATCCACCCACCTCGGCCTTCCAAAGTGCTGGGATTACAGGCGTGAGCCACCGCACCTGGCCCGGAAGTTTTTCTTCTAAGAGAATTGCTCTCTATTTTCGTAATAGAAACCACATACCTTGGATAAGAATGCTTAATTTCTTATTTTTGACAGGAGCATCAGGACTTATTTTCTTTTAGTCACTGTGTATAACTTTAAAAATGTAAATAAACATAAATGGGAGGAGCACAGTTACTATTTGTTTAACTTTCACTTATAAGTTAATTGTATCTCAAGTAACTTTGGAAGAATTATCACATCATTGAAGTTATCCTCAAATTCCTTTGTCATTTATAGGTTTTTGTTTGTGTGTTTGTTTCAAATAAATTCCAAATAAATACTGGTCAACTATGTACCAATATCTCTATTTGACCTTATTTTGCAAAACATTTCAATCTGAATCAATCTTTATGCAGGACAGGGACAATTTATCAAGTAATCCTTGAAATGTCCTCTCCTTTTTGTTCCTCAGATAATAATATCATTATTGCTGTTTCCATAATGAGTCCTAAACATACTGGAGAAGTCACATGAATATAACTAACTGATAATAACAGAACTGATGAAAGCAACAACAACAAAACAATCCTATCTGTCACCTTAAGAAATGTCACCCCCAGGAAAATAAAATTGAGCATGTAGTGTGTACCACATCTATCTGCCTACATCCCTTGGGCCAAAAAAAAAAAGTTTTCCAAAAAAAAAAAGTTTTATTTACGTCTTCCACAGCTCTGGCTTACTGATCTTCTCTGGACCTCTTGACTGTCAATTTTTTTGTTTGGGGAGAATACTTTTTCTCTTTCCAAGCTGAAAGAAAAATACAAGCTTGTTTTCTATTTTCCTTCAGGACATAAAAGAAGAAAAACAGCAGTTAGAAAGAAACCCTTTTAAAAAGCAACTGCCATAAAAAGAGAAAGCAGACACATGACATGGAAAGAATTCAAATGTTTGCTTATTTCAGGAGAAAGTTAGTGCCTTAGAACGGTGATTGCCTTCACCAAAGTACTGTTTCTGTATTTCTCATAAAGGTGAATCCTCC
Source organism: Pongo abelii (assembly GCF_028885655.2). NCBI lineage: Eukaryota > Metazoa > Chordata > Mammalia > Primates > Hominidae > Pongo > Pongo abelii. The sequence goes on along the minus strand of NC_071989.2, from coordinate 112,077,495 downwards.
TCAATTAAAAAGGTAAAGGAAATGCCAAGATCTTAACAGGTTGTATTAAATAGAATGGTCTCCTATATATTCATAAGGACTTAAGTGTGATTTTCAGAAAGAGATGATAGTGACTCTGATTGTGATTGTCCTAAAGACAACTGTTTGGCTCAGTATTGTCTTTCTTTTTTTCTTTTCTATCCAAACCAGTTAAGGGTGTGGAATTGCCAGTGTAACATCTGGAGCACTGTATTGCAGATACACAGATTCCACATACCACACACTAATTTATTTCTGGCTCAAAATAATTTTTTCATGTTATTTCAAAATCTCTATCCATTCTAGATTAATATTTTGTTTGCCTGATTATGTTTTTATAGAGTTGACATATCCTTTCCAATCAAGAGAATTGAGCCTGTGTATTCTGCTGCCTAGAGTCAAACTAGCCACCTCATAAAATGTAGTTACTGACCATGTTTTTACTTGAGTCCAAAGATCTGAAAGTTAAAAAAAAAATTCAAATAAATACACATGAACTTGTCACGCACAATAAAAGGTGCACTCATGCTTCTGTTGTTTGGAACTGGCACGCTCTGCTAATCAACCAGAATTCCCAGTGTTATGCATCCATATATAATATACTTTAGACACCACTGAATTCAAAATGTCTTTGTTCTCACTAGTCTCAAAATGCTGTAAAGCTAGTGAGATCCGTGATTTAAAACAGAAAAGCTTTTGTGTGTCCCTCCTTCTCTCAGTCTATCATATCATATGGATGGATTTGCATTTCTTATAATTACCTAAAACATACAGGTAAAGCTGGTGCATTTGAGTATATTTCTGTCTTACGCATACATGTACTACTCTGAATCAAAAACAAGTTACATATTTTAAATTTAAGCATTTGCTGCACCAGGAAAGATTTTTGAAAAGGTTCATGGTTTTTAAATCCCATAATGTACTTGCTAACAAAAGTTAGAGTCCAAATTCTCCTGCTCACACATGTGAAGAAGAAAAATAACAAAAGTACAGTAACATTTCAATTGAATACTTTGGTTTTAATGAAGCAAATCCAAATATCCTACATTTAGCTGCCCATGTCTATTCAAATATCGATTAAGAAATTTCAGGAATAAGTTCCAATCACAGAGGAGCAATTACAGTTGGATAAAGTGAGCTATAACTAGAACTCTGTACCTGTTGAAATTATTGTTGAGATTAAATGGCCTGGCAAGATGAATAGCATTCATGGTAGAAAATGAGCATTTTGGTTAGGAGTTTAATGAGCTCAATGAGATTCTTCCATGCCCAAAAAAGCACATAGAACATCTGGCACTGGTTGTTACAATGATAATTCAAGGACTGTTTTGAAAGTTATATAAAATGCCAGCCACCAAATAGCATCAATTTAAATAGATAATTGTAGGAGGTAGAGTAAGAAATATAAGAGGTTTGTGATAAAAATTGTCCTCAATTTAAAGTCCAGATAATACTCGTGCTTTCATTTTCTGAAAAGCACATGCAGATTATTTTCCCCTAAATTCTCCAGTTCAGCTCTTTTACAATAATGACAATAAAAAGGAGACAAAGCAGTCTGACATTTCTGACGTTTCTTAGCCTCTAGTAGCTTATATTTAAATAGAGTAGCCACTGAACCAACCATTTGTTTTTAAAACACCATTCAGCATGGAATCATGAAGCGAGACAATAAAGGTGAAAACGTATAACATTAGTAAAATTAGTAACTATTTACTGGAAATTAGAAGACCTATTTCTAGCTCAATTGTAAAACACCTTTGGAGAAACAGTCTGTATTTAGAATACCTAGTTGGAAAGCTGAATAAGATAAAGAAAAATAATGTTTCCTCTTGCCATCCACACTATCATTTTTGCTTCTCTGAATTGGCTGCTAGGTTTACATCTCATTAACCGATCCACACAGAATCATTAGGGCTGGAGGGCTAATAGATGCTTCTCTGTCTCACAATACCTATTAAAGCAATTGGCACATCTTTAATGTGGTGTAACTTCCAATTAATTTTTTAAGGCCAGCCTGTCACATTGCAGTCAGCGGTGGTATTGTCAAGTCTACTAACTTGTGAATAAAAGTCTAACAAATCTGTATTCTGAGCCACTCTCTAGCTTGGTAGCGGGTTACAGAGATCATGGCTATACCTGCTTTCATTCTCTGAGAAAATATATTTAAAACTATTTTATAATAATAATATATCACATGCTGCACTAATATAAATATATATCAATATACCTTACAATCCAGTTCCTCCATTTATATAGCCTAGAGTATTTAATAGCAATTTAGTCATATTGATTTTATACAGTAAAGAATAGTTTTAATTTTTTAAAATGAAGTACAACAAAAATTACTACTGTATTAGACAACTTTTATAGATTGTTTAATATATTTTAATTCATAAGGTGTATTAAAGTGTCTTTCTGTAAAAATATGCAATCTTGAGAGACAAAATAATGACACTGATACCTCATATATACATGTTTGTCTATTCAAGTTAAGTAACTTGATACAACCTTCTTAAATGCTAATCTCTACAAATACAGTGCCAAAATAATTCTATATTTTTGGAAAATAATTACAAAAGCATATTTATAAATCAAACACGAAAAATGGCTAGACACAGTGGCTCACGCCTGTAATCCCAGCACTTTGGGAGGCTGAGGCAGATGGATCGCTTGAGGTCAGGAATTCGAGACCAGCCTGGCCAACATGGTTAAACCCCATCTCTACTAAAAATATGAAAAAATTAGCTGGGCTTGGTGGCGGGGGCCTGGATGTAATCCAAGCTACTCTAGAGGCTGATACAGGAGAATCACTTGAACCCATCAGGTGATGGCTGCAGTGAGCTGAGATCTGGCCACTGCACTCCAGCACGGGAAACAGAGCAAGACAAAAAAAAGAAAAGAAAAAGACAGACGAGAGAAAGAGAGAAAGAGAGAGAGAAAGAAAGAAAGAGCGAAAGAAAGAAAGAAAAAGAAAGAAAGAACGAGAGGAAGGAAGGAAATCAAACATAAAATATGCATTACACATATAACATAATAACATCTATATGATAAAATTGTTTTAAAAAATTTGTGGTTGTGATCACTTATTTAAAATCAATATCAAAGACCAAAATGTGTAATTAGCTTCTGAAATGCAGTCAATAATTTTAAGGTGAGCAGTTAAGTGCCTTATTTCCCTGCAAAATAACTAAAACCTTCTTATTAAATTTCTTCTATGAAACGGCAAGCTTGTAATAATAAATCACCGCCAATGCATTATTTAATATATATATTTATCATTTTTTTTCTGTAGCAACACTCAAATTGAGTGACCAAATTGCTTTTATATATGTATATACATCAAGAATACACTGTATTGTCACAGTAAATTTGGGACTCTATTTGAGAGTCTTACTTTTAATTTTTCTTTGGGACTCTTATTCCATTAAGATTAAATTATGAGATAACTCAAGTGGTGTATAGTAGATAATGTCAAAACTAAAATGATCAAAATTTTATACAAAACTTATAAGATTTTCTTTTTGTACTAAATGTGCAAAAATAAGTCATACTTTGTAACATCAATAATTCCATGCTTTTTGCAGTAGTATTTATAAATCTCAGTATTGCCTCATTAGAACTTAGACAGTTATAAAGAGTACTTAAAGCATTTATCAAACCTCACATACTAAATAATTGTGTAGAAATAGCACTCTTGTCTACATAGCTTGAGTGAGTGGGAAAGTTGAGGTATGTTATTATGGTAAATGGGAAGCAAAATGTTCCAGATGGACATATTTAATTAATGTAGACAATTCACATTTATATTTCACAAGTACAGAATAACTTATTCTTCTATTCACTGTGTGAAAATTACTCTATGTTTAAATGCCATCCTATAGTTGGTAAAAAATACATTTTATATGCAAAGCAGTAATTGAATCAGTTTGAATTTTCCAGCTTCTTTCATTTCTGAGCAAATGTTGGGGAAAAAAGCTTAAATACTGAGAGTGTTCTGGTTCATGATAAGTGTAAGTTTTAGTCACCCTTCAGATTCAGGAAAAAAATTACTATAGTTTAAAATTCCATGGGTTTTTTGCAAAGCAACAAGAGGTATCCTCAGTGGGCCAGATAATATGACAAACCCCAGAAAGATCAAGAACATACCGAATCTCATTATAGAAGATATCATTAGTCCAAACACCTGCAAAAGAGTATTTCTGAAAAGTGTGGCAGAAATTATAAAGTGGGCTCTCATTTATTTTTATGAAAATAGCCAAAATCCATCAAATTATGGTCAATCTAAAAAAGTGTTTATTGTAATATATATCATTTAAATAATCTTGATCCAACATCCTAGATAGGTAGTAGCAATGGGAGAGGGAGGAGAAAGTGGAAATAAGTTAAACTATACTGCATTAGTCCATTTGGATACTGCTATAAAGAAGTGCCCAAGACTGGCATTTATAAAGGAAAGAGTTTTAATTGACTCACGGTTCAGCATGGCTGGGGAGGCCTCAGGAAACTTACAACCTTCGCAGAAGGCGAAGGGGAAGCAAGGCACTTTCTTCACAAGGAAGCAGGAAGGAGAAGTGTCGAGCAAAGGGGGAAGAGCCCCCTATAGAACGATCAGATATCATAAGAACTCACTCACTATGAAGACAACAGCAAGGGAGAACTGTCCCCATGATTCAATTACCTCCACCTGATCTTTCCCTTGACATGTGGGGATTATGGGGATTATGAGGATTACAATTCAAGATGAGATTTGGGTGGGGACATAAAGCCTAACCGTATTATTTACTTTTTGAAGAAGACTGGAGAACTTAATGGATGCTAGCCATTGATAGAAAAATGCAATATTCAATATGTGCTTAAATATAATGATGAGGTTCCAAGTTCTTTAAAGTAGAAATAGTGGCGTAATGGTTTGGAATAATCATCCCTTAAAAACAAATCAAATATTTTTTATTTCACATATATAATAAGTGAGTGTGTTTACATATGTGTGTGTATATGTCAAGGCTATGGACATCTTGCAAGGAAGTAAGGAACTGTGAGGCATAGATCCATGTGAGTAGGAATGCACACGTGTACCCAGGATTTGGTACTGCTTTTCTTCAACAGGTATTTGACTATGCATAGCAGGTGATATGTTCATGAGCTGAAAATAATTTTAAACAGAGCACATGAAAGTAGGTAGAGGGGAAGAATTGGACAAAGCCTTGTTAGTCCCATAGGATTTGGCTGAGACACTGATGTGCTAAATCCTGAGAGTAAGGTTAAACAAAAACAGAGCATTCATCCCAAAGATAAAAAAGCTAGCTTCAATTTGCCTCAATCTTTTATTGAATTAAGATAATCTAGGATTTCCTGTGGCCAGTTTCAATCATGTTCAGAGGAAGATAATATCATTGAGAATCTCAAGTAGCCTCTAAAATTTTTATTTATAATTTCCAGTGCATAAGGAAATTAAAATATGTAGCTGTACACAATGAGAAAAATCAGCATAGGAGAAGAAACTACACAGGTATGAATAACAGTGATTTCAGTCATGCACTTTACAATAAGTACAATACAGGCACTGTAGAATTTAAAAGATTACATTAATAATTTTATCAAAGTACTTTAACATCAGAAAAAAGAAACAAAGATAGAGAACTGAAAATATCAGAAACTATGTATCATAAAGAATTGTTTACAGAAAATTAGGCATAGCTGAAAAGACAATTAAGATTCAAAGACAGATCAGAGGCTGGGTTTAGTGGCTCACACCTGTAATCCCAGGCTTTAGGAGACTGAGGTGGGAGGATTACTTGAGCCTAGGAGTTCAAGACCAGCCTGAACAACATAGTGAGCTCCCATCTCTACCAAAAAAAAAAAAAAAAAAAAAAAAAAAATTAGATGGGAGTGGTATCACATGCCTATGGTCCCAGCTACTGAGGAGGCTGAGGTGGGAGGATCACTTGAACCCCTGAGGTTGAGGCTGCAGTGAGCCATGTTCACACCACTGCCCTCCAGCCTGGGTGACAGAGCAAGACCCTGTCTCAAAATAAAAATAAATAACAATAATATCCAGAATAAAATACAAAGAGACAATAAGGTAGAAAATACAGAAAATAACATGACAGAATCATGGGATAGAAGTGTGACAAGAGTATAATCAACATCCAGGAGGTGAAAAAAATAGAACGAAGTAGAAGCAATACTTGACGAGATAATGAAAGAAAAATATCAAAATTGAAGGAGGACATCAACCCATACATTCAAGAAGCTCTAAAAATCATCAAACTTACCTATGCACTTCAGGTAATTATAAACATAAGACTAAGAAAATATAAAAAATAGTAAAAGGGAAAAAAGTCTTGTTAAAAGAGCAACAATAAGACTGAACATTGAATACTCAACAGAAAAAAATAAAAGGCAAAGGACAAGGGAATGATATATTTAATGTGCTGATGGAAAATAATAGCCAACTTAGAATTCTATATCGGAAAAAAAAAATCTTTCTAAAAAGGAGCTGAAAGACATGTTTAGAAAAGTGAAAGCTGAGAAAATTGATCATCAACATGCCAGCACAAAATACAATATTAAAGAGTTTACTCTCAATCAAAATGTGAACAATCACAGATGGAAACCTGTAGATACAGTAAGTAATGAAGAGAATATAAGAAGAGCATATATATGGATAATTAAAAATAAATATTAACTGCCTGAAATAAAAACACTAACATTGAATTCTATTGAAAGAGAATGACAAACTATATGCTATGTTTATATTAGCAAAAGAAAATATGGTGCCACTAAACAAATATTGAAAAAAGTAAACTCGGTGGCTGAATGCATTATGAGAGAAAAAATGAATACATTAAAATACATTAATGAATACATTAATGAGAAATATTTGAACCAAAAGAGTCAGAATTTGAATGATAATAGATAAATCCAAATCAATGTGGGAGATGTTAGCACATTTTTAAAGAAATATGATGAGACAGAAAAAAACGCACATCTCTTTCAAGTGCACAAAAAATTACTAAAATTGCCCACATTATGAAACATAAAGAATGCCTCACCAAATTCCAAAAGCTTGCATCACATCAAGTGTCAAAAGAATTAAGCTACAAATCAGAAAAAAAAAACAAGAAACAAAAAGATTATGAGTAAATAATTTTATGCTTAGAAATCGAGAAATTATTACTAAACTACACATGGCTCAATGTGTAACTCAAATGGAAATGGAAAATACTTGACCAAGTAATAATAACAATAATTGAAAACTTATGAAATGCATCTAGAGCTGTATGAAAACAAAATTTAATTATAAAATATTTTTACCTAGACAAAAAGTCTCTAATATATAATCATTTATCCCAAGAAGACAGAAAAATTACAGCATATATAAGTTAAAGAGATTAGAAGAACAGCTAATGTATAATATAATGTTGTATCATACATGTATATAGAGGGGGGAAGTAAAAACTAATAAAACATCTTTTAAAAATCTATCAAAAAAGAGACTCAACAAAAATTATGTTTTTGTCTTTGGAAAAAACAGCAAAATTGCTAAATATCAAAATTAAAAGAAGACATCAATGTGTACACTCAAGAAGCTCCAAAAATGATCAAACGAAAACCTTACCAATGAACTTCATAGTAAAATAATTAAAAACCTAAGACTAAGAAGATACGATACAAACAGTCAAGGGGAAAAAAAGTCTGGTAAAAGAGCAACCAAGCTCTTTTGCAGAGCTCTTTTTCAGCAATAAGACTGACAGCTGAATTATCAAAGGAAAACATAAAAGGCAGAGGACAAGGGAATGATATATTCAATGTGCTGATGGAAAATAATACCTAAAGCCTTGGTGAAGCTTATTTTTAAAAACAACAAAACCAATTTTAAAACAAAATAGTAAAAGAGACAATCATGACAAAATTTATAGATACTAAAAGAATCTAAGAAGATATTATTAACTACTTTATGTCAATAAATTCAAAAATATTAAAGAAAATGAAAAAATAGCAGAAAGGTTCAATTTTCAAAACTGACACATGAAGAAATAGAAAATCTGAAAAATGCTTTAAAGAATTAGAGCTTGTAATTAAAATCTTTCCCATATCAGAAAACCAAACCCAACTCATTAAAAGATATATCATTTTGAAGTTGGATTGATTATAGAAATCAGTTACTCTAATTTTACAAATTAAGTATGATTCACAAGAGTGTATATATCACTTATTAAAATTAATAAGTGAATTCATAAGATTCCTGAGTATAAAAAGTAATCTATAAAATTAGCTGTATACTACATCTTAACAGCAGAACTATATGCACATGCAGTGTGCACACACGTATATATATATACACATAAAGTTTTGTGTAAATAAACCATGCATGGTATACTCAATTTAGATTCTGTTCCCAGCAGTTTCTCTGCAGCGTGTTGATTGCTCTAAAAGATGGCTTTTGTTTGCTAGTTTTGAGGATTTGTGAGGCCTTACTTCTCCATTCAATTTAGACATCATTTTGGACACCCTACATTCTCCTACTATTGGAATGGGCAACATTCTTTGTGGTTTTAGCAGTTCTTAAAAACTTCCCTCCAGGTTTTCCTTTAAGTAACAGTTGATTATTTTAGAGTTCTTGGGTCTATCTAGAAGCTCATTTATTTTCTGTGTATTTTCATGTTGTATTTTTGATACTACACAGGTCTTGTAGTCCTATCAGTGGTTCATCGCTACTTGATCATATATTGGTATTCCTGGATATATTCTTTCACCTAATTGCTTTTTGTCTTGTGAATGTTGTCTATGAGACAGTGTTTTTCCTATTCTACTTGCTTTCATTCCATCTGGATAGGTGGTCAAAAATATTCAATATCCTTGCTACTGGATCATTCTACCCAGAATCTCCCCACAATGAGGAATGTATACTTTTTAAATAGATCTGCACTGTCCAATCAAGTAGTCTAGCCACATGTAACTATTTAGGTTTAACTTTTAAATACATAAAACTAAAACATCCATTCATCAGTCACACTAGCCCTGTCTCAAGAACTTGATAGCCACATAGAAAAGATTGTCATGTAGGAACAGATATAAAACACATTTTATTGGATAGCGATGAGTTAGAGAAAAGCAGTTTTAAATTATTTTTCTACACTTATCATTCTCGACATTCAGTCTATTTTACATCACTCATTTAAAATAACTAACAAACGTTATATCCTTGACACTTTGTAAGAGAGTTTAACGTATACCTTCCTCACAGTACATTTTGAGGTAGAGATAATCAGTCTTACTCTTATTACTGTAATTTTACAGATAAAGATATTGAGGAGGTATTGAGAATAAGTCCACAGAATTAGTGACAGATTTTGGCTCACCTTGATCCTAAATTGTATATTTAAAATAACACCCTCTCTTATTCCACCGTGCAGTCTTTTATATACTAAAGAATTTAAATTCAGCTACTAAAACTTAATGCATTCCAAAACAAAATCCAACTCCTTTGGGTTAATTCTGTTAACAATTTCAAAACAATATTCTGATGTGTCCTTTGGACAAAGAACGATTCTATGGAGATATGCAGTTGCCTTATTCAGGATAAGTATTACTTTCATCTCGCTCCTTACACCTATCCCCACCACTAGCTTAAAATTTATAACTTAGTTTGTTAATTTAAATTTCTTTATGGCAAGCAGTTCCCTGGAGTCTGACAGTCCTGGGTAAATGGAAAAAAATTGAGTTTAGAAAAATGCAAATGTAAGGACTTGATCCTGGATATTGGCACCCCACTTAAAATGCATCAAGACCCTAAGGCCATTTTTGAAAGAATTGATGATGTGTTCAAAGTCAGTGTTATCAATCCCGAGGTCACATTTTCATAAGGTATTCAATTAAATATTCCAAGGTGTTCTTTTTAAAGTTCATTGAGAGCTCTTTTTAAAATGTTCAAATATTGAAAGTATTTTTATCTTTTCCAACTGAGAGGATTCAAGCAAAATTATCTGTATTTGTCAACTTTATTTTGCATTTTACTTTATGAAGCCTATACATTTTCTTTTAGTATTCACTTAGAATATAATATGCACAGGTTACATGGTATTTCTTATGCATGTAATCACTAGACCTATGAGTATGGTGGTAAAAAAAAATTGTAGCATTATAGATGCAATATATGTCCCACAATGTATTAGAAATAAAAGAGTTTCCTGCAAAAATTAGTATGATAACTTACTTTAGGGCCAAAGTATATTTTTCAAAAATAACGTATTTATTTTCAAAAGTAACATATTAGATAAAAATTATTAATAGAGTATTAATATTTATGGTAAATAGTAAGGAAAGGTAAGAATTTGATTTGTATCTCCAGAAAGTAAAATGTAGTAGATTTGCATTCTCTTTCCTTTCAAAATATTATAGAAATAAATTTTTAAGCTATTTTCATGAGAAAAATACTTTACAGCAAAATGTGTCTTGGTCAAACGGTATTTCTGTCTTTAGGCCTTTGAGAAATTGCCACACTGTCTTCCACAATGGTTGAACTAATTTGCACTCCTGACAACAGTGTATAAGTATTTCTTTTTCTTCACAACCTTGCCAGCACCTGTTATTTTTGACTTTTAATAGTAGCCATTTTGACTGCTGTGAGATGAGATGGCATCTCATTGTGGTTTGGATTTGATTTCTCTAATGATCAGTGATGTTGAGCTTGTTTTTTTCATGATTGTTGGCCACATATATGTCTTCTTTAGAGAAGTGTCCATTCATGTTCTTTGCCCATTTTTTAATAGGGTTGTTTGTTTTATTAATGTAAATTTAAGTTCCCTACAGATGGTGGACATTAGACCTTTGTCAGATGCATAGTTTGCAAAATTTTTCTCCCATTCTGTAGGTTGTTGTTCCCTCTGTTGACAGTTTCGTTTGCTCTGCAGAAGCTTTTTAGTTGAATTAGACTCTATTTGTCAAGTTTTGCTTTTTTTTTTTTTTTTTTTTTTTTTGCAATTGTTTTTGGTGTCTTTGTCATGAAATCTTTTCCCATGCCTATTTCCTGAGTGGTATTGCCTAGGTTGTCTTCCAGGGTTTTATAGTTTGGGTTTTACATTTAAGTCTTTAATCCATGTTGAGTTAGTTTTTGTATACAGTGTAAGGAAGGGGTCCAATTTCAATTTTCTGCATATGGCTAGCCAGTTATCCCAGCACCATTCATAGAATAGGAAGTCCTTTCCCCATTGCTTATTTTTCTCAGGATTGTCAAAGATCAAATAGTTGTAGGTGTACAGTCTTATTTCTGGGTTCACTATTCTTTTGCACTGGTTTATGTCTGTTCTTGTATCAGTACTGTGCTGTTTTGGTTACTGTAGGCCTGTAGTATAGTTTGAAGTTGGATAGTATGAGGCCTCCTGCTTTGTTCTTTTTGCTTAGGATTGCCTTGGATATCTGGACTCTTTTTTTGGTTCCATGTGAATTTAAAAATAGTTTTCTCTAATTCTGTGAAGTATATCAATGGTAGTTTAATGGGAATAGCATTGAATCTACAAATTTCTTTGGGCAGTATGGACATTTTCATGATTTGATTCTTCCTATCCATGAGCATGGAATGTTTTCACTTTTGTTTGTGTCATCTCTGATTTATTTGAGCAATGGTTTCTCCTTGTGGAGAACTTTCACCTCCCTTATTAGCTGTTTTCCTAGTTATTTTATTCTTTTTGTGGCAATTGTGAATGGGAGTTCATTTGTGATTTAGCTCTCAGTTTGACTGTTGCTGGTGTATAGGAATGTTAGTGACTTTTCACATTTATTTTGTATCCTTAGACTTTGCTGAAGTTGCTTATCAGTTTAAGAATCCTTTGGGCTTAGATAAGAGGGTTTTCTAGATATAGGATTATGTCGTTTGCTAGCTGGGATAGTTTGACTTCCTCTCTTCCTATTTGAATGCCCTTTATTTCTTTCTCTTGCCTGATTGCCCTGGCCAGAGCTTCTAATACTATATTGAATAGGAGTGGTTAGAGTGGACATTTTTATCTTGTTCCAGTTTTCAAGGGGAATGCTTCCAGCTTATGCCCATTCAGTATGATGTCGACTGTGCGTTTGTCATATTATTATTATTTTGAAGTATGGTCCTTCAATACCTAGTTTATTGAGAATTTTTAACATGAAGGTATGTTAAATTTTATCAAAAGCCTTTTTGGCATCTGTTGAAATAATCATTTTTTTTGTCTTTAGTTCTGTTTACCTGATTAACCACATTTATCGATTTATGTGTGTTGAACCAAACTTGCACCCCTGGGATGAAGTCCACATGATCGTGGTGGATAAGCTTTTTGATGTGCTGCTGGATTTGCTTTGCCAGTATTTTGTTGTGGATTTTTGCAATGTTCATCAAGGATATTGGCCTGAAATAATATTTTGGGTCTAAAATGAAAAGTTGTTTCTCAAGTACATAAGAAATACTTATTTAGGGAATGAATTAATGATAGAAGGAGCAGTTATTTTGATGAACCAAAAATTCCTATAAAAGTCTTCTATTTTGAGAACCTACAAATAAGTTTTTGGTTTATCGTTATTACTTTTTAGGATAGATGTAAAGTTGATGGAAAGTAATAAAAGACTTAAAAATAGAGCTAATAGAATTTAAGTTAAATTGCTTTTATATTAAGAAATTCAAAAAAACACTAGGCAGTATACTTTAAGAAAATCAATTATATGACAAATTTTAATGTTTTGTTTGTAAGTTACACTAAGAAAAGTCCAATAAGGTGTGGACATTTCTGAAAATGAAATGAAATAACTAACGTTTACTAATTAATTACTAAAGCTGGGATGTCCTGTCTTCACATATCTATTTCCCAGTCACAAGTGGAGTATTAATGTAATTGTCATGAAATAAACAATAATTATTTAGTATTTATCCTTTGGATCTTTTTCTTTTGAAAGCTAAGACAAAAAAATTATCTCTTTTAAATGAGGCAGTGCTGAATAACTTTTAGCTGTGCTATTCAAAATGTATAGATTTGAATTAAAATATTTTCTTCACTTTTCTTCTTCATATATTATTTCACTCCATGTAGAATTCACTAACTTAAAAAAAAACCCTTTTTTAAATAAAGAAAGCAAAAATGGCAAACTACAAAAACAAATAATGATTATTAGTTAATTTTACTTTCTCTGATTTTGAAAAATTAGCTTCTCATTATTAAAGACCCATTAGCTTTTTTTTGTTTTACAATTTATCAACTAATTCTTATTGCTTTATATATTAAAATGTTTGCAATAAGTTCAGGCTTATTAATAATGAAGGCTAGAAAACTTGTAATATTTATACCATACCAAAATCTGTTAAATAGAGTTTTAAGTTATCTTCAAACAAACAACACTGAAACACTAAAGTTTATTTTTTTTTCCTCCAAGGGTTGCGTAAGGGCATTCTAGATATCTAGGGATCAGGAAATGAAAAGTGCTCTTCTACCTCTATATCAAAACTCTATTCTCTCCTCTCTGAAGCTGAGTAAGACCAGAAGCACTCTGCAGCTAGCTACCTGTGAATTAGTCCATTGTGCTTGTGGTTTTTCCTATTTTTTCCAACCTAACTGAATTGATGTTTACTTACAAGCTGTTTTTCTTTGCCTAACATATCTGACTTTTGACTGACAGCAAGTTTATTCAGTATGTGAACTTGAATGGCATTGAATGCTTCAGATACTTTTTTCTCTTGCCGGGTATCTTCTGGAAGGAAAACAAGAACCTCTGACTGCTGATTCCTACAGAAGTGTTTTCTATGTACGTGTGATTTTTAGTCATTGAAATGCATGACAAATGTTGAATAAATAATATCTACAGATACAGTGTGTGCATTTGTTCAATGTATACAACACTCTGAAACCTCTAATATCGTTACGGTTCTTGAACATGCTTATGTACAAATGAAGTATAGTCAGTCAGTCTCAGAAAACTGTTTATTTAACCTCAGAAGCTTGACTGCAGCCAATAAAAGCAAGATAATTCATAATAAATAGTGAATCTCCACTCTGACACATCTATTCATTCTACAGTATTAAACTTTCCTTTTTCATTTTACTTTTTAAAGTGGAGTTATAGAAAGGCTTGCACATTTTAAACTTCTCAACAGACAATATCTCTAAAATAACCACAATACAATAAACAGTCAGAAAGTTTAAACATACTTCCCTTTAGTGTGGGTAAGTCAGCAAGTAGAAGATTAGCATTTAATGTGACAGATTCATATCTGTTCACTGTGCTTTAGAGCAAGGGTGCTTCAAGTAAGGAGGTTCTTTCAGTGCATTTCATGCAGAAATATCTTTGGAATTCCCAATATTTTAACAAGAAGTGAAAACAGTAACCTAGGTTAATATGAAGCTTTCTACCAACTGTGCATTTCTTAGAGTGCAGAGCATTGTGAGTGTTCACAAAGAGCATTTCATATGCAGCATTCACCAAACTCATTGGAAGATGGAATACTTTTTTCAAGCAGAAACAGTGGAGATTTATTCATCTGAACACACTCTGTGAAACAGTGGACTAAGGAATGGTATAAAAGGTTTTCGCACAAGTTTTTTTTTATGTCTCACTTCTGGATTTTATTGCCACTTCTCTAAGTTTCAATAACTTGACTAGCACCATGGGAACTTTATGCGGAAATGATCTTTGAATGGCCTGCATATATTTTTAATTTCTGCTTTTTAAGTAGCATCTCATATTTCTGAATGGATGATTGGAAAAATATAGTGTGTGAACACCCAAACTGGAAGTAGAGTGTATATAAACATTTTGATTTTCCGAGTATATTTAATTTCCCATAATATTACTCAATATCTTTTTCATTTTATGAAGCGTAAAGCTAATATAATAAAAGTAAGTGATAAAAAAGGTGTATCCAAACAATGCAGATATTTAAGATGGCCTTTCAAGTGAGGGAGACAGAGACGCTACAGAATTCTTTTCTTTAGGTTGCAATAATGCCCATCCCCAAAATCTCAGAGCCAGAGAAATCATTTTTCTTCTGCTTATAAAACAGCAGTTACATACACATTTGTGGTTTTTAAAATATGTTGAAAAGAAAATATTCTCTAAATAATAGAAGTTCCATTTCGGTAAGATCTTTCAACTAACTCCATTTTAATAAACTTTAAATAATTATTTCCTGCAATTCCTGGTAAACATGGAGAACAATGGATCACTGCATTACATTAAATGTATTAGCTCTCATCAGGTGAAACAGTTCTACAAGTGTTAATTCTGGTAATTCTTTCTGTATATGTCTGTTGTGTCTGTTAATTTACAAGAACTTGGAAGGTAGAGAAGAGATTCCAATTCAATTCAAATTATTTCCACAGTAGATGTAGTAGTTTTTAATATTAATACTTAAGTATTGACTGCATATGACGTTTATTGGAGAGTATGTCAAATAGTTATTTTTCTTTTTGATTTTAGTGATTTATAATTAATATATTTTTATTGTATTTCAAGTGCATATATATGTAAATAAAGTTTACATAGTCCCTGCCATTCTTGATTTTAAATATTGCGAGGAAGACAAACAATAATTTAACAGAATGTAAATACATGACTAGAAACCGGCACAAATCAAAGAAACAAGTTTCAGTGTCAGGATGGAAGTGGGGTGAGGATGTGGCCTCCCCGATACTTTCAAAAAGCAAGAAGGGCTTAGGCCCTGGAGGGCAAGGCTTCAGTGAGCCGAGATCATGCCACTGCACTCCAGTGTGGGTGACAAAGTGAGACCCTCCCTCAAAAAAATTATTAATTAATTAAAATAAATAAGAACCATACTGAGGAAAAGAGAAATCTAGAAAGCTGAGGGAAATGGCATATTTAAAAGCCCTAAAGTGAGCAACAGCTGGCTCCGTTTTAAGAGTTGAGAGGTGACCAGTAGAGCCAGCAATACTGGACAGGAGGAAGACTGCTTAAGATAAAGCTAGAATGATAAGAAAGGTCTCAGCATGCAGGACTTCAAAGTCCACAAAAAGAGCTTGAATATTAACAGGAGTACAATGAGAGGTGAACAATCCAAGCTTCCATGTGTTTGAACACAGATATTTCAGACAAATATTAAGAGGCACATCATTGTTGGAGGATAGAAAATCTTTTCTCTCAGAATATAATAGAATGCCAATGAAGTAGAGGCTAAAATGAATATCTATAACTTAATGATCATCTAAGATTTTATTAACAATTGATAGACAAAAAGATTTATTATAATTTAGCTTCAGTTGCCTATCCAACTGTCCAGTTATAATAATAAGAAGAAAAATGAAGAGAAGGAAGAGGAGGAGGAGAAAGGGGAGGAGGAGAAGGAAGAAAATAAAGGAAGCCTTATTTATTACAGTAACCCAGCAAAGAGCATTAAAGCATGAGATGATACCATACTTCTTTATGGATTCCAGTTTAGTATAAAACAGCTTCTTCCTCTACAGCTTCCATAGTGTAAAGAATCTCTCTAAAATAAATTGCAATTTTCCTGGGAGACAAAAAAAGGTCCTAATGCATGTGCACTGTAGCTTAACATAAAGCACACCATCTGGTGCTTGCTTTTTATTTGGCAATGATCTATAATGACATATTATAACAGATTTTATCTGTTAATTACTAAGTAGCAAATGTGATTCTGCTCTCAAATTCAACAGAGCAAAATAAAACAGTTACAATAATAGAAAAAGTATTTCTCAAGAATTGAAAAATTACTTCAGAATTCCTAAGTCTGTTTCATATAATGTTACTATTACTCGCTGGTATACCGATTTCATAACAGAGATTTAGAACATTTCTTATTGCTTGCATTTCCATTTTTAATTTTTAGATGTTTTCATAATGGTAAAGTTTCTACCATATGTTAAAGATACGTAGTAAAATATTAAATTATGTATCTGGCAAAAATAGCTAAAAGTTGTTTTATTTTCATAATTCATGTAAATGTAGTTTTAAAAGGGTTTGTCTCTATTCTTAGAACACAGAAAAAATTATAAATTTCTTTGAAATGTGAATTTTTCTCCAGAGAAGAGACCTAGCAAAATGTGAAGGAATATAAAGAGTCAAATTAGAAATGGTTAAGACGTGATATCAAGACAGATGACCTGAACAGTTCCTCCTCAGGAACGTTTTTAAAGAATTGTTTTGATAAACTAAACCTCCAAGTGCCCTTGAGGTTTGCTTTTTTACCAGAAGTAACAGACAGTTTGGAAATATATTTTCTTCACATGACGCTGGATGGCTGGCAGAACATTCATGGGAACACAGGTCGACATTTTCACTATTTTAAAAGACATCAATGACACTGATGGGTACCCTATCTGCTAGAAGTTGTCACTCACAGGTTCAAGCGAAAGTAATTTTGTCGCCTTAAACCTTTAAGTTTAAAGGGTTGAACCAGAAATCATAAAGTTATGTAGACAAATGGAACGGGGTTTTCAAAGGTTATATGTCCAGTCAAGCTGAATTTGATGCTGGCTCTACAAGGTATTGCAATAGTGAACTGTAGAATACAATTAAAAACATTACAAATATTTTTACAATGGAGCTGAAAGAGGTAAGCACTTTCACAAGATTGGAAATCAAATAGCAAATCAGGTAAATTAACATGTTTTGCTGGGATTATGGGGATAGACTTTTAGTATATTTTAGCTACAGGCTAGTAGATGCTACTTCTTTTTCACTTATTTTTATCTATTTGCCATTTTTTCTTGGTTATTGAACCCCCAAAGCTCAGCTTGGTAAACAAATGCTTGTAATGAAAATGATATTTTCTATTACCTTTTGGAGCTAGGTGTGGTCATGAGACTAATGGAAAACAAGCAAGTTACTTCAGTTACAGGCTAACAAATCATTTTATTCACATTTAGAATATAACTCTAAATAATGACCCAATATAACACTGTAAAGAATTTTTCTGTGTTGTACAATTAGTTGATTAAAATCAAGATAAAAAAGGCAACCACCATTGCTTTGACATAAACAATATTATCAACATAGAAAAATATGTTGAGATCCTCTAATCATAAATGAGAGCCATCCGTATCTGTAATTGCTGTACTGGTTCAGTGTCATTTCACAACAAGCAATCAATCACCAAATATTCTAATCACACAAAAGTAGATATTCTATCTTGTGGAAAAGCCATCTAATGTAACCCCTAAAATATATTCTCCACGTTTCCTGTCAGTAATCAACTGCCCTTGCAACTAGTTATGAACGTAAGACTAGACTCTGAGATATATGTTGAAGTACTGGGTTCAACTTGCCTAAAAAAATACTGCCTTTTCCTTTATGTCCACAAGCCCTTTCCTGCTGTCTAAAAATGGTGGTAACAAGAGCAGCCACTGTGAGGCCAGAAATGGAAATCACTTGCTAAACCTGGCATAGCCACCTTATCACCTGGTGGCTACATAGCCAGTGTCCAGATACATGAACTATATTTTATTCAATCTATGGAATTTGTTATTAGCAGCTTTTATGAATTCTATTAAAAGGAACAAAAATTAAAAAGAACAATTTAAAAACCCAAGAATTGCCCAGGCGCGGTGGCTCACACCTGTAATCCCAGCACTTTGGGAGGCCAAGGCAGGCAGATGACCTGAGATCAGGAGTTTGAGACTAGCCTGGCCAACATGGCAAAACCCCATCTCTACTAAAAAATATACAAAAAAAAATTAGCCGAGGATGATGGCAGGTGCCTGTAATCCCAGCTGCTTGGGAGGCTGAGGCAAGAGAATGGCTAGAACCCAGAGGTGGAGGTTGCAGTGAGACCAGCCTGGGCAACAGAGCTGGATTCCATCTCAAAACAAACAAAACAAAACAAAACAAAACACAAACCAAAGAAAGCCCAAGAATCTTGGTCTTATAATTTACAGTGACATTTCAAATTTCATTTAGGAATTTCAGGTTTTTAGTAACTGTGGAGAAATTCACTCAAGGTGATTTAAAAATTAATGCCAAGGACTTCAAACTCTCATAGTCCATTTGTTATGCCATCCATTGCAAAAGTAACCAATCAAATATGACCATCTGTTGGTCTTTAACCTTAAACAATAAATATCAAACAATATTCACATTACAGATAATTTGTTAATCATTTATGAAAGTTACAACATATTTAATTATATTTCATATTAAATAATAAAATCTACTTGGATGAGATAAACCACTGTAAGACATCATTTCCAGATAATAAATAGCAATTTTAATTATATGTTCATTAAGAGAATAATTTTAAGTGTTCTGAAAGTATATATACAATTAATATTTTCAGTGTGGTTACAGACACTGTCAGACTCTTTTAATATTGTTATTTCTGGGCCTGGCACGGTGGCTCATGCCTGTAATCCCAACACTTTGGAAGAATGAGGCGGAATTACTTGAGGTCAGGAGTTCATGACCAGCCTGGCCAACATGGTGAAATCCCATCTGTACTAAAAATACAAAGATTGGCTGGGCCTGGTGGCAGGTACCTGTAATCCCAGCTACTCACGAGGCTGAGTCAAGAGAATCGCTTGAACCTGGGAGGCAGAGGTTGCAATGAGCCAGGATCGTGCCACTACACTCCAGCCTGGGCAACAGAGCAAGACTGTGGCTCAAAAAAAGAAAATTGTTATTTGTTTTAAAGGTATTTTCTCCTTGTCATTATTTTCTGTATTTGTGATTCCTCCTTTCTCCTATGTTATATTATCTCTCGGTTAGTCTTTCTAAATTTTTTTCAAATAAATAATATTTTGATGTATGAATTCATTAAACTATTTTATTTCTATTTTCTATCTCAATTTTGTTTGTATATTTATTATTTAATATTCCCTTTTCATTTAATTACTTTTTAGCTTTTGAATTGGAAACATTTATTTTTAACTTTTTTGATTAAGACTTTTATTATGAATTCTCTTGTGATCACTGATTTAAATGTATTCTACAGATTTTCATATTTGGTGTTTTCATTAGTTTTTTTTTTTTTAGAAATTCGTTAGTTTGGCCTTGTACTTCTTTTACCCAAAGGAGGTATTTAACATCTAGGTGCAAAGTTTTTTTTTTAATCATATTTTATATTGTTAAGAATTATTATTTTTATTGTGTTTTGATGCAAGAGTCTTGTTTGTAATATTTCCACTCTATTTTAAGAAAATATTGTTGCTTAACAATATTTTTATTATACATTACTGTATGATCAATTTTAATGTATGTCTCAGGTGCACCTGAAAAAAAGTTCTGTTTTCTGTCATTTGGGTATGAGGTGTTTTTGTGTGTGTGTTTAGAGGTGTGTGGTCTACTTTATAGATTATGCTGCTTACAATTTTTATATATTTTCTTATTTTCTGTATACTTGATCTATCATGTACTGAGTGTAGTATGTTAAAATCACTTATTTTTCATCTATCAATGCAGTCTCTCATCTCTTGCAGATTTTGCTTTATGAAAGCAACTGAATTATTTTGAGCATAGATATTTGTAATTATGACATCTTCATTGTGTTTTGTGGCTCTTAACATTATGAATGTGTACGACTTTCTCACAATGTTTTTTCACTTTGAATTCTACCTTACATCAGGATTGATACCTGCCTATTGCTTTCATTTTAGCCTTTTAAAATCATTTGTTTTAGATGTCTCTCTTTTATTCATCATATAAAGGGGTCCTGCTTTGTAAGATATATTGAAAATTAAGCTTTATTTCTTTTAGAAGGTGAGGGAAGCCCATTCACACTTTTTATGTGACTGATATGTTTGGGCTGAGCTTGATACTATGTCTTATACTTAGAATGTGCATTATATCACATTTCCTATGTCTTTAATCGCCATGATGTTTTATTGTGTTTTAATCCAAGAGTTTTGTTTGTAATATTTCTACTTTATTTTTTAAAAAATATTGTCGCTTAACAATATTTTTATTATACCTTACTATATGATCATTTTTTAATATATGTTCCATGTGCACTTGAGAAAAAGTTGTGTTTTATATCATTTGGGAATGAGGGTTTTTTGTGTGTATGTTTGCATGTGCATGGTCTACCTTATAGATTATGCCGCTTAGAGATATTCACGATCTTTCTTTTTTTATGTGCTAAGTTTTTAGGAAAGCTTGGATTTTTTCCCCTAGTGGTGGTTACCTGTATACTGATACTCTTTTAATATCCTTATTTATAGTTTTTAGTTTAATCCTTTACTGTATTTTTAGTTTCTAGTGGCAATCTTTAATTACCCACTATTATATTTACCTTAATTTTTTTCTCCTCACCCTTTGCCTCTCATTTTATGTGTGTTATTTCTGCTTTGCCAAAATATCCAACACATGGCATATGGCCTATAATAAATTATTCTTTCATTTATGCCCTGATTCTGCTTTTAGTCTTAGATCTAAAAGTAAGCATATTAAATGTTCACCATTATTCCTGCTGCTAAAATTTCCCCAGTTCCCTCTTATTGAATGAATTTCATGTTCTCATAGACTATATAAGAAAGATCCATGGGTACTGAAATCCTTGACCTCTCAAAGCTATTTTCCTACGTCCTTGTTACTTGAAGGAAATCATAGCTGGATATATATAAACCATTATGTCTGTATTCTTTCCTTGAGTTTCTTGAAAATTCTTCATTATTTTTGCATTGTCTTATTTGTTGTTTTTAAAACTCTGAAGCCATTATAAGTCTCTTGCCCTGGTTATTTGATCTTTTTTCACCTGGAGATGAGGATTTTATTATTGTTTACACCTGCAAAGTCTAAAACTTTTACTAGAATATGTCTTGGATTGATTGTGTGGATTAGTTTTTCCTGGGGTATGATAATTTTTTTCAGTATAGATTTGGGTCTCTTTCTGTTTCCGGAAAGTATAATTGGATTGCAGTCATAAAGTAATTTGGTTCTTTTTTTGATTTTTTGTTTATTATCTTCTATTAAGCATATATTATTTATTATTTTCCTTTCTTCCATTCTAATAAATTCATCTCTGACTTTTATTTATGATTCTTTTTGTTTTTATCCTGCTTTTATTTCGTGACCCTTATTTTTTTATTTTTAAACCAAATTTTAATATACAAAAAATATTTAAAATCAGCGAGAAAAATGAAATTTAACCAACCAATGACAAAATATATAAATATATAATTTACAAAAAATAATGAATTTGTTCTTTTTATTATTATTATTATTATACTTTAGGCTCTATGGTACATGTGCGCAACGTGCAGGTAAGTTACATATGTATACATGTGCCATGCTGGTGCGCTGCACCCACCAACTCGTCATCTAGCATTAGGTATATCTCCCAGTGCTATCCCTCCCCTCTCCCCCCACCCCACAACAGTCCCCGAAGTGTGATGTTCCCCTTCCTGTGTCCATGTGTTCTCATTGTTCAATTCCCACCTATGAGTGAGAACATGCGGTGTTTGGTTTTTTGTTCTTGCGATAGTTTACTGAGAATGATGATTTCCAATTTCATCCATGTCCCTACAAAGGACGTGAACTCATCTTTTTTTATGGCTGCATAGTATTCCATGGTGTATATGTGCCACATTTTCTTAATCCAGTCTATCATTGTTGGACATTTGGGTTGGTTCCAAGTCTTTGCTATTGTGAATGATGCTGCAATAAACATACGTGTGCATGTGTCTTTATAGCAGCATGATTTATAGTCCTTTGGGTATATACCCAGTAATGGGATGGCTGGGTCGAATGGAATTTCTAGTTCTAGATCCCTGAGGAATCGCCACACTGACTTCCACAAGGGTTGAACTAGTTTACAGTCCCACCAACAGTGTAAAAGTGTTCCTATTTCTCCACATCCTCTCCAGCACCTGTTGTTTCCTGACTTTTTAATGATTGCCATTCTAACTGGTGTGAGATGGTATCTCATTGTGGTTTTGATTTGCACTTCTCTGATGGCCAGTGATGGTGAGCATTTTTTCATGTGTTTTTTGGCTGCAGAAATGTCTTCTTTTGAGAAGAGTCTGTTCATGTCCTTCGCCCACTTTTTGATGGGGTTGTTTGTTTTTTTCTTGTAAATTTGTTGGAGTTCATTGTAGATTCTGGATATTAGCCCTTTGTCACATGAGTAGGTTGCGAAAATTTTCTCCCATTTTGTAGGTTGCCTGTTCACTCTGATGGTAGTTTCCTTTGCTGTGCAGAAGCTCTTGAGTTTAATTAGATCCCATTTGTCAATTTTGGCTTTTGTTGCCATTGCTTTTGGTGCTTTAGACATGAAGTCCTTGCCCATGCCTATGTCCTGAATGGTAATGCCTAGGTTTTCTTCTAGGGTTTTTATGGTTTTAGGTCTAACATTTAAGTCTTTAATCCATCTTGAATTGATTTTTGTATAAGGTGTAAGGAAGGGATCCAGTTTCAGCTTTCTACATATGGCTAGCCAGTTTTCCCAGCACCATTTATTAAATAGGGAATCCTTTCCCCATTTCTTGTTTTTGTCAGGTTTGTCAAAGATCAGATAGTTGTAGATATGTGGCGTTATTTCTGACGGCTCTGTTCTGTTCCATTGATCTATATCTCTGTTTTGGTACCAGTACCATGCTGTTTTGGTTACTGTAGCCTTGTAGTATAGTTTGAAGTCAGGTAGCGTGATGCCTCCAGCTTTGTTCTTTTGGCTTAGGATTGACTTGGTGATGCGGGCTCTTTTTTGGTTCCATATGAACTTTAAAGTAGTTTTTTCCAATTCTGTGAAGAAAGTCATTGGTAACTTGATGGGGTGGCATTGAATCTGTAAATTACCTTGGGAAGGATGGCCATTTTCATGATATTGATTATTCCTACCCATGAGCATGGAATGTTCTTCCATTTGTTTGTATCCTCTTTTATTTCATTGAGCAGCGGTTTGTAGTTCTCCTTGAAGAGGTCCTTCACATCCCTTGTAAGTTGGATTCCTAGGTATTTTATTCTCTTTGAAGCAATTGTGAATGGGAGTTCACTCTTGATTTGGCTCTCTGTTTGTCTGTTATTGGTGTATAAGAATGATTGTGATTTTTGTACATTGATTTTGTATCCTGAGACTTTGCTGAAGTTGCTTATCAGCTTAAGGAGATTTTGGGCTGAGACAATGGGGTTTTCTAGATATACTATCATGTCATCTGCAAACAGGGACAATTTGACTTCCTCTTTTCCTAATTGAATACCCTTGATTTCCTTCTCTTGCCTAATTGCCCTGGCCAGAACTTCCAACACTATGTTGAATCGAAGTGGTGAGAGAGGGCATCCCTGTCTTGTGCCAGTTTTCAAAGGGAATGCTTCCATTTTTTGCCCGTTCAGTATGATATTGGCTGTGGGTTTGTCATAAATAGCTCTTATTATTTTGAGATACGTCCCATCAATACCTAATTTATTGA
Source organism: Pongo abelii (assembly GCF_028885655.2). Lineage (NCBI taxonomy): Eukaryota > Metazoa > Chordata > Mammalia > Primates > Hominidae > Pongo > Pongo abelii. The sequence goes on along the minus strand of NC_071989.2, from coordinate 112,053,154 downwards.
GAGTTTTTAGCATGAAGGGTTGTTGAATTTTGTCAAAGGCCTTTTCTGCATCTATTGAGATAATCATGTGGTTTTTGACTTTGGTTCTGTTTATATGCTGGATTACATTTATTGATTTGCGTATATTGAACCAGCCTTGCATCCCAGGGATGAAGCCCACTTGATCATGGTGGATAAGCTTTTTGATGTGCTGCTGGATTCTGTTTGCCAGTATTTTATTGAAGATTTTTGCATCAATGTTCATCAAGGATATTGGTCTAAAATTCTCTTTTTTGGTTGTGTCTCTGCCAGGCTTTGGTATCAGGATGATGCTGGCCTCATAAAATGAGTTAGGGAGGATTCCCTCTTTTTCTATTGATTGGAATAGTTTCAGAAGGAATGGTACCAGCTCCTCCTTGTACTTCCGGTAGAATTCGGCTGTGAACCCATCTGGTCCTGGACTTTTTTTGGTTGGTAAGCTATTGATTATTGCCACAATTTCAGCTCCTGTTATTGGTCTATTCAGAGATTCAACTTCTTCCTGGTTTGGTCTTGGGAGGGTGTATGTGTCGAGGAATTTATCCATTTCTTCTAGATTTTCTAGTTTATTTGCGTAGAGGTGTTTGTAATATTCTCTGATGGTAGTTTGTATTTCTGTGGGATCGGTGGTGATATCCCCTTTATCATTTTTTATTGCATCTATTTGATTCTTCTCTCTTTTTTTCTTTATTATTCTTGCTAGCGGTCTATCAATTTTGTTGATCCTTTCAAAAAACCAGCTCCTGGATTCATTTATTTTTTGAAGGGTTTTTTGTGTCTCTATTTCCTTCAGTTCTGCTCTGATTTTAGTTATTTCTTGCCTTCTGCTAGCTTTTGAATGTGTTTGCTCTTGCTTTTCTAGTTCTTTTAATTGTGATGTTAGGGTGTCAATTTTGGATCTTTCCTGCTTTCTCTTGTGGGCATTTAGTGCTATAAATTTCCCTCTACACACTGCTTTGAATGCATCCCAGAGATTCTGGTATGTTGTGTCTTGGTTCTCGTTGGTTTCAAAGAACATCTTTATTTCTGCCTTCATTTCGTTATGTACCCAGTAGTCATTCAGGAGCAGGTTGTTCAGTTTCCACGTAGTTGAGCAGTTTTGAGTGAGTTTCTTAATCCTGAGTTCTAGCTTGATTGCACTGTGATCTGAGAGATAGTTTGTTATAATTTCTGTTCTTTTACATTTATTGAGGAGAGCTTTACTTCCAAGTATATGGTCAATTTTGGAATAGGTGTGGTGTGGTGCTGAAAAAAATGTATATTCTGTTGATTTGGGGTGGAGAGTTCTGTAGATGTCTATTAGGTCTGCTTGGTGCAGAGCTGAGTTCAATTCCTGGGTATCCTTGTTGACTTTCTGTTTCGTTGATCTGTCTAATGTTGACAGTGGGGTGTTAAAGTCTCCCATTATTAATGTGTGGGAGTCTAAGTCTCTTTGTAGGTCACTCAGGACTTGCTTTATGAATCTGGGTGCTCCTGTATTGGGTGCATATATATTTAGGATAGTTAGCTCTTCTTGTTGAATTAATCCCTTTACCATTATGTAATGGCCTTCTTTGTCTCTTTTGATCTTTGTTGGTTTAAAGTCTGTTTTATCAGAGACTAGGATTGCAACCCCTGCCTTTTTTTGTTTTCCATTTGCTTGGCAGATCTTCCTCCATCCTTTTATTTTGAGCCTATATGTGTCTCTGCATGTGAGATGGGTTTCCTGAATACAGCACACTGATGGGTCTTGAGTCTTTATCCAATTTGCCAGTCTGTGTCTTTTAATTGGAGCATTTAGTCCATTTACCTTTAAAGTTAATATTGTTATGTGTGAATCTGATCCTGTCATTATGATGTTAGCTGGTTATTTTGCTCATTAGTTGATGCAGTCTCTTCCTAGTCTCGATGGTCTTTACATTTCGGTATGATTTTGCAGTGGCTGGTACCGGTTGTGCCTTTCCATGTTTAGCGCTTCCTTCAGGAGCTCTTTTAGGGCAGGCCTGGTGGTGAGAAAATCTCTCAGCATTTTCTTGTCTGTAAAGGATTTTATTTCTCCTTCACTTATGAAGCTTAGTTTGGCAGGATATGAAATTCTGGGTTGAAAATTCTTTTCTTTAAGAATGTTGAATATTGGCCCCCACTCTCTTCTGGCTTGTAGGGTTTCTGCCGAGAGATCCGCTGTGAGTCTGATGGGCTTCCCTTTGATGGTAATCCGACCTTTCTCTCTGGCTGCCCTTAACATTTTTTCCTTCATTTCAACTTTGGTGAATCTGACAATTATGTGTCTTGGAGTTGCTCTTCTCGAGGAGTATCTTCGTGGCGTTCTCTGTATTTCCTGAATCTGAATGTTGGCCTGTCTTGCTAGATTGGGGAAGTTCTCCTGGATAATATCCTGCAGAGTGCTTTCCAACTTGTTTCCATTCTCCCCGTCACTTTCAGGTACACCAATCAGACGTAGATTTGGTCTTTTCACATAGTCCCACATTTCTTGGAGGCTTTGCTCATTTCTTTTTATTCTTTTTTCTCTAAACTTCCCTTCTCGCTTCATTTCATTCATTTCATCTTCCAGGGCTGATACCCTTTCTTCCGTTTGATCGCATTGGCTCCTGAGGCTTCTGCATTCTTCACGTAGTTCTCAAGCCTTGGTTTTCAGCTCCATCAGTTCCTTTAAGCACTTCTCTGTATTGGTTATTCTAGTTATACATTCTTCTAAATTTTTTTCAAAGTTTTCAACTTCTTTGCCTTTGGTTTGAATATCCTCCCATAGCTCGGAGTAATTTGATCGTCTGAAGCCTTCTTCTCTCAGCTCGTCAAAGTCATTCTCCGTCCAGCTTTGTTCCGTTGCTGGTGAGGAACTGCGTTCCTTTGGAGGAGGAGAGGTACTCTGCTTTTTAGAGTTTCCAGTTTTTCTGCTCTGTTTTTTCCCCATCTTTGTGGTTTTATCTACTTTTGGTCTTTGATGATGGTGATGTACAGATGGGTTTTTGATGTGGGTGTCCTTTCTGTTAGTTTTCCTTGTAACAGACAGGACCCTCAGCTGCAGGTCTGTTGGAGTACCTGGCCGGCCGTGTGAGGTGTCAGTCTGCCCCTGCTGGGGGGTGCCTCCCAGTTAGGCTGCTTGGGGGTCAGGGGTCAGGGACTCACTTGAGGAGGCAGTCAGCCCGTTCTCAGATCTCCAGCTGCGTGCTGGGAGAACCACTGCTCTCCTCACAGCTGTCAGACAGGGACATTTAAGTCTGCAGAGGTTACTGCTGTCTTTTTGTTTGTCTGTGCCCTGCCCCCAGAGGTGGAGCCTACAGAGGCAGGCAGGCCTCCTTGAGCTGTGGTGGGCTCCACCCAGTTGAAGCTTCCCGGCTGCTTTGTTTACCTAAGCGAGCCTGGGCAATGGCGGGCGCCCCTCCCCCAGCCTCGCTGCCGACTTGCTGTTTGATCTCAGACTGCTGTGCTAGCAATCAGCGAGACTCCGTGGGCGTAGGACCCTCTGAGCCAGGTGCGGGCTATACTCTCCTGGGGCACCGTTTCCTAAGCCCGTCGGAAAAGCACAGTATTCGGGTGGGAGTGGCCCGATTTTCCAGGTGCCTTCTGTCACCCCTGGAAAGGGAACTCCCTGACCCCTTGCGCTTCCCGAGTGAGGCAATGCCTTGCCCCTGCTTCGGCTGGCACACGGTGCACTCACCCACTGACCTGCGCCCACTGTCTGGCACTCCCTAGTGAGATGAACACGGTACCTCAGATGGAAATGCAGAAATCACCCGTCTTCTGCGTCGCTCGCGCTGGGAGCTGTAGACCGGAGCTGTTCCTATTCGGCCATCTTGGCTCCTCCCTCCCAATGATGAATATTTTAAATGAGAATATCAATGGCTATGTATTCTTGAAGAGGTATGCCCTTTGAAAGACTACCATCTTACAACTATATGAAAGAATATTAATTGCTAACAGAGGAGAACTTGTGAGTAAAGATGGCTAAAGAATGATATGCAAGAATTAAAAATGTTATGATTAAAATCATTTGTAGTTCTTATGCTCCCTTGTATAAGTGCTAAAGAAAAAATGTCTTTATTTAACTCTGCAGTATGTTGTGTACACTGTAGATGTCTGCATGTGTATACTAAACTTTGAATTTTGTAATAATTTAAAATTTTAAGTTGATAAAACAAAAATAGTATTGAGAATATCCCATCTATGTACTCTTTACCTAGATTCACCTGTTGTTTACATTTTACCCCATTTGTTTTATTCGATTTTCCTCTTTTCCTCTTTCCTTCTGTTTTTTCCTTCTTTTCTTTCCTTCCTCTCTCTCTCTGTTTCTTTGCCTGTCTATCTATATCTAGCCTTAGTTTAATGTTTCTCATTCAAATTTATTCTCTCTAGGTCACTTTGTAACTCCATAATTATTTCTAATATGATTTTATCATCCCTTCTATTTATTTTCTTGATTCAATAAATTTTTATTTCTTCCTGTTATTAACATTATATTTTAGGTTTTTGATTTGATTCAAGATGATTTTTCAGATCCATAAACACTGGTTTAAGATTTGCAATTCAATTTATACTGCTATATTTCAGTTTTCTTCTGCTTGACCAAGTGTTATGTTTTCTGGGGGGTGAGGGAAGGGCTTTTTGCCACCTAAATTGTATAACTTTATATTTTTCATTTAACTTTGTCACCATTTTCAGAAAAGAGTGTTTGATATTCTGAATCTTTATTGACAAGACTGACAATCTGTTGTTTTATAAGGATCTTGGTTCAAAAATCACTCACTTTTGTCTCTGTAACAAAGCATATAATTCTGTATTAGATTTTTCTTAGGAGGAGTGAGGAAGTGGGGACCAGGTTGTATGCTTTTAATTTTTTAAATGTTCTTTTGCCTTGAAAATCTTGTTTTTTTCCACTTGCTCTTTTGCGATTCATCCTTGTGCTTCGAAAGAATGCTTTTCCATTTCCATCAACTCCTTTCACTGTGTTCCTCCACTCCTAGGAGACTACCTTTTCATCCAACTTGCCCTTATACTTTATCAATTCAACCCCTGCAATCTTTATTTTCACATGTTGAATAATCTTCCATTCTTGGCTGATGGTTCAGCATTAATTTTAGGCACTGCTAGTTGCCATCTCCCCTGTTCCATGGAGGTAGCTTGCTGGAGTTTGTTGGTGTTCTTGAATATTTCTATTTGCTTGATTTTTTTCTTACCCAGAGATAATTTAAAATTTAGATTTTTTTTAGTTATAATGACAATATGATTTTTATGTAATTGCATTTGTTCTCTTCTTATTTATTTATTTTGTTTGAATGAGATGTTAAATTATTGGATTTAAAGGCTGCTATTGCCTCAGCTACCAAAATGTCTTGCCAATTTACTAGATGCAGCTGTGTGGGAAGTAAACTAGGGAGCTAGACTTGAAAGGCATGAAAGGCAGAGATAAATTTAATTTCTCTGCTATGTTTCATTTTTTCTCAAATAATATGTTGCTTTTTAACTCAAGCTTATAGAGTAAAACAATGGATTATTCTCAGGTTGACAGAGGAATAACTATACTTTGGGTTTCACATATGGGTTCTCTAGTTTTTAAAAATGCAAGGGTAAAATAGAAATACCTTAATTGCTATTAAGTTACAGAATTAAAGTTTCAGAGATGTATATGTGTATGGGTAGGTGTGTGTCCACACATGTGTGAAATATATGTCAACACAGCTCCCTAGTATTTCCCCTTAGAGTTTATTTGTTTTAATAGATTCAAAAGGACAAAAGAAATCCATTTTGTAAATTGTTTCTTATTTTAAGTATTAAAATAACTTATAGAATTATTGTAAGTAGTCTACTAATTCTTCAAATTTATAAACACATTTTTTTCAGAAGCAACATAAACATTGTTTTCTTTCACTGTATAAATTAGGTTCCGGACAAGAAACAGATGGTGCCTGGAAACTGCATGCTTTGAGGAGTTCAGTGTAAAACTATTTGTGCAGAGGGATTAAGGAGACCTAAAAAAGATAGTAGTATAACAGAGGATGGTAAGAACAGGAAGCCTTCACAATATCCAGGCAAATAGAGTAGTTGTATGGAAAAATGTACCTGACACAAACTATGGCTAATAGAGAAAACAGCAAGAACAAATATGACCTATGAGGAATATAGCCAGAAAAATAACTACCCCAAATCCAGTTTTCACCTTTCCTTCCCTGTCCCCCACCTTCTGCTGGTTCCTCTTATTAGTCAACCCAAACCAAAAACAGACTGTTAAAGCAGCCCGTTGATATAGTTCATATAATTAATGTGCTGAAGGAGAAGTCAATCTTAGGAACAAAAGAGGTACAATATACTCACACAATTTTGTATTATTATGGAAAAGCTTATCGTGAGTATTGTAACAATATCAAACCAAGTCAAATCTCGGTCAGAATAAAACCTTGCAATAAATCAAACATTATATTTTTCCATGCTTACCAACCATTGCCACCATATTTACTTTGCATCTTCATTATTTTCTGTTTTGTACAACCTCCACACAGCAATCCTTCACATTTATGACTGAAGATGGCACACTTATTTACAAGCTAATAGGGCTGGTGTTGGGTAATAGATGATTAGAATTGAAAAATGGAACTTTTTGCAGTAGCAGTAAACCAAAACCAGATGAAAATTTACCACTTTACTTTGAAGAGATTAACTTCAAAGGCATAAATATAGTTTCAATTTTATTTTTCTATTCAATGCACAATAAAAATGTTCTAATTTATAATATTTTTAAACTGAAAATGAAAATGAGAACAAGATATTCTATGGCATGTTGAACCTATATAAATTACATGTGATCTGTATCATATAGATTTCAATCTAGAGTGATTTTCCATATACCAAAAATTAAGAGATAGAAAACTTCTAGTAAGATTTGGAAAGTCAATGACAAAAAAATAATTGTTATAATCTAGATACAGAATATTATATTTTTCTAGTGCATTTTAAGTCTCTAACAATTAATGAATCTGTTATCATTATACCCTTTTCTAATTCTGCTTATTTGTATTTGTTTTATTTTGTCAGATTTTTATTTCTCTAATATCTAAATATATAAAATTGACTTGGGACATATACATATGGACAATTTGTGCTCTGGTAAACATTTAGACTTAATAGATAAATGTTTGACATAGCAAAAATAACTCAACCAATTATGATGAAAAATATGCTAATTCAAGAGTTGAGAAATACAAAAGAGGTGATAATTTCCATGAAGATGATACATAGAGGATGTCTAACAAATGCTTATGGAAATAAACAAAGGCAAATAGAAGGACATGAAAAACGAGCATTCCCCTGTCTACAATATCTACTTGATTGATATGACAATCTCTGTAACTATACATTTGTAAATAATAGACTGCAATTTTCGTGAGAGTGTAACTGCTCCTTTTCTCAGATGCTGCACTGTACCATATGCTACCTGAGAAAACTTTTTGTGCCTTTCCTACATCTCTAAATAAGTTTTTTATCTGAAAGGCAAATATGAAAGTCATGGATTTTAATGGAGAAGCAAAAGTGTAGGCTATTATTTGTCTAGTGAATTAATTTCAACTGCATTATGTCATGAATAATTGTTATATAATATCAGGCAATTGATAAAATAATTATTCAAGGATAAAACTGTCAAATGCCACTCTTAAACAAAGAGTGCTCCAAACACAGCAATATTCAATAGCTTTTTAAAATTATATATTCTTAATTTGTGTTTGTGTATGTGTGAAGTTCACTACTCAAAAGGATATATGAACATTTCAACTATCTTTTGAGCTTTTATGATGGAATTAGAGGCATTTTCTATTTTCTGTATTTTGTTACATATTTTAATACTCTTATTGGCTATATAGAAATACATCATGACATTACAAAAGAATCCCTAACACTTTGCCCTGTAATTTGAATACATAACCAAAAAGTAAATATATTTTTCCATATATAGAAAATATAAGAAATATAGAAAATTTTAAAACAATATGTTTTTAGAGTTAGATAGAGATAGAGATGAGAAAGAGGGAGAGAGAGACAAATGGGTCCAAGTTTTTATTTAAAAATAGAAATCAGACTGAGGTGTGGCAGACTTAACCCAAGTAGGAAATTTTAATAAGACAGAATAGTGTAACTGCCAAATGGGTTCTTTTTCTTGCCCACTGCCCAGATGAAGCCAACTTCTCAAGACAAGGGAATTGCAGAGTTTAATACACAGAGAGCCACCTCAATGGGAGACCAGTGTTTCCTTCTATTCAAATCAGCCTCCCCCAGAATTTGGAGGCTAGGATTTTTCAAGGATAGTTTGGTGGGCTGGGGGCTAGGGAACTGGTACTGCTGATTGGTTGGGGATGCAATCACAGGGGTGTGGAAAATAATTCTCATGCACTGAATCTGCTTCTGGGTGGGGGCCATGGGGCCAGATGAGTCATGAGTCGCAGGTTCAGGTGGAGTCAGCCAGTCAACAGAAATTCAAAAGTCTGAAAAGACATCTCAGAAGGCCAATCTTAGCTTCTACAATAGTGATGTTATTTACAGGAGTAACTGGGGAAGTTACAAATATTGTGACATCTGGAACAATGCCTGATAATCATCTGGTAATCATTTAACTATGCCTACAACTTACCAGAATTCAGGCCCCTTTCGTAATCCTAAACTTGGGGCTTTTTACTAACTTTAAAAAGGCAGTTTAGCTTTGGGAATGGCTATTGTCATTTAAACTATAAACTAAATTTCTCTCAAAATTAGCTTGGCCCACTCCCAGGGATGACCAAGGGCAATTTGAAGGTTATAGGCAAGATGGAGTCGGTTAGGTCAGATTTCTTTCACTGTCTGAATTTTCTCACTGCTATATTTTTTGCAAAGGTTGTTTCAATAGTACGTTCAATGGCAAAGAGGCATGAAAGAAATCAGGAGCCCATGGGGTAATAGAGACTATAGCATGTTTTAAGAGCAAATCATGTGTCCTAATTAACAGAAAATACGAAGCTGTAAGATTAAGATAAAATACTGAAAAGGGGTCTTATGTATCATTCTAATGATTTTGGACATACTAGTGTGGTATTAGCATAAGTAAAGGGGTGGAAAAGGTAAAGGATTGTGTGCGTGTGTGTGTGTGAGAGAGAGAGGGGGGAGAGAGACAGAGAAAAAGATTAGCAGATGATTACACCAATAACATTTGAGTTTTAGGAACACGAGTTTGTATTAATAATAGATATTGGATTATGCAAAAAGGGAATCATGGTGGGAACGATGTGAAATTTCCAAAGGAATCAGGAGCTCTAATCAACATGTTTCAGTGATTGATTAACTAAAGGAATAAGTGACATGAACTAAAGATGTTTTGGGGAGGTTTTCGGTTTGGGAAATAGGTAGATATAAATATCATTAACTGAGAAAAGAAATCATGTAAAATGATGTCAATCTTCAAAATGTTGAATTGTTCACTTAAAATGATTCTTTTTTCTCACCATGAATACATATGTAGAATTAAGTTGTTTGCCATAATGTTCAGACATGTTGATGGTGTAATTAATGCAAAGAAGATGAAAAAGAGTGAATGCAAAAGATTATGTTAAAGAAAAGAATAAAACCAGTAAGTAGCTCTAATTATAAATCTACACACATAATTCCAGAGAAGACACATTCACAGAAAAGGTTTGAGAGGCCCATAGAATCTCTAGCCAGGTTGATTGGTAAAGCTATTTCCATGTATGAAGCCAGTCTATAAATACATGGAGAGATGGCTGAGTTTTACTCCAAGATGGATGACTAGATGGAGCCACGAGGAATATCTCCCACTGAGGGACCAGGAGGATTGCAAGACTGATGCATTCCTAGCCAATCTTCAGAGGGTAGGCATTGAGAGCAGATGGAGGGACGACACACATGCTGAAGAGGAGGAAGCTGGGAACACTGAAAGCCAAAAATATATAACAGAAGAAAACTACCGGTCAAATCCCTGATAAATATATATGCAAAAATCCTCAAGAAAATATAGTCACATACTGCATAATGACATTTCAGTAAACAGACTACATATATAATGATGGTCTCGTAAGATTATAATGGAGCTGAAAAATTTCTATTTCCCAGTGATGTCATAGCCATCATGACATTGTAGCGCAACATGTGTTTGTTGTGATATTGATGTAAACAAATCTACTGTGCTGCCAGTCATATAAAAGTGTAGTACTTTCAGTTATGTACATTACAAAGTACTTGGTCATGATAATAAATGACTGTGTTACTGGTTTATGTATTTATATACTATACTATAATTTTTATTTTTATTTTAAAGTGTACACCTTCTGCTTATACTTTTTTTTTTTAAGTTAACTGTAAAACAACCTCAGACAGGTACTTCAGAAGGTATTCCAGAAGAAGGCATTGATATCATAGGAGATGACAACTCCATGGTTTATTGCCCCTCACAACCTTTAAGTGGGACAAAATGTGAAGGTGGAAAACAACAATATTGCTGACCTTGACCGTGTGTAGTGTAGGCTTTGGCTAATATGTGCATTTGTGTCTTAGCATTTGACCGAAAGCTGGAAAAGTAAAACAGCATAAATTTAAATAGAAATAAGCTCATAGAATAAGATATTAAAAGTAAAATATTTTTGTACAATTGTGCAATGTGTTTGTGTTTTAAGCTAAGTATTATTACAAGAATCAAAAGTTTAAAAATTTATAGTTAATAAAGTGAAAATGTTACAGTATGCCAAGGTTAAATTGTTATTGAAGAAAAAATATTATTTAATACCTTTAGTGTATCCTAAGTTTACAGTGTTTATGAAGTCTGTACTAGTGTACCATAATGTCCTAGGCCTTCAGATTTACCCACCACTTACTCACTGACTCACTCAGAGAAGATTCAGTCCTGGAAGCTCCATTTGTGTTAAGTGCTCTACACAAGTGTATCATTTTTTTTTTTTTTGTATACTGTATGTGTACTATACCTTTTCTATGTTTAGATACACAAATACTTAGCATTGTATTATAATTGACTATAATATTCAGTACAGTAACAAACTGGATAGGTTTGTAACCTAGGAGTAAAAGGTCTAATATGGTCCACAAAATCATTTTGTTTTACAAACATCCAGTTGGAAATATTCAGGAATTTAAATATAATTAGAACAAGTATGCCCTTTCAAGTGATTCATAGGCCCCAACACTTTATTTTATCTCAGACTCTACCCATTTCAAACCTCCGTGTCATTAGGTCCTTGCAGATGATCGAGATAGTAATATTTAACAAGAAAAATATATTGCATTTAAATAAATAAAATAAAATTTTAGAAATTAAATGAACTCAATCATTAGAGTAGCAACAAATTAGAAAGATGTCTTTATCTTATCAATATTTATCAATATTGATCTTATCAATTTATCTTATCAATAAGATAAATATTTTATTCAACAAATTTTAAAAGAAATATTAAGATGTGGGTAACTAAAAAGCAAAGAAAGTTAAAACTTTTCATAAAGTTTAAAATTGTACTTTTCTTCCTTTCGGTATGAACTAGATAAAATTAACAGTAGATCATGAAAAGAAAAAACAAGAAATGTACTTACTAAAAACAAACTGTACCAACAAATTCTATTATAAGTGTATTGCCTTTCAAAGGTAGAACAGAAATGGGATTCAACAAATTTGGCTATTGGGAATGACAGGCGTAGCCTTCAAGTAAAGTCTCCATATCAGTTTTAGTTCTATCCAAATCACTGCAGTAGCTGAATGTTGTAGGTATCTGACAGCTATTCTAGAATTGATAAGTCGTGATTTAGCAGTCCCACTTCACCAGTTCCTTGCAGACAGGTGTTAACTTCATGAAAACAATATCCAAAATGCCATGCCAATATCACTTAGATATTTTATATTCCCTTCTCACCAACAAAATAATATTGTGAATCTAAATTAAACCAATCATAGTTTTTTAATTGAGGGGTTTGTATTGCCTTTGTAAATTGAAAGATAAACAATGCCTTTAATATATAACAAATTAAACTCAAGGTCAAATGGTGACTGTTGCTTACAGAGATGCCTGGCTGTATGTTGGGTGTTGGAGTTCATGGAGACTTTGACAAGAATATATGAGATTTGTCTTTATTAACCAGTCCTAGTGAAAAATAAAAATAAGTGAAATATTATAAATTGGCCAAGAGAGTTAACTCAAAAAAATTTTAAGCAGAATTTCTTTGTGGTGATGGCAGATCAGTGTGTGATTCTGTAATGATATCAAGAAATAAGACAACTTTTCATGTCCTATCTAAGAAGGCACTCTCTCTAAATATGTTCTACATGTTTTCTTTGCTAATTTTACTCATCGCTAGTAAAGTCATATTTATCTGACTTAGTCTTAGAATAAATATGCGTGGAGATAGGTGAAAAAGGAATCTACTTGCTGTCTGTTGCCATCATGTTACTTGCAGAACAAACAATTCACGCAGCTATACATTCTAATATTGTGAACATGTACTTGAAATTATGAATGCAGAGGGGGAATTTGAAATTCAGTGATCTTCTAGCCCAGCTTCTAGCAGTTTTATTTAAAAAACAATTCATAAGTTAGGTTCAAAGCTAGTCTTCTCTGTATTAATGGGAGTGAGATAACAGAAAGTTGTAAGCATACTATCGTCATGCAAATTCCAAAGTATTAAATCAAATATAGGTATATGCTTGCCCTGCAGAGACATTCTTTAAATGATATATTCTTCTGCTTCAATTCAACACTGTGATGCAAACCTCCTAACATTCTCTCAGCCTATACAATATTCCCATTCCTGAAATTATACCATTTCACCTGTGTTTATCCTAAGCTCCAGATAGCCTGTTATCAAAGATAATGATATAATAGATGGGTTCCTAAAACCAACTCTTTAACCCTGAATCTGCTGATGTGCCGCAGGTTGAGTAAAATCTAGTTAGCCCAGTGAAACGATTGTTGAATCAATTATTATCAGCATGTATAATGTTTTAGTTTAAAAAACCTCTATTTTATTTCATTGATTTTTACACAGTAGATGGAAATCAAAAGTATTTTTTGAAAAGAAATATCCACACATAAACACACTCACTATAAAACTGGAAAAAGAAAACCAATTTCCACCTCAACATTGTGCACTAAAAGAGAAATCCCAAATAACCCAAGGAAGCAGTAAAATTCAGTCTGGTAGTGGTTTGCTTTGTCTCCTTCAGTATGTTAGCAAGATATTAATGTGATTTATAGTCCACAATAGATTGTTGAGGTTCCATAAGATTTTCATGAAAAGGTTTACATGAACTTGGATATTTTATTGAATATTCAAAGAACAAAATTTTGTACGCAAAATACAAAATGAAATTTGAAGATTCTAATAGAATTATTAAACATTTAGAGGGCATTATGATGCTTCATAAGACAACAGTATGTGTCTCAATATGTGTATTAATTTTCAAATATAATTTCTACCAAAAAATAGCATTGAAGCCCTACATTTTTGACAGCCATGAAAAAAATAAACTCAGAAATATATTGCTCTAGAAAATGGAGGTGGAGATGTAGCTTTGCTGTTTGTGCTGAAACTTGTTTAACATTAACCTTAGAGGAACAAAAAGTAAAAAAACTGAGTTATCTTTAGACATATTATTCTAATTTATCTAGGAAGGCCAGATTAGAGTGCTCATTTATTGTGTGCCTCTACCCTTGTTTAAAATTCCACCAACTAGAAAATTCTTACCAGTTGTAGAAAAAATAAATTCAACCTTATTTATCTTTAACTATTTAAAGTTATATATTGCTTAGCTCAAATCCCTGAAAATATTTGTCAGCTTCATGAAGCAAACTTTAGCATTTCCTAAAGGACACAAAGCCACTTTGTAGCATATACATACTGTTTATTCAACCATAAACCCTTGCTGAAAACCTTTTGTTTGCCAAACACTGTAAGAATTATCAACAAATGAAGATTAAATTGACAGACCCTCAGATTATCTAGATGAGTGGAAATATAGACACAAGAAATAGTAATTATAATACCCTAAAATCCAAAATGACAGTCCACCCTTATTCCAGATGAGTGGAGATACAGACAGAAGAAATGGTAATTACAATGTGCCAAATTCATGATATAACAGAAGCATGAGAAAAATGATATTGCTTAGGCTCACAGTGTTATCCCATAGAAATGCAATTGAAACTTTGGGAGGAATGGTTCTTTGTATTTCTTGGGCATTAAACCTCGGATATTATGGAATATAGCCTCCCAGTAGCATTCTTCAATCATTATGAGAATCATGTTGATACGTGTAAAAGCTCCCTCTCCCGTATGTCCAAATGCCTACTGAGAGAATGAGACCATCCCCACTGAAAATTACTATTACTACTATTAGTAGATAGCATCTACTGATGCTATCAAACCCTCTCAGTACCAAATCTACAAAAAGAAAATATCTAGGAAGCCATTTAGGTTTATCTGTAATTTCTTGTATTCATGTGAGGCTATACTGTCTATGAAAATCTTCCTTAAAAGCCAAAGATTATTAAGATATCTATAATTCACTTAGAATATTTCAGCATAAGTAGTATGATGTTATGTATCTATTATGTATATACGTACATTGAATTCTAGGTGCAGTAAGTTGCATTAATCAGGAATTCACACAACAAAGACTGTCAGTTATTCTTCTTATCAGAAAATCTTTAGGTAGCTACAAGAAGAGCTTTAGTTTCTATCAGCACCAGAGGATTTGCTGATTAACAGAGTGGTCTAAAGAAATGGGTATTCACTAGGCCATATAGTGGTGGTCAACAAAATTGATTGGTTGACCTATTTTAGAAACATTTCCCATCTTTGCAAAAGAAGAATGATCCCCATAGCAAACTGACATAGGCTAACCTGAACATGCCTAATATATACATACACTGGAGAACTTTGAGGAGGTAGACATTTAGGTATTTCATCACAACTTCTCAACTATGCTACAACAAAAGCATGCCTTAAACCAAATTTTGCCACACATATAAACATTTATTAAGCAATCATTCATCAGAAAGCAGGCACATTTCATAGAACCTATTCTGTCAGGTACATTATTTTCTAGCTCTCTATCCTTTTATGTTCTCTGATCAAATCTTTGCATGAAAGGTTCACTAGAGTCAGATATGACAACATTCCAAAGGCAGAACTCTGTTACACTGTATAAGAGGCATCAGGGAGTCAGAAATCCTCCTAAATACACAGTGGCACAGGCATATTTAGGAATCAAGCTTGAGGTCCTAGATCCACACAGTTCTTAGAATTTGATCATAAAAAGTTAGGGAATATCTAATTTGCATATCTTGAATACCTTTAACTATCTATTCCAATTTACTATGCTAGTTAACAGTCCAATAGTTAAGATAATTGTTAACAGGCCATTATTTCCAACAATAAAATCAATTTTGACATTCACTGTTCTAATGTAAAAAGCACAAAATTTTGTTATAGACAACAGTATCTCTTCAAGTTACCTCCAATGAAACACATTAAGCTGATCACTCATGGAATATGGGTTAGGATAACTGACCGCATCTGGAAATGAAAAGGAAGTGTAAGATATATATATATATATATATATATATATATATATATAATTTTATTATTATTATACTTTAAGTTTTAGGGTACATGTGCACAATGTGCAGGTTAGTTACATATGTATACATGTGCCATGCTGGTGAGCTGCACCCATTAACTCGTCATCTAGCATTAGGTATATCTCCTAATGCTATCCCTCCCCCCTCCTCCCACCCCACAACAGTCCCCAGAGTGTAATGTTCCCCTTCCTGTGTCCATGTGTTCTCATTGTTCAATTCCCATCTTTGAGTGAGAACATGCGGTGTTTGGTTTTTTGTTCTTGTGACAGTTTACTGAGAATGATGATTTCCAATTTCATCCATGTCCCTACAAAGGACATGAACTCATCATTTTTTATGGCTGCATAGTATTCCATGGTGTATATGTGCCACATTTTCTTAATCCAGTCTATCATTGTTGGACATTTGGGTTGGTTCCAAGTCTTTGCTATTGTGAATAATGCTGCAATAAACATACGTGTGCATGTGTCTTTATAGCAGCATGATTTAGTCCTTTGGGTATATACCCAGTAATGGGATGGCTGGGTCAAATGGTATTTCTAGTTCTAGATCCTTGAGGAGTCGCCACACTGACTTCCACAAGGGTTGAACTACTTTACAGTCCCACCAACAGTGTAAAAGTGTTCCTATTTCTCCACAACCTCTCCAGCACCTGTTGTTTCCCGACTTTTTAATGATCGCCATTCTAACTGGTGGGAGATGGTATCTCACTGTGGTTTTGATTTGCATTTCTCTGATGGCCAGTGATGGTGAGCATTTTTTCATGTGTTTTTTGGCTGCATAAATGTCTTCTTTTGAGAAGTGTCTGTTCATGTCCTTCACCCACTTTTTGATGGGGTTGTTTGTTTTTTTCTTGTAAATTTGTTGGAGTTCATTGTAGATTCTGGATATTAGCCCTTTGTCACATGAGTAGGTTGCGAAAATTTTCTCCCATTTTGTAGGTTGCCTGTTCACTCTGATGGTAGTTTCTTTTGCTGTGCAGAAGCTCTTTAGTTTAATTAGATCCCATTTGTCAATTCTGGCTTTTGTTGCCATTGTTTTTGGTGTTTTAGACATGAAGTCCTTGCCCATGCCTATGTCCTGAATGGTAATGCCTAGGTTTTCTTCTAGGGTTTTTATGGTTTTAGGTCTAACGTTTAAGTCTTTAATCCATCTTGAATTGGTTTTTGTATAAGGTGTAAGGAAGGGATCCAGTTTCAGCTTTCTACATATGGCTAGCCAGTTTTCCCAGCACCATTTATTCAATAGGGAATCCTTTCCCCATTGCTTGTTTTTCTCAGGTTTGTCAAAGATCAGATAGTTGTAGATACACGGCGTTATTTCTGAGGGCTCTGTTCTGTTCCATTGATCTATATCTCTGTTTTGGTACCAGTACCATGCTGTTTTGGTTACTGTAGCCTTGTAGTATAGTTTGAAGTCAGGTAGCGTGATGCCTCCAGCTTTGTTCTTTTGGCTTAGGATTGACTTGGCGATGTGGGCTCTTTTTTGGTTCCATATGAACTTCAAAGTAGTTTTTTCCAATTCTGTGAAGAAAGTCATTGGTAGCTTGATGGGGATGGCATTGAGTCTATAAATTACCTTGGGCAGTATGGCCATTTTCACAATATTGATTCTTCCTACCCATGAGCATGGAATGTTCTTCCATTTGTTTGTATCCTCTTTTATTTCATTGAGCAGTGGTTTGTAGTTCTCCTTGAAGAGGTCCTTCACGTCCCTTGAAAGTTGGATTCCTAGGTATTTTATTCTCTTTGAAGCAATTGTGAATGGGAGTTCACTCTTGATTTGGCTCTCTGTTTGTCTGTTATTGGTGTATAAGAATGATTGTGATTTTTGTACATTGATTTTGTATCCTGAGACTTTGCTGAAGTTGCTTATCAGCTTAAGGAGATTTTGGGCTGAGACGATGGGGTTTTCTAGATATACAATCATGTCATCTGCAAACAGGGACAATTTGGCTTCCTCTTTTCCTAATTGAATACCCTTTATTTCCATCTCCTGCCTAATTGCCCTGGCCAGAACTTCCAACACTATGTTGAATAGGAGTGGTGAGAGAGGGCATCCCTGTCTTGTGCCAGTTTTCAAAGGGAATGCTTCCATGTTTTGCCCATTCAGTATGATATTGGCTGTTGGTTTGTCATAGACAGCTCTTATTATTTTGAGATACGTCCCATCAATACCTAATTTATTGAGAGTTTTTAGCATGAAGCGTTGTTGAATTTTGTCAAAGGCCTTTTCTGCATCTATTGAGATAATCATGTGGTTTTTGTCTTTGGTTTTGTTTATATGCTGGATTACATTTATTGATTTGTGTATATTGAACCAGCCTTGCATCCCAGGGATGAAGCCCACTTGATCATCGTGGATAAGCTTTTTGATGTGCTGCTGGATTTGGTTTGCCAGTATTTTATTGAGGATTTTTGCATTGATGTTCATCAAGGATATTGGTCTAAAATTCTCTTTTTTGGTTGTGTCTCTGCCCAGCTTTGGTATCAGGATGATGCTGGCCTCATAAAATGAGTTAGGGAGGATTCCCTCTTTTTCCATTGATTGGAATAGTTTCAGAAGGAATGGTACCAGTTCCTCCTTGTAGAAGTGTAATATATTATATCATATTTATCTATGTTGAATTATTTTAAAATGAACTATTGAAATCATAAAAACACTCTAGGTTTAATTCCTGTACCCATTCATGCACTTGAAAGATGTAATTGTTGGACATGAACTTAAAAGAATGCTGATTTTAGAATATTTTTATATATGCTTTGAGTAAACTTGTCATGTAAATTGTGATTCAACATCTCAAACAACCCAGAGCTGAAAACTTCACTAAAGTTACTCAACAAAATAGTCTGTATGACTCTTTTCTGCCTGTTCACTAATGAAGATTTATATATGTGGAAGAATTTGGTCTCAGTCTTAATTACCATCTGTAAGTAATTGTACAATCTGTAAGGTTATAGCGAAATAGCTAACGCTCATCTAATTATTTCCAATAACTGTTATCTGACTGGGAAAACCTAGTAGATACTCATGACAAATTGGTCTAAGTCTGATTGCAAAGCATTACATAAAATATCATGAAATGATAATATGTCTATAGCGAATGGATAAATGAAAAAATAGTCAATGGCAAAAATCAATGGCTTCAAGTTAAAAACTTATAATTAATTGAAGTCATAAAAATGTTATTTTAGGAAACTTTGCAGTCCATTTCCACACTTCCTAAATGAACTGTTTTGGAATTAAAGTAAAATAAAATAGCATCAACATTATTTACAATATGTACAGTGCCCCATCTTGTGACTTGTCACTTGTTCCAATATCAAGAATATAAAACTTATCCTAGACTCCAGGATATTTCATGTCTTAAGAAAAAAGACAATACACAGCCCTGGAAATGTAAGCAGTGTAGTAAGAAAGAAAATTATTTTGAAGGGAGGCAATAGGCTTCCTGTGCCCATAAGAATTTTATATTTAATGGAAAATATCTTAATAAGCTCTTTGGAAAGAGTTCTCAAGAGATCTTGAGAACATGGATAACAAGATAGATTAAATGTAGAAGTAGAGAAGCAAAGACCAATTAACTAATATATTGGAATAACCCTCAAATGATATTCAACATCCCTTTTTCACTTGTTTAGGCTTTGTGATACACCCAAAAGATATTTGGCTCAAGGAGTTGCTGATTTTATATTGATTGTGGCCATTTGTGTGTTTTGTAAGTATGCATATGGATAGTTCATAACTAGAGGATCCAGTAACTTAGGCATATCTGCATTTACAACTTGGAGTCAGTTGTTTTAGTCCAAAGGCTGCTTATGAAATTTTCATTTGTTACTGTAAAACCCAATTTTACATAAATATTGGATTGTTTAATCAAATACGAGTATGAAATGAATCATGTTAACATGAAAGTGTAAGTTGAGCGCTTCGAGAGTCTTAGGGAAAGAATCCATTGCTAAAAATGTCTTTAAGTAATAACTTATCAAAATCCCAGGCTTTATATGACTTCTGTGTTAACCAATAAACTTTACGTCCCAATCAGAGTAACTTAGAACTTTTATCTTAATACTGAGATAAAAACAAAATACTTCTGGATTTTTATTCAACTGATTTCTACACAAAGCAGAGCAAACAAACACAATCTATACCAATGTACTTACCCTAGCATAATATAATTTTCTATTCTTTAAAACCACCCTGGCCACCTAAGTCAATCTCATCAGAGAAACATGTTAAGCTGTGATAATTTTTGATACAACAACAACAAAAATTCCTGAAACCAATACTGTTAAAACCTAGTGTCTAGTCTGTTTGTGCTACAATAACAAAATACCTGAGATGGTGTAATTCATGAATAATATAAATGTATTTCTTACAGTTCTGGAGGGTGGAAAGCCCAAGATCAAGCTGCCAGCAAGTTTGGTGTCCGGTGAAGACACAGTCTTCTGCTTCCAAGAGGGTGCATTGCTGCCACATCTTCCAGAGGGGACAAATGCTGTGTCCTCACATAAGGGAAGGGATACAGAAAGGCTAACACTTTTCCTAAAGCCCCTTTGTAAACACCCTAGTCCCTTCCATGAGGGCTCCACCTTCATGACTTAATCACCGCCTACAGGCCCCATCTCCTGTTACTATTACATTGCTTATTAAGTTTTAATATATGAATTTTGGGGAACACATTCAGATCCTAGCACTTAGGATATCACTTAATCTCTCATCTAAGCTACCATATGTGATATTATCTTATCATCATCAATACTAATGAGAATTTAATTAACTCATTCCTACTTAGGTAACCTTTTTTTTTTCTTTTTTTTAACACACAGTAGTAACTACAAATTTCACCACAATCGGCTCAAATTATTAATGTCCACCTCACCTGCTATGTTAGTCTTCCTATTTTCTTGATGCAGACTTTCTCTTTTTATTTTCTTTTTTTCCTGTATTCTGGGTCTCTACCTCCCTACTCCCATAAACAATTAGATTGCCTCTTTGGGAACTTTAGACCATTAATGTTCCTATCACTTTCTTATACCTTTAATCAATCACTCCTTCTCTTATCATTCCTTCTCCTGATTTTATAACTATACCCACCATCAAATTACATTATTTAATTAGACACTGTAAATTCTCTCTCTCAAAAAAAAATCTACATTTTTTAATTCATTCCCAAAGTTTGAAAGAGAAGCCTCCACCAACTGATCTCTGTTCATTGTGTCTCTTCAATTCTTCCAACATGTCTTAAACATTTCTATTACAATTTCTCACCAAAGACTTTCCAAGTATTAGATTGTTGGCATCTTCCTTGTCTTCATCCAAATATTTCTTTTCGCTTTCCCACACTATTCACCATCACCTTCTTGAAACTTTCATCTTTTCCTGTCATTCCATTCACAATGTTTCTAATCTCTTCTACAATTCTGACTAGTTTTTTTTTTTTTTCTGTTTCATTCCCCAGTTGCTCTTCCTTATTCCATCTTTAAATCTTGGTGTTCCCAAGTGCTCAAGTGCTTTTAATCTAATGATTCTCTGTATTTTTCTTTCCTTACCAAGAAGGCATCAATTAACATGGTTTTAACTATCAATATTACAATAGCTTTTAAAGTGATATTTCCTGCTGTAGGCTGTTTTAAATTCCAGACTTGCATTGTCCCCACCGCCAAGCCCTTAAATGCAAATAAGCCAAGCAAAATATATTATTTCTTATCTAAATCTCTTTTAAATGTCAAGGGTGCTCAGTAGCTGCCAGGAAGCCAATTTCCAGTCTATAGGGGGTGTCAAAATATCACTGTAAATATAACAAGATAGATAATATTGAATTTCCAGAACTCTATATGATTGAAAGTGGTATTGCGTAAGAGGGTTGGGACAAGATTGTTCTCAAAGATACATGTTTCAACAGTTACTGATATTTGTTAAGCTGTTTCCTGTAATGAATGGACCCATTTATCTACAAAGCTCATTTTACTGACTAGGATGCACAAGTTAAGGCAGTACCACAAGAAATCTTCCTTTTTCACTTCTTCCCAAACCAGCATTCGGAGTCTTCTCTAATTAAAAGGTGAAAAAAGCATTTAAATAATATATATTTCAAATGATACCAAATTAGTTAAAAGTTTTAGAACTCTCAGCTCTTGTCCTGTCAGAACCTTCTCTTTTTTAATTCTTTTTGTTAGATAATGTCATCACCATCCATCAAATCTAAGAGAGAAAATTGTTTAGTCTTCAGCTCTTATTTTCATCATTCCAAATAAAATTATGACTGCTCACAAGTTTTGTTCATCCTACTTTTTAAAAATCCTAATTCCTACCCATTTTAATGAATAATTCCTTAATATATATACCAATCATTGTAATAGCTTATTTATTTCATTACTCTTTCTTCATAGCATGCTGACATGGCTACTTGTCATACTTTCAAAAATGCTATTCTATTAAAAAAAATAAACACCATGGAAGTCTTCCACTGAAAACATACCAATTATTAAAACTTATCTAAATAATTCAGTTCAAATTTCTTAGCTATTTGATGTACCTCCTTTGTCTGCAAATAAGCCCAGAAATCACGTCCAAGCTCAAGAAGTACCTCCTCCACATTCACACCTTTTCCCTCACATTAGAAAATAATCTCTCACTCTTCTAAACTTCTTAGAATTTATTTTTACCTTTCTCATTATGCCTTTACTTACAATTTGTTTTGTAATTATTTAAGCATATTTTCTATCTACATTAGTCATAATGTTGAGCACCTTTAAGGACTGTACCTTTATTCTTTTTATGCACTCAGTAATTTGTTGAATGAATAAATCAGTGTTTAATTTTGCATTTGGGATATAAGTATGTAGGCTTAGAAACATTTCTCTGAGAGCAAAATGATTGATATACATGATAAGTAGAAAATTATGGACACAAAGACTAGTTGGGAGGTTTCTGAGACACTCTGGCAAAAGGTCCTGAATAAATAT
The DNA here is from genome assembly GCF_028885655.2 of Pongo abelii. NCBI lineage: Eukaryota > Metazoa > Chordata > Mammalia > Primates > Hominidae > Pongo > Pongo abelii. The sequence goes on along the minus strand of NC_071989.2, from coordinate 112,030,557 downwards.
ATTTAAAAAGTATGAATCTCATTTTATCATCCATATTTTACTGTTCAGCTGCTTTAAAAGAAATACTATTATCATAAATTGTCTCATAAATTTAAAGGACTGATATCATTATGCTTGGAAAGTTGACTCCAGTAAATTACATAGGTCCTGGTTGTCATTCTAAAGTACATCTAAGTTGTAAGGAAATACCATATTTTCTCCTGTTATATATCTTAGCAACCAAATGAGAACTGTAGTAATCTTCACCCCTGTCTCAAACTCTATAACTCTGTGAAGTCTGACTCATCTTTTTTTCATTGCACAGCAGGTCAGAAAACTGGAAGACTGGGTTGATGACAGTTGTATCACAACCATTAAGACGAAATAAGACAAACTATTCATCCAAAGAATAGCAACAACAAAAAGAAAATTGTTGGGTTTCAAAATGCCCATTGCTGATAGCCCAAGTCACACAGTAGTCTCCTCGAAGACTACTATTTTTTAGTAGTCTTCTCTTGAAATTTTATTGTACAATAAGTAGAAAACCCGAGCAGATGGCCCCTGAATTGTCAGGAAATTATTTTGTGTGTTTCATGAGAGTAGTGATTCTAGGTTGTATACATTATATATTCACCTTTTTCTTAAGGACTCTATGTGCATTAAACACTCCTATTATAATACTGAAGGAAGCTAGCTCTATTGGACTAGAGATATCCGATTTATAATGTTATAAAAAGTATTGATGCAAATAAAAGCTGAGTGAATTCACAAATAAAGCAGTAAACTAGAATCACATCTTTGCATGGAAATAACTCCTACCATGCATACAAGGTATTACAGGCCCAGAGCCAGATTTGGAATCCCTCAATTATCAATTTTTTAATTAATTATTCTATATTATATAGTAGTTAGTTCTAAAAGGTATGTCAACTACCTATACCTACTCTATGTTTCTACCTGTTCACTGGAAGCAGGGAAAGTGCGGAAGAATTATGATCAGAACAGCGTGGTTTTTCTTTTTTTTTCCAATTTCTTCCACACACAAAAAAACTTAGAACAACTCTGATCTTCTGGTTTCAAAGGTAGTGTCTAGCTTCCATTAACAGTTAAATTAGTACAACATTATTGTCACATACATCATTTTGGGATCTTTTTTTCCTTTGCCATAATCCTCATGTTCATTGCCTTAATTCTGCTCCAACTATGACCCCTACCAAAAGATATTCTGCTCTTTGAACCATTTCCTCATTTCTCCTATCAAATGCAGATGGTTATATTCTACTTCCTTACATCAGGCTGAAACTCTTTTTAATAGTTGTACAAGACTGAATAATGATTTTTCAAAGGTATCAGGTCCTAATCCCTGGAACCTGTAAATCTTATTTGATAAGGAAAATGATCTTTGTAGATGAGATTAAATTAAAGATCTTGACCTGGAGAAATTATCCTGGATTACTTGGGTGGACATTTGCCATGGCAAGTGTCTTATAAGAGAGAGGAAGAATGAGATTCAACACTGTCCACAAATGAAGGCAGAGATCAAAAGTAATTTAGCCACAAACCAAAGAATGACAGCACCCATCAGAAGCTGGAAGAGACACAAAATGGATTCTCTTGCAAAGCCTTCCAAGAAAGCATGGGCTCTGCTGACATCTAATTTCATACTTCTAGCTTCCAGAACTGTGAGATAATAAATTTCTGTTGTTTTAATAGATCAGGTGTGGACATTTGTTACAGCAGCCACAGGAAACTAATACAATATTCTAAGAAATCCCTGCTAAACTGCTAGTGACCAAACTTAACTTAATATCTTACCCATGAAAGAAATGTATCAAAATAATCCCTAGAGAAAAAAATTAACTTAATGGGACATATTTATTGTTATTAGCAGTTTGGCTATGTTACTCAACAATATAAAAGTGTTTCTAAGTAAGAAGAATATTTCAGTTTGAAGCAGGTGAGTATCACTTAAATTTCTTTATAGAATCAAGCCTGGTAACAGTCTTAATCATGGAATGGCTAGTTACGCATCTCAGGAGTATCTCCATTTCTTTGAACAGTTTATTTTTAATCTGTTTCTTCTTCTTCCCAAACTTAGCACAACTAGAAAGTTAAGGTAAAAGACTGCAATTGGATATAAAATCTTAAAAAGTTTAAGATGGTATATCGCTTCCAGCAACATTTAAATATTCAGCTATCAGCTAAAAACATTATGACATTTGTTATCTTTTTATGTTTTTAATTTTTATTCTCATGAAAGAATTTGAAAAATTTCTCCTTTATTTATTAGCCATCTCTGTTTGTGAAGGTCCAGTTTAAGTTGAAAGACAATATTTCTTTTGGGTTATTTATATCTTCTTGTAGAAATTCCTTATATATTCTTGATATAAACTCTTTCTTGGTGATGTGTATTGCAAATAACCTCACTGGTTAGCTATTCACAATCTTAGTAGCTATTCAAACTCTTTCGATAAGCAGAGTTCTTATATCTAATGTGAAGCAATTTACCAAGGTTTTCCTTTACAGTCAGTATTTTTCTGTTATGTTTAAGAAAACTGCCCACCAAAAGATCATAAAGACATTCTCCTATATTATTTTCTGGAAACAGTCTAGTTTTACATTTTAGAACTACACTCTAACACTGCAATCTGCCTGGCATTTATCTGGGAAATGGCGTAAGGAAGGCATGGTTTCTTTTTATGTTTTGTTCATATGGCCAACCAATTGTGATAATGTATTTGATTGAATAGAACGCATCAATGCTCTGCAATTCCACCTTTTTAAAAATCAAGAAGATAGAGTCTGGACTGTCAGTTATGTTCCATTTTTATATTTTTATGTTTGTCTATATTCAGGCTACACTATACTGTTTTAATTATTTTAGCTTTATAATAAATTATGATATATGGTAATATATGTCCTTCAATTTTATTATTCTGCTTAAAGAGTACTTGTATTCTTGGCCCTTGCTTTTCCTCTAATCTAGAGTCAGCTTGCCAATTCACACACAGATGTACAATTTGGGGATTTTAAATGAAATAAATTTAATCTATAGATCAATTCAAGGAAAACTGACAATCTGACCTGTGGATATATCACATCTTTGCATTTATTAATATTGCCTTTTATTAGACATATTTCTAAGTGCTTTATCTTTCCAATGCTTTTGTAAATCATAAAATTTTGATAATTGTATTATCTCACCATTGTGTCTGATTATAGATATACAAATGGTTTTATATAATGATATTACAAATAACATAGCTTAATTTACATATTCTAATAATGTATACATATTCTTTTATATTTGCAATGTATACAATCATATTTATGGTACATACTTACAGTTCTATTTATTCACTTTTAATTGTTATACCACTTTTTTCTGCATTATACTGCCTAAAATATTTCATGAAAATAGTGAAAATGGGAACTCTCTTATCTTATGTAGCATGACAGGGAGCTTCCAAAATTCTATTAACAAATGTAATGTTTAGAAGCATGTTGTTTATGAACAAGTTATGTTTTTTGTAGTTACTTTCTATCGCATTGACTTCTATTTCCTGTTTAGTAATTGTCTATAAAAATAGACATTGATTTCATCAGATGATTTTTATGACACTATTGGATGGATTTAATCAGTTTACCCTTGTCCTGCTAATGTGATAAAACACCTTGATTAATTTTCAAATGTTAAATTAATATTTTATTCCTGAGAAAATACAAATTTGTGACATCAGTTTTTATTTTATAAATTTTTGCATTTGATATGTTAATATTTTGTGTAGGGATTTGCACCTGTGGTTATTAATGAAATTGGCTTGTAATTTTCCGGAACTGTAACGTCACTGTAAAGTTGATTCCAAAGTTATACTTCTCTTACAAATTTTCCAAACTTTTTAATGTAGTTTTGCCTTCATTTGTTTCTAAATGGCTTTGTAGATATATTTCTGAAGGCATGTTCATCTCACCTTTACTCTCTGTAAATAATTCTTTGATAGTTATAAATTGTTCACATTATGTCTCTCTTCTTGTTTCACTTTTGCTAAATTATATTTTTAAAGAAACTTGTCTATTTCAAATAAATCATAATATTGAACATGCTATCCTCATAACAAGATAAAATTGACACTTCCTTTATCATTCAACCTATTTTTGTAGTTTTGAAAATAAATTTCTGTTCCAAACCATAATAAATTCTTTAACATTGGATACTGAATATTTAAATAATATTTTTACATTTGTTTTAAGTTTTAACTCATGTTTTTATCAATTATTTGGACTTTGCTGTTGGCCATGATTCTGTCAATGTGTTCTTTTAAAACATATTGTGGCTTTTCTTTCTTAAATTAATTATTTTCATCACTCTCTAAGGGGTCATTAATACATTTTCAGTATTTTGTTTTTGGATAAATACATGAGCATTCTACTTCCTGATTTCTTATACACATGGTGATACACCTCTCATGCTTCCCAAATGATATCCTGACAATATAGACATCTTTAGTGACAGGTTTTAACTCTAAAACATCTGTAAAAGTTGCTCAGTTTTCTCTAATGTATAATTGAGAGGAAAACATCTGATGTCATTCATATTTGTGTTTCTAAATTTAGAAAAACTTTTATTTAAAAAGTGCTGTTATATTTTGTTTCATTTTATTTTCTTCTTTATCTGTATTGTGTGGGGATTTGAATAATATTTTTTTCTTATAGTTGATTTGTGCATGGAAAATGACAAAACTAATGCTGCCCAGGTTTTTCTCTTTCCTATAGCATTTTCTTCCTATTATTTTATCTCCAATACAGTTTCATTAATGGTTAATACATTTATTCAAAGATAGAAGAGTTACTAAGTTTAGACTGAGAACAACTTAAAAAAGTGTGATAAAATATCCTGAGCTATTTCAAACAGTAGGAATTGCCCAGGACTCTGACATAGAGACAGGCATGTAGTATCAAATAAGTTATCTTTTAACTATTCTTCCTATCATGGCTGGTTTTTCATCACTCAAGAAATGCAAATTGTGTGTGAAACTTGTGTTCCGATCTGAGTGGTAGGAAATGTGGGATTTTAAGAATGGACTTAGGGTAAAATATAATGCCATTTTCTAGTAGCATGACCTTTCAGTGTTACTTTTCTGGGAGTGAATTTCCTCTCCTATAATCTGAGGAAATTAACATTATCCTCTTAATTTCTATCATGTCATGAGTAATAAATACATGTTGGCTTATTATTACTTTTATATTATTATTGACGGTGTTATTGTTATCAGCATCAGCATAACTATTGTAAAATTTACATCTACCGTTATGTAACTACATATGAAGACTTGATTAATAGATGGTTATCAATCCCAGATTTTGCTATGAACTACTATGGCTGGTTATATTGGTGCCTAAGCAAGTCATAGTTTTTGAAAGAGAAGCCAGTTAACATAAAGTTTTGCATCTTTAAAATTTTTATTTTTTGCAAGCAATGGGGAAAGGATTCCCTATTTAATAAATGGTGCTGGGAAAACTGGCTAGCCATATGTAGAAAGCTGAAACTGGATCCCTTCCTTACACCTTATACAAAAATTAATTCAAGATGGATTAAAGACTTAAATGTTAGACCTAAAACCATAAAAACCCTAGAAGAAAACCTAGGCAATACCATTCAGGACATAGGCATGGGCAAGGACTTCATGTCTAAAACTCCAAAAGCAATGGCAACAAAAGCCAAAATTGACAAATGGGATCTAATTAAACTAAAGAGCTTCTGCACAGCAAAGGAAACTACCATCAGAGTGAACAGGCAACCTACAAAATGGGAGAAAATTTTCGCAACCTACTCATCTGACAAAGGGCTAGTATCAAGAATCTACAATGAACTCCAACAAATTTACAAGAAAAAAACAAACAACCCCATCAAAAAGTGGGCAAAGGACATGAACAGACACTTCTCAAAAGAAGACATTTATGCAGCCAAAAAACACATGAAAAAATGCTCACCATCACTGGCCATCAGAGAAATGCAAATCAAAACCACAATGAGATACCATCTCACACCAGTTAGAATGGCAATCATTAAAAAGTCAGGAAACAACAGGTGCTGGAGAGGATGTGGAGAAATAGGAACACTTTTACACTGTTGGTGGGACTGTAAACTAGTTCAACCCTTGTGGAAGTCAGTGTGGCGATTCCTCAGGGATCTAGAACTAGAAATTCCATTTGACCCAGCCATCCCATTACTGGGTATATACCCAAAGGACTATAAATCATGCTGCTATAAAGACACATGCACACGTATGTTTATTGCGGCATTATTCACAATAGCAAAGACTTGGAACCAACCCAAATGTCCAACAATGATAGACTGGATTAAGAAAATGTGGCACATATACACCATGGAATACTATGCAGCCATAAAAAATGATGAGTTCACGTCCTTTGTAGGGACATGGATGAAATTGGAAATCATCATTCTCAGTAAACTATCGCAAGAACAAAAAACCAAACACCGCATATTCTCACTCATAGGTGAGAATTGAACAATGAGAACACATGGACACAGGAAGGGGAACATCACACTCTGGAGACTGTTGTGGGGTGGGGGTAGGGGGGAGGGATAGCATTAGGAGATATACCTAATGCTAGATGACGAGTTGGTGGGTGCAGCGCACCAGCATGGCACATGTATACATATGTAACTTACCTGCACGTTGCGCACATGTACCATAGAGCCTAAAGTATAATAATAATAATAATAATAATAATAATAATAATAATAAAAAAGAAAAAATAAAAAATAAATAAAAAAAAAAAAATTTTATTTTTTGTTGCACACTAGTTATTTAAACAAATATCAATGTGTTCTTTCATAAATGTAAAAACAATGTACATCCTTTATGTCCTTTGCTATTCTTCCACTTAGATTGTCTGGATGCCACATTTTAACTTCAAGAACTTTCATGCTCTGTCCAGAAGTGCTCTTCAGTACCAGGAAAACATCACTCCTAGACTCACCTATGTAATTTTTAGTGGGGTAAAGGGTACTTTCGTACCCTTCTACAAACCTTCTTCTGAATGATTAGTGAAAAGCTGCCCAACTGATGCTTCCAGACTCAAGATTTTCCTCCGACTTACAAAGCTCTTTTCATCCCTATCAGTTGCACTATTCACATGATCACGTTTACCTAATTCAGGAGTATTGCTTTAATATTCCATCTGGTCTCTCCACTTCTAATATCAGTTTATCCAAACCACTTTTCCACAATGATACCCTTGTACTTTTCTATAGTAATCCTACACCATGACTCCCTGTATTTTGCAGAGCAGGCAATACCTATCCAGTGCAGACAGTGCTGTAGATCCCTTACTTGTAGAGTTTCCAGGCTTGCTGCTAATACAAGAAGTATTCTTATAATCCTGTAGATAAGCAAATGTAAACACAGAGTAGTTAGGTTGCTTACACAGCTCATCAGGTGTAAATCTAAGGTGAAATCATGTTCTCACTTCAAAGGCAGCTCTTTTTCCCAGGTTATCAAGTTGCCTGCATTAAAGCCCACAACATTGCAAGTCTTGCATGAATTGGCTTCAACTCTTTTTTCTTCCAACTTTAATTTCATTCATTGACTTCATATTTTCTGTAGTTTATTGAAACTTATGACAACCCTTAATCAAGCCTTCAGAATTTCTTCCTCCATTACTCTATTATCATTACTTGATTTACCTTTTGCTGTCCCTCTTCATGATCCCTAAATTTTGGAATCCTTCCCATTAGGAGTATTTTAAACACTACTTCCTCCAGGAAAGAGTGACTGTTTTCCTTCTGAGAAGTAATTAGTAATTCTTATTGTTCCTTAGTACAGTGCTTTATAGTAACTTGTATTAGAATTATTTATAAACAAGTCTTTTCCCCCTACAACAAATTACACATTTCTCTCAAAATATAATTTATTTGTGCCTTTGCTTGGCAAATATCAGAGGAACTTACACCAAATGAAGGTTCAATAGGTTAAGTTTACTTGAAGTGCCTAAAGTAAAATATCACATTAGTGTTCATTGGCACTTAAAGGCAAGACATCCAATGTCAAATTTCTTTTCTTTTATGGTCCTCCTTTGAAAAAAGTTGTTATTGAATTTTTATATAAGTTTAAAGTAATTGACTTCAAAGACAACTAATAAAGTTAATAAGAGTTATGAAATAAATATCCTCTAAAATGTACTTTCCAGCTCTATTACTTAACATTGATACTGTTTTCTCTTATATCACTTTCCAGAAGAGAGTCAGTGAACCCATGATTATTTAAGAGTTGATTATAAGTTTGTAAATTATCCAGGCCATTGACTTCTTCTCCTTCCTTCTGCTAAATGACTTTTGCCCATTTTTTCCCTTCATTAGCACAGAGAAATTTAAAAACATGTAATTCAACTCATTCAATTTTGCTTTCTGTTATGGAATAAATAACAGAGGACAGATTTCAATTATCTGTCAAAAACAATGCTTATAAATTACCTGGGAATTTTTAATGTTCAATCTCTGTAATTAATACAGTTAATTGACAGTTAACTCTACATTTGATATTTAAGAATAAATCAACCTTCTTTATTGCCTCTCCAGCAGGAATATTGTTTATTTGGATAGTGGTTATTTGCAGGATTAGTCAACATTCATGGGTCAAAAGCTCTGTAAATTATTGTGATGTTCTTAACTAAGTAAAAACCAGAAATATGAAAGCTGTAGCCAACCACAGTATCCCTCCTTAGTTACAGGGCCTTACCTTAACAACTAAAGCGGCTGTCTTCCTAGGCACATCTCATAGTAAAATAAATATTACTATGACAAAATCTCATTGTGAATACAAGTTTCATTAGGAATGTGGTATGAGTTATACACTGTCTATTCCAAAGAGTATGTAGTGAACACTGGAAAGAATTAGAATGTTGACAATTCAAAATGAACATGAGAGGGGAAGAGAAAGGGACAATCCAAAGAGTTGCCTCAGTAAGTCTTTTAATGTTCAACTTACACTGTTTTCTATGATACCACTCATAAAGCAAATAAACATATTAATTTAAATTTATCTATTTAAAATTTTGTTTGATTCATCAATTAAAAATTAATGTTTAAAATTAATAAAACATAATTTATTTAAATTAAGACAAATAAATAAGCTAAAGGATATGAGGCCTAGTATACAAGGAAACAACCTCAAAGAAGTACTGTCCTTGGGACCAAGGATAGGTCAGTGGCATTAAAGGAAGAATGAAATGATGGACATTTGTTCCCGCTATTTCTGGGATTGATGTGATCCCACTTTTTAAAATAAAAGTAGTTCCCCACAAAAAGGCAACATTTCTGACCAGTGTTAATATCAGACATGGTTTGTGATTTTACTGCAATGTAGGTACTTAATCAATATGCAGAGACCTATACAAAATGTGAAGAAATGAGCCATTTCTCAAAATACATAAAAATGCAGCAAGAAAGAGCCCATCCAAATATGCAATTAAATATGATTTAAAACTTCCGTAAAAATTATGGTATAAATTAGAAGAAGGCATAAAAAAGAGATTAAGGTAAAAAATACATTTGGGGAAAGAATTAGAAGAATATTTGTATACTGTACTTGAAAACTGTATTTTTGCCTGAACTGCTAACAGTAAATTCATGTTATTACTGGGACCTCCTCTTCCCTCTAGCAGGGTTGTCAATTAAGGAATTCTTCTTCTGCCAAAGAGAGGTCAATAGAGCCATACTAGTGAATCAGAGTTCTAAATGTATATGCCTTAATAGAACCAATCAAAATTCTTAATCTAGAATTTAAACTGCTCACCTTTTAAGAAAACATTTTATTTTATTTTTAGGCATTAAGATCCGTGGAAGCCTGAACTCTTTACTGCCTTCTTTGCTAGCAAATAGAAGAAGCCTGCCCAGAAATCAGGAAGCTTAATTTTCTTTTCTTTTTTTTTTTTTTTTTTTTTTTTTGAGACAGAGTCTCGCTCTGTCACCCAGGCTAGAGTGCAGTGGTGCAATCTCAGCTCACTGCAAGCCCCGCCTCCTGGGTTCACGCCCTTCTCCTGCCTCAGCCTCCGCAGTAGCTAGGACTACAGGCTCCCGCCACCACGCCCGGCTAATTTCTTTTTTGTATTTTTAGTAGAGACGGGGTTTCACTGTGTTAGCCAGGATGGTCTCGATCTCCTGATCTGCCCACCTTGGCCTCCCAAAGTGCTGAGATTACAGGTATGAGCCACTGTGCCAGGCCAGGAAGCTTGATTTTCAATGACATGAGTCTAATCTTAGATAAAGAGTACTAGGCGCACCCTTGAACTTACCAGTCATATGAGCCCATATATTTCCTTACTGATTAACTTGCTTTGAGGGAGTTTCCCATTATATAGCCAAAATACAGGTATCTGTGCATGTTTGAAGAGGAATGGCAAAAGTAGCTAAAGTTGGTATAATTGCTTATGCACATTAATGGGTTAAAACGCACAGTGGGAAATCTTGAAGAATAAATAATGCAATTTAGAGAAAATTATGTAGAAGTTGGGAAATATATTGAGTGTAAGTACAGCAGACATATTATTATACAAATTTTTAAGATATGAAAACATAAAAATAATGTAAGACCCATCAATAATGTTATCTAAAAACATTGTTGACATACATTAATGTATATCTCTATATACCCATTCATATAATTAACCACATTTCTCTTTGGAGAGATTTAAAAAGCCTTCGGGTTTACACCATTAAAAGTATAAGTGTAATCAACGTACTTTATATTCTTTTCTCTTAATTTCCTGAAAGTTGATTCCTAAAAGAGAAATTGCTAATCAAGTGTAAATATTCCTTCAATTTACAGTTTAATAGATGACAATAATAGAGCATTATTATAGTGTTAATTGAAGAAATTTTCTCATTTCTTCACATTTTGTATAGGTCTCTGCATATTGATTAAGTACCTACATTGCTCACGTCTGTAATGCCAGCACTTTGGGAGGCTGAGGCGGGTGGATCACTTTGAGGTCAGGAGCTCGAGACCAGCGTGGCCAACATGGTGAAACCCTGTCTCTACTAAAAATACAAAAATTAGCCAGGCGTGGTGGTGGGCGACTGTAGTCCCCAGCTTCTCAGGAGGCTGAGGCAGGAGAATCACTTGAACCCGGTAGACAGAGGTTGCAGTGAGTCCAGATCACACCACTGCACTCCAGCCTGAACGACAGAGCGAGACTCTGTCTCAACAACAACAACAACAAAATTACTATTGAAGTTAAATATTTCGGTATATTTACTGGATATTTATTTCTTTCATCGTCGGACCATGTTTTTTCTTCTAGATGGTATTTTTCCTTTTTGTCTAGATTGTATTTTTTTCTCTTTGTGTGAATAATCCTTTAATGTATTAAAGATATTGACTTTTGGTCTATTATATGTAAAGTAAATATTTTCTGCAAGGTTTCCTTTGGCATTTAATTTTATTTACAATTATTTTTATATATAATTTTATTTTAACTTGTTATGTTACAGTGCGTGAGCAAAAAGACCAACCAAAAAATGAAAAGACAAAGAAAAGTAAATTTTTTGATGTTTAAAGAAGAGAAAGAGGAAAATGACCTGAAGTAACATCAAGCTATCTTGGGGTATCAGGGAATGGAGAGATGACAAGATGATTAAAGCGGAAAGAAACTGAGGCAGTACATGAGAGTCATGACTATTCTGAAGTAAATACAACTTTTTTTTTTAATTTGGAGCAATATGTAAAGAATATAATTGGATTACTTTTGCAAGAGGAAGTATTTTCCTTTTGTGTCACTTTTCCGTGCCATAGTGAAATCTTATAATTTGATGTTGCATCAGTATCCATTTTGAATACCAGTTTAACTTTCTCATACTAGAAGCAAGGCTCAGTCATGCTTGACACAGTTTCCAATTCTATACCTTACCCAAGTAGCTCAAGCCAGTGGCCAGAGATAACTCAGATCCATCTCTTCTGCCTAGCCTAGTAGACTGGGCTCCTAGCCTAGTAGTCTGCCCTCCTGACTCATGCCCACCTTGCCCAGTATCTGTAAGTAAAAAAATCTTTGGAGTTGTTTTCTATTACGGCAGTGTATTGAATTTGTACCTTCCATCTGCCCTAAGGGAGAATAAAAGGTTGGACTCACAGTGCCAGAGCAATGGTCAGTCTGGCATAAACTAGACATGGGCCAAAGGAGCCACAAGGGCATCTCCCAGTATAAGCAGTTATCTCATGTGAGGGATCCCCTGGTTACTGGTTGGTTCTGGCCCCTTTCTTTAGAGGAAATTCTGAGGCATTTGCCCACAAACTTAGAGTGACCCAAGCTCTGTTCCCTCATCTATACTGCCAGTTGCCACTTCTGTCTGTTTCTGCTTGACCCTTCATTTCTGCCTTGTGCAACTCAGGAAGGAAGTCTGCCCTCCTGACTCATGCCCACCTTGCCCAGGATCTGTAAGTAAAAAAATCTTTGGAGTTGTTTTCTATTATGGCAGTGTATTGAATTTGTACCTTCCATCTGCCCTAAGGGAGAATAAAAGGTTGGACTCACAGTGCCAGAGCAATGGTCAGTCTGGCATAAACTAGACATGGGCCAAAGGAGCCACAAGGGCATCTCCCAGTATAAGCAGTTATCTCATGTGAGGGATCCCCTGGTTACTGGTTGGACAACTAGTCACCAGGTCAAAGAAGTACCCTGTAAAAATACCCATGTCCAGTTCCCCTTCATTTTCCATTAGGACAGGGTTGCTAGCCACTCTGGTCCTGGAACGCTTATTTAGCTGGGTGCTCTCAAAATACCTCTCCCCTACTTTCTTCCTCCTTCTCTTCTTCTACCTCTTCTCCTTCTCCTGGCTAATCCCCTTCTAATTCCTCCCCGTTTTCCTTTTGTTTCCCCTTTATTCATCCTTCCTTCATCTTCGCCCTAAAGACCTTTGTATCCTCTGTTGCCACAACTCTAAAAACAGATGCTCTATATTAGGATTTAATGGATATGTTGGTTTGTGGTCTGTTATAGAAGTATCATATATCTGATGTCTTTCTCTAACTTCTGGATTACATGAAGAAGAGAATTTTAAAATCCTGTTTTCTTATGCAGGTAGATGTAGACCCTTGACAATTTTTCTCTTAATTCATTACTCCCATTAAAGCCTTGGTCATTTTCACACAAATCTTCTTGCCTTTTTTCTGTTCCAACAAACTTTCTTATTTTTTAATTGTCCCTAATGTATATGTTGGCACAAGCCACTCTATTAGATACTTTAAAAGTATATTTATAGAAGTTTATTCTTCCAGAGACTTTCAATACAGAATAACCCAATTAAAGACAATATATCTAATGTCATTCTATCTGACAAGATTTTAGATGTTGCTCACAGACGGTAAAAGATCTGATATGGTTCCAAAGTAAATTTATTAAATATCTCCCAGAAAATTTACATTCCTCTGCTTTTGCACACTTCAGTTTATGTCATTTAGAGTTGCTGTATATATTTCATTAGGGATGCTAATTGATCTCAACACATTATTTATAGAAAATACCTTTAGCCTACAAAGTTCCGTTATGTTAATACTTAAGATGTTACTTGCATTGTTTATAGCATCTTAACAGGTACAAACCAAAAAAGAAATCTAATTTATGTTTCCCTAAATCTTTTCTTAGGCTCACTTAATTCTTAATTTTTACAGGAGTATTGTAATATTTCACAGCAGAGGTAACTTCCCAGAATATTATATATAAGGAGTATTCTTTTTCTGATGTTGTAAATGTTGTCTTGATAGAACTTCTGTTACTACCATTTTAAACATTTTCAGAGCATAATTGATTTTACTGTCAAAAATGTTTTCATGGCAATTGACATATCTCAGCCTCAAAAGAATGATATACACTTTCAAAAATGAGAAGGATTTGGCTCCAATCATAAAGGCATTTAGACGTAAGTTGTCTGATTCATGATGGGATTTTAGGAGTTATTTAGTTCTCAGTTTTCATGCCAGTAAAAGTGGGAGGGATGAGGAAAAGGTGATATTCATTAAGACACACAAGCTCCTTATCCTAAAAATCCATTAGTACTGGAATTAGGTTTGTATACAGTCCTGCCATTTTAATGTATACATACCGCATTCCAGTTAAATTAGAAATGTAAAATTTTGGCAAATTCCTTTTGTAATCCAAGCTTAAGTTTCATTGTTTAAAAATATTAATAATGTCCTCCATCTCTTAAAGGGATATATTAAATATTAAATGAATAATACCCATAAAGAACTCAACACAATGCCTGACCTATGGTAAATTTATAAGTGATAGCTATCATTAATATTTTTATTCTATATTATTTAACCTATACAATAAATGAAAAAATATTACCATATTATTGATTACCTTTATCTGTCCTGAATCCTTTAAATAGGAGTTCATTAATGTATAATTGTTAGATAATCCCAGCTGCTTAAACATCTTCAAGAGATGTCTAACATTACTACAAATTCTAAACTGTGTAAAACTGGACTATGTTCTAGTATCTTCCTTTTCAAGTTGTACATCAACAACCTAATAGACAATTAGCTTAATTGGCATTGTATAGAAAATAATAACATAAACATTGTTTATACTGATGTAGTTTTAATATCTTGACCTAGAGGCAGACTTATACATCAGATCAACTTGCTGGCTATAGGAAGAGTTTGGTGATGCTCTCCAACATTTAAAATTTAAAAACATAAAAATTATGTTCTACAGGTAAATTTCTTCACAGTAGTCAAGTGAACATTTTAAAATTCATTCATTTTAGTGGGGCCCGAATTTCTCTAAAAAATACCCTGGTTGACAATGTGTATCTTTTTAGATCAAATCATCTCTTTTATATTAAACAATGCAACTTGGCATCCCAACTTGCTACATTCACAAGCTGTTATGAAGCCACTATTAGAAGAAAATATAGAACCTACTTTTGAGTGAGCTTAAGGTCACATCTCTACATATAAAAAAAGATTTGTCATGAGGGAAAGACAGAAATTGAATTTCTAAACTTGTACAACAAATATCACGTAGACCTTTTGTGCAGATATAACTTTCTTAATCAACAGTAGGTTTATTAATATCAGGACATTGACACCATTAATATTAAGTAGTCTCACAGTTATGAGCCATCTGCTGAAGCCATTTGGCTCAGAGAAACAGCCACAAATGTATGAATATTTTTTCTTTCAATTTTTACTAAGCTCTTTCCCTCTGTATAGAACAGTATCAGAAGCAATGTACTTAAAATGTGTGCCATTAAAATACTTAATGTTTATAATGCAGCATTATTAATAATACGGCAGGGAAAGGGCACAAAAGTTTATCAAGAGTTTCCTATTAGCTATTTCTCTGTTGGGTACCTTTTGCCTAGTCTCTCCCACTTAATATTCATGACTCCCCTTTGAGATAGACAGCAGTTTACTCACGTTATTATTGAAATCCTCATAGATTAATAACCAGCTCAGGACAAAGTTCTAGGATCTCAATTCTTCTTACTCCAATCATGTGATTCTTATGATATATAATAATACTTTAAGAATCCATCAAAATAATGTGTGCATTTAATGCATTTGCCTATTTATGGTGTGAACATTTAAAACATATTTTTGCCAGGCGTGGTGGCTCACGCCTGTAATCCCAGCACTTTGGGAGGCTGAGGCAGGTGGATCACCTGAGGTCAGGAGCTCAAGAGCAGCCTGGCCAACACAGCAAAACCTCGTCTTGACTGAAAAATAGCAAAATTACCTGGGCATGGTGGCAGGTGCCTGTAGTCCCAGCTGCTAGAAAGGCTGAGGAAGCAGGAGAATCACTTGAATTGGGGAGATAGAGTTTGTAGTGAGCCAACGTCACACCACTGCACTCCAGCCTAGACAACAGAGCAGGGCTCTGGAAAAAAAAAAAAAAAAAACAACAACAACAACAAAAAAACCCAGCATATTTTGATCTGGAGAAATATTTCAAACATATTTAAGATCTAAACTATTGTATTGGATTCAATCCCTAGCAACTAACTCAGACTACATTGTTGGATGACCAATTTTTTTTTTATTTCTTAAAATCTTCTGTTTCCCAGCACTGTTGTTCTCCCAGTTCTCTGTCTTCTGCTGGATTCCCACCATTCACGGTGATTTTTTTCACGTTTTGCTTAGACTCTGAGGAATGAAATACTTCCCTTGGCTGGTTACCTTCTCTAGGAGGGAACACATGATGGACCATAGGCCATTCATCATTCAATATTTAGGAAACATATCTTTTATCTGCATATAATAGGATATTTTGCTGCTATTCATTGAGGTGGATCTACAAAAATAACAAGAACAGTGTGCTTCCATCTATAAGGAAACAAGCCTTGTTCAACATTCAGATATACATGTTGGCAATATGTTTGTAGAAATTTTGCCTTATAACCTTTCTTATTTTGGATCTACAGGATTTTTCTACTTCCTATTATGGCCTGGAATAGAATGTGGGGAGCAATTTTTTCTAATGCATTGGAGAAATACTTTTTCTGAAAATGAACTAGTTAGGAATATTGTGCTAGTCAAGAGAACTTGGAGGTAATTAATCCTAAATCATCAGAGTTTTTCAAAGCTATTTATGTCATCAAGTATTAAAAAGTGTTTGACAGTATAATTTATCACATTGATATCTAAACTGGAAAAACTTTATATAGCTTATGGAGTTGGCATTTAAAATTTCACAGAATTTTTTTGTGACAGGCTTTGATAATACAATTTGTTATCAAGTATGAAGCAGCAGAAAAGTCTTAAAATTAAGAAGCACCAACAGTGTAACTGCTGAGAAAATGGGGAAGAATGAGTGTTACATCGTATGATTTTCCTGCCTTCTCATCCCTAACACTTTCATACTAAATCAAGTGATAATTCCACTAAGGAGGGATGGGTAAATTACAAAAAGGCTGAATTGCCTTTTTTCTCCTAGCCAATGAATATATAAATATATAAATATATATATAAATATATATAAATATATAAAAATATATATATGAATATATATAAATATATATAAATATATATATGAATATATAAATATATATAAATATATATGAATATATATAAATATATAAAAATATATATAAATATATATATGAATATATAAAAATATATATATGAATATATATATGAATATATATAAATATATATATGAATATATATGAATATATATATGAATATATATGAATATATATGAATATATATATGAATATATATGAATATATATATGAATATATATGAATATATATATGAATATATATGAATATATATATGAATATATATATGAATATATATGAATATATATATGAATATATATATGAATATATATATGAATATATATGAATATATATATGAATATATATATGAATATATATGAATATATATATGAATATATATATGAATATATATATGAATATATATGAATATATATATGAATATATATATGAATATATATATGAATATATATATGAATATATATGAATATATATATGAATATATAAATATGAATATATACATGAATATATATGAATATATAAATATGAATATATATATGAATATATATGAATATATAAATATGAATATATATATGAATATATAAATATAAATATATATGAATATATATAAATATATATAAATATATATAAATATATAAAAATATATAAATATATATATAAATATATAAATATATATATAAATATATAAATATATATATAAATATATAAATATATATATAAATATATAAATATATATAAATATATAAATATATATATATAGTTTTCTGCTAAAAGCACTTAGAAAAATGGGGATCTTTTTCATATGGAGGAAGAACTATTATAGACTTTTATACTATCTATCCAATGGGGCTGCCTTTGTAGAATAGAACGAGATGATGGCTTGGACTTTTTAGGGAACCAATAGTTGGTGAAGCAAAAAGCTCTGAAACCCCTGCCAAGTCTAGCACTGAACTGTGCTTTGACAACCATAGAGCAGAGGAGTTGTAAGTTCTTTCCTGTTGCAATACTTTGCAAATGTCAAAATAGTCCATTATGCAAGCCTGCCAATCTTCCTCAAAGCTCTCTATTCAGTTTAAGGGAAGAACATAGATGGTAATCAAATGTCTTTGATTCAAACAGTATTACAGCTGACACATGAAAAGATTCAAAGAAAAGAGAAAATAAACAGATTTCACAACTTCCATATTCTTAACGAGAAAGACTCATTGCTCAATTGAATGAAAATTTCCTATAGCCTTGACAGCCAGACTTTGAAATAGTCACTAAGCATTTTTGTACAGTCTTTTAAAATACAAGTGTGCAATTAAAATGTATACAATTAGAAGTATGAATGTAACTTCAGTTTTCTAGTACTTATTAGTACATTGTAAAGTATATCATCATAGAGGGCCACAGAGGACATGAAGAGTCACAGAGAGAGGTTGTATAGCATGGTGGTTAAGATTGTGGGTTCAGGAATCAGACCTGCTAGATTTAAATCCCAGCTCTACAGCCAAATATGAAACCTTGGTCAATCTATTGAGCACTTCTTTTCCTCAATTTCCATATCTCTCTCTCATCTAATCGTTTTGAGAAGTAAATGTATATTGTGGAGCTGGGAAGATGGCACAGTAGGAAGCTCCAAAAATCTGTCTCCATATCTGAATAATAATTACACTGGAAAAATCTGTCTCATATAATTTTTTGTAACTCTGGATTCTGTTGAAGACTTGTAACTTCCAGGGAAAGACTTGGACAGCAAATTGTGGTTAATTTTATGACAGGCAGCTGTGCATGAGTGCTGAGAGCAGTTAACTAAAAGGTTGTAGGAGCCAGGGTAAGCAAAAAAAAATAATGTGTTCTCCAAATATCAAGGATCTGTGCTGTGGTTGCTTATTGTTGCATTTGATCACAGAGACGCCAACAAAGTTGTGAGTGGCCATTGCTTTTGCACATCCCTCCATTGTTAAAGCCCCTCCCTTCTGCTAACATTACTTCCAGGAGATTTAAAGGGCCAGCACTCTTCTCTACTTTCATTATTCTCTTTGTTTCCTTTTAGAGCACCATACATTAAAGATTGGGCCATCAGAAAGCAATTGCGTATAAGGGGAAAAAAATTAAAAGTGATAATGCATGTCCAGGGAAAGATTCATGCTCAGAAAAGACCTTGAGAATACCTGAAGTTTAGATGTCAGTCTAATTCTGAGCACAGAGAAGACTGCAACAATTAAGAACAAAAGAAAACAATAAACAAAAAAGAATAACAAAAAATAGCAATCTTGAGAAAGGAGTAAAATACGATTTCCAGAATTATCAGATGATTTGATTCAAATGCCCCATTTTCAACAAAAAATTATAAAGCATATCAAGAAAGAGGGAAATATGGCCCATTCAAAGGAAAAAAATAAGTCAACAGATACCAGCCATGAAAAAGACCTGATTGTAGATCTTCTAGACAATGACTTTAAAATGTCTTAAAGTTGCTTCAAGAATCAAAGAAATATGTGCACAAAGTTCAGAGAAAAATGTATTAGCAAAATAGAAATGTCAATAAAGAAATAAAAAAAGGACCAAAAAGAGCTGAAAACACAATAAATGAAATAAAAAATTGACTAAGGAGATTCAAAGACAGATTTCAGCAGGCTGAATAAAGAATCAGTGAAACTGAAGATAGGACAATTGAAATCATCAAGTCTGAGAAACAGAAAGAAAAAAGATTGAAGGAAAGTGAACAGAGCCTAAGAAACTTGTGGGGTACCATTAAGCAAATCAACATGTGCATTATGGTAGTTCCAGAAGGAAAGAGAGATAAAAGAAAAGAGAATATTTGGAAAAATAATGGCTGAAAACTTCTCAAATTTGATAAAATACATGAATATAAACACCAAAAAAGCTCAATGAACTCCAAGTAAGATGAACTCAGAGATCCACAAGGAACATTACAAACTCTTTAAAGCCAAACACAAAGAGAGAATTTGAAAGCTTCATGAGAGAAATGACTTGTAACATAAAAGGGCCATATTTTCCTCTTTCTTGGTATGATTTGTAATTTTTTGTTGAAAACTGGACATTTAAATCAAATAATCTGGTAATTCTAGAAATCATATTTTCCCCCTTCCTAAGGTTTGCTGTTTTTTGTTATTTTTGTTTGTTTGTTTATTGCTTTCTATTTTTCTTAATTGTTAAAGTCTTCTCTGTGCTCAGGATCAGACTGACATCTAAACTTAAGGTATTATCAGGTTTTTTTCTGAGCCTGAACTTTTCCCTTTTAATTTTTTTTCCTATATATGCAGTTGCTTTCTGAATGGCCCAATCTTTAATGTCTTGTGCACAAAAAAGAATAAAAGAGAATAATGGAAGTAGGGAAGAGTACTGGCTCTCTAAATCTCCTGAAATTAATGTTAGCAGAAGGGAGGGGCTTTAACAACGGAGGGATGTGCAAAAGCAATAACCACCTACATCTTTGTTGGCACCTCTGTGATCGAATGCAGCAATAAGTTTATCAGAAGATTCCTCATCAGAAACTTCAGGTGCAAGAAGTCGGTGGACCTATATATTAAAAGGGCCAAAACAAAACAAAACAAAAACTGTCAAACAAGAATTTGATATCTGGCAAAACTGTCCTTCAAAACTGAGGGAGCACTTAGACATCCTCAGATAAAGAAAATCTGAGGAAGTCTATTACTCTGAGACTTATAACGCCAGGAATTCTCAAGGGCATCTTGGAGGGTGAAATGAAAGAAGACTATGCAATAACTCAAAGCCATATAAAGAAATAAATGTCTCAATAAAGGGAAATATATGGCAATTATAAAAGCTAGCATTATTCCAACAAAGGCTTATAACTCTACTTTTTTAATGTACATGACTTAAGAAACAAATACATTTTAAAAAATATTTTCTTGTCTAACAGCTAGTATTAATACAACTTTAATTAGAACTCCACATGTTTTTCTACATAATTCAAATGACTTTTAAAATACTTATTACTTTGTTTTTGGGCACACAGTCTCTAAAGGCATAATTTTATGATATCAACAGCTGAAAGGGTTGGGACAGATAAACAGTATTTACATGTTATTTGAATTAATCTGACATAAATTTATGCAGGTAAATATAATCCTTATGGTAACAACAAGGAAAATAGCTACAGAATATACAAAAAGGAAAATGAGAAAGAAATGCAAACAGTTCACTACAAAAATTTCAGATAAATACAAAATTTGTAATGTAGGAAATGAAAGCCAAAAACCTACAAGATATTTAGAAACAGAGAGCTATGACAGAAGTCTCTTTTTATCAGTAATTGCTTTAAATGTAAATGTATTAAATTATCTAATCAAAAGACAGGGATATGCATAATGGATTAAAGAAAACGCATAATCCAACTACATGCTGTTTACCAGAGACTAATTTGAGAGCCAAAAACACAAATAGATTGAAAGCAAAAAGGATGGAAAAAGATATTTCAGGCAAATAGTAAAAAAAAATAGATCAGGAGCAGCTATACTAATATCGAAAATAAACTTTGATATTTACTGTATCAAAGTATATCAGCTATACTAATAAAATAAACTTTAAATCAAAAAAATGTACAAGTGATGAATTAAATATTGCATATTAATAAAAGATTCAATACAGCAACAATACACACCAGTTAGAATGGCAATCATTAAAAAGTCAGGAAACAACAGGTGCTGGAGAGGATGTGGAGAAATAGGAACACTTTTACACTGTTAGTGGGACTGTAAACTAGTTCAACCATTGTGGAAGTCAGTGTGGCGATTCCTCAGGGATCTAGAACTAGAAATACCATTTGACCCAGCCATCCCATTATTGGGTATATACCCAAACGACTATAAATCATGCTGCTATAAAGACACATGCACACGTATGTTTATTGCGGCACTATTCACAATAGCAAAGACTTGGAACCAACCTAAATGTCCAACAATGATAGACTGGATTAAGAAAATGTGGCACATATACACCATGGAATACTATGCAGCCATAAAAAATGATGAGTTCATGTCCTTTGTAGGGACATGGATGAAATTGGAAATCATCATTCTCAGTAAACTATCACAAGGACAAAAAACCAAACACCGCATGTTCTCACTCATAAATGGGAATTGAACAATGAGAACACATGGACACAGGAAGGGGAACATCACACTCTGGGGACTGTTGTGGGGTGGGGGGAGCAGGGAGGGATAGCATTAGGAGATATACCTAATGCTAAATGATGAGTTAATGGGTGCAGCACACCAGCATGGCACATGTATACGTATGTAACTAACCTGCACATTGTGCACACGTACCCTAAAACTTAAAGTATAATAAAAAAAATAAAATAAATAAAATAAAATTACTCAAAGCTTAAAATAATAATAATAATAATGATTATAACACAATTATAATTATATATTATAATAAGCAATAAATACAATTATAATAATCACATTTACATGCCTAATCACAGATTATCAAAATACATGAAGCAAAAACTGACAAAACTGAAGAGAGAAATAGACAGGTAAACAATAGTATTTGGAGACTTCAATACCCTCCTCTCACTGAAGTATAAAACAATCAGACAAAAATAAGGAAATAGAAGACTTAAATAATGCAACAGACCAACTAAATCTAACAGAGATATACAGAACATTCTACCCATGAACAATGGCATACACATTTTTCTCAAGTAAACATGGAACATCTTCCAGAATAGACCATATGTTAGGCCTGAAATTATGTCTTAATAGATTAAAATGTAGATATGATATTTTATGACCACAATGAGATGAAGTTAGAAGTCAATAACAGAAAAAATGGAAAATTCACAAATTATTAAAAATGAAACAACATATTTTAAAACAATTAATGAAATAAGAAATTACAAGGGAAATTAGAAAATTCTTAGAGAAAAATGAAAACAAAAACAGAATATATCAAAATTTATGGAAGCACTAAAACCAGTGTTAAGGGGGAATTCTGTGGCTATAAATGGTAACATTAAAAAACAAGAAAGATCCCAGGTCAATAACCTAACTTAACAATTTAAGGAATTAGAAAAAGAAGAGCAAACTAAATCCAAAGCAAGCTGGAGTAAGAAAAAATCAGAGATTAGAGCAAATATTTTAAAAATGGGGAATAGAAAATCAATTTAAAGATTAATGAAACAAAAAGGTAATTTTTTAAAAATACCAAGAAAATTGATAAAATTTTAGCTAGACGTACAAAGAAAAAAACAAAATCCTATTAACAACATCAGAAAAGAAAGGAGATATTTCTACCGATTCTACAGGAATAAAAAGTATTATTTAAAAAGTACTATGAATAATTGTGCACCAACAAATTAGATAGCCTAGATGAAACAAAAAATTTCTAGAAGTGCAATACCTACGAAGACTAAATTACAAGGAAATGGAAAATCTGAATATACCTGCAATTGGTAAGGAGATTGAATCAACAATCAAAGATTTTTAGGCAAAGTCCTAGATGTGATAGTTTCACTGGTGATTCTACCAGACATTTAAAGAATCAAACCAGTCCATCTCAAACTTTTCCAAAAATTGAATAGGCGGTAATACTTCCAAACTCATTCTATAAGGCCAACATTATCTTAATACCAGTCAGATGAAATTACTACAAGAAAAGAAAACTACGGATCAATTTTCCTTATGAGCATTTACATAAAATTTCTCAACAAAAAAACAGAAAATCAAATTCAACAGCATATTGAAAGTTTTACACAATGAGCGAGTGGAATTTATTCCTGGAATGCAAGGATAATTCAACATACAAAAATTGATCAATGTAATATACAATATTAATGGAATAAAGAAAAAACATAATTATTTCAATTGACACAGAAAAAGCTTTCAAGAAAATTCAACATCCTTTCATGATAAAAATTCTCAACAAAATAAGAATGGACTGAAATATCTCAACATAATTAAAGGCATATGTTAAAAACCTGCAGTAAACATCACAACAGTAAAAGACTAAAAGTTTTTCCCCCAAGATGAAGACCCCGACAAGGATAACCACTTTTACCATTTTTAGTCAACATAGTTATTACTTGACATTCTAGCCAGAGCAATCAGACGAGAAAAACATATAAAAGGCAAACAAATTACAAAGGAAGAAGTAAAATTATCACCATTCACAGAGTATATAAACGTATATGTCCACACACAAAAAAAACTTGAAAAGCTAATAAATAAATTTGGCAAAATAGTAGGATGCAAAACAAACAAGTGAAAATCAGTTGCATTTCTATATGCTGACAATGAACAATCTGAAAGAGAAATTATTAAACAATTTTATTTACAATAATATCAAAAACTGTAAAATATTTGACAATTAAAGAGGTAAAAGACTTGCACGATGAAAACTACAATACATTGCTGAAAGAAATAAATGAAAACATAAATGGAAACACATTTTATGTTCATGAATTAGAAGACGTAATATTAGTAAGATAGCAGTGCTACTCAAAGCCATCTATAGATTCAATGTAATCTCTACACAAATCTCAATGATGTTTTTTGTAGAAATAAAAAAAAAAAATCCTTAAATTCAAGTGGAATCTCAAGGGATGCCAAATATCCAAATCAATTTTGAAAAAGAAGTGTGGAAAACTCATACTTCCAGATTTTATAACTTACTACAAATCCACAGTAATCAATACAGTGTGGTACTTCATAGAGACAGACATACAGACAGATGGAATAGAATAGAAAGCTCAGAAATAAAGCCTCATTATATATGGTCAAACAATCTTTAGCAAGACTGCCAACCATGCAATAGGGAAAAGGCAGTCTTTTCAAAAAATAGTGCTGTGAAAATCAGATATGCTCATACAAAAGAATGAAGATAGATCTTTACCTAAAGCCATATACAAGAATTAACTCAAAATAGATCAAAAGTATATATGTAAGACCTAAAACTAAAAAAAAACTTATTAGAAAATATAGGGCAAAAGCTTTACTACATTAGATTTGTCAGTACTTTCTTAGATATGATACGGAAGGCACAGATAATACAAGAAAAAAGAGACAAATTTTTTCTTATAAAATTTTTTAAAATTGTGCATCTGTGTTAATCTGTTTTATGTTGTTATAAAGAAATAGCTGAGGCTGGGAAATTTATAAAGATGAGAGGTTTATTTCACTCACAGTTTTGCAGGCTGTACAAGAAGTATGGCACCAGCATTTGCTTCTAGTGAGGCCTCAGGAAACTTTCAATCATGGCAGAAGGCAAATGGGGAACAGGCACATCACATAGCAAGAGAGACGGAGCAAAAGGGAGATGCCAGGTTCTTTTAAATAACCAGCTCTTACATGAACTTATAGAGTGGAAACTCACTCATTACTGTGGAGAGGGCACTAAGTCTTTCATGAGGGATAGATCCCCATGGCCCAGCCACATCCAGTCTGGCCTCATTTCCAACATTAGGGGTTACATTTCAACATGAGATTTTGGGGGGACAAATGTCCAAAGTATAACAGTGAGAGGTGAAGCCAGTGGGGCTTCTGGGTTGGGTGGGGACTTGGAAAACTTTTCTGTCTAGCTAGAGAATTATAAATGCACCAATCAGCACTCTGTGTCTAGCTAAAGGATTGTAAATGCACCAATCAGCACTCTGTAAAAACACACCAATCAGCACTCTGTAAAAACCCACCAATCAGCACTCTGTGTCTAGCTAAAGGATTGTAAATGCACCAATCAGCACTCTGTAAAAAACACAGCAATCAGCATTCTGTATCTAGCTAAAGGATTGTAAATGCACCAATCAGCACTCTGTAAGAACGCAGCAATCAGCACTCTGTGTCTAGCTAAAGGATTGTAAATGCACCAATCAGCACTCTGTAAAATGGACCAGTCAGTGCTCTGTAAAATGGACCAATCAGCAGGATGTAGGCAGGGCCGAATAAGGGAATAATAACTGGCCACCTGAGCCAGTGGCAGGAACCCGCTGGGGTGTCCTTCTATGCTGTGGAAGCTTTGTTCTTTTTCTCTTCACAGTAACTCTTGCTGCTGCTCACTCTTTGGGTCCACACTACCTTTATGAGCTGTAACACTCACCGCGAGGGTCTGCGGCTTCATTACTGAAGTCAGCAAGACCATGAACCCACTGGGAGGAACAAACAACTCTGGACGCGCCACCCTAAAGAGCTGTAACACTCACTGCGAAGGTCTGCAGCTTCATTCTTGAAGTCAGCAAGACCATGAACTCACCGGAAGGAAGAAACTCTGGACACATCTGAAGGAACAAACTCCGGAAACACCATCTATAAGAAGTGTAACACTCACCACGAAAGTCCACGGCTTTATTCTTGAAGTCAGTGAGACCAAGAACCCACAGGAGTGAATCAATTCCGGACACAACAGCGTCAAAAGATATTACCAACAGAGAGAATTAGCAACCTGTGGAATGAAAGAATATTTGCAAATCTTAAGTCTGATAAAGGATTAATACCTAGGTTGTATAGAAAATTATTGAAACTCAACAACAAAAAATAAACATAATTCAAAAATGGGCAAAGGAATGAGTATATATATATTTTTAAAGAAGATGTACAAATGGCCAATAAGCACATGAAGAGATGCTTAACATGACTAATCATTAGGGAAATGCAAATAAAAACTATAATGAAATATCACCTTACACCAATTAACATGGCTCCCATTAAAAAAAAAACAAAAACCTGAAAATAACAAGTATCAGTGAATGTGTGGAGAATTGAGAACCCTTATGCCCTGTTGGTAGGAATGCCAATTGTCAATTGGTATAGCTACTGTTGAATAAAAGGGTAGGACAGTTCCTCAAAAATTAAAAATAAAATTACCATATAATCCAGCTAAACTACTACTGAGTATATATTTTTAAAAACTGATAAAAAGGTCTTGAGATACTTATACACCCATATTCATAGCAGCAGTATTCACAACAGCTAAAATGTAGAAGCAACTCAAATGTCCATTGAGAAATGAATGGATAAGCAAAATGTGAGATATATATGATGAAATATTACTCAAGCTTAAAAGTGAAGAAAATTATGACATATGCTATATAACATGAATAAAACTTGAGGACATTATGCTAAATGAAATCAGCCAGTCACAAAAAAAAGCAAATAAGACAAATTTCACTTATGTGAGGTACTTAGAGTGGGCAAAACTATGGAGGCAGAAAATAGAATGGTAGTTTCCAGAGGTTGAGGAGGGGGGAAATTGGGAGTCATTTTTAAATGAGCATAAACTTTTAGTTTTACAATATGAAAAGAGTTATGAAGACTGATGATGGTGATGGCTGCACAACATTTTGAATATATTAACTCCACTAAACTATACACTTAAAAATGCTTAAAATTGTAAATAAATTTATGTTAGTTGTATTTCACCAAAATAAAAAAAAAACTGTTTCCTGCAGGTAAAGTGCTTAGAGCAGTTAAACACTCAACATTATTAAGTATTATTATCTAGTACAAACACATATTTTAATATTATATTTATAACACCCATATTTTTATATTATACTATATCACACATATTTGTATGTGTGTTGTACTAGATAATAAGGAGACCAAGGCTGTAACAGAGCTAGAAAATGAAGATCGACATTAGAAAGTCAATCTAGTACAGGGCTTCTCAAAGCGTGGTCAGGGGATTGTTGTCACCTGTGATCTCCTTGTTACTTGTCCATGATGAAATAAATATGTACAGAGTAAGCATTTAGAAAATTTTACAGAAACTTAAAAAAAGTCTGTAGAATCTAATAATAAAAAATTGGATATTGTATTCTGTATGAAATTGATATTTTAATTTGCATTTATACTATAACTTTTTAATTTAATTTTACATAATTGAATTGGAAATTTTTTTAGAAAGACCTTTCATTACACATAGTCTAAGGCATTTGTCTCATGTATGTGTGATGTGATGCAGTCTGTTAAGATTTGTTTTTAACCTAAACCTTCCTGTTTTTGAAAGTGACTGATAATATTCTCTGCCTTAAAATTTTTTTCAGTAGAATAATTATCTCCACCAAGAAGGAAAGTATGAATGTCCAAATTAATAGACTTAATATTTTAAGGTAGAAAAATTACTTAATATTTTAAGGTAGAAATATATCAAGTGATATAATATTTACCTGCAAAGTATTGTGCTTGATGCAGTTGAGTGTAAAAACCAATCATGCAGAATTCCTGCTCTCCAGAAGTTTACAGTCCTAGTAAAATCTGGAGACATTTTTGGAACTTAATTCTTGCTTTACATAAGAATAAATATTTTTAACTTCTTGGTAAGAACAAGACTTGTGCAACAAGAAGTGGTTCATCAAATTGTTCTCAGGAATTTGCAGCATATAACAAAGGACATTTTCATCCAGTCAAAATATCCATTAAAAAAAAAATGATGGTTGATTTTTACTCAGTCTTCTAGGACTGCAAACCAATGGTTACAATTGTTTGTACAAGAAGCATTTTTTTTCTCCAATAATACCAGGTTCTTGTCACATAACCCCATTGAAAGGGCTCCATTTTATGACCAAATTGTCCCCTTTCCCCTCTGAGCCTCTGAAATGAATAGAGGAGATAAAGTGGGTTCTGAGTAAAAAAGTATAATTTAGACAGATAAAATATGATTCAGAGGAGAATTTGGTGACAATATGGAGACATAAAAATAAAGAAATCAAATCTATTGTTAGAATAGGCCCATTGTATCCTTTCTTCATGCTTTGTCCCTAGATGATTTTTCAATGTATAAATGAATTCGTGGTGACAAAAAAGCTAGACTTTATCTATTAGCCAAATACATTGTTGTCAGTGAACAACAACTTCCACCAATCTATCAGTTTATGTTATAAAGTTATCCTTTCTTGTAAAATAAGCCATCTGTGTGAAAATAATTCTTTTTAATCTATGATCAAATTAATACATAAATATTTATCTTTCTTATGTGAAGCCTTTGATTTGGCTAAGGAAAGATATTTTTTCTAAATGTTGCTTGAGCAATCCCATTTTACCTGAATTAATTTAAAATGAGGCCTTCATTTATATCAGCAGAGGCTGAACTGTGTGGAGAATCTGATATTATTGATCTATGTGGAAATTACACTGTGAGGTTCTCCTTAATTGTGTCAAAATCCAGTTGGCTACAGAGAATATTTATTGTCAACTTCTACCACAATATCATGTTTTATTGCCAACATTAAATTTAAGGTAAATGCAGAAATATATAACTGTTTCCAAAAAAGGCCAATAAAATATAGTACATATTAATTCATACTTGAATGAATAAAAATTTAAAATTTTTTTGATGGAATATTCATTTTGAGGTACTCAGAAACCATTACAATATATCACGTTTGTCAAAAAAAAATACACTCTGTTAGCTACAATAATATATGAGAAGTTAATATTCTTTTATATTACAACAAGCATAATCAGCTGCTGTACATAGGAATACTGTAGTGCATCCTTAAATAAATCCTGTATCTCTAAATTGTAGATATAATTTAAATATAAAATTATTTCATACATATTATAACATATGCAATTTAATTTAAATATAAATTTGAAAGAATTACAATAAAAAGAGCTTCCTAATCATTCTTATTTTGAATTTTTTTGTTATTTATTACTGTCTTCTGGGAGGGCAAGATTTCCATTTTTGTAAAAACACATTGAGGTGTTAGCCTGACACCGCTAAATTACATGTGTTATCTCTCTCCATCTGGTACAATGGCAAGGCTGTTTGAAGAAACAGGATTCAGGGGAGCTGTATTTCTTAAGCAATGCTGTTCCAAAAGAAATTTTCAATGATTTTTTTGGAAATTTTTGCAAGAAGATATTTAGAAAAGGTATATTCTACTCATATGATTCCAAATGACCTTACTTGGAAAGATGTGTATTGTCATAAATATCTTTAAGTGGTGGATATCAAATAAGTAAAGGAATACTTTACAGTTTAACTTCTGAAGTATAGATCCCTTGACACCCTTAATACGTTGTTTGGGGATTCTTTATTTTGGCTGTCTATTATTTGCTGATTTTAGACAAAAAATAAAATAGATGACTCATTATCTCATTATTGCAGCAAAAACCATATAAATATATATTCAGTATTCAAAGTATGATACCAAAACATCTAGAAGACAGGTTCTGATTCAGTTACTCTCCAAGCTTACTTATTTTTGCCATAATTAATCATGCATTGGAAATCATTCAAAAATATCATTGAAACCAAGAATATGTTAGACATGCATCTCTTTTTGAGTTTTACCTTTTGTTTATGAAATATCATGTAATTTTACCAATATTTTTCATGTATTTTATAGAACATAAATCCAATTAATGTTGCACAGTCATTCACATTTCAATTGTATTATTTGTTTTAGTATTAACACTACATCTTTCTGGTTTCCTGAAGCACACTATCATTGATATTTAAGCCAAAGCCTGATCGGAGACAAGTTAATTCTACTGTTCTTGATTGATTTAAGTATTTTAAGTGGGCAGTAGCCCCATTGCTATGTGACTTTTGTGAATTTTCAATTCATTCTACAAAGGTATTTTTCAGGTATCTAATATGTACTTTTATTATTCTAGACTTTTTATTTTTAAAATGTAGGGTTGTAAGTAGGAAGATAAATATAATTTTAAATATAATCATATAATTATACATATGGGAAAGCAGGCTTAATGGCTTCATTAAGAGCCTTTGTTATCCTCTTCCACTTCCTCACAAAATAACTGGGAAGACACAAAAAGATTTAAAACATTAATAACTTGAAATTTAGTGCTGAAAGACAAGCCAAAATCTTGTAGGAACTTAAAAAAATTATAGGACTGATGAAATTTAATTGAAGGAAAAAAAAATACTATGGAGACCTAAGTCCATTAGGCAGTAATATATTCAGCTTCACACAACTACACTAGGTAATCTAGAAAACAATATTGATAGACATGCATTCAAACCTCATTTGTTGCCTGATTCAGAGAATATACAAATCTGAACTGTGGCATAAATTCCTCTTCTCCCTTGGGGTATGTTCTGTATTTAAATTCAGGCTACAACCCCAACACACACATGTGTATACCTCCCTCCAACATGCGCGCACACACACACGATTTTCCTTGATAAGATATAAATTCTAAATAACAATTTGGTAAAAACTAAGAATGATAGGGTGTTTGGTCATCACAATTTACTCACTGAAGACAATTTTTTCATAAAAGTTTATAGTAGTGTAGGAAAGGGATAGAAATCCTAATTTTTCATGTAATTCTATAAAATTCTATAACTCTGAGCAAGATTTAGCATATAGAAGAGGTAAGCAATCATATAAAGTCTGTTTAAAACCTAAAATTGCCCTTGGAGTTGAACATATCAAGTTTCTTTTCAAGTATTTATTGAAGCATAAATAGTAGGGCTGAAAGCAATGTTTTTTTTTTCATCTTTTAAAAATTTATATCAGAGATATAAATTATGATAACTGTGATATCATAATATCAGAGATTGATATCACAGTCTTTGTGAGAGATTATGAATGCAGTCCACCACTACCACAAATTATGCAGTCAAGTTTCCCACAATTGGGGAAATCACAGGGGTCAGCATATCTGGAATATAATGGATAAGCCTCACCCTGTGAAAACCACTTTTGTGATCCTGGTATCTCCCCTGCCAGATAAGTAGAAAGGCAATCTTTTGACTCTTACCTATGAGAAATATTTACCCCAGTGTCATTATCTCACATTATTAAAATATGAGTATTGAGGAAAAAAAAAAAAAACACGGAGCCAAGCAAGTATTGAAGAACAAAAAAACAAAAAACAATATGAAGATTAATTAGAGGAACAGCATACTTCAAGAGATGATCTATTGTGACATGCAGAAGAAAGTATCTGGAATATGGTATTCTCTAATAATTGCAGGAAGTTATGGCCTTTATGTATCAAGAGTTACAAGTTAGTAGAGCAAAAAAAGGATGAGGATGGAGATCAAGAGCAACTACATGAAATAAAAAGAATAAGATAAAACAAGACAGAATCCTAAAAATGGCTTTTAGTAGAGAGGGTGAAAATTATAGGAAAAGAAAGCTTAAAATGTTTTTGAAAAACTAAAAGATAACAAGCAGTAGAATTGAAAATGGAATATATAGTTTCAAAAACACTAGATAATTTAAAGACACATAAAAAATCTATGAGGCAAAATACAGAAAGCAAAGAGATAAGGGAAACATAAATAAAAGAAAGCACACATAATGAGACAATGTTTCAAATTTATCTGTTTTATTTTTCAGTGCTAGTAATTCTTTTATCTTCTTGTTTCATTCTTCAAATTATCTTGGCAGGTTGAACTTATCCAGGAAAACATCCCAGCACAGAATAAAACTGGAGTCCTCAGTTTTTCAAAATCAAAACATTTTTATGAATGAAATGGTAGGAGAAGAGAAGGGATTTTTAATTCTCAAGTGCAAAGGTTAATGACAAAAGCTACATATTTGGAATAATAAAAAGAGATGTAACAACCAGCTTTCTAGGGCAAGGTTCCCTGCCTCTGAATGAATTATAGCATCAAAAAGGAATATCCTCCTTGTGTGGGACTGAGAGGGGGTTCCTCTGACACTTCTACCTTCGTGGTTGGCTTCAAAAGATGATGGTAGAATATACTCTGCAGAGAAGTGTCACAATCTGGAATTTTATGGAATTTACCTCTTGCTGCCTGTCTGGAGTACTGGAGAAATGTCGTGTATCACCTTGTGTGGGGATAGTAGAGGAGATGGCTACATTTGGATCCAGGAGCAAAGAGAGCTGATGACATTCGGCCTACTCTCTCTTGGCTCTGAACTTTTATGGGACAGCAGCCTTAGGGAAGAGACTGGAAACAGATTGTTAGGAGTGTGTGCTGGATGCAGTTGGCTGAAGTGGCAAGATACTGCACAGTAATTAGCCAGTTAGAAAGTGGTAGTGAAAGAGAATGATTGAGATCCAAAAACCAAGAATTTACCATTTTAAAGAGGTAATTTCTTTTCAATACTAACTGGTAAAAGATTAACCTGAGAAGTCCTAAGAGAGACAGAAGACAAAGTACAAATTAAATCTCATGTGCTTACAAAGATCAAATCAAGCCTAAGGATATCTATCACATTTATGACAGGCAGCTTGGAAGATGACACAATTGCTGCCTCTTTGTATCCACACCCTGTAGGAATTCTCTTCCCTTGACTTTGGAGAGGACCTGTGTCTTACATCTTAGTGATGGCAAAAATAATAGACTGTTACTACCCTGATTACATTACATAAGATGATGGCTTCCACTGTGTTTGCAAACTCCTTCTCACTGGCCTTTATGGAGTAAATTGGTGTATTTGGCAAGAAGCTTAGGGTGGCCCCCTCTAAGCAGTGAGTCATGGAGTTAATGAGACCCTCCCTCTAACAATCCTGGAGAAATTGAATCTTCCCATCAACCGTGTAAATAAGCTTAGAAGTGGATCCTTCCCAGGTCAAATGAGATCTCAGCACTAGCTGATAACGTCATTGCAGCCTCATAAGAAATCCTCACACAGAGGACCCATGTAAATTATGTCCAAATTCCTGACCCACAGAAACTGTGAGATGATAAATATGTGTTATTTTAAGCCACTAAGTTTTGAAGTAATGTGTTATGCAGTAACAGATAACAAATACAGCACCCACTGTTAAAACCTCTGAATGAATTAAGGTGTCTTGGAATACTGCCATGTTTGTGTTACCTAGTAAATCATTTCAGCTGGACAAAATAGTGTAGGAAAAAGACGCTAAAGACTTTCCAAGAAAGGTTAGTGATATGGTTTGGCTCTGTGTCCCCACTCAAATCTCACCTTGAATTCTAATAATCCCCACGTGTCAAAGGCGGGACCAGGTGGAGGTAATTGAATCATGGGGTGTCATCCCCCATGCTGTTCTTGTGATAGTGAGTGAGTTCTCATGTGGTCTAATGGTTTTATAAGTGTCTGGCATTTCCTCTTCTGGCACTCATTCTCACTCTTGCTGTCCTGTGAAGCAGTGCCTTTCACCATGATTTTAAGTTTCCTGAGGCCTCCCTAGCCATGAGAAACTGAGTCATTTAAACCTCTTTATAAATTACCTAGTCTTGAGTATTTCTTCACAGCAGCATGAGAACAAACTAATTCAGGAAATTGATATTGGGAGTGAGGTGCTGCTGTAAAGATACCCAAAAATGTGGAAGCAACTTTGGAACTAGGTAATAGGCAGAAGTTAGAAAAGTTTGCAGGGCTCAGAAGAAGATAGATGTGGGAAAGTATGGAATTTCCCAGAGACTTGTGGAATGCCTTTGACCAATATGCTGATGCTGATATGGACAATGAAATCCAGGCTGAAGTGGTCTCAGATGGCGATGAGGAACTTTTTGGAAACTGGAATAAAGTTGACTCTTGCTATGCTTTCTCAAAGAGACTGGTAGCATTTTTCCCCTTCCCTGGAGATCTGTGGAACTCTGAACTTGAGAGAGATGATTTAGGGTATCTGCTGGAAGAAATTTCTAAGATGCAAAATGTTCAAGAGGAAGAAAACCATAAAAGTTTGAAAAATTTGCAGCCTGATTATGTAACACAAAAGAGAAACCCATTTTCTGGAGAGAAATTCAAGCTGCCCGCAGACATTTGCAGAAGTAACAAAGAGTTGAATGTTAATCACCAAGACAATGGGGAAAATGTCTCCAGGGCATGTCAGACACTTCACAGCAGCTCCTCCCACCACTGGCCCAGAGGACTACGGGGGAAGTGGTTTAATGGGCAGAGCCCAGAGTCTCCCTGATCTAATGCAGCCTTGGGACATGGTACCCTGTGCCAGCTGCTTCAGGTCCAGCCGAGGTTAAAAGGGGGCAAGGTACAACTCAGGCTTCAGAGGGTACAAGCCCCAAACCTGGGCAGTTTACACGTGGTGTTGAGCATATGGGTGCAGAGAAATCAATAATTCAGGTTTGGGAACCTCCACCTAGATTTCAAAGGATGTATGAAAACACCTGGATGTTCAGGCAGAAGTTTGTTGCAGGGACAGAGCCCTCATGGAGAACCTCTGCTAGGGCAGTGCAGAAGGGAAATGTGGAGTTGGAGCTCCCACACAGAGTCCCACTGCAGTACTGCCTCGTGGACCTGTGAGAAGAGGGCCACTGTCCTCCAGACCCCAGAATTTTAGATCCACCAACAGCTTGTACCCTGCACCTGAAAAAGCCACAGGCACTCAATGCCAGCCCGAGAAAGCGGCTGGGAGGGGGGCTGTACCCTGCAAAGCCACAGAGGCAGAGCTGCCTAAGGCCTTGGAAACCCACCTCTTGCATCAGTGTGACCTGGATGTGAGACATGGAGCTAAAGGAGACCATTTTGGAACTTAAATGTTTAATGACTGCCCTATTGGATTTCAGACTTGGATGGGTCATGTGACCCCTTTATTTTTGCCAGTTTCTCGCATTTGGAATGGATGTATTTACCCAATGCATGTACCCCCGTTGTATCTAGGATATAGCTAACTTGCTTTCAATTTTACAGGCTCATAGTCAAAAGGGACTTACCTTGTCTCAGATGAGACTTTGGACTCAGACTTTTGGATTAATGCTGAAATAAGACTTTTGGGGACTGTTGGAAGGGCATGATTGTGTTTTGAAATGTGAAGACATGGCTGGGCATGGTGGCTCACGCCTGTAATCTCAGAACTTTGGGAGGCTGAGGCGGGTGGATCACGAGTTCAGGAGATCAAGACCATCCTGGCTAACAGTGAAACACTATCTCTACTAAAAATACAAAAAAATTAGCCAGGCATTGTGGCAGGCACCTGTAGTCCCAGCTACTCAGGAGGCTGAGGCAGGAGAATCATTTGAACCCGGGAGGTGGAGGTTGCAGTGACCCGAGATTGTGCCACTGCCCTCCAGACTGGGTGACAGAGTGAGACTCCATCTCAAAAAATAAAAAAATAAAAATATAAATGTGAGGACATGACATTTGGGAGAAGTCAGGGGTGGAATGATATGGTTTGGCTCTGTGTCCCCACCCAAATCTCACCTTGAATTGTAATAATCCCCACGTGTCAAGGACGGGATGAGGTGGAGCTGATTGAATCATAGGGACAGTTTCTCCTATGCTATTCTCATGATAGTGAGTTCTCACAAGATCTGATGGTTCTATAAGTGTCTAGCATTTCCCCTGCTATTCTTTCTCCTGCCACTCTGTGACGAGATGCCTTCCACCATAACTTTAAGTTTCCTAGGCCTCCCCAGCCATGCAGAACTGTGAGTCAATTAAACCTCTTTTTTTTGTACATTACCCAGTCACAGGTATTTCTTCATAGCAGTGTGAGAATAGACTAATACAGTTGGATTAACTCCAAGTAACTGAAACTAAGTGATAAAAGTGAAACATGAAGGCCAAGAAAAGAGGAAAACAAAAAGTAAACCTAAGAACTCTTATATTAGTATTCTTTATTGAACCAAGTAGAATTAAATGGAAAAAAAAAAAAGGCTTTAAAAGTTATATTCCTAAAGCATGAGCTTACACTCAAAACGTCTGTGATTATTTAAGCCTTAAAATGACCTATAGATCTCAAATCTTGTGCAGGCAGGAATCAAGCTGAGAAAGATGCTCAGCCCCCAAGGAGGATATATTTTCTGATGCCAACTTTAGATGTGATGTGGCCCAGAAAGATAACAAAGAAGGAAACACAAAAAACAAAAAGCTTCCAGAGGTCACAGCCAAGAGACTGAAGATTGCTACAAGGGAGCAGAATTCAGACCTATTAAGAAACTTTGCCTTATTCAACGTAGGAGTCCTCGTGACCTCTGCTAGGCAGGATTTCAGAATTTCAGGAGCAGTAACTTCTGGTGTTTCCCATCCTCTTCCATCAGAATAAAACAGTTTACTATGGTTTAATCCCCATTTGGCCACTGAAAATTAGGTAGTTCCCATCCTCTTCTATCAGAATGAAACAGTTTACTATGGTTTATCCCCGTTTGGCCACTGAGAATTAGATAGGCAAGGGGCACAGAACTTCACTTTTGAGTTCACAAAACTTGATATCAAGAGCATCTATGTTGAAACAGATGTTGATGCTACTGGATATCACATAGAAATCTTGAATTTTGAAATTGAAGCTGTGAATAGATGAGATATTTTGGCTTTGCCTCACTTGAGTAAGGATGAGTATATTTTGCCAATGAAAGGTGTACTAAATATTTGTTACTAAAAGATGAGCAAAAGTAGCCATTCATGCTTATATAAAATAGTTGTTTTTTTTCTCCCTCTCCTCTTTCCAGGCACCTGGTAGAATTGGACTTCTCTCCCACCTGTGAAATTATACATGACTCTGTGTGGCTTTCTTTAGCTGAGAAAATGTAAGAGTACATGATATGTGTTATTTCCTAGCTGAAGTTCTAAGAATTGATGTACTGTTTGCCATGTCTCTTCCCACCTCTGAGGTGATCAAGGAAGACTGGGAAAATTAAAACTTCTGTTAGCCTGGGCCTCTTTGTAACTACAGAACCAAGCCTTCAGGCAACCTGTGTTGGCGTATCATGAGCTACTGGGCTAAATCAGTAAGAGTATCAGAATATTTGTTACTACAGAGTCACCTAGCCTATCCAGAAATCAGCCATCTTATATTTCTGCATAACAATTTGAAGAATGTGATCTCAATTTCTAAAGTGTAATGGAAATAGTTTGGAAGAAATGATGTGAACTTTATAATTGAACATATCTAAGTCTTAATTCCAGTTCAGTCATACTGCCTAATTTTCAGAAAACTGCTAAAGCTCTCTGAACCTTTTTGTTCTTCTCCAAAATGGTATAATAATTAAACACCTCACAATGATATTTCAAGGAATAAATAAGAGAGCTGGTGAAAAAGTATGACCATGAATAACATGTGAACATAGTATATGCCCTGTAACTTTTATTTATCTCTCTCTTATTCCTACTAAAGACATTATATGCTATTAAATTTAAGACTAAATGGAGTTAAGAAATAACATTTCATGGGTGTATAATATGTTGGGAAGTTAACTTCAAAATTTAATGCATGAGCTGTACAAAAGAAGTAGGAACTAAAATTAGTTTAATTCAGTGAATTTTATTAACCATGATTGAACCAAATTTAACTGACTGTGGCAGAACTTGATTGATAATACATATACACTTTACATATACATGTATACATATATATGTATAGGTAATATATACATACATGTGTATGTATGTGTGTGTGAGTTTGTGTGTGTGTATATATATATATATATATATATATATATACATATATATATATATATATATAAAACAATGACATTGAACTTACCAGTTTATTCTTTGGGCATTGTATCTGATAGATATATTAGACCTGGATTTAAAAAAATGTATACATATTAGTAAAATCCTATGACATCTCCAAAGGCAAACAAACAAACAAAAACCCAACAGTCTTCCATTGATTCATTTATAATTAACTTTGAGATTATAAATACCAACTTATATATACATCCAGTTCATAAAAGTTTTTATTTCTGCAGAAATTTTTAAATTTCTAAAAATATCTGCACCTTTAATTTGGATCCTTAGAGAATAAGATGTAGACACTAACTTGAACCCATAAAATATAAATTTTAATTAATTTTGTTTTGTATATTTTTTGTCTAGTTTTTTGTCTATTACACTTCCTGTTGGGTTTTTGTTTGTTTGCCTTTGGAGATGTCATAGGATTTTACTAATATGTATACATTTTTTAAATCCAGGTCTAACATATCTATCAGATACAATGACCAAAGAATAAACTGGTAAGTTCAATGTCATTGTTTTATATATATATATATGTATATATACTATATACATATATACACACACACACACAAACTCTCACACACACATACACATGTATGTATATATTACCTATACACATATATGTATACATGTATATGTAAAGTATATATGTATACATATACATGTATATATAGATGTATATGTATATAATGTGTATATATATATAATGTGTATATATGGAGAGAGGGAGAGACCAGTTAGTAATATGTAATATATAAAATTTATAGAGTAGATTAACCCAAAACTTTAGAGTACATTTCTGGAAGTTACATAAAAGTTCATTATCAAACTTTTTCATTTGACAACCATTCTTTGATAATATTGCACAATTCCTGCCAACTAGGCAATGAAAAATATTCATTGTTAGATATATTCCAAATGATTACTTTATAGTATAGACAGTAACTGATTTGCTTGATTTAGCACGTAACTGATTTTATAAAAATCACAAGGAAAAAGGAATATAGCCAATTCGAAACAATTCTAAAGTCTCCATTGTGATTATGTGTGTATAACTTGTTCCGGACCTCACACTAATTACATCCTGTGCTCTGCACAGGATACATTCAATTCTGAGAGCTAAAACAGTACTTTAATTTTGAACTTATTTTATTAGTTTCATTTTGTTTTCCCAATTTTATAATATTTCCCCCTCAAGCTTCCTGCCAAGATGAGGCATTATAATGTGTTACTTATTTAAAAAAAAAAAAGCCACTTGCCAAAGCATGTACCTAAAATAAAAATAATTTTAGCTAAATTTGGAAACAAAAATATATGTATCCACAACAGGAAGAGAATAGACCGAGCTGTATTTGTGTTTTTAATGCTACAGTAGTCTACTTGTCAAAATTTTTGAATTACTCAGTACTTCACACAGATAACTTTCTTACTTCATATATAAACCCATTTATTTAAAGGAATGAAAATAGGTGCATTACTGGTTCATTATCTCTTAATATATATTCCTGAACAGTTAAGGGATTGTATGAATGAATATTCTATTACTCCCTAGTGAAAAGATATATGGCTTGAGTCTTATTATGAGAGTCTTCAGAAACACATTTAAAGATTTCCTCTAGGAATAAAGATGATTCTAAACATTGATAGAAAAATAAACTAAGATAATGTAAATTTTAACCTGCTAAATTTTAAATTTTACATGTGAGATGTAAAAACTCACATAAAAATTAGGATTGTGTCTCTACTTTTTTCTTAAAAAGATATGTTACATATATGATTGTTACATATCTTAAATGTGACCTATAATGAGATGTTATATATGAAATATGTCATATACAAGATAAATATGCAATTACATATACATATATAGGCATGTGTATACACATATAAACTATTAATAGGTTCTAAAATTATAAAAAATACTTAATACAAAGATCTCTTTATGAGATCTATTTTTCCATCTTTTATTTACCGGCCCATAACATAACATTATGACAACATCCATCTTTATTAGCTGTCTACTATGTACTAAATGCAGGCATTTTCTTTGATTCTATAATCCTCACAAAGTAGGGTCTTGACCACTCTATGATTGAAAAAATGAAGTTATATGTATATATGAAACTGGCCCAATTTTCCCACAGAACTGGAATCTTGAATTTTGAGATTGAAGCTGTGAACAGATGAAATATTTTGGCTTTGCCTCATTTGAGTAAGGATGAGTATATTTTGCCTATGGAAAGGTATACTAAATATTTGTTACTAAAAGATGAGCAAAAGTAGCCATTCATGATGCCTCTTGACCAGCTACTCTTCCTTACCCCTCCCTGTTGAATAAACCCCTAACTTTAGAGGGTTGGGGAGAGGAACTTAATGGTTAGGCTGAAATACCCACAAAAAAGTCTTTCTTCCCAGCTAATATGTGTTATCTCAGTGATTGGTTTCCTACTCTTCTAGCAACGGGACCCCTGTGGAACCAACAAATTATCCTAAATAGTGGGTATGAGGGTAAAGATTTAAACCTGGGCCTATTCAATCTAAAAACTGTGTTTTCTTCCAGTGCACAACAAAACATTCTTGCAAGATATTTGGGACTGAGACAGCATCAGGGCCTATGACACAAAGTCCAACCCAAAGGGGCATAAGTGTTTCTAGTGTCAGGGTTGACTCAGCCTAATTGTACTAACTCCAACAGGGAGGCTGGAAGGTTTCACAATGACTCAGTGGCTGATTAAATTCTTCTAAATTCATGGCTTGTTGAGAGGCTTTCACACACCAACCGTCGTGCAAATATATTCAACACACACAGACAATAATAAGAGAGTGGAGGAAAAGAACATAGGAAGTAGCTATGATTTTCCCTCAAAACTCCAACCAAGGTGAATGAAGAGTTGTCAGTTGTTGGAGTGTCCATAGCCATTATCTGTCTTTTGGTTTCGTTTTCTTGTCAGCCCTTGCGGGTGCCTAGCCACAGCAGGTGTTATCTTATAATGTCAGTCCACCATACATATGCTTATCACTCTAAGGGGTCAGCAGTTTCACTCTAGGCTGAGTCATTTGTCATAAATTGTTCTATTTTGAGATATTTAGGATCACAAAACATTATTGTATGTGAGTGTTTCATAGAAATCTTTCAATATGCTCTATTTTTTGTGTGTCTTTTTGTTTTTCCTTTTTGTGGAGAATGGGGTCTCACTATATTGCCCAGGCATGTCTCAAACTCCTGGGCTCAAGCTATTCTTCCACCTCTGCCTCCCTAAAAGCTGGGATTACAGATGTGAGCCACCATACCCAGTGCATTTAAAATGCTCTATTTTAAAACATCTCTGGCTGGGTGCAGTGGCTGATGCCTGTGATCTCAGCACTTTGGGAGGCCCGGGTGAGTAGATTGCTTGAGCACAGGAGTTCCAGACCAGCCTGAGCAACATGGCAAAACCTCATCTCTACAAAAGATAGAAAAACTATCAGGGCCTGGTGGCACACACCTGTAGTCCTAGCTACTAGGAAGGCTGAGGTGGGAGGATCACCTGAACCCAGGGAGTCTGAGGCTGTAGGGAACTGTGAGAACTGTGATTGTGCCATTGCTGGGCAACAGAGTAAGACTCTGTCTCAAAAAAATAAACCTCTAACCACATATGTTTATCTTTTTATTTCTTGCAAATAGATTAGTTGAGCCTTTATATCAAGATAAATAATGTGATTTTTAAACTTATGCATATAAGGCTTTTGTATCAGAGACAAATGTACTATTATGCTCACAATAAAGTCAACATCCACCTTAACTTTGCAGTGTTAAGGTGCCCAGCAGCCCCACAGTGCAATGGGATGAGAGCTAGGAAGAAAAACTGCCCTGCATGTGTTATGGGTTGAATCTGCAGATGAAGAACGGAGAAATATGTTTCTTCTGTTTCTGTATGGAAAAGAGACCATTTTACTACTCCTATTTTGAAAGTCTTCTTGGAGGTGGGATAGAAGTATACTTACTCTAGTAGGCCCCTCTAAAAGCTATCAACCACCTAATCTCTGAAACCTAGGAATGTTATACAGGTTGAC
Source organism: Pongo abelii (assembly GCF_028885655.2). NCBI lineage: Eukaryota > Metazoa > Chordata > Mammalia > Primates > Hominidae > Pongo > Pongo abelii. Next base: position 111,988,168 of record NC_071989.2, on the reverse strand, counting down.
TTTGAAGATGTGAGTAAGTTGAGGTCTTTAGATGAGAAGATTATCTGAATTGTCTAGATGGGCCTTAAATACACTCATAAGTTTCTGATAAGAGTAAAGCCAATTTGACATAGAGAAAATATTATGTAAAGGAAGCACAGTGAAAAAGAGAGGATCCTACAGCACTGAATTTAAAGATGGAAGAAGGGATTATGAGCTAAAAGGAGCTGCTCTAGAAGCTGAAAGGGACAGGAAAACATATTATCCTCTAGGGCCTCCAGAAACAGTACAGTCCTGGCTTTGGCCCAGTGAAAGTGATTTTGAACTTCTGGCCTCAAAAACTATCAGAGAGTGAACTTGTGTTGTCATTTGCAATACAGCATGGAGAAAGTCAAGCCTACAGGTACCCTCAGAAACACTGGAGGCTTCAATGAAAAGCAATTAAAGAGAAGATTCAGATTATAAGCTTAGTGGTAGGCTGGTTGGTTGGTAGGGGAAAATGGAAATAAGTCAACTGAGAGTAACCCTCCTGAAATATGTATAGATATAGATGTATAGATATATATATAAAATATATGTTACATAATATTACATATATAAAACAATGACCTCAGTCATTATTCATTCAAAGGACCCACAATATGATTAGAGTAGGGTTGAAGAGCAGTTTATGTCCCAGAGCATTGTTGAAATCAACTGAACAATAGGCAGCTGTTGGTGGGGCTAGCCATCTGCCTGTGGTTAAAGAAGAGAGTTCTACCAAAACCATTACTCTGCTATAGTGACTGTGGGCATATCCAAGCCTTTGCTTCCCTAAGAAGCAACATCAGATGCTTAACACAATAGCCTGAATAGAGACCTTACTAAAATAATCCAGCCCGTCACTAGACAAATGAAAAAGTACATAGCAATAAGCACTTTTGTCCTTCAATGGACACCATGAAGAAAATGTAAAGATAACCTACAGAATAGGAGAATATATTAGAAAATCATGATTCTAATAAATAATTTGTATTCAGAATGTATAAAAATTTTTGCAACTGAATATATTAAAAGTCAACTAATTCAATTTAAAAACGTGCAGAGAAGGTGGAGAGAAAATTTTCCCAAGAAGATACATAAATGGCTGATGAAGACAAGAAAGATGTTCAATGTCATTGGTCAACAGGGAAATGCAAACCAAAACCACAATGAGGTACCAGTTCACACACACTAGAATGGCTAGAATCAAAAAATCAGAGTATGGCAAGTATTGGTGAGGATGTGGGGAAATTAAAATCCTCTTACATTACTTTTGGGAATATAAAATGGTGCAGCCACTATGAAAAATAAGCTAGGAGTTCCTCAAATGATTAAATATAGAGCTACCGTTTGTCCTAGCAATTTAACTCCTAGGTATGTACCCCCAAAAAAATAAAAACATATGCCCATGCAGAAACTCGTATACAAACATTTTTAGCATAGTAGTGATAGAGAAAAGTAGAAAGAACCTAAATATTTATCAGCAGATAAATTGATAAAATGTGGTAAACTCATACAATCTAATATTATTTGGCCACAAAAATAAAGGAAGTACTGACAAATTCTTCAACATAGATGAACTTTGAAAACATTTATGCTAAGTGAAAAGTCAGTCACAAAAGTATCACACAGTCTATGGTTTCATTTATCTGATATATACAGAATAGGCAAATATATAGACACCAAAAGTAGATTGGTGGGCCAGGTGTGGTGGCTCACACCTGTAATCCCAGCATTTTGGGAAGCCCAAGTGGGCAGGTCACCTGAGGTCAGGAGTTTGAGACCAGCCTGGCCAATGTAGTGAAATCCTGTTTCTAAAAAAATACTATAAAAATTAGCCAGATGTGATGGTGCATGCCTGTAATCCCAGCTACTTGGGAGACTGAGACACGGGAATCGCTTGAGCCTGGGAGGCAGAGATTGCAGTGAGCCGAGATCGCACCACTACACTCTAGCCCAGGCAACAGAAAGAGACTCCATCTCAAAAAAAATGTAGATTGGTGGTTATCTGGAGTGGCAACTAGGGAGCTACTACAATAAGGAATATTGCTAGTTGCTATGAGGTTACTTTTCAGGGTGATAAAAAATGTTCTAAATTTGACTGTCATGATAGTAGAACATATCAGTGAATATACTACAATCCATTAAGCTGTAGACTTTAAATGAGTGAATTGCATGCTGTGTAAATATCTTAATATAGCTGTAAAAATAGTATGGAAAATTCAAAAACCCATTTATGTCTAGGCAGTATAAGGATGAGGGATGAAGAAGACATTCAGAGACTTAGGAAAGTTGAGAATGTTGTATTTCTAATTTTAGTGATAGACAAATATTTTTAAATTTTTGTTTATATTTTACATCCATATTTTATATGCACATATGTTTATAGATAAAATATCAAGTAATTCCAAATTAATAAAACAACAAATAGATTGAGTATGATTACTTCAATATCATTCTTACCAATATTTCCATCATAGTTTCTACTGTGCTGAAAACTAATGGACATGCCCGATTCTGGTTTAAATTTGTACTTAATAATTCACTTTAAAAAATCTGACATTGGCTTGTGGTGCAAGCAATGTTTGCTCTAACTCAAAATGAAACAATTATTGATTTTTAAAGAGGTTTGGTTATTTAAGTACCACACTTGGCCTATTATAAGTAATTTAAATTGAGCAAAAAACAGTCGTCCCCTAAAATCATTTTCATAACAGTTTATATCAACTATGCAAAATTGTAAATGCAGATACTTTTTTAAAGCAATTATTTCCCCAGGCTTATCAGCTCTTCTTAGTAGTTCTCATAGAACTACCTGGAATCACAAGATACTAAATAGTGAGTTAAACCTTCTTAGTCATATTTATTGGCCTGCTATATTCCAATATTACTATGCAATCTGTTTAATAATAGATTATGTAATTGCCCATCCTTTTGCCTCAGAAGTAAGATAAAGTTGGATGGAAAACAATTAAAAATGGAAGAACCCCAATGACTGATTCCCCAATGCGAGTCTATCTGCTATTCCAACATGGTTAATGATTCACTTTGTAGAATGATGTCAGAGCAAAGCACAGGTGCATTTGCACATCTCTTTTAGCCCCATCAAGAGCACCTTTCAGCAAGTAAAATGTGTCTGTCGTCTCCTGGGGACAGAGAGTAAGTAGATTTGGGAACTAGTGCCCATGGGTAGTGTAAAGGAGCATGGTTCACATTGTCTGAAATTGCTCATGCCCTGGTTCATCCAGCTGGTAATGAAGCAGTCAGCATCCCATCTCTGGAGTGGAATAGGCAATTATTCTAGCTTGAAACTCTGCCCTTGCAAATTGAGTGTGGCAACAATTCACATTGGCTGTCATTATAAAGTCCCTCGAAACAGGGTTGCTATCCATATCAGTTCAAAAGAAAAAAACCAGAGATGCCTAAAAAGTTTACCTGAACTCTCAGTAGATTATTGTATATTGATGGTATGGATATTTATTGTGCTTTCTGGGAGATCTTTTTTGTACAACTGTATGCTTCCATTTTATTTCAAACTGATTCAAATACAGCTAAAATTCCAGTCACGTAAAATATTTCTGTGGCTTCTCATTAAATACTCTTCTATCTTGCGATACATTTAGAGAAAGAAAACATTTCTCATTCTCCTTCTAGTTACATATGAATGCTGTTATAAACAATGAAAGAAAAAGAAAACTGCCTAGGGAGTGGGACTTTTGGATGTATAGTTAACACCATTCTTTCTCTACCTGTAGCTCTCAAACTTGGCTCATATTTGTATTTTCTGGTGGTGGTTTAAAAGAATACCCAGTGCTTTGGAGCCACCCTAAGCTAATTAAATCAGCATTTCTGTGGGTAGGGTCTACAGGTGGTTTTCTTTTTTTAATTTTTTCAATGAATAATTCATTATCTTTATTTGATGTCCTTTTTTAGGTTTAACAGAAAGAAAACTATGACACCTTAAAAAGAAAATGAAGAACAATGAGAACACATGGACACAGGAAGGGGAACATCACACTCTGGGGACTGTTGTGGGGTGGGGGGAGGGGGGAGGGATAGCATTGGGAGATATACCTAATGCTAGATGACGAGTTAGTGGGTGCAGCGCACCAGCATGGCACATGTATACATATGTAACTAACCTGCACATTGCGCACATGTACCCTAAAACCTAAAGTATAATAATAATAATTAATTAATAAATAGAAAATGAAGGCTGATGAAACATTCTGCCAAACTTAGTTATGTGTCAATATGAGTATTTTTTTCCAAAATACTTATTTTACCATATCATGTATATTATGTCCAAGCATAAGTGAACTCCTTCTTCATAACCCTAACCCTAACCCTATATAGGGTCATTCTCTTAAAATTAAAAAAAAAAAACAAGTTAGAAAATTTCTGTTAAAATAAATAGTTTTGTTTATCATCATTAGATAATTACTCTGGACATATTATATAGTTTTATTAGCAACAATGAAGTCTTCTTTATATTTTATTACCATACTTAATTCTTTTCAGAGTAAAAATATGTCTTGGATTTGCTTTTTATGTTGTTGTTAAATATTTCTTCTGTTTATTGGCAATGTGTATTTTATTTGTGCTAATTAACTGCCTAGTGCCCTTTGTCCACCTTTTTTTACATTTTTTTAAAATTTATTTTAACTTCTGTGATACATGTGCAGAATGTGTAGGTTTGTTACATAAGTATACCTGTGCCATGGTGGTTTGCTGCACCTATCAACTCATCATCTAGGTTTTAAGCCCCACATGCCTTAGGTGTTTGCCTAATGTTCTCCCTCCCCTTGGCCCCCACCCCCCAACAGTCCCTGGTGTGTCTTGTTCCCCTCCCTGTGTCCATATGTTCTCATTGTTCAATCCACTTATGCGTGAGAACATGCAGTGTTTGGTTTTCTGTTCCTGTGTTACGGGAACTAGGTAGTTGTTTTCTAAAAGCACCACAGATAATTCTAGTGTGTTCAAAGTAAGCAGTAATAAAAAGTTCAATCACTTGAGGAAGCATTTAAACTGCAGATTCTAATTCAGGTATTCTGCAGTGGAGACTAAAAATCTGGATTTCTATCAAGTTACCAGATAATGTGGATGTTACTGGCGTGTGAATTTCTTTGGTAAGTGGACAGAATCTAGATCAGAACTTTCCTAGCTTAATAAAAGAGTTTCCTAGAGAGTTTTTTTTTCTATTATTATACTTTAAGTTTTAGGGTACATGTGCACAATGTGCAGGTTAGTTACATATGTATACATGTGCCATGCTGGTGTGCTGCACCCATTAACTTGCCATTTAGCATTAGGTATATCTCCTAATGCTATCCCTCCCCCCACCCCCCACCCCACAACAGTCCCCAGAGTGTGATGTTCCCCTTCCTGTGTCCATGTGTTCTCATTGTTCAATTCCCATCTATGAGTGAGAACATCTGGTGTTTGGTTTTTTGTCCTTGCGATAGTTTACTGAGAATGATGATTTCCAATTTCATCCATGTCCCTACAAAGGACGTGAACTCATCATTTTTTATGGCTGCATAGTATTTCATGGTGTATATGTGCCACAATTTCTTAATCCAGTCTATCATTGTTAGACATTTGGGTTGGTTCCAAGTCTTTGCTATTGTGAATAGTGCTGCAATAAACATACGTGTGCATGTGTCTTTATAGCAGCATGATTTATAGTCCTTTGGGTGTATACCCAGTAATGGGATGGCTGGGTCAAATGGTATTTCTAGTTCTAGATCCCTGAGGAATCACCACACCGACTTCCACAATGGTTGAACTAGTTTACAGTCCCACCAACAGTGTAAAAGTGTTCCTATTTCTCCACATCCTCTCCAGCACCTGTTGTTTCCTGACTTTTTAATGATTGCCATTCTAACTGGTGTGAGATGGTATCTCACTGTGGTTTTGATTTGCATTTCTCTGATGGCCAGTGATGATGAGCATTTTTTCATGTGTCTTTTGGCTGCATAAATGTCTTCTTTTGAGAAGTGTCTGTTCATATCCTTTGCCCACTTTTTGATGGGGTTGTTTGTTTTTTTCTTGTAAATTTGTTTGAGTTCATTGTAGATTCTGGATATTAGCCCTTTGTCAGACGAGTAGGTTGCGAAAATTTTCTCCCATTTTCATATGGAACCAAAAAAGAGCCCACATCGCCAAGTCAATCCTAAGCCAAAAGAACAAAGCTAGAGGCATCACGCTACCTGACTTCAAACTATACTACAAGGCTACAGTAACCAAAACAGCATGGTACTGGTACCAAAACAGAGATATAGATCAATGGAACAGAACAGAGCCGTCAGAAATAACGCCGCATATCTACAACTATCTGATCCTTGACAAACCTGAGAAAAACGAGCAATGGGGAAAGGATTCCCTATTGAATAAATGGTGCTGGGAAAACTGGCTAGCCACATGTAGAAAGCTGAAACTGGATCCCTTCCTTACACCTTATACAAAAATTAATTCAAGATGGATTAAAGACTTAAATGTTAGACCTAAAACCATAAAAACCCTAGAAGAAAACCTAGGCGTTACCATTCAGGATATAGGCATGGGCAAGGACTTCACGTCTAAAACACCAAAAGCAACGGCCACAAAAGCCAAAATTGACAAATGGGATCTAATTAAACTAAAGAGCTTCTGCACAGCAAAAGAAACTACCATCAGAGTGAACAGGCAACCTACAAAATGAGAGTTTTTTTTTTTTTTTTAAATACCTATGCCCATGACACACTCTAGACTCATTACATGAGAATTTCAGTGGGTGCAATTGAGTCACTAGTGGTTTTAAAAATGTCACAGATGATGTGCAGACAATGTTAAGAACCCCACTGATTTAGATGTTCTCCTCATCCACTATTACCTGCCTGTTTTCCCCTGACTTTTCTTCTTGACTTAATCACACCAAAAATCTTCCATTTCACAAGTCTTAAAAATGTTGATTTCTCCCTCTGAACTATTTGCATATCAGTTGTCATGTGTTATTCATTCAATATTTGAAATATATGCTGGCACTTATCTCCCCTTTTTGTAACAGTCATCATATTTAGGATCTTCATTGCCCCTTGTCTGTAATAGTCTACAATGTTTGTTTCCAATAATTTCTAACTCAAATAATTTGCAAAATCATTCAATATATTTTACTTTCTTGTGTATGACTATTTTTCTGCTGTGTCTTTAGCCCCTTATACTTAACCACATCTTCATAGCTTGAAAAATCTATTCATCTTAAAAACTACCATTAAATTTCCTAATACATCAAACCAAATAAGAGTGTCCTCTTTGGACTCCTGTATTTTGTATTTTTTATATGTCACGTGCAGAACAAATTATGTTATAATTATATTTGAAGCTTGCTTTATCTTTCGCCCACATTTCTCTCTCTAGACCTTAAAATAATCTATCAGAAAATCCTGTTCAAGATTTATGATAAATATTTATTAAATTAAAAATGTATAAATTGTTTCTTTTTTGAGTAACTATTACACTCATATTAGTTTGAGAAATGATTTCTTCCCATAAGAAGTTTACTATATGCAGAGTTTGAATCTGTAAACCAAATAACACACAAAAGGATATAGCTAATTCTGCAATTAATCAATGAATTTCATGGCAAAACTGAATATTCTGGAACTGAAGCAACTGTAATTGTACATAGCATTTGAGACATAATAGGTTCCCAAAAAATAGCTTCCCAGAATTCAAAGAGAGGGATTCTTCTGTCAACATAGGCTTTCAAGTGACATTTTAGGATTTGTAAAGCCTGTGAGTAGAGATTAGAAAAAAGGTATGCTAAATGAGCAACAATATAATTATAGAGGCTGAAGGAGAAGAAATGCAAATGACAAGTTGAATGGAGAGTGAAGAGCCTGGTTTGACCATCCCAGTGTGTCATGGTTTTGCATGTTCTGAGGCTGAAATTGTCTAATAAACAGAGAGTTAACATTTTTTCATTAGTTACATGTTGCAAAAAAGATACAAAGAATTAAAAATATTTCAAATAGCATTTAACCAGGGGAAAAACATGATTGAAAACAGGTAAATTTTTGTTATTACCTTGCATAATTTAGGATGTGTCCAATGTGTAATATAATTTGCTACTGGTTGCAGGATTTCTTGGATGGCTTTTTAAGACTGAAACAACAGTAAAAACTTTGAATGAAGGTGATTGGCAACGTTTATATGCTTAGAAAAGGCTATTCGTATCATTATAGAAGAAAAAATCATTTATTATAAAATTGTTAATAAATCTGTTATTGTAATAATACACAGAATTAGTTCCATATAATTATATTATTATTTAAGACAATGAAGATTATGTTACAAATATAATGATTATTACCTCAAAATAAATATTGTGGTAGTATATAGATTTCTTAAGCTGCTATCAGAATATGAGTTTAGTTTTATAGCTACAAAATTTTATAAAACTTTCCAATTTTTCAGGATATAATTTTCCGTTAGTTTAATATTCTTGAACTTTTGCATATACTTTTATATTTACAGTGGAATTTGTAAATGAAGAGTTTTTCCATTGTCTCATATACCAAGTATTTTTTAAAAATGCTTTCTACTGTTAATTAGATTCCTTAATGTCAAATTTTTCCCTCTCTGTGGCACTTCCCTTAATCCAATCATTTTCATACATTTTCTTTCTAAAGTATCCTATTGAGAGGATAGCAGGAAGAGTTAGATACGACAAATAAAGCTAATAGCAGTTTATATAGTTTTTGAGTTCTCATGTTTTATCTTTAGACTTCATGCAGAATTTATACATATGCCATAACATATTAATTTTAATGTAAAACAGTGCTCTAAATGATTTATCTTTAGGAAAAATATGAAATTCAATAAAATATGCCGCACTTAAGCCTGATAAAAAAATAACACATACCCACATCCTTTATAGGAAAAGTTTCTTCAACTAAGTTTCAAGGAAACAATTTCAACCCCATCATACCTACCTACGTATGTGTATCATCCTTTCTTTTCAACTAAGTACACCATACTTGTCTCTGAAAAAACTGGTTCTATTCAGTACACTGCCTTCTAAACAGCATGCAAATACAACACATTTCTGCCTTGAAGATGTTTGAAACTGAGGAAAACATGTAAGACACAAATGTAAATGATAGAAATTTACATACCATAAGTATATTGTACAATGAATACTATGCCCTTTAAATGTGAGATAAGATCAAATTTTCTAATGTGTATACTTGGGAAAATAGTCACAAAAAGGTAGCGTTTAAGTTAGTCATTAAAAATGTATAAGGTTCTGGCAGATAGAAATAGAAGGTATGGGAAGAAGGAAATATCTGAGCAAAGGCAGAAAACAGAAATGTACAAAGCCCTCTTCAGGAATTCAATCATAAGTTGGTTTTAATTGTAAGGGAGAATACATATAATAAATGGAGCTAAGATTAAAGGCTTTTAAGTTGAGAGTGGCAAGATAAAAATTGTTTTTTAGAAAGTTATTCTGATTATGAAATACGGGATGGTAAAAAAGCCACTCCAGAATTTAATAGCTATCATCCATATGTATGCTTTTGTCAATATAATATGATTTTTAAAGTTATTGCTCCCCCAAAATTGAAAGAATCTATTTTTTAAAAATATCTTCAGTACCTTTTTAACTATAAATTCAGTTTTATCAAAACTTTCTGGGAAGTGTCAGAACACATACAAACACAAAATTAAGAAAGCACAAAGAAAACTCAGCATTTCTCCTCTGGTAAAGACTAATTTGGATTAACCTGTCAACTGAGAGCCACTGAAAAAGATGGAAAACTTTAATGTTTAAATACATTGAATAGCAAGGCAATGGGGAATTACAGAGTCTGTTTCTGGAACAAGAAAAGCCAATGATATGGGCTCTGATATTGAAGATAATTTTTAACTGAAAGATGTATATGGCATTTATATTATGGTAAGATGACTAAGGGACTGATAAGCTGAACAGAGCTTTCAAAAGACTCACAGGACTAGGAAAAAACCAAATGTAGTTTGAGCTCCAGGCATTTAGACCTTGGCAAACTTGCCATGATTTGTGTAGGCTTACATCTGAGGATTAAGGGAAAAGTGGAAACAGCCCTTGAAGGGACTGTGGCTCAGCTTTGAATCATTTCAATTTCTGGCTGAATAAGGTGATCTGGGATATCTGAGTGCACTTAGTCCTCTAGGAAATATCTGTAATTCTCTGTGGAAAAGATAACATGATCTGATGTCTCAAGTTACTTCTGTAATGTTTCATGCTGTAAAATGTATGTAATTCATGAATTCTTATATATAATTCAATAAAAATAATCAGGCACAGGTGGTAACAACACATGACTCACAACCGTTTTTAAAAATAAAGAATAGAAACAAACAGTCCATTTGGCATTTAGATAATGAAGATATCAGATACATATTTAACTATTAATATGGCCATGAGTTCCAGAAAATAAGAGATTGAAAATGTCAACAGAGTACCACAAATCATAGTAAATATCCAAATAAAAATTCTGAAATGGAAACTATAAAAACTGAAATAAACAATTCAACAGTTGGTTTTAATAGCAAGTTAGATTTATCTGAAGAAAGAATTAATGACTTGGAAAATATGTTTTAAAAAATCCAGAATGAAGTACAGAAAGAAAAGAAAAATGAAAATTCACAAAAGAGTACAGCTCTATAGATGATAAAATGAAAAATTCTAACATGCGTGTAATTTCAATTTCAGAAATAGAAAAGGTACAGAACCCATATTTGAAGAGAAAATAGTCTTTTCTTTTTCTAAATCATGAGTGGCATCGAAGTACAGATTCAAAAAGCATTACAAATCACAAACCAGAATGCACACTTACACAAGTTTTAGTAAAACTGTTGAAAACTAAAGACAAAAAAAATCTTAAAAACAACCAGATGGTAAAAAGAGAGAAAATGGGGGTAAAATAATGAGACTAAGAGCTGAAAGAGACATTATAAGCCAAGAAATTAAGTTATATTTCTGCATACATTTCTGTAGTAAAGAAAGAATGTATCTACCAAAGTATAACTCTGTCTCTGAGAAAAAGCTTTAAAAATAAAATTGAATGACTCTCTTGTTTTAAACAACCAACAGTAACAAATAATTGAATAAATAGAGAAACTTCAACACTAGATATATTATTAAGCAATTATCATTAACTATCTTAAATATCATAAGGATAGTGTTTATCATTTTTAAAAGAATGCTTAAATGCACAGAAATACATACTGAATCTCACTGCCAACTTATAAATTGATTTAATGTATCCTTGATGAAACTGATTAATATAGTTTCTTGGATAGAAAATTATTACAAGATTCTCTCCTCTTTTCTAAGCTTTTGTCTGCTTACTCATTTATTCAACAACAATTATTTGTATGCCTGACATTTACCAAGAATTGTGTTAAACACTAGAGAATAAAATAAAAATGAAACAGTTTCTCTCTTCCTAGAAATCACATTGTATTTGGGGATGCAAAATGATAAGCAAAAGCTTATGTTACAATATGCAGAGTGTGAAGCAAATTGATGAGTGTCTTGTTAGTATCTATTGAATAGACAATTATAATAAATATATAACAATTTATCATAACCTTCCATAACAATAACGATGAGAATGGCAAAAAAAAAACTATGTAATATCTGCATTATTTCAGAAAACATTTGCATCATATCATATATATTAATGCTGGAGTCACCCAAAAATTCCCCTGGACATTTTTATTCCACCCTCTTCTTTGATTCTGGCCCAACTAACATACAAATTGAGAAAGAAATTTTATATTTGGTAAAACCAGAAAGTAGAGAAAACTGAAAACCACAAACTATAAAAAATAGCTGTCAACCACAATGAGTGTTAGATAAAATTGAGCAGAAGACACATAAAGACTTCACAATGAGTTCTCAGAGCTCCTAACCAGTGGTCTGTAGATTTTTGGAACAGGAAATTCTGGTAGCATGAAGGCTGGAGGACATGTGACTCTGTGTCACATTATATTATAGCAAGTAAATTGGGCTGAATAAAAACACTTGAGGACACCCTCAATTCACTTGATGCACATTGTTAGCATGAAAGATTGAAGGAGTTTTCGCAGGTGGTGATTAGATTTGTGTCTTGGTAAAAATACTGTTGTAATGAGTTATCTTAGTTTTAAATCATTACATACAAAAAGCAAAAAATCTTTAAAATACTGGATTAACTGTGAGCCATAAATAAGTCTTATTCTTGATAAAAAGGGAAAGGTAGATCACTCAATACTGTGATCAATGATAAATGACCAGGATGGAAAGGACACTTGAGTGGTGATGCTGGTGAGAGTTGGCTCTGTATTAATATCAGTGTAGACTGCATGTGGATTGAACCAAAACTGAGTGCAGAGGCTCAAAAGATCACATCAAGATACTCTTTGTTTTTCTTTTTTTTTTTTTTTTTTTTTTCTTTTGAGACGGAGTCTCGTTCTGTGGCCCAGGCTGGGGTGTAGTGGCACGATCTTGGCTAATGGCAAGCTCCGCCTCCCGGGTTCATGCCATTCTCCTTCCTCAGCCTCCCGAGTAGCTGGGACTACAGGCGCCCGCCACCACGCCCAGCTAGGCTAATTTTTTGTATTTTTTTTTTAGTAGAGATGGGGTTTCATCATGTTAGCCAGGATGGTCTCGATCTCCTGACCTCGTGATCCACCCACCTCAGCCTCCCAAAGTGCTGGGATTACAGGTGTGAGCCACCATGCCCAGCCTTGCTTTTCTTTATGTACAAACTTTGCTTTCCTCTGTAGTGTCTTTATACTTCTCCTATTGGCAATGATAGGTACAGATTTATTACTGAAAATGTCTCCAAAGACAGCACTTTGTTCCCTTGATTTCAGTAAATATTCAAACACTAAATCTCACTATTCTATCTTGATAAAGATTGAGTCAATTACTGTGGCCAATTAGATGGGATCACCTATTTGGTTATATTTGGGTTATTCTTGCTTCTAGATGTTAAAGCCAGCCTCATCAAAGCCATAAGTACTAAGACTAGGGGAGGTTAATTTCATGTAGGAAGGTATATTACTAAAATTTTAAAATATGATACATTAGGCAAGCAAAAAATAACAATGTACCTTAAGACTCCTTCTTAGAAAAACTTAAGATGATGAAGTTGATTTAATCAGGAAAGGAATGAAAAAGCTATGTTGAAATACCTGGTAATGAGTGTCAAAAACCTAAAACAGAAAACTATATTCAATTATGTTAAGAAATTATGGGAAATATAATTAATGAGAGAATATTTATGTTATAGATTCTGGCGATATAGAAATGAGACTATAGCAAAATTGGAACATAAAATTTAGGGGAGAAGGGTCAAGGGGAAAATTAGAAAAAAAAGAAGAAATATAAACAAATTGATTTTAGCATTTTTGACAGGAGGGTGGTTATAGATTAAAAATGGGAAATAAGATTCATTTTAGAGGAAACATATAGTCTTGAAAAATTAATTAAACATTCACCTAAAGAAGTTAGAAAATGCAAAGAAGTGTAAGGAAAGCAGAGATCATTTAATTTTAAAAAGTAGAGATTAATAAATTTAAAACCTTAAAGAATATTTGAAAAAAAAGATACTTTTTTTGGAAAAGAAACTAGTTAATCTACTAGTTAAACAAGGGAGACTGGAAAGATTTAAAAAAATGCTAGTTTAAAAGTAAAAATGGAAAAACTGTTACGTTGGGAAATAAAAGAAAATCCTTTGCTAAAACATATTCATATTAGCCTTAAAATCTGGATAAAACAGATTTTTTAGAAAAATATAAATTACCTAAGTTTACTCAAAAAATAACTTACAGGAAAAAAAGACAGATAGGAGGCAGTGCTAACTTGCAGTTCCCACTCGGATAGACAGAACAGCATGTAGAGACTCACTTTGTAAACGTTTGCCGAAGAACTACCACAGGAACGTACCAGGAAAACTGAAAGAATTCACAGACCCTTTGAAAGAAGCAGCTTGTCGCTGCAAACACCATGAGACAGCCAAAAAACTGAGTACCCAAAGTGTGAGAGGGGGAAAGTCCACCTTGAGCACACATTCTCACTGGGGAACCTGAAAATCCAGATCACAGGAGAAGGATTTAACCTTACTGTAACCGCCCACGGGGTTCACCTTGCCTGCTGCCTAGACAGAGCTGATTCATCAAGACAGGGGAATTTCAATAGAGAAAGAGTAATTCACGCAGAGGCGGCTGTGTGGGAGACCAGAGTTTTATTATTACTCAAATCAGTCTCCCAAGCATTCAGGGAGCAGAGTTTTTAAGGATAACGTGGTGGGTTGTGGGGAACCAGTGAGCCAGGATTGCTGATTGATTGACTCCTGAGCCAGGAGTCAGATATGAAATCATGGGGAGTTAAAGCTGTCTTCCTGCACTGAGTCAGTTGTTGGGTGGGGGCCACAAGATCAGGTGAGCCAGTTTATTGATCTTAGTGATGCCAGCTAATCCATCAAGTACAAGTCTGCAAAATATCTCAAGCACTGAATTTAGGAGCAGTTTAGTAAGGGTCAGAATCTTGTAGCCCCCAGCTGCATGACTTCTAAACCATAATTTCGAATCTTGTGGCTAATGTTAGTCCTATAAAGGCAATCTAGACCCCAGGCAAGAAGGAGGTCCGCTTTGGGAAAGGGGTGTTACCGTCTTTGTTTAAACCATAAACTATAAATTAAATTTCTCCCAAAGTTAGTTCAGCCTAACTTTGGAATGAACAAGGACAGCTTGGGGGTTAGAAACAAAATGGAGTCAGTTAAGTTAGACCTTTTTCACTGTCTCAGTCATGATTTTGCAAAGGCAGTTTCATTACCTAGAGCGAAAACAAATTTAGAGAGCTGAGGGAAATATACAAGTAGAAGAAGCAGTGGGAAGAGCCCTGTAGGCACTCCTCGTTGGCAGGGAAACCATTTTTGACTTTATCTCACACGGGTCCTTGGGGAGGGCTGCCAGTGGAACTGGGGAAGGACCGCAGGGAGAAGGAAACTTCCAGCTGAACTTTGTAATAATTTCAACTGAGCACAGATTTTCCTGGGCAGAATCCGGGCACGGTGCGGGGGTGCGGGGAGGTGGGCTAGGCAGGAATCAGAAGTGCAGATAGGAGCACAGAAGACAAGACAGGTGGGGAGGGGGAGGATCTGAAATCCCAGCAGGGATGCTCGTAGCCTGGGGAAAGATCGCAGTCCTCCTTACCAGCTGCCTGGATATAAACTCAGTGCTGCTGATGGGTATGGTGGGAGTGAGGCTGGCCTTGCTGGCTACATGGGAACTCAGTGAGTCCTATCACTGCCAGCTTTCACCTACTTCCCTGGTGACCTCTATGATGCAGGAGAGGCAGCCATAATCCCCCCAGGAACATAACTCCATTAACCTGACAACCACACCCTCATCCCCCACAGTGGGTGCAGCAAGCCTCACCCAAGGAGAGTCTGAGATCAAACACACCTAACCCTGCCCCCACCTAATGGTCTTTCTCTACCCCCTCTGGTAGCTGAAGACAGAAGACATAATCTCTTGGGAGTTCTATGGCCCTGCCCATCATCTGAGAAATTCAAATATTTATTCAGGTGATCTTAGAGCTAGCTCACATACCCCTATACTACCACTAATGCGCTCTTGAAAGTGCCACCTCCTGACTGGAGGCCAACCAACTCAAGTCATTACAGCAATTAATACAAGAATAAACCTGCTCCAAGAAGAGAGAAAACAACAGCTAATTACACCACCTGTAACATCCTGGCTAACCAGAGGTCTTGCGTCTGTCCACATGACAGCTTCATTGCTAGCACAACAAGCATTCGAGAACCAGCACACTAAAAAAAACTGCAACCAAGGACCCTTACAGAGTACACTTTACTCCCCTGTTATCTTCATTGAAGCAGGTGCTGGTATCCATGGCTGAGAGACCTGAAGATGAATCACATCACAAGACTCTGTGCAGACACTTCCCAGTACCAGCCCAGAGCCCAGTAGCTCTGTGGAGTGGCTAGACCCAGAAAAGCAATAACAATAACTGTATTCCAGCTCTCAGGAAGCCCCATCCCTAAGGGAAGAGAGAGAATACCGCATCAAGGGATCACCCTGTGGAAAAAAAAAATCTGAACAGCAGTGTGTTGAGACCCAGATCTTTCCTCTGACAGTCTACCCAAATGAGAAAGAACCAGAAAAACAATTCTGGTAATATAACAAAGCAAAGTTCTTTAGTACCACCAAAAGATCACACTAGCTCACCAGCCATGGATCTAAACCAAGAAACAATCTCTGAATTACCAGAAAAAGAATTCAGAAGGTCAATTATTAAGCTACTCAAGGAGGCACCAGAGAATGGTGAAAATGAACTTAAAGAAAGTAGAAGAATAATACAGGATGTGGATCAAAAAGGCTCCATAAAAATGGATAGCATGAATAAAAAAACAATCACAACTTCTTGGAAATGAAAGACACACTTAGAGAAATACAAAATGCACTGGAAAGTTTCAAGGACAGAATAGAACAAGTAGAAAAAAGAATTTCAGAGCTTGAAGACAAGGCTTTTGAATTAACCCAATAAGGTAAGGAAAAAAGCATCAAAGAACAAACAAACAAAAACAAAGCCTCCAAGAACATTGGGATTATGCTAAATGACCAAACCTAAGAATAATTTGTGTTCCAAAGGAAGAAGAGAAATCTCAAAGTTTGGAAAACTTCCTTGAGGGAATAATTGAGAAAAACTTCCCTGGCATTGCTAGAGTTCTAGACATCAAAATACAAGAAGCTCAAATAACACCCAGAAAATTTATCCACAAAATGATCATTACCTAGGCACACAGTCATCAGGTTATCTAAATTCAAGACAAAGCAAATAATCTTAAGAGCTGTGAGGCAAAAGCATCATGTAACCTGTAAAGGAAAACCTATCAGATTAACGCAGATTTCTCAGTAGAAACCCTACAAGCTAAAGGGATTGGAGACTGATCTTTAGCCTTTTTGAACGAAACAATTATCAGTCAAGAATGTTGAATCTGGCCAAACTAAGCTTCATAAATGAGGGAAGAATAAAGTCTTTTTTGGACCAACAAATGCTGGATGAATTTACCACAATCAAGCCAGTACCACAAGAGCTGCTAAAAACAGCTCTAATTATTGAAATAAAACATCAAAATACACCAAAAAAGAACCTCCTTAAAGCATAAACTTCATAGGGCCTATAAAATAATAACACAATAGAACAACAACAACAAGGTATTCAGGCAATAACTAGTATAATGAGTACAATTGTACCTAAGATCTCAATTCGAACATTGAATGTAAATAGCCTGAATACTCCACTTAAAAGCTACAGAATGGCAGAATGGATAAGTATCACCAACCAAGTATCTGCAGTCTTCAAGAGACTCACCTAAAACATAAGGACTCACATACACTTAAGGTAAAGGGGTGGAAAAAGTGATTCCATGTCACCAAAAGTGAGCAGGAATAGTTATTCTTATATCAGACAAAACAGACTTTAAAGAAACAATAGTTAAAAAAGACAAAGAAGGACATTATATAATGATAAAAGTACTAGTCTGACAGGAAAAATATCATAATCATAAATATATATGCATCTAACACTGGAGCTCCCAAATTTATAAAACAATTACTACTATACCTAAGAAATGAGATAGACAGCAACACGATAATAATGGAGGACTTAAATACTCCACTGACAGCATTAGACAGGTCATCAAGACAGAAAGTCAACAAAGAAACAATGGACTTAAACTGTCAGAGGCGTGTGAACCAGAGCAACGCCATCTGAAATAAGAGCTGGGTAAAATGAGGCTGAAACCTACTGGGCTGCATTCTCAGATGGTTAAGGCATTCTAAGTCAAAGGATCAGATAGGAGGTCAGCCCAAAATACAGATCGTAAAGACCTTGCTGATAAAACAGTTTACAGCAAAGGAACCAGCCAAAACAGACCAAAACCAAAATGGCATCGAGAATGACCTCTAGTCGTCCCCACTGCTACACTCCCACCAGTGCCATGACAGTTTACAAATGCCATGGCAATGGCAAGAAGTTACCCTATGTGGTCTAGAAAGGGGAGGCATGAATAATCCACCCCTTGTTTACCATATCATCAAAAAATAAGTATCAAAATGGGCAACCAGCAGCCCTCGGTGCTGCTCTATCTATGGAGTAGTCATCCTTTTATTCCTTTACTTTCTTAATAAACTTGCTTTCCTATAACAAAACTATACCCTAGAACATATAAATGTAACTAATATTTACAGAACATTCTACCTAACAACTGCCGAATATACGTTCTATTCATCAGCACACAGAGCATTCTCCAAGATAGACCATATGACAAGTTACAAAACAAGTCTCAATAAATTTAAGAAAACTGAAATCATATCAAGTACTCTCTCAAACTACAGTGGAAGAAAATTAAAAATCAACTCAAAAAGGAACACTCAAAACCATGCAAATACATGAAAATTAAGTAATCTGCTCCAAATGATTGTTAGGTCAACAATGAAATCATGATTGAAATTAAAACATTATTTGAACTGAATTATAATAGTGACAAAATCTATCAGAACCTCTGGGATACAGCAAAAGCAGTGCTAAGAGGAAGGTTTATAGCATTAAATACCTACATCCAAAAGCCTGGAAGAGCACAAATAGACAATCTAAGGTCACACGTCAAGGAACTAGAGAAACAAGAACAAACCAAACCCAAACACAGCAGAAGAAAAGAAATAAGAAAGATCAGAGCAGAACTAAATGAAATTTTAAAAAAAGCAATACAAAAGATAAATAAAACAAAAGCCTGTTATTTCAAAATATAGACAAAATAGATAGACCATTAGCAAGATTAACCAAGAAAAAGAGAGAAAATCCAAATAATCTCAATTAGAAATGAAAGAGGAGATACTACAACCAATACCACACAAATACAAAAGATCATTCAAGGCTACTGTGAATATCTTTATGCACACTAACTAGAAAACCTAGAGGAGAAGATAAATTCCTGGAAATATACAATCCTTCTAGATTAAACCAGGAAGAAATAGAAACTCTGAACAGATTAATAACAAGCAGTGAGATTGAAATGGTAATAAAAAATTGGCCAACAAAAAAGAGTTCAGGATGAGATTAATTCACAGCTGAATTCTATCAGACATTCAAAGAAGAATTGGTAATAATCCTGTTGAAACTATTCCAAAATATACAAAAAGAGGGAATCCTCCCTAATCATTCTATGAAACCAGTATCACCTTAATACCAAAATCAGGAACAGACATAACAAAAAAAGAAAACTGCAGACCAACATTCCTAATAAACATAGATGCAAAAATCCTCAACAAAATAATAGCTAACTGACTCCAGCAGAATCAAATAGATAACACACCATGATTAAGTGGGTTTCATAGCAGGGATGCAGGAATGGTTTAACATACACAAGTCAATAAATGTAATACACCACATAAACAGAATTAAAAACAAAAATTACGTTATCATCTCAATAGATGAAGAAAAAGCGTTTGACAAAATCTGCATCCCTTTATAAGTAAAACCCTTAGCAAAATTGGCATAGAAGGGACATACCTAAAGATAATAAAAGTCATCTATGATAAACCCGCAGCCAACATTATACTAAATGGGGAAAAGTTGAAAGCATTCCTCCTGAGAACTGAAACAAGACAAAGATGCCCACTTTCACCACTTCTATTCAACATAGTACTGAAAGTGTTAGCCAGAGCAATCAGATACAAGAAAGAAATAAAAAAGGCATTCAGTTTGGTAAAGTGGAAGTCAAATGGTCACTGCTGATGATATGACTGCATGCCTAGAAAACCCTAAAGACTCATCCAAACAGCTCCTAGATCTAATAAATGAATTCAGTAAAGTTTCAGGATACAAAAATCGATGTATACAAATCAGTAGCACTGCTATACATCAAGCTGAGAATCAAATCAAGAACTCAACCCTTTTTCCAATAGCCGAAAAATAAATAAAATAGTTAGGAATATACCTAAACGAGGAGGTAAAAAAACTTCTACAAGGAAAACTACAAAACACTACTGAAAGAAATCATAGATGTCACAAACAAATGGAAACACATCCCATGCTCAAGGATGGGTAAAATCAATATTGTGAAAATGACCATACTGCCAAAATCAACCTGCAAATTCAATGCAATTCCCATCAAAATACCACCTACATTCTTCACAGAACTAGATAAAACAATCATAAAATTCATATGGAGCCAAAAGTGAGTCTGCAGAGGCAAAGCAAGACTAAGTAAAAAAAGCAAATTGGGAGGCAGCACTTTACCCAGTGTCAAACTATACTACAAGGCTATATTCACCAAAACAGCATAGTACTGGTATAAAAATAGGCACATAGACCAATGGAATAGAATAGAGATCTCAGAAATAAAGCCAAAAACTTTGATCTTCAACAAAGCAAACAAAAACATGAAGTGGGGAAAGGATACTATATTCAACAAATGGTGTTGGGATAATTGGCAAGTCACATGTAGAAGAATGAGACTGGATCCTCATCTCTTGCCTTACACAAAAGTCAACTCAAGATGAATTAAAGACTTAAATCTAAGGCCTGAAACCATAAAAATTCTAGACATTTGCTTAGGCAAAGATTTCATGACCAATAAACTAAAAGCAAATTCAACAAAAACAAAAAACAAAGATAAATAGATTGTACTTAATTAAGCTAAAAATCTTCTGCACAGCAAAAGAAATAATCAGCAGAGTAAACAGACATCCCACAGAATGGGAGAAAATCGGTGCAAACTATGCATTTGACAAACGACTAGTATCCAGAAGCTACAAGTAACTTAAATCAGCAGAAAAAGAATATAATAATCACATCAAAAAGTGGGCTAAGGACATGAACAGACAGTTCTCAAAAAGAGATAGACAAATGGCCAACAAACATATGAAAAAAATGCTCAACACCACTAATTATCAGGGAAATTCAAATCAAAACCACAATGCAATATCACCTTACTCATGCAAAAATGGCCATAATTTAAAAATAAAAAAATAATAGATGTTGTCTTGGAGGTGATGAAAAGGGAACACTTTTACACTTCTGGTAGGAATGTAAATTAGTACAGTAACTATGGAAAACAGTATGAAGATACCTTAAAGAACTAAAAGTAGATCCACCATTTGATCCAGCAATCCCACTACTAGGTATCGACCCAGAGGAAAAGAAGTCTTTATATGAAAAAGACATTTGCACATGCATGTTTATAGCAGCACAATTCACAATTGTGAAAATATGGAACCAGTCCAAATGCCCATCAAAGAACAAGTGGATAATGATATACACACACACACACACACACACACACACACATACATATACACCATTGAATATTACTCATCCATAAAAGCAATGAAATAATGACATTTACAGCAACCTGGATGGAACTGGAGACAATTATTCTAAGTTAAGTAACTCAGGAATAGAAAACCAAATGTCATATATTCTCACTTATAAGTCGGAGCTAAGCTATGAGGACGCAAAGGCATAAGAAGGAAACAATGGACTTTGGGGACTCGGAGAAGGGTGGGAGGGAGGTGACGGATAAAAGACTATATACATTGGGTGCAGTGTACACTGCTCGAGTGATAGGTGCACCAAAATCTTGGTACAACTGTGGAAAACAGTATGGAGATTCCTTAAAGAACTAAGAGTAGATTCACCATTTGATCCAGCAATCTCACTACTGGGTATCTACCCAGAGGATCATTTCTATGATTATATCATAGAATCATTTAGATAGAACTATAGAAGCATTTCTAGGATTCTACCATAGAAATATATTCTGCTTTACTCAAAGATGTGCCTACAAGAATGTACACTAAAATGCTGTCCGTAAGAGCTGAGATCCAGAATCAATGTACATGTTTATCTATAGGGACTTGGTAAGTTAAATTATAGTTTGGTATGACAGAATCCTGATCAGTGATTAACTATCTTCATATATGTTGATATGAACAGATCTCTCAGTTTTGTTATTGGATAGAAAAATTCAAATGCAAAAGTAGTTTTCAAGGGACATATACATCCCCTTTACATCACACCTGTTTGAGTCAACTTGGGTTGCCATAACGACATAGACTGTGAGGCTTAAACAACATAAATTTATTTTTTACAGTTCTGGAAGCTGAAAGTCTGAGATCAAGTTGCCAGCATAATCAGTTCCTAGTGAGGGCCTCCTTCCTGACTTGCAGACAGAAGACTTCCCTCTTGCTATGTTCTCAAATGGCAGAAGGAAAGCAAGCAAGCTCTCTGGTGTCTCTTTATTATAAAGTCATTAATCCCAGGGCCCCACCCTGACGGCCTCATTCAAACCTAATTACCTCTCAAAGGTCCAGTCTCCTACTATAAGCACATTGGGGGATATGGCTTCAACAGATGACTTTGTGGGGGAATACAATTCAGTCCATAACAGTATTTATATGTGTATGTATTTTTCCTTCATATCTCTACAATAATTACAGCTACATGTGCATATTTGTGAACTTTCTGAAAAAACACAAAATATTGCTTATGGCTGTTGTACTAATCAGTATAGTGGGACATCATGTTTATTAAGCATAAATTTCACTTTTCACTGCATTTCTCTGAAATGTTTTAATTTATATTATTTATGCTTTATTTTATAACAATAATAAGGAACAACAAAATAATAAAAACAGTTATAGTCTCTGCTTGAAATGTCCTTTAACCTGAGGTGACCGAGACTTAGGAAGAAAATTCATATTGTACATTTGTATTATACTTTATTCAGATAAATAGTCTCTAAGAAGACAAAAAGAGACAATACACTATAAGAATTCTATAAATATTTAGGATAATTTATTAAAAATTATGGAATATTAATACTATTAATAAGCATTTTTTATCTAGTTCATTATATATGCTAAGTTATTCGCTAGATATAAAAAGAGAAGCACTTCAAGATGTCTGTCCTCACGTAGTTTAGAATACAAAATAATGTTTTGTGAACCAACAATTGTACAAACTACAAGTGACAAATCAGTGGATGAAGACTTATACAAAATATTATACAATTTAACTTTAAACTCTCATATTTCAAATTGTTCAACTTTGTTCTCTACTCTTCACCACAGCTTGATTTTGCTAACCAGTCTATTTTATTAATTGAATTAAATGTCTAATTAGTATTCAAATATAAAGTAGTTTTGCTTCTTTTTCAGAAAGGAAATTAGCCATCATGCCCCCATATGAACATAGAAGAAAGAGAAAATGTTTCTTTTCTCTAGAATATTTATATACATGGAATTATCTCTGAATTGTCTTTTACTATAAAAGTTAAGAATTGTTTTAGCCAAACTTGTAAATACTTAAAGATGAAATGCAAATATTATCCAACAAATTCTGGCACTCCCAAATGCAGTGATTCTGAAATATCTAGAATTAAATCAATTCAAAGTAGGTTGATAAGTTTGTTTCTCAAAAATGCAAAATTTCTGCATGGAAATATTTAACCACAAAACAGAGTACCATTACTATGTGTTTTACCTTGAGATTTTGTGGGATAGACAAGAGATGGTAGCTTTCACATGTCTAATTCATAATGAATTCTGAAGCCAGGAATGAAGTAACAAACCCTTCAGTATGATGAGACACCTCCTTCATGATAGCCTTCAGTGTTTTACAGTTTAAGAGCTAATTAGAAGCAGGTTTAAATATACATTTCTTTATCTTAGCCTTAAAAATGAGAACAGAGTCAGCTTTTTGAGCTCTAGCCAGATGCTGATTTTATAACCTTAGCTTTGTAGGCTAACTGCTAACAGCTCAGGAACTGAGACTTTCAAAGTTATTTTTAGGACAAATCAGTTAATGAGCAGGTACAAACTTAAGCAAAAGTGAGCAGCAGGGCAGAGGCATCCAAATGTCAGGGAGAGTCTCAGATGGTAAGACAAATTATAATTATTTAATCCAGTTATGGACAGTGGTGAATAAAAATGAATCATGGCCAACTGCTAACCAGTCAAAAGCTTTAATTTTTTATGCATAGACAGAGAAATGCACAGAAAACATCAACACACAATGCATGTTAAAGTAGCTTTTTCTTGCTGTCTTTCATGCAGACAGAAAACAGTTTTCTTTTCTTTCTAGAGCTTCCCCCATTCTACCATGTTAGCTCTAATACTTGTATTATAGATCGAATGAATACTGCATCTTTGTTTTGTACTAGCTTATTTGTAATGACAAGGCATTGAATAATCCTTCAATGTGTTATAGAAGACTCCAAGAAATCAACGCAGTCATAACTCACTCCGTCCGCTACCATCACATTACCAACCTCAGGGCCTCGCCTCCATCAAGAATTAATAGTCAGTGTCAGGGAAAGGCTCAAATAAATCAGTTAATTTGCATTGAAGAAATTACATTAGGTTACCAGCATCTAGGGAATGGCTAAATCTGGGGACAGAGCAGGAAATTTTCCCAAAGACATGTCTTTATAAAGCCTGAAACTTTTAGCTGCTACTCTGCTTGGTTTTCAAAGCAGAGTACAATACCAGGAAAGAGGGGATCAAGAATCAAGTGGCTTAGATAAGATGATTTTATCATTTTTTTCAAGCATGTCTTTTTGTACCTTATTGTTGATAATTTACCTAGGAAGCGTGTTATTGACCCAAAACTTCTTCCCAGAATATTTTTTCTGAAAACGTTGCTCTTTACATTAAGGAAAAAAATTATTAAAGTCATATTCTTCAAACATTTTACATTCATACAACAAAGTGAACTGGTTACAGGCATTTTTGTTTTGTTTTATGGCTACCGCACAACCGCTATCACTGTTCCTAAGAATGGTAACATAAGGTACTGTGCTTTGCCACCAAAAGAAGAAGAGAAAATTTGAAACCCTGGAGGCTTCTTCCATCAAAACCACATAATTCTTCTCACTGCAAAGATACAGTAAAGAATGAGTGGGCAAATAATCAAACTAACTTTAACCAATCAACCCTCTCTCTTCAGAAATTGAATCATTAGGGGAGTGACTAAGACAAGAGAAAATTTGGAATTTGTTTATTCATCTTAACAATGTAGAAACAACCTAACAATCAGTGCCACTGAGTCTCTACAGCTTCCTTTTCATATGTTTCAAGTTTAGTTCTTTAGCCCTCATTTAAACCCTCTGAGCTACCTCATGTCCTCCCATTAAATATATTTTAGCTTAATTTTGCCAAAGTCACCTGGTAGTGCTTGCAACCAGAGTACTTGCAATCTGAGACAGAGTGCTTTGGAGAATTTAAAAAAAACTTAAAAATGAATTGTTGTATGGTACTTTCAATCAAAGAGCCAGGCATGGGTTTTGATTCTGGAGGAAATTTTTCCTTCTCCTTTATGGATTAGTGACTGATGACAGCTAGGTGAGCTTGAGCTGATGTGCTCACCAATCCATGTCTTTCATAAACGTAAGTGCAACTGATGATGATGATGGAGGTGGGTGTTTAATGGTGATTTAAATGGTCATTTAATGGCCAAACAGGTACAACTCTTGTCATCAAAAGGAAAATTTGTTTGTGTCTCACATCTGTCACTTTGAAATTTATCTATTAGGGCCATTGAATGAAAACTGTAGATATAAAACACAATCAACTTAGGGTGATAAATATAATGCAATAATCAAAACTCTGAACATTATTTACAATTAAATATTATTTCCTCCCCTGGCAGGGGTCAACATCAAGCAGGCTACCCATTGCTTGGGAGGTTAGTTTCATGATCTTTTTCTTTCCTAACTCTGGTAGCAACCATGTTGCCTCAGTCATACATGATGTTTTCCACCTGAATGCACATGGGAGAACTGCATTTCTTGTCCTCTTTGTGACTGGATGCAACTGTGTCAATAATTGTAGCCAATGACCTGCAAGTAGGAAGTGGCATTAAGTCACTTTTGTAACAGAATATATAATGGTTGATACAGAACCCTCCAAAAATCTCTCCTTTGGACTGGGGCAACAGCTACATTCAAGAGAGTTATTCACCTGGGTCTCTTCTGAGAAGGCACTGCCTTCCTATCCTCACTTCGCATTCCACTAACCACAAGGAAATGTAATAGCAACAAAAAATAAACTGTTCTACTAAATTACTGATATTTTGGACTGTGTCATTACACAAGGACAATGTAACCTCTCCTGACTAGAAATATGTGGCACTGGTTTAGGGACCAGATAGCAAGCAATAGAGAAACTGCTATTAGACCCTGTAAAATGTCAGTTGAGTTAATAACTTAAAAGACATTTACTTAATGAATTTGTAGCTTGAAGGGAAAAGGTTAAAAAACAAAATATTACCAGTGTGTTTTGGTTGTTGTTGGCTGAGTTGTTGGCTGAGTTTGGCAACTTACTGCAAGGAGTGGGGGGTCTGTCAGGAAATAATTTGCTGCTTTTAGAACAGGAATAAGAAATCAGGAGAGTCCTGAAATTTGGGAACTTTCAGAGCTGAAAAATGAAAATGCAACCGCTTTTCATCACCTACTAGAAATAAATTAAACTGAGAAAGTCTTTGAGGAAACAATGACAATTAAAATTTAATTTTGTAGCAAGAATCAAATCAATAGTATAGTCCTCACATGCACTGCTAAAACCACAAAATAAATTTAACTGGATTTAGGACAAAGACCCAGTTGAAAATGTGGTGCCCAATTGCTTTGAATTGGACAACATGGCTCAGAGATATAAGATCAATGTGTGAATTTCCCAAATGACACAGGAATTTTCTCCCAGCCTCTATATGAGACTAGCAGCAGGGGTGCCCCGTCTGCTCTGCCTGCCAGGCTCAGCCCCTTGTAGGAGGGAGAGCCCGAGTGAGTGAGTGCAGGATGCGGCCAGCCACTCCAAGCACCGACAAAGGCTCAAACTACCCGCGGGGCTCACAGCCAGACCAGGCATGTCACCTCAAGGGGGAATGTGGCAGCACCCAGGCAAGGGTACCCACAACCCTGAAGCCCCAGAGGGGTGTTAGTGTGCTAATTAGCTCTTTTAATTCTGCTGTCCACCGCCCGATGGACATGGTGTGTTCACAGCTCAGTCGGCCCCTGGCCCCATTGCGTGGGGCAGCTGCCCTCTGCTGGCAAGGGCAAAAGGGCAATGGGACAGCCTTTTGGGGTACCCACACTCAGTGGGTCCTGAGCTCTTGTCTGGTTTCCAAGAAGAATGACGATATGCTGACAATTGAAGAGTGAGCAAGGCAGGGAGTTTTATTGAGTGATGAAACAGCTTTCTGCAGAGAGGGGATGCGGGGGGTGGTCCCCCTATCCAAAGACTGAAAAGATCCCCCAGTGTGGCTGAGTCCTGGGCAGTCCTGGACACCTATGGGCTCAGAATAGAGGAAGGGCAGGCCATAGGTGGTATTGGAAAAGGCAACATTCAATTGATTAAGAGGCCTTATTCAGAAAGAATCAATAGGGAAAGAGGAGGCAAACAGGAACAGAAGTTCTCACTCTAGGTCGCGGGTTTCATCTGGGACCAGCAGTCCAGTCTTTCAGCCTTCAGGCTGTTTTTTGAGCTTGAAGGTAGAGTTTCACCAGGGACCCACCGCTATCTACTTAGGCGTTTGTCTGCCTCCTGCTGCTATCACATAGATGTATGAAAAGCCCAAAATGCCGACAGTTAATTCTAGAGAAAGAAATAATCAAGAGTAGAAAAAAGCATAGAAATACAGCAAATCTGCTGGGCAAGGTGGCTCACACTTGTAATCCCAGCACTTTGGGAGGCCAAGGCGGGTGGATCACGAGGTCAACAGTTGGAGACCAGCCTGACCAACATGGTGAAATCCCGTCTGTACTAAAAATAGAAAACTTAGCCAGGCTTGGTGGGCGTGCCTGTAATCCCAGCTACTCAGGAGGCTGAGGCAGGAGAATTGCTTGAACCCAGGAGGTGGAGGTTACAGTGAGCTGAGATCGCACCACTGCACTCCAGCCTGGACAACAGAGTGAAACTCCATGTAAAAAAAAAAAAAAAAAAAAGAAAGAAAGAAAAGAAATATAGCAAATCTTAGAGATATATCTAGAGAAGAACTGAGGATATGGCCATTGCAACATGGAAATAACTGATACCAAATTGATTATGTTCTCATCTCCAGAAATTTCCTAAGTCATTTGGAAATCACTACTACAAAAAAAACCATCAGCCTTGTTTAAAAGAAATTGTGAATGCTTAAGACTGAAAATGACCTTTGGGTCTCCCACCACACGTTGGCAAGTTACATGCTGCAAAATCTGCTTAACTCCAAGAAGTATTCTATGTTATCAAAGAATACTGTAAAAGACACAGGTCAGATACCACCCAGGTATCTATCACAGAGAACACTGAGGGTTTCTTAGTGGGAGTGGGGGTACAAAATTAGGGCCTAAACTATTCCCCATCATCAGGAAAAGGGAGCGTTTAAAATATCTGTTTGTAAGTCTGCTACCGGCCAGACATTTTACAAATAGGATTGTTTCCTGTGGTTATTCTGTCCCTGTTTCATTGTTGTATTTTGTGTGTGTGGGTAGCAGAGAACTTGTCCTTGTTTTCTATGGCCTCAAAGTCAAGAGGAAACATATCAGACCTGATACTGAATTTGTCAACCCCCAGCAGTTTTAGAATTAGATAAGGCTTTGAGGTTGTATCTGTGAGGAAGAGGGTAGCATGTTTCGACTGTGAAAGAGTATATAAATTTTTAATTTTGGCCAAAGGGCAGGTTATGGCAGTTGTTAGTGATGTTTATTAACTGTTTCTCACCCTCAATCTTCTGTATATAAGGTGGCATTGCTCTTCCTGGAATACTGTGATTGGCTGGACCACAGGGCTAGTTCTGGACAGGTTGTGAGTGATAAAGTGTTGGTATTTAATTGTTGATGTGAGATCCTCCTGAGTCTCTTTTCTGTGTAATCTGAAATGTTTATGTAGGTACAGCTTCACTGATCTATGTTTCCAAGTACTGTAATAAGCAGAGACTTCCTGTTGACTTGCAAAGGGCATATGACATAAATGAAAAACTAAACTTTTTGTTTTAATCCAAGAAGATTTAAGATTTGTTTGTTGTTGCAACTCAACTAATCTGACTGATACATGTGGTTTTTGGCTCCTTGGAATTGAAACAGAGAAAAGGAAGAGGGAAAGAAGTATGTAAACTTTTTATTTGACCATTGTAATTACAGAATTTTACAGCCTCTGAGCATGGCTACTGTTTAATTCTGATTTTTTCCCTTGGGGGCATTTTGGGAGATTCTTTAGAAATGCCCTGATATACTCCTCTTACCCTCGTACTTTTGCCTTGGGTGGCTGCTTCTGCATCCACATCAGCTTCAGGTTTCCTCTAGGGCCTACCTACACAGACTTTCCTTGTTGGGCACCCAACATTCTGACAGAAGTCATTTTGGAAAGATCCCATATAATAAATACCTGCATTCTCACTGGGTTTTGCACAACTCATCTCTGGAGGTATTGCTGTTTCCTCCAACATTACCACGTTAATCTCTTGCTCCCTAATGCATCAGTAGCTCCCTCTACACTGTGGCCTTGGGCTGTTCCATCCTTTAGATACTTCA
Organism: Pongo abelii; assembly: GCF_028885655.2. NCBI lineage: Eukaryota > Metazoa > Chordata > Mammalia > Primates > Hominidae > Pongo > Pongo abelii. The sequence continues at coordinate 111,958,556 of NC_071989.2, read as the reverse complement.
TACATGTACACATAACTCTACCAACATTTTTCCACAATTCCTGGGGCAACTGCAAAGCTTTCAGAATTGTCTTCTTGAAGGGAGTGCACACAAGAATTGACATTAGAAGTGAACACCTCAACCTGTCCCTTAAAGAGGAATGAGTGAGAGTCAAATCACTTCAGCAACTATATCACAATAAATCTCTTCAAATGTATCTCTTCCTTTAGCCGTTTTATTGTCTCCTTTGAATTTTAGAGCTGCCCAAGGAGTATTTTTTTGGCATACTTTGAAACCATTCATACCTTTCTTTGGGAATTCTTTATCTATTCTATCTATTCTATCTATCTATCTATCATCTATCTATCTATCTATCTATTATAATTGACATCTAAGTTGAAATTTTAATTTACTATTTCCTCAAATAATAATAGTAGTATCTATCATTTATTGATCACTTAGAATGTGCTAAACACTACACCAAACATTTTACTTTATATCTGTTATCTCTTTTAAGCCTCATAGGATCTTTAAGAAGCTGGATTATTATTTCAAATTTTAGATGACAGCCCTGAGGCTTTGTATTCAATTGCTAAGTGATTTTGTTGTCATTGTTGTTGTTGAGCTATATGCTACATTAACCATTATTAAGTGGCATGTATATTAGTTGATGGAAAGAAATATAGGGAAACAATTTGCCACATTTCTGTATGGGTTTCTATATACTTTGCATATGATTTTAAAAGAAAACAGTAAACTTAAAATTATCCAAAGTGCTTATGCTTAACTCTATTTTACAAAAGTTTAAACATGGTTTCACTATAGGGGTGAAGATCTATCAGCATATTTTACTTCTATTTTTTCTTGTACTGCTCCAAAATGGAGGATATGATATATCCATATTGACAAATATCTACTGCGAAACTAAATGTTTTATCTCACTTTTAATTTTCTGGCAGAAGATTTTCAAAGCGTATATACAAATATTCTCTATGTTTTTTCTATTTTGAGAACAGCTTGAAACCTTCACATTTCAAGAGAGACTTCTCCTCAGATTTCTTCCTGCCACCACCTACCCTTCTTTTCTTCTCTTGTTCTTTTCAAGCTTGTTCTGTTCATTATCTTGTTACAATTCTTAGTCAAGAGGCTCTCTTATGGCACCTGTCATCCCCAATCAAACTTGAGAGCAGCACAGTAAGGGACTTCACAGGATTAAACTTCTCTTTTGAATATGTGAACACTTTGGTATTAATCGTTGATCTTGCAGTTAGTATGACTGCAGGCCAGCTGGCTTCCTCACTGAGCTACTTCATCAAGTACATGCTAACTGACACTTGAGATAGCTCTGAACTTTATAAATGTGTGCCTTTAAGTCTTAAGCTGCCACTTAGCCCTGCAATGAGCAATCATGCCCATTTCTCTATACCTACTTCTCTCTACCCACAACTTCAGCAGAGCTATTCTGAAGCAGCAAGCAGTATCCTTGAAGTTAAAGGATAACTGGCAAATATGTAGAGGAATAAATGTCTTCCATAATATTTGCTCTGAAAACTGCTTTAAAATAGTTTGGTTGGATCTATTGCTGGCTAAGTAGAGCTCCTTTTTGTCTAGTTTTTCATTAATTTTTTAAAAAACATTGTTTTTTAAAAAGTAAAGACTTCTCTTTTCTTTCCTATTTTATTCTTAAGACCTACACAATGCAACAATTCACTTTAAAAGAATTTGATGTATTCCAAAGTATGCCAATATTTACATTGGTTTAAGTAATTTTTACTATCAAAATTTGAGTTCAGTCAAATGACATTTTTTTCAGAAAGATACATGAATATATGGCACAAAATTAACAGGTAATATTTGCATTTTATTTTTAAATTAGTTGCTTCATCTTTTGAAGAGACATTCAAGGTCATAGCCCTAAGAAAGCTTTTCAGTATGTGATTGTGCTTCCATCTGTGCCTTGGAGACCACAGAAAAAGATCTTATCTCAGATTTCAATTCAAACAGCATTCTGAGCACCTCACCCTAACTTCTCTAAACCAAATAAACCCAGTCAAAGATGTTAAGAGATAAGCATATCTCTTTTAATTTTACATAGATTGCTTTTAAGTTTAAAGATGAACTGATGAAAATTTTATTTCAAATTTTACATACACACACACACACACACAAACAAGCAATGCATGGAAGGGGTATGCGAAACACATCCTTGGCATTTATGGTTACCCAGAACTACAGAAAGAAAAAAGATTTCATAGTGTATATAGAGAAAAACCACTTGGAATTGAAGGAAACTGGTGGAAGGCTAGAATCAGGGAAAGAAGGGAAGCTTAGAAAAAAAAATCAAAATTTCTTTCTCATCCTCAGAGAAAGCTGTCTTGTTTAAAACACTGTTAGGAATGCTGTTATGCTATCAAAAAAAGTTGGCTTAGTATAAGAACATGGACCTTTCGTGACCTACTAACCTTAATTTGTTTTTAAAATAAACAACTTTTATCCCATAAAAAGCGCTAATTTTTATTTTCTGTATGACTATCAGATTTTCTGGATTTCATTGAAAATTTCAAATCTTGGTAAAATGTAAGCCATCAAAAATGTATTTAAAAGTTATAAAATTTACTTGAGAGCTGTTTTCTTTGTGTTTTCTAATTCACATTCTCTTGCTGTTATGAAGAAAACATAATGTAACCTTAGAAAAGGCTGAATGTTTGTACAGATGCACCAGGAGAGACTTATAAGGATCTACATTTTAGTGACAGTGAGTCTACAACATAACAATGATTTGTATTAGAATAAAAAAGACAAAAGGCTAATGAAAACACTGATAAGAAAAGTATAGCAAGGATTACTGGCCACAAAAATCAGTATAATAATCTATACTGAAGTCCAAAACGTGGCAAAGAATAGGGATATTTCAGTCAACTCTTGTAGGCTTTTAGTAATAACGTATTTGCCCAGGATCCATAATATCAAATCTATAAAAAGAATAGCAATGAAAATAGCATTATTTTTTCCTTATAGTTATACATAGAGTTGACAGTGCAATTTGGTGGTACTTGATGTTCATAGTTTTCTTCCAAAAGAAATGTTTGCTAAAATGCAATGTGTATCCCTGACTAAATATTTCAAAATAGTTCTAGACAAAACAATAAATAGCGTCTGCCATCCTTGCTTACATTTAAGGAACATATTGTATTACCTTGAATAGGGTGGCTTGGAAAAGAAAGGGAAACTAAAAACAAAATGGCTCTCCATTTGAAAAGTATATACAAAATTTCCTTGAAATTGCATTGCTTGTTACCAAGAAATGTTGCAGGCTTATCAGAAAGATAGAATGTACAGAATCTGTGCTGACATTTGAGTTTTAGGGATTCACTCTTCATTACAGCAAGTCATTAAGTATCAACTACAACAAAGCCAACTATCTCATTGTATCTCTTTATACCAGAAAATTTGATGGTAGCAATAATAGACTTCAAAACAACTGCAGTAACTAAAGAAGATTAAGCTCATAAGATTGAAAAACAAAAAGGGAAGGCATTTATTTATTCATGCATTCAACATATATGCATCAGAGCCCAGAATGCAGCACTATTCTAAGCACTGGAAATTCAACAGTAAACAAAATAGACAAATAGCCCTACCTTGAAGGGGCATACAGTGGAGGAGGGAGACAAGAAACGGGATAAGTAAAATATATAGTTTTTTCAAAAATAGACATCCTTTTAGCACTCTTTGTCAAAGGTTTGTTGACTATATTTATGTGGGTTTATTTCTGGACTCTCTTCCATTCTATTTATTTATTTGCCTATTCTTTTGCCAATACCACACTGTCTTGATTACCATGGTTTTATAGTAAGCCTTGAAGTTGAGTAGTGTCCGTCTTCCAACTTTGTTCTTTTTGAATGTTGTGCTAGATCTTCTGGTTTTGCTTTTGTTTTTGTTTTTGTTTTGAGACAGTCTTGCTCTGTCACCCAGGCTGGAGTGCAGCGGCGCAATCTCTGCTCACTGCATCCTCTGCCTCCCGGATTCAAGTGATTCTCCTGCCTCAGCCTCCCGAGTAGGTAGGACTACAAGCGTGTGTCACCACACTCGGCTAATTTTTTGTATTTTTAGTAGAGACGGTGTTTCACCATGTTAGCCAGGATGGTCTCGATCTCCTGACCTCATGATCCACCCGCCTCAGCCTCCCAAAGTGCTGGGATTACAGGCATGAGCCATCGCGCCTGGCCAATCTTCTGGATTTTTTTAACCTCTCCATGTAAAATATAAAATTAGTTTGTCAATATTCACAAAAATTGTGATTCTCTGTATTTGCTTTTCTGTCTTTCCAATTTTGGGGACAATGGTTTGCCCTATAACCTCATTTCTCTTACAGACCTAAGAAGAGTTGTTGATTTTGTAAGTTGTTCAGCATTTTGTTGTTAGGGTGGAATGGCAACCTCTAAACTCTTTATATGCCATACCAAAATTGGCAGTACTTCAGTTAATATACAACTTTTTAGATAATGATAAATGTTAAGAAGGAGGAAAATAGACAACATGTTTGGAGAATGCAAGCTTAATATGTTAGACAGAGTGGTCTGAGGACACCTTACTGAGTAAAGACCTGCATATAAAAGGAGAATGGAAGTCATGTAGACATCTGAGGAAGGACTTCAAACAGAGCAAGTGTAAAGCGAGGAGGCCAGGTCAACTGTGTCAGAGTGAGCAAGGGAGAGGATACTAGGAGGTAAGGTAACAGGCAATTGTCAGGCCTCTGAGCCCAGGCCAGACCATCGCATCCCCTCTGACTTGCACGTATACATCCAGATGGCCTAAAGTAACTGAAGATCCACAAAAGAAGTAAAAACAGCCTTAACTGATGACATTCCACCATTTTGATTTGTTCCTGCCCCACCCTAACTGATCAATGTACTTTGTAATCTCCCCCACCCTTAAGAAGGTTCTTTGTAATTCTCCCCACCCTTGAGAATGTACTTTGTGAGATCCACCCCTGCCCGCAAAACATTGCTCTTAACTTCACCACCTATCCCAAAACCTATAAGAACTAATGATAATCTATCTCCCTTCGCTGACTCACTTTTCGGACTCAGCCCACCTGCACCCAGGTGAAATAAACAGCTTTATTGCTCACACAAAGCCTGTTTGGTGGTCTCTTCACACAGACGTGCATGAAATTTGGTGCCGTGACTCGGATCGGGGGACCTCCCTTGGGAGATCAATCCCCCGTCCTCCTGCTCTTTGCTCTGTGAGAAAGATCCACCTACGACCTCAGGTCCTCAGACCGACCAGCCCAGGAAACATCTTACCAATTTCAAATCCGGTAAGCGGCCTCTTTTTACTCTCTTCTCCAACCTCCTTCACTATCCCTCAACCTCTTTCTCCTTTCAATCTTGGTGCCACACTTCAATCCCTCCCTTCTCTTAATTTCAATTCCTTTCATTTTCTGGTAGAGACAAAGGAGACACGTTTTATCCGTGGACCCAAAACTCCAGTGCCGGTCACGGACTAGGAAGGCAGCCTTCCCTTGGTGTATAATCATTGCAGGGATGCCTCTCTGATGATACACACACATTTCAAGCGTGTCAGACCACGAAGGGACGCCTGCCTTGGTCCTTCACCCTTGGTGGCAAGTCCCACTTTTCTGGGGATGGGGCAAGTACCCCAACCCCTTCTCTCCTTGTCTCTACCCCTTCTCTGCCTTTCCTGGGGCAGGGGCAAGTACCCCTCAACCCCTTCTCCTTCACCCTTAGCAGCAAGTCCCGCTTTCCTGGGGCAGGGGCAAGTACCCCTCAACCCCTTCTCCTTCACTGTTAGCGGCAAGTCCCGCTTTCCTGGGGCAGGGGCAAGTACCCCTCAACCCCTTCTCCTTCACCCTTAGTGGCAAGTCCTGCTTTCCTGGGGCAGGGGCAAGTACCCCTCAACCCCTTCTCCTTCACCCTTAGCGGCAAGTCCCGCTTTCATAGGGGGCAAGAACCCCCCAATCGCTTATTTCTGCACCCCATCCTCTTATCTCTGTGCCCCAATCCCTTATTTCCACACCCTGACCTCTTATCTCTGTGCCCCAATCCCTTATTTCCATGCTCCAACCCCTTCTCTGCTTTTCTGGAGGGCAAGAACCCCCCACCCCTTCTCTATGTCTCTACTCTTTTCTCTGGGCTTACCTCCTTCACTATGGGCAAGCTTCCACCCTCCATTCCTCCTTCTTCTCCCTTAGCCTGTGTTCTCAAAAACTTAAAACCTCTTCAACTCACACCTGACCTAAAACCTAAATGCCTTATTTTCTTCTGCAATGCTGCTTGACCCCAATACAAACTCAACAGTAGTTCCAAATAGCCGGAAAATGGCACTTTCAATTTTTCCATCCTGCAAGATCTAAATAATTCTTGTCGTAAAATGGGCAAATGGTCTAAGGTGCCTGACGTCCACGCATTCTTTTACACATCAGTCCCTTCCTAGTCTCTGTGCCCAGTGCAACTCATCCCAAATCTTCCTTCTTTCCCTCCCACCTGTCCCCTCAGTCCCAACCCCAAGCATCGCTGAGTCTTTCTAATCTTCCTTTTCTACAGAGCCATCTGACCTCTCCCCTCCTCGCCAGCCCAAGTTAGGTCCCAATTCTTCCTCAGCCTCCGCTCCTCCACCCTGTAATCTTTTTATCACCTCCCCTCCTCACACCTGGTCCGGCTTACTGTTTCGTTCTGTGACTAGCCCTCCCCCACCTGCCCAGCAATTTACTCTTAAAAAGGTGGCTAGAGCTAAAGGCATAGTGAAGGTTAATGCTCCTTTTTCTTTATCCCAAATCAGATAGCGTTTAGGCTCTTTTTCATCAAATATAAAAATCCAGCCCAGTTCATGGCTCATTTGGCAGCAACCCCGAGATGCTTTATAGCCCTAGACCCTAAAATGTCAAAAGGCCTCTTATTCTCAATATACATTTTATTACCTAATCTGCTCCCAACATTAAATAAAACTCCAAAAATTAGAATCTGGCCCTCAAACCCCACAACAGGACTTAACCTCACCTTCAAGGTGTACAATAATAGAAAAAAGTTGCAATTCCTTGCCTCCACTGTGAGACAAACCCAGCCACATCTCCAGCACACAAGAACTTCCAAACGCCTGAATGCAGCAGCCAGGCATTCCTCCAGAACCTCCTCTCGCAGAAACTTGCTACACATGCCAGAAATCTGGCCATCAGGCCAAGGAATGCCTGCAGCCCGGGATTCCTCCTAAGCCGTGTCCCATCTGTGTGGGCCCCACTGAAAATCAGACTGTTCAGCTCACCTAGCAGCCACTCCCAGAGTCCCTGGAACTCTGGCCCAAGGCTCTCTGACTGACGCCTTCCCAGATTTTCTCGGCTTAGCGGCTGAAGACTGACACCGCCCGATCGCTTCGGAAGCCCCATAGACCATCACAGACACCGAGCTTCGGGTAACTCTCACAGTAGAAGGTAAGCCCGTCCCCTTCTTAATCAACACAGAGGCTACCCACTCCACATTACCTTCTTTTCAAGGGCCTGTTTCCCTTGCCTCCATAACTGTTGTGGGAATTGATGGCCAGGCTTCTAAGCCTCTTAAAACTCCCCAACTCTGGTGCCAATTTAGACAATACTCTTTTAAGCACTCCTTGTTAGTTATCCCCACCTGCCCAGTTCCCTTATTAGGCTGAGACACTTTAACTAAATTATCTGCTTCCCTGACTATCCCTGGACTACAGCTATATCTCATTACCGCCCTTCTTCCCAATCCAAAGCCTCCTTTGCGTCCTCCTCTTGTATCCCCCCACCTTAACCCACAAGTATAAGATACCTCTACTCCCTCCTTGGTGACCGATCATGCACCCCTTACCATCTCATTAAAACCTAATCACCCTTACCCTGCTCAATGTCAAGATCCCATCCCACAGCATGCTTTAAAAGGATTAAAGCCTGTTATCACTGGCCTGCTACAGCATGGCTTTTTAAAGACTATAAACTCTCCTTACAATTCCCCCATTTTACCTGTCCTAAAACCAGACAAGGCTTACAAGTTAGCTCAGAATCTGCATCTTATCAACCAAATTGTTTTGCCTATCCACCCCATGGTGCCCATATACTCTCCTATCCTCAATACCTCCCTCCACAGTCCATTATTCTGTTCTAGATCTCAAACATGCTTTCTTTACTATTCCTTTGCACCCTTCATCCCAGCCTCTCTTTGCTTTCACTTAGACTGACCCTGACACCCATTAGGCTCAGCAAATTACTTGGGCTGTACTACTGCAAGGCTTCATAGACAGCCCCCATTACTTCAGTCAAGCCCAAATTTCATCCTCATCTGTTACCTATCTCGGCATAATTCTCATAAAAACACACGTGCTTTCCCTGCTGATCATGTCCAATTAATCTCCCAAACCTCAATCCCTTACAAAACAACTCCTTTCCTTCCTAGGCATGGTTAGTGCGGTCAGAATTCTTACACAAGAGCCAGGCAGGACCGCACCCTGTAGCCTTTCTCTCCAAACAACTTGACCTTACTGTTTCAGCCTAGCCCTCATGTCTGCGTGCAGCAGCTGCCACTGCTTTAATACTTTTAGAGGCCCTAAAAATCACAAACTATGCTCAACTCACTCCCTACATTTCTCATAACTTCCAAAATCTATTTTCTTCCTCATACCTGACTCATATACTTTCTGCTCCCCGGCTCCTTCAGCTGTACTCACTCTTTGTTAAGTCCCACAATTACCATTGTTCCTGGCCTGGACTTCAATCTGGCCTCCCATATTATTCCTGATACCACACCTGACCCCCATGACTGTATCTCTCCGATCCACCTGACATTCACCCCATTTCCCCATATTTCCTTCTTTCCTGTTCCTCACCCTGATCACGCTTGATTTATTGATGGCAGTTCCACCAGGCCTAATCGCCACACACCAGCAAAGGCAGGCTATGCTATAGTACAAGCCACTAGCCCGCCTCTCAGAACCTCTCATATCCTTTCCATTGTGGAAATCTATCCTCAAGAAAATAACTTCTCAGTGTTCCATCTGCTATTCTACTACTCCTCAGGGATTATTCAGGCCCCCTCCCTTCCCTACACATCAAGCTCGAGGATTTGCCCCCACCCAGGACTGGCAAATTAGCTTTACTCAACATGTCCCGAGTCAGGAAACTAAAATACCTCTTAGTCTAAATAGACACTTTCACTGAATAAGTAAAGGCCTTTCCTACAGGGTCTGAGAAGGCCACCACAGTCATTTCTTCCCTTCTCTCAGACGTAGTTCCTCAGTTTAGCCTTCCCACCTCTATACAGTCTGATAACAGACCAGCCTTTATTAGTCAAATCAGCCAAGCAGTTTTTCAGGCTCTTAGTATTCAGTGAAACCTTTATATCCCTTATGGTCCTCCGTCTTCAAGAAAAGTAGAACGGACTAAAGGTCTTTTAAAAACACACCTCACCAAGCTCAGCCACCAACTTAAAAAGGACTGGACAATACTTTTACCACTTTCGCTTCTCAGAATTCAGGCCTGTCCTCAGAATGCTACAAGGTGCAGCCCGTTTGAGCTCCTTTTTATTAGGCCCCAGTCTCATTCTAGACACCGGACCAACTTAGACTGTGCCCCAAAAAAAGCTTGTCATCCCTACTATTTTCTGTCTAGTCATACTCCTATTCTCCGTTCTCAACTACTCATACGTGCCCTGCTCTTGTTTACACTGCCAGTTTACACTGTTTCTCCAAGCCATCACAGCTGATATCTCCTTGTGCTATCCCCAAACTGCCACTCTTAACTCTTGAAGTAAATAAATAATCTTTGCTGGCAGGACTATGCTGAATCTCCTTAAGCACTCTCTAATCAGATGTCCTAGGTCCTCCCAATTCTTAGACCTTTTATATCTGTTTTCCTCCTTATTCCATTTAGTTTTTCAATTCATACAAAACCATATCCAGGCCATCACCAATAATTCTACATGACAAGTGTTTCTTCTAACAACCCCACAATATCACCCCTTACCACAAAATCTTCCTTCAGCTTAATCTCTCCCACTCTAGGTTCCCACGCCACCCCTAATCCCACTTGAAGTAGCCCTGAGAAACATCACCCATTCTCCATACCACCCCCCAAAAATTTTCATCACCCCAACACTTCAACACTATTTTATATAAGAAGGCAGGAATGTCAGGCCTCTGAGCCCAGGCCAGACCATCGCATCCCCTCTGACTTGCACGTATACATCCAGATGGCCTAAAGTAACTGAAGATCCACAAAAGAAGTAAAAACAGCCTTAACTGATGACATTCCACCATTGTGATTCGTTCCTGCCCCACCCTAACTGATCAATGTACTTTGTAATCTCCCCCACCCTTAAGAAGGTTCTTTGTAATTCTCCCCACCCTTGAGAATGTACTTTGTGAGATCCACCCCTGCCTGCAAAACATTGCTCTTAACTTCACCACCTATCCCAAAACCTGTAAGAACTAATGATAATCCATCTCCCTTCGCTGACTCTCTTTTCGGACTCAGCCCACCTGCACCCAGGTGAAATAAACAGCCATGTTGCTCACACAAAGCCTGTTTGGTGGTCTCTTCACACGGACGTGCATGAAAGCAATGACCAGCCACACATATATGAATTTACAGATCCTTCTAAGGGCTTTTGGATTAGGTTTGTGTTTGGAGGATTTTAAGCAGAGGAGTGACATGTCTTTTGTTTTTTGTTTTTGTTTTTGTTTTTTCTATTTCAGCTACATCACTCCAGATTCTGTGTTGAGAGTAAGCAATAGGAGGAAAAGAGAAGATGAAGGGAACTAGTTAGAAAGTGTCTCAGAAAATGCCTTTTAGCTTTCCAGAAGCACCTTCCACCCTTTTCACCCTTTCTCTGCCCTAGGAAGCAAACCTGTATGCGCTACATCAGCAACTTTCAGGAGAACCTGGGAGATCAGAGGGAGGCAGCAGAGTGAGGTCAGAGTTTATTCCCTTTGCTTTACCCCATGAGTTTGCCTATGGCAGGTTATACTGTTTAATAAAAGGTCAGTGACACTTTCAAATCTGCTAAATTTATTCAACTCTCTAACCTGGGTTTGTCACATTCTTCTCATTGGTATTAATTTCCTGGGCTGTCATAACACAGTGCCACAAACTGAGTGACTTAAATAACAGAAAGTTATTGTCCCACAATTCTGGAGGCCAGAAGTCTGAAATCAAAGTGTCAACAGGGATAGTTCCTTCTGAAGGCTCTGGAGGAAATCTGTTCCATGCTTCTCTCCTAGGTTCATTATAGCCTCAGCTGTTTCTTGGCTTGTAGCTTCCTTGGTTCTTTGTGTGTTGAATTTTCTTCCTTCTGTACACATCTATCTGTTCAAATTTCTGCTTTTCATAAAGGCACCAGTCGTATTAAAGTAGAGCCCACCCTAAAAGAAACCTTAACTTAATCATCTTCAAAGACCCTACTTTCAAATAAGGTCACATTCACAAGTATCCAGGCGCAGAAATGAAAAGAGTCTCGCTGTCACTACTTCCAGTTCCAGTCTCTTTATACTCATACTGATATGGTTTGGCTGTGTCCCCACCCAAATCTCATCTTTAGCTGTAGATCCCATAATCCCCAAATGTTGTGGAAGGGACCTGGTGGGAGGTAACTGAATCATGGAGGCAGTTACCCCCATGGCATTCTCATGATAGTGAGTGAGTTCTCCCAAGATCTGATGGTTTTATAAGTGGCTTTTCCCCCTTTCCTAGGCATTTCTCCTTCCTGCTGCCTTATGAGGAAGATGCCTTTCTTCCCGTTTGCCTTCTACCATGATTGTAAGTTTCCTGAGGCACCCCCAGCCATGCTGAGCTGTGAATCAATTAAACCTCTTCGTTTTATAAATTACCCAGTCTTGAGTATGTCTATATTAGCAGCATGAGAATAGACTACTACACATACCTTTATAAAATGTCTTCAAAAATAAACTTTCTAATTAACATATTTTAGTATGTTATCTGTTTACTTTTGGGAGACTAATTAATTAAAAGTCTGTTACAATAATCTAAAAGACAAACAATGGCAGCATGCTCCAGAATGCTGGCAATAACAGTGATGAGATGTGGTCACCATTCTGGATATAATTTTAAAGATGAGTGTATTGTATTAGGGTTTTCCAGAGACATAGAACCAATAGAATATGTAGATATAAATAGATTGATAGAAACATAAATATAGATATTTTATCTATAACATAGATACAGAAATTTTTATCTATATATACATATGTTCACAGATATATTGATAGCCTGATATATAGAGTATGTATACATACATATATAAAGAGGACACCTATATATACAAATCCAGATATATTTGAAGAAGAATGTAGGGTTTGACAGCAGAAGCTAAGTCCATGATTGTTGAACTGAGTACCTGGAAGAATGATGCTGTTGATTACTGAGCTGGAGAAGGCTGTGAGAGAAGCAGACTGGGGAGAAGTATGATATTAGCTCTCATCTTTGACTATGTGAGTTTAGAGATTCTCGTTAGTAACTAAGAGCATACATCTTGGATACATGTGTTTGAATTTTAAGGAGAGTTCTAACTGTTGTTGAACATTTGGGAATCATCAGTGTATAGATAACATTTAAAGTTATCAGTCTGGTTGAAAATCAGAAAAGATTTAAGCATAGACAGAAAAGAGATTCAGGAATCTAACTCAGGACTGCAAAGTTCTTAGATCAGGGAAAAGAGTAGCAACCAATACAACTGACTGAGAAGGAGCAGCCATAGAAGTATACAGAGAACTAGGAGGTTTAGGAGTCAGAAAGGAAGTGGAAAGGTGTTTCAGGAAAGAGTGTGTTCAACTCCATCAAAAGTCTGCAGTGGTTCAGATACAATGAGTTCTGGGAATTGAACACTGGATTTAATTAAAGTTTATGGAAATGTGAACCCTGACTATTGGAGACAGGTCTCAGTTAATTTAGAAAATTTATTTTGCCAAGGTTGAGAATGTGTGCCCGTGACACAGCCTCAGGAGATCCTGATGACATGTGCCCAAGGTTGTAGGCGAAGAGTTTGGTTTTACACATTTTAGGGAGACATGAGACGACATCAATCAATATATGTAAAATGTATGTTGGTTCTGTGCAGAGAGTTGGGACAACTCAAATCAAAGGCAGGACAACATGAAGCAGGAAGGGGGCTTCCAGGTCACAGGTAGGTGAGAGACAAACTGTTGCATTATTTTGAGTTTCTGATTACCCTTTTCAAAGGAGGCAATCAGATATGCATTTATCTCAGTGAGCAGAGGGATGACTTTGAATAGAATGGGAGGCAGGTTTGCCCTAAGCAGTTCCCAGCTTGACTTTTCTCTTTAGCTTAGTGACTTGGGGCCCCAAGATTTATTTTCCTTTCACAGAAATGAGCCAGAGCTAAAAACAGGTAACACAGATTAAGTCTTGTGCACAGCTTGGCCTATAAGTTATGCTACTTGAAAACTATGGAAGTGATGTGAGAAGGGTTGAAATAACTGTGTCACGTGCAGTTTACAAGAGATACCTGTTACTGTCAAGTTCAATTTATGTCATTTAAAAGTTATTTATTTACTTTACTTAGCAGTAGTTTATCCTAGGGAGTGGAATTGGCTATTTTTACAAAGGTCTATATTGTTGAGAAGTGTTATAAGAAAATTGTGTAATTAAAAATAAAAATATTTTGTAATTAAAAGTAAAAATAGCATATTCAAAAGTTTACATGGGGGAAGAAGGAATCAGCTTCTAGCCTGACTGTATAAGGAGGTCTGCCAACCCACTCCCTGGTGAAACTGGGGAAAATTATTTTTAAAACAACTATCTAATCTTACTTCTGATTAAATCCTACAGGAATAATTCTTAAGGCAAATAGAAAATGAGAAACAATGGTAGCATGCTCCAGAATGCTATAGTAGTGATGAGATGTGGTCACCATTCTGGATATAATTTTGAAGATGAGTGTATTATATTAGGTTCTTCAGAGAAATAGAACCAATAGGATAGATAGACTAGATAGATTGACAGAAACAGACAGATATATAGATAAAAATATCTATATCTATCTATATATACACATATGTACACAGATATATTGATAGTTATGTACATATGTATATGTAGCTAGAAATAATATATAATTAGATATTATCTAATTATCTAATTATAGATATATCTAATTATAAATATTATAAATATCTATAATAATTATATAATTAAATATATAATAATTATAGATATCATATATAATATATAGATGTTATAAATATATATTATAAATATAATACATAGGTATTATCTATTATATATATTATCTAATTATCTAATTATCTAATTATAGATATTATTTATATCTACCGAATAAAATCTGTGGAAATGTGGTAAGGATGGCAATCATCTGGTAGTTGAACAAGACCTCTCTCTCCTTCTAAAACAGGAAATTTTCCCTGACCCCATCATGGGTCTCCCAACAGGAATATCTTGCCACTCAGCCCACAGCTCTCAACCTCTTGCAGAAGGGGAAGCACACAGGTGAGTTTCATGCGCTTCCGTGTGAAGAGACCACCAAACAGGCTTTGTGTGAGCAACATGGCTGTTTATTTCACCTGGGTGCAGGTGGGCTGAGTCTGAAAAGAGAGTCAGTGAAGGGAGATAGGGGTGGGGCCGTTTTACAGGATTTGGGTAGGTAAAGGAAAATTACAGTCAAAGGGGAGTTGTTCTCTGGTGGGCAGAGTGGGTGTCACAAGGTGCTCAGTAGGGGAGCTTTTGAGCCAGGATGAGCCAGGAGAAGGAATTTCACAAGAAAATGTCATCAGTTAAGGCAGGAACAGGCCATTTTCACTTCTTTTGTGGTGGAATGTCATCAGTTAAGGCAAGAACCGGCCATCTGTATGTGTATGTGCAGGTCACAAGGGATATGATGGCTTAGTTTGGGCTCAGAGGCCTGACATTCCTGTCTTCTTATATTAATAAGAAAAATAAAATGAAATACTAGTAAAGTGTTGGGACGGTGAAAATTTTGGGGGGTGGTATGGAAAATGGGCGATGTTTCTCAGGGCTGCTTCGAGCAGGATTGGGGCGGGTGGGAACTTGGAGTGGGAGAGATTAAGCTGAAAGAAGATTTTGTGGTAAGGGGTGATATTGTGGGACAGTTAGAAGAAATATTTGTCATTTAGAATTATTGGTGATGGCCTGGATACGGTTTTGTATGAATTGAAAAACTAAATGGAATAAGAGAAGGAGAAAAACGGGTATTAAAGGTCTAAGAATTAGGAGGACCTAGGACATCTAATTAGAGTGCCTAAGGAAATTCAGCATAGTCCTGTCAGCAAAGATTATCTATTTACTTCAAGAGTTAAGAGTGGCAGCTTGGGGATAGCATCAGGAGATATCAGCTGTGATGGCTTGGAGAAACAGTGTAAACCGGCAGTGTAAACAAGAGCAGGGCATGTATGAGTAGTTGAGAATGGTGAATAGGAGTATGAGTAGACAGAAGATAGTAGGGATGACAAGTTTTTTGGGGGCACAGTCTAAGTTAGTCTGGTGTCTGGAATGAGACTGGGGCCTAATAAAAAGGAGTATCCATACAGGAGCTCAAATAGGCTGTACTCTGTAGCATTCTGAGGACAGGTCTGACTTCTGAGAAGGGAAAGTGGTAAAAGTATTGTCCAGTCCTTTTTAAGTTGGTGGCTGAGCTTGGTGAGGTGTGTTTTTAAAAGACCTTTAGTCCATTCTACTTTTCCTGAAGATGGAGGACCGTAAGGGATATAAAGGTTTCACTGAATACTAAGAGCCTGAAAAACTGCTTGGCTGATTTGACTAATAAAGGCTTATCTGTTATCAGACTGTATAGAGGTGGGAAGGCTAAACTGAGGAATTATGTCTGACAGAAGGGAAGAAATGACTGCGGTGGCCTTCTCAGACCCTGTAGGAAAGGCCTCTACCTATCCAGTGAAAGTGTCTACCTAGACTAAGAGGTATTTTAGTTATCTGACTCGGGGCATGTTGAGTAAAGCTAATTTGCCAGTCCTGGGTGGGGGCAAATCCTCGAGCTTGATGTGTAGGGAAGGGAGGGGGCCTGAATAATCCCTGAGGAGTAGTAGAATAGCAGATGGAACACTGAGAAGTTATTTCCTTGAGGATAGATTTCCACAATGGAAAGAAAATGAGAAGTTCTAAGAGGTGGGCTAGTGGCTTGTACTATAGCATAGCCTGCCTTTGCTGGTGTGTGGCGATTAGGCCTGGTGGAACTGCCATCAATAAATCAAGCGTGATCAGGGTGAGGAACAGGAGAGAAGGAAATATGGGGAAATGGGGTGAATGTCAGGTGGATCGGAGAGATACAGTCATGGGGGTCAGGTGTGGTATCAGGAATAATATAGGAGGCCAGATTGAAGTCCGGGCCAGGAACAATGGTAATTGTGGGACTTAACAAAGAGTGAGTACAGCTGAAGGAGTCAGGGAGCAGAAAGTATATGCATCAGGTATGAGGAAGAAAATAGATTTTGGAAGTTATGAGATGTAGAGAGTAAGTTGAGCATAGTTTGTGATTTTTAGGGCCTCTAAAAGTATTAGGGTGGCAGTAGCCACTGCACAGAGACATGATGGCAAGGCTAAAACAGTAAGGTCAAGTTGTTTGGAGAGAAAGGCTACAGGGTGTGGCCCTGGCTCTTGTGTAAGAATTCTGACCACACTAACCATGCCTAGGAAGGAAAGGAGTTGTTGTTTTGTAAGGGATTGAGGTTTGGGAGATTAATCAGACAGGATCAGCAGGGAGAGCACCTGTGTTTTTATGAGAATTACGCTGAGATAGGTAACAGATGAGGATGAAATTTGGGCTTGATTGAAGTAGTGGGGGCTGTCTGTGAAGCTTTGCAGCAGTACAGCCCAGGTAATTTGCTGAGCCTGATGGGTGTCAGGGTCAGTCCAAGTGAAAGCGAAGAGAGGCTGGGATGACAGGTGCAAAGGAATAGTAAAGAGAGCATGTTTGAGACCCAGAACAGAATAATGGATTGTGGAGGGAGGTATTGAGGATAGGAGAGTATATGGGTTTGGCACCATGGGGTGGATAGGCAAAACAATTTGGTTGATAAGGCGCAGATCCTGAACTAACTTGTAAGGCTTGTCTGGTTTTAGGACAGGTAAAATGGGGGAATTGTAAGGAGAGTTTATAGGCTTTAAAACGCCATGCTATAGCAGGCCAGTGATAACAGGCTTTAAGCCTTTCAAAGCATGCTGTGGGATGGGATATTGGCGTTGAGTGGGGTAAAGGTGATTAGGTTTTAATGAGATGGTAAGGGGTACATGATCGGTCGCCAAGGAGGGAGTAGAGGTATCTTACACTTGTGGGTTAAGTTGGGGGGATACAAGAGGAGGACATAAAGAAGGCTTTGGATTGGGAAGAAGGGTGGCAATGAGATATAGCTGTAGTCCAGGGATAGTCAGGGAAGCAGATAATTTAGTTAAAGTGTCTCAGCCTAATAAGGGAACAGGGCAGGTGGGGATAACTAACAAGGAGTGCTTAAAAGAGTATTGTCTAAGTTGGCAGCAGAGTTGGGGAGTTTTAAGAGGTTTAGAAGCCTGGCTGTCAATACCTACAACAGTTATGGAGGCAAAGGAAACAGGCCCTTGAAAAGAAGGTAATGTGGAGTGGGTAGCCTCCATATTGATTAAGAAGGTGATGGACTTACCCTCCACTGTGAGAGTTACCTAAAGCTCGGCGTCCGTGATGGTCTACGGGGCTTCCGAGGTGATCAGGCAGCATCAGTCTTCAGCTGCTAAGCCGAGAAGTAGTCAGTCAGAGAGCCTTGGGCCAGAATTCCAGGGACTCTGGGAGTGGCTGCCAGGTGAGTCCGATTTCCAGTGGGGTCCCACACAGATGGGACATGGCTTAGGAGGAATCCTGGTCTTCAGGCATTCCTTGGCCTAGTGGTCAGATTTCTGGCACTTGTAGCAAGCTCCTGAGGGAGGAGGTTCTGGAGGAACGCCTGGCTGCTGCGGTTCAGACGTTTGGAAGTTCTTGTGTGCTGGAGATGTGGCTGGGGTTTGTCTCACAGTGGAGGCAAGGAATTGCAACTTTTTTCTATTATTGTACACCTTGAAGGCGAGGTTAATTAAATCCTGTTGTGGGGTTTGAGGGCCAGAATTTAATTTATGGAGTTTTATTTAATGTCAGGAGCAGATTGGGTAGTACAATGTATATTGAGAATAAGACGGCCTTTTGACTTTTAGGGTCTAGGGCTGTAAAGCGTCTCAGGATTGCTGCCAAATGAGCCATGAACTGAGCTGAGTTTTTTAAATTTGATGAAAAAGAATCTAAATGCTAACTGATTTGGGAGAGGTCAGATAAAAGAAAAGGAGCATTAACCTTGACTATGCCTTTAGCTCCAGCTACCATTTTAAGAGGAAATTGCTGGGCAGGTGGGGGAGGGCTAGTAGCGGAATGAAACTGTAAGCCGGATCGGGTGTGAGGAGGGGAGGTGATAAAAGGATTATAGGGTGGAGGAGCGGAGGCTGAGGAAGAATTGGGACCTAGCTTGGCCTGACAAGGAGGGGAGAGGTCAGATGGGTCTGTAGAAATGGAAGATTAGAAAGACTCAGCAATGCTTGGGGTTGGGACTGAGGGGACAGGCAGGAGGGAAAGGAGGAAGATTTGGGATGAGTCGCATTGAGCACAGAGACTAGGAAGGGACCAATGTGTAAAAGAATGCCTGGACGTCAGGCACCTCAGACTGTTTGCCTATTTTATGACAAGAATTATTTAAATCTTGCAGGATGGAAAAATTGAAAGTGCCATTTTCTGGCTATTTGGAACTACTGTTGAGTTTGTATTGGGGTCAAGCAGCATTGCAGAAGAAAATAAGATGCTTAGATTTTAGGTCAGGTGAGAGTTAAAGAGGTTTTAAGTTCTTAAGAACACAGGCTAAGGGAGAAGAAGGAGGAATGGAGGGTGGAAGGTTGCCCATAGTGAAGGAAGCAAGCCCAGAGAAAAGACATAGTAGAGACATGGAGGGAAGGAGTTTGGGGGTTCTTACCCTCCAGAAAAGTGGGAAAGGGGTTGGGGCACAGAGATAC
Organism: Pongo abelii; assembly: GCF_028885655.2. Lineage (NCBI taxonomy): Eukaryota > Metazoa > Chordata > Mammalia > Primates > Hominidae > Pongo > Pongo abelii. Next base: position 111,939,523 of record NC_071989.2, on the reverse strand, counting down.
GAGGTTGGGGCACTGAAATAAGGGATTGGGGCACAGAGATATAAGAGGTTGGGGCATGGAAATAAGGGATTGGGGCACAGAGATATGAGGTTAGGGTACTTGCCCCTCCCCCAGAAAAGTGGGACTTGCCACTAATGTGAAGGAGAAGGGGTTGGGGATTTCTTGCCCCCAAGAAAGGTGGAGAAGGTGTAGAGACACGGAGAGAAGGGGTTGGGGTACTTGCCCCTTCCCCAGAAAAGCAGGACTTGCCGCTAAGGGTGAAGGACCAAGGCAGGCATCCCTGCATGGTCTGACACATCTGAAACCTGGGTAAATAATCACAGAGGCATTCCTGCAATGATTAAACCCCAAGGGAAGGCTGCCTTCCTTAGTCCATGACCGGCACTGGAGTTTTGGGTCCACAGATAAAACGTGTCTCCTTTTCCTCTACCAGAAAATGAAAGGAATTGAAATTAAGAGAAGGGAGAGATTGAAGACTGGAAAGGAGAAAGTGGTTGAGGGACAGTGAGAGAGGTTGGAGAAGAGAATAAGAAGAGGCCGCTTACCGGATTTGAATTGGTGAAATTTTTCTTGGGCTGGTTGGTCTGAGGACCTAAGGTCATAGGTGGATTGTTTTCATGGAGCAAAGAGCAGGAGGACAGGGGATTGATCGCCCAAGGGAGGTCCCCTGATCTGAGTCACGGCACCAAATTTCATGCACGTCCGTGTGAAGAGACCACCAAACAGGCTTTGTGTGAGCAACATGGCTGTTTATTTCACCTGGGTGCAGGTGGGCTGAGTCTGAAAAGAGAGTCAGTGAAGGGAGATAGGGGTGGGGCCGTTTTACAGGATTTGGGTAGGTAAAGGAAAATTACAGTCAAAGGGGGGTTGTTCTCTGGTGGGCAGAGTGGGGGGTCACAAGGTGCTCAGTAGGGGAGCTTTTGAGCCAGGATGAGCCAGGAGAAGGAATTTCACAAGACAATGTCATCAGTTAAGGCAGGAACAGGCCATTTTCACTTCTTTTGTGGTGGAATGTCATCACTTAAGGCAGGAACCGGCCATCTGGATGTGTACATGCAGGTCACAGGGGATGATGGCTTAGCTTGGGCTCAGAGGCCTGACAGTAAGTGGGTGCATGAGCCAGGATGAGTGTTTCTGGGCACTGGCAGGAGCAAAACTCTGTGGGCCCTATGGCAGAATCTAGGGGAGAGTACCCATGACCCCCTGCAAAGCCCCAGAGGGCATGTGTTACAGTGCACTCTTTTAGCTTTGTCACTCATGGATGGCTTAAGTGTTAAGCAGCTCAGTGAGCACTCTGCCTTTTCACATGAGGCAGTTGCTCTCCACCAGCAAGGATAGAAGGTCAGTCTCACAGCCTTTAGTGTCCATCCCCATGACACTCGAGCTCTTGTTTGGCATCCAGGAAAAAGCAGGTCACACAACAAATTGAAGGGTGGTGAATGCAGAAGATTTTATTGCCGATGGAAGTGGCTCTCAGTGGGAAGGGAAGCTGGAAGGGGGATGGAGCAGGAAGGTATTATTCCCCTGAAGTCTCACCATTAAGCTGTCCCTCTGAAGTCAAACTGTTTCCCTCCAATGTTCAGCTACTTCTTCTCTTCTCCCCTTCTCTGCCCTCTGCCATTGGAACCTGGGGTTTTAATGGGTACAGGATTGGGGACAGGGTGTGCCAGGGGTGTTTTGGAAAAGGCAATATTTGAGCAGGAAAACAGGGATGTAAAGTTCACACTTTGGTCCATGGTTCCAAGCTTGAGGGTGGGGTCCTTGCCAGGTACCCTTTCCTTTTCTGCCTAGAATTTCTCTGCCTCCCATCCCTATCATATTCTCTCTCTGAAGAGGCACATCTAACTACTATTAGAATATGGACAATGGCCATTCTTAGTTGCTTCCTGCTGACAGGGGGCATTGTTTTTGGGAAAATGATAGTTGGATTCCTCCCAGAGGTCTACCTAAGCATCCCTGGCAAAAGGGATCCATCGTCTGAGGCTCTGATGCCTGACTATTTGGAGTTTCATGGTCTCTAGATGAGAAGAAACAAGTTTTATAAGGTTCAGTATGCATGGATCAAATATGTATATTGTACAAAAAGGAGTTAAAAAGCAGAGAACCTAATGTCAAAGATTACAGAAATAATCATTCTGAAAACAACATTGTACTCCATGGTCTAGAACAGAACAAAGGTAAGAACAGCAAGCACAGGCAAGAATATAAAGAGGATATCCATAGGAGGTTAATTATTAACACAGATCTTTTGTAATTTTTAGCTTGAAGTCCCTGATCTCTTTACCTTGGTACTTTGGGTGCCCTTCTGGGTTGACAGAGGTGGCTCCATCAGCTTTCCAGGCCTTCACTTGGGTGTAATGAATCCAAGAGTCTATTCCAGTGACCTCCACTGCCATAGGAGTAGAAAGAAATACAGTGTAAGGTCCCTTCCAATCTGGGCCCATAGAGGGAAAAAGGGAAGGAAGTAACTTTACCAGCACTAGGTTATTTGGGTTGAACAGAGGTGGCCCTAGTTCACAGGATTGAACTAGGCTGCTTTTAAGAATTTTCCATTTGTTGGCAACTGGTAGATAAAAGCTTGCCATCCTCTGATTGTAGCCATTCTGGGGACTGAAAAATATATCCCCGAGAGAAGGCCCATTCTATTTCCGTGACAGTTATTTCAGTTTCTGTTGGAAATGGGCCAAAGAAGTTATGTGTTTAATCAAATCAGATATTTCTTGGTCTAGCAAGAAATCATCAGTGAGAAAAGGCAATCCATGCATCCTTTCAAAGGGTCTCAAGCCTAGCTTTGAAGGAGTGTTTCTAACATGTAGTAGGGCTATGGCAGGGAGGGTTGTCCAAGGGAGATGAATCTCCTGAGGTACCATTTGATAATATCATTTGTCCTTTCTACCTTTCCCAAGGATTGTGATCTCCAAGCACAATGAAGATGGTACTGTATGTCTAGTATACAGTAGGCCTTTGAGACCCCTGGGTGACAGCTGCCTTGAAGGGAAGCTGCCAAGGGGTCATTATCACTCTGGAGGTACTTAGGGAGTCCAAAGGGAAGAATTTTCTCATTAATTAGTACTTTTATCATCTCAGAGGCTTTCTCTGTCTGACATGGAAATGCTTCTACCCAGTTAGTGCAAGTATCTATCCATACTAGGAGGTACTGGATGCCCCTTGTCTTTGGCATATGGATGAAATCTCTTTGCAGTCTTTCCCCAGGTAACCTCCTGTCCTTTGGGTTCCTGGGGCAAGAAGCTGTCTGTTAAGGGGATTATTTCTTAGGCAGGTCTTGTAAGCATTAACCACCTGTTTGATCATTTGTATCAAGTTTTTACCTGAGAACAATCTCTGGGCCGATTGATAGGTTTTATCCTTACCTAGGTGTAAGGTCTGTAAAGGCTTTTAAGAATTTTCCATTTGTTGGCAACTGGTAGATAAAAGCTTGCCATCCTCCGATTGTAGCCATTCTGGGGACTGAAAAATATGTCCCCGAGAGATGGCCCATTCTATTTCCATGGAAGAATATTGAGGTTTTATTTCTCTGATGGGGCCTTCAAGTGGGGACCATCTTGCTACTGATTTAGCTGCTTGGTCTGTCAACTAATTTCCCTCAGTTACTTCATCCATCACGTTTTGGTGGCCTTTACAATGTATTACTGCCACTTTCTCTGGGAGGAAAACTTAGGATAATAGTCTATTAATTTCCTGATGGTACTAAATGGCAGACCCATTAGCTGTAAGGAAGTTCCTGTCTTTCCAGACAGTGGCATGGGCGTGGAGGACTAGTAACACATACTTAGAATCAGTATAAATGTTAACTGTTTTTCCTTTACTTAATTTGAGTCCCTTTGTGAGGGTAATTAGTTTGGCTAATTGAGCACTTGTACCCTAAAAGAGAGATGCATTCTCAAGAATATCATTAAGAGTAATTATTGTATACCAGGCTTTAAGTGTCCCTTGTTCTACAAAAGAACTTCTGTCCATAAAGAGAATCCAGTCTAGATTCTCAAAGGGGATTTCTTTGAGGTCCTCTTTGGCTGCATAGGTTTCTACTACTATCTGTTCACAGCCATGTTCAAGCTCCCCACCTTACTCTGGGAGGAAGGTGGCTGGATTTAGGGAGGGACAGGTTCTTAATTGGACTTCAGATCCCTGTAAGAGTAGAGTTTGATACTTGAGGAGGCAATTGTCTGTTATCCAGAGTCTTCACTGACAGCACTCCTGCCACATTATGCAGAATATAAATGTTTAAGTTCTTCCCCATGATTAACTTAGTAGCCTCTGGTACCAGCAAGGCTACCACTGCAACTGCTCAGAGGCAGACTGGCCATCCTTTGGCTACCAAATCAAGCTGCTTATTTAAGTAGCCTACAGGCTGCTGGACTGGACCTCAGGCATGTGTTAGAACTCCGAAGGCCATTCCCTTTCTTTCTGACACATGAATATTAAACATCTTCCCTATAGGAAGACTAAGGGCTGGTGCCTTAAACAAGGCTTGTTTTAGTTGGTCAAAGGCCTTTCTAGCCTCTGGTTCCCAAATTAGACACTGGGTTTTAGCTGTCTGTGTCTCCTTTATTAGGTGACATAAGGGACAAGCTATTTCACCATACCCAGGTATCCATAGTCTGCAGAATCTTGTAATGCCTAAGAATGTCCTTAGTTGCTTGAGGGTTTTGGGAAGGGGAAAGGAGGAAATGGGCCTAATCTTTTCTTCACCCAATGCCCTGGTCTCCTCTGACAAGAACAGGCCTAGGTACTTCACTGATGTCTGACAGAGCTGAGCTTTAAATTTTGAAACCTTATATCCTCTGTTAGCCAGAAAATTAAGAAAAGCTTTACTTCCCACCTTAGAGATTTCCTCAGTTGGAGCACAGAGGAGAAAGTCATCTATGTATTACAAAACTTTAACCTGAGGATAATGGAACATGGAGATGTCTCTTGACAATGCCTTCCCAAACAAGTGGGGCAGAATCCCTGAGGTAAAACTGTCCAAGTTAACAGGGTGGTTTGGTTGGAGGGATCCTCAAATGTAAATAAATGTTGAGAGTCAGGATGTAGCAGTATGCAGAAGGAGGCATCCTTTAGGTCCAGGATTGTGAACCATTTAGTTCCCTCAGGTATTTGAGCTAGCAGGGTATACAGATTGGGAGCCAGTTGGTGAATTGGAACCATAGCCTCATTAATGAGGTGGAGGTCCTGAACTAGTCTCCATTCCCTGTTGGATTTTTACCTACAATATCAGGGTATTACAAGGCCTGTTGCAGGGTTTAAGGAGGCCCTACAGCATTAAGTTATCAATGATGGCTTCTAGTCCTTTCCTAACCCCTGGTTTCAGAGGATATTGTTTCTGGTTAGAAAAGGAGCAGGGATTCTTAAGGTAGATCAGACCACTATGGTGATTGTGGCTTGGCCAATTTTCTCCTGAATTGCCCAAACTTCTGGGTTAATATTGGTCTCCACTAGGGAGAGGCAAAGAGTTTGTCCTGGGGCCATCAGTCTGGTGATGCCTATATGGGCCAGAATATCCCTGCCCAACAGAGGAGTTGGACTTTCAGGTGTAATTAGAAAGGCATAGGTGAACAAGGGGTCTCCCCAACTACAACTAAAGGATTGGGAAAAATATCTGGTTAAAGGTCTTCCTGATATGCTCCTTATGGTCATGCTAAGAGATGAGAGGGGGCCCAGATTGGAGAGGAAAACTGAGAGACAAGCCACAGTGTCCCAAAGGAGGTCCACTTTCCTCCCTTTGATTTTCAGAATTATCTGGGGCTCCTGGATGGTAATGGTAATCTGGATCACCAGAGCCACAAATAGGAACCCTATGATGCATCAGTCCTGCTGCTGAACAATTTGGGGACAATCCTTCTTAAAATACCCTGGCTTGCCACATCTGTAGCATTAACAGCGGCACCTCAGGGATTCTGGAGTTTTTGGGCTTGCATGTTGGCCATTAAAGCCTGTGTCTCTTCCCTCTGTCTCCTCTCTCTCTCTCCTGGGCCTCCCTATCTCTATTATAAACGACCGAGGTGGCCACTTTCAGGAGGTTGTCTAAAGTACTATTGGGTCCCAGGACCTGTTTCTGCAGCTTCCTCTCAATATCAGGGGCTGCCTGACTAATAAATTTATCCTTTAGGATTAATTGTCCCTCGACTAAATCAGGAGATAGAGACATGTGCTTTACCAAGGCCCCTCTTAGCCATTCCAGAAAATCAGTGGGACTCTCATCCATTCCCTGGTCTATCATGGATACATTGGTATAATTGAGAGGCTTGGTTCTAGTTCCGTGTAAGCCCTCCCTTATGCACACCTGAAAGTGTCTCCTCTTCCATTCTCCCATCTCATCATTGAGATCCCATTTAGGGTCATGCAATGGTACTTCCTCTCTTCCAGTTGGATAAAGTTAGACCCCTTGCCTGACAGTATGTGTGATACATAGCTCATCCCCAAATTCCTCTGCCACTTGCAAAGCAGCCTGCTTTTCAGTGTTAGTCAGGGTTTGATTTAAAAGTAACAAAGTCTTTCTAGGAGAGTTCAAATACTTGGGTTAAATAATGGAAAGCCTCTATATATCTGTCAGGGTCATCTGAAAACTTGCCAAGATCTCCCAAATTTGCCTTAAGTCCTGCAGAGAGAAGGGGACCTGGACCTGGCATATCTTGGAGGGGCAAGAGTGAGACTTGGGCTTGTCTAGGTTGAGGATTTCTAGGAGGGAGCAAGCGAGAGAGAGAGAGAATCTGGATAGGGAGGATGGGGTGGACCCAGAGGAGGGCTAGAGGGGGCTGGCTCACCTGTTGGAGGGGCCTCTGGGGTTCATTTCTTTAGTTCCCTGGGATTGCCCCTTGCAGCCTCTCCTGAAATGGCAAACAGGAGGGCTGGATCAATCTTATACTGTTGGGAAAGTATGGATTACCCTGCAAGATAAAAAAAAAAAAAAGCCTGCACATATGAGGCCTCAGACCATTTGCCCTCATGTTTACAGAAAAGGTTCAAATACAGGATGGTATCAAAATGAATAGTTCCTTCCTGAGGCCAACCCAGTCCTTCCCGCAGATAAATAATTTGACCAAACCATTGTGCAGAGGACTATAAGGCATTTTTCCTCCATAGTCTGAGGGTCAAAGCAGTCCCAGTGATTCAGGATACACTCCAGAGGAGTATAGACTAGGGGTGGTGAAGATAGCTGGTTGCCTAGTCTTAAAGACAGGAAAATAGGCATCCCTCATTTCCCTTCCTTCTTTCAGCAGAAACTTGGTGTGTGAGGGAGACAGAAAGCAGGCATCTCTGCTTTGTCTTCCATCTTTTTAATCCCTGAGACCTGGAGACCTTAGAGGGACACCACCCACAGGTGCCATTGAGGCCCGCACTTGTGAAACAGCGAGGGCCTAGAGAATAGGAATTGTCTGCACTCACCTATGCCCCCAACCCCACTACTGTCAGCAACCCTTGGGTTCCCTGGGCCTTATCTATATCATGGAGCATGGCCTCCTTATATGAAGCTGGAGCTTAATCGGCAGGAATCAGTCCTGCCCATTTACACTGTGCCTGTTGTCTCGTTTTGGATCCCTCAGATCTGGTTTTCCTTTCTAGGGCTTCAACCCGAAGCTTGGAATCAAGTTTGAGAAAAAAAAAAAAAGTGTCTCAGGGTGTGCCTGGGTCCATTCAGATTAAGCCCCCGATGGGCCCTACCAAACTTGCAGTTATTAGCCAGTCAGGGGGTCACTCCTCTGTTGCCTCCCTATCATAAGCAGAGTGCCAAGGCAGGAAAAGAACCCTCTTACACAGAAAAGGAAAAAGAAAATAAAACAGTTTAAGGGATAAAGTGTGAGGTTTGCAAATGGTTTCCTTTAATCACTGTATCTTTCCACTGGTTTGGACCGAGTTGAACTCCTTGGCCAGGGGAAGAAAGACTCTATGGGTGCCTAGCCAGAGGGGATAGGAAGTGGGATGCGCTGGCCAGCCAGCTGCCTGGGGTCCCTGGCACCTGAGGCTGCCCTGACCCGGAACGATGTGTGCAGCTCATTCCCACCCTGTTGGGCACTGCACACGCACTGGGTGAACATGCCCAGTTGCCCCAGTCTGGAGGGGAGGGAGTCAGGAGAGGAGCCACTGTGGGCAGCCTGCACTCTTGGCTGTGGGTGTTGGGGTGGGGATGACACCTCTAAGAACAAATGGAAATCATGTAGTTCTGAATTGTATATCTGATTGCTGAGCCAAATGCTGATTCTACTTAATAACATTTGTGCAGCCTATATAAATATCCTTAAAATTATAAAAGTAGAGATAGGAGCTATTTCAAACCATGAAAGAAGAAAGGAAAGACAACCAGAGAAAAGTCCAGAGGTCTTAACTGATGCCTTGACTGGTGGGCAGTCGGGAACTGGGTTCAGTCTGGGGGCCTTCTAGTAACACCAAGGAGTGGCCTTGGCCAGATGCCTTCAGTTGCCCCAGGACTCCTCCATCACCCCAACTCAGCAAGGCAGAGACTCCACTCCAGATGGCTACAGCCAAGAACACTGAGCTTCCATTCTCCCCAGCTCCTAGCCAAGAGCTTTGTTCCCTGGAAAAGCAAGACTTAACTTTTCTCATCCTGCCCTCAGCTCTCTGCTACTGAGGCTAAGTCCAGTGCATCCAGGAATAGTATGTCTAAGCACATCTTTTTAATAAAAAACCAATTTCACTTTAAGCCTGTGAAAAATTATCATTTATTTTCTCTGTTCATTTTCCCAAAACATAGAATGTTGCATCCTAATAAGAGAATTCACAAGTATAAAAGGCTCAGCTAGGCAGTCGACTTGAACATGTTCTCATGTATGAATAATGTGTGGTTAATGTGATTCAGCAGCATATACTTTTTATATAAAATGTTACTATGACTACATCGGGAACAGTGTAAATGTGAAATTCATTTTTAAAAACATAAGGTATCTTTTTAAGAAAATCAATCAGTATTACACATTAAAGCAAAATTTTAAATCATGTGTTTCAAACTACATTTCTAAGCCTTTTTCACCCTCTCACAAACATTACCCAGTGTATCTCCATTATAGCCCCCCATCAGTTGCTGTTCACTTTGGTCAACATTGCAGTATATCTAAACACCTTTCTCCTGAGAACTCTCATCTTGCATTCACATCCTTCGCTACTCCGTAATTCTTTTTACCTAACCACTTTTCAACTTCACTAGAAAATGTTTGCTTTTTATTTTCTCATGATTCTTCAAATACTTACACACTTAGTCCATCATTCAAACTCTCAATTATTTATGGAAATATAGTTGGGCAATTATATCTACCAGATTTATGTAAGAATATACAAGAAGTATATTCTTATAAGTGCCCTAAGAAAGGGCATTTCGAAGTAAAATGAAGTTACTAGTATGTACAGACTAGAAGACTTGTCCTTTAAACATTTCAGATTATTTAGAAATATGTTATGCTATGTCCTGTGAGGTAGATAGAATATTAATTCAACAAATACTTACTGAGCATCTATGCTGTGCAGTGCATGCTTACTATGCTAAGCAGTGGAATTATATTACTGAGTAAGACAGGAGTGGTCACTGCTCTCTTAAAGGCTAGGGAATTAAATATATATATATACACACTTAATCATTGACATGTACTGAAATGGAGGATCAGAGAGGATATGTGAGTTAATTTATTCAAAGTTAGTCTGTCGCTAGTGTTAAAATTTTGTTTCACTTACCTCAGTTTGTTTTCAAAAAATTCTTATTTGTTACCCTATTTTAGTGAAAGCTCTTCATCCCTATAGATAGATAACCAGAACAGTTTGAAATTGAGAACTATTATTCTTAGGGGATGTTTACAAATAGGCTAAGGTTTATTACCAACTTGGAAAAGCAGGGCCTTTCACTTGAATGTGTGTCCGTACTTATGAGCTTTGAGGTATTGATCAAGTTATTTAACTCCTCGCAAATCTGTTTCCTCATCTATATAAAACGGAAGTAGTAATATGTACTTCATAAGTTAGTGTGATCAGCATTATAATATACTTAAAGAACTTAGCAGAGTCAGTGATTAAGGGATACTAATAAATATTCTGTTCCATTTTAAAATATATATATTTATAAGTATATGTGAATACATATAATGTTCCATTATATATAATTTACATATATATGTGTATGTATATATGGAAGGCTTCAGTTCACTTTGTTTTCTCCTCATCTGCTGTAATAAAACTGTGAGAGAAACAGAAATGGGCCACAAATATGCACACATTCAAGTCCCCAGAACCTGTGAATATGTTACCTTGGATGGCAAAAGGGACTTTGTGTGATTAATTTCAGGATCTTGAGATGGGGGGATTATACTGGATTACCTGATATGTCTGTCCAATTTAATCACAAGAGTCCTTATAAGAGGGAGGCAAGAAGGTAAAAGTCAGAATAAGGAAATGTGATGGTGGAGGATTATGTCAGGGTGATGCCATTGCTGGAAGATGGCCATGAGCCAAGGAATTTGGATACCCTCTAAAAGCAAAGAAGTTTCTCTCCCAGAGCCTCCAGAAAGAACATAGCTCTTTTGGCAATTTGATTTTAGTCTTACAGACCTAGGCATTTTAAGATAATAAATTTGAGTTGTTTTAAGCCACAACATTTGTGATAATTTATTTGAGCAGCTATGAGAAACTACTATTAAACAAGCAAGCAGGCCAGGCATGGTGGCTCACACCTATAATCCTAGCACTTTGGGAGGCTGAAGTGGGTGGATCACCTGAGATCAGGAGTTCAAGACCAGCCTGGCCAACCTGGTGAAACCCCGTCTCTACTAAAAATACAAAAATTAGCCGGGCGTGGTGGCAGGCGCCTGTAATCCCAGCTACTCAGGAGGCTGAGGCAGGAGAATCCCTTTAGCTTGGGAGATGGAGGTTGTGGTGAGATCGCGCCATTGCACTCCAGCCTGGGTGACAAGAACAAAACTCCATCTCAAAACAAAACAAAAAAACAAAAACCAAGCAAGCAAATAAAATGAGACTTTAAAGAGACCCAAATTCTGGTTAATTGTTGAAGAAAGAAAAGAGGCGAGGACAAGCTGAGAGAAGCCACTCCTAGGCAAAGATAATTTGAGTTTGTCATCTCTTTTTCAAAAATGTCCTCTAGGCATGCTCTTACTTTCATTCAATTTACTTAGTTACGATGGGGTTTCACAAATTAAAGATTCTCTTACTGAGAGTAAAAATTGATCTTTATTGCTAACTACTCTATATCAGGCATAGTCCTAAATGCAGTGATATAGTATATCATTGTTTACTCCCAATGATATGAGTCAGTATGACATAGGACTATTATTCTTTGATGTTTATAAATGGAGAAATTGAGGTATGGAAAGAAACTTGCCTAGCATCATGCAACTAGTAAGTGACACAGCACAGATTCAAGTTAATAGATAATAAAACCAGATAGCCATCCTTCTCCTCACATTTAACCAGTGCAAAACTACAAATATCAATCATAACCTTGTGGCAATTAAGTCTGTCTGACTGCTTTCTAGATAATAGCTGGTAGCATGGAATTTCAGTATAGGGAAAGTGAAAACATTTGATGTATAAAGAACAGATTATCTTTTGCTTATTTAAAAATTATATGACTGAGGATGTTAAGTATGTATAAAAACAATACATCAAGAAGCAGTTAAAAGGGAGGCCTAAAATGAAGGTAGGGTATACATTAAAAGCAAACTTGTATTTTCCTTTTAAAGTTTCTTAAGATTGGCCAGTCTTCCATAAATAGGAAAAAAAAAAAAAACTTATCCTCATTAAATCAATTCACCAATTCCCAAGTCTATAATCCTAAGTCTTTATCACCGTTACTGTATATACAGCACACATTTTATTTTTAGAAATCTGTGATCTGATCTAAAATCAAACTATATAAGATTATTTTTATGGAAAAAGTGTAATTGACAAATGACAACTTGACAAAAAGCCAATTGACAGATGAGTTTTTGAATGACAACAAGCTTGGGGACTTTAGAGATTTCATGTAGGACAGTTTGGCAAATGATATAGAATATAAAATTAATCAGATAAAAATGGGTGTGAGTTGGTGAGCCTTGAGTTATTTAAAAAACTGTTGTCATTCAAGCCACAATTTTTAAATGAAACAATAATTCTGTCTACTTGCAATCCCAACACTTAGGATATCACATTTAAATGCACAACAATTGAAAATTTTATACAGTATGGCTTTTCTCTAACCATTCTCTCATGAATTACCCGGGGGAAATCTTTAATTGAACTGTTTAACTTAACTGCAAACTTAAGTTTTCTTTGTAGCACAACAAATGTGTTTATTAGATCTGCTCCAATAAACATTTAATAAAAGCCACTTTGACTTTTAAATTAAATAGGCCCTACCTCTAAATTTTCCAGCCTGGTACTCCATGTTTCTCAAAAATATCTTTTGTATTCCACTGATTTTGATTTTCTTGAACCTGTATACTTGAGACAGCAGTCTTCTATTTTCCAAGTGAGAAATTTTAATTGGTAAATTTAAAGCAACCATTATCTTTCAGTATTCAACGTTTATCTTCAAAAGGATGCTTTTACATTTGAAAGACTTCCAAGAACACATAAGTTGCAAAGACGTCTGTCACTATTTAAAATAACAGGATTTGTGCTTTCCTATCATTTCAGAATATGTACATCAGTGTAAAATTTGGTTTCTACCAATGCCTTAGAGTCCATACTTTCCTAATTAATGTTGATTTTTGAGATTATTTGTATGTGATGGTTAATTATATGAGTTATTATAGAACTGTTCTTATCTTGCTTAGACATTTACTTTGATTCTTTTTATCTCATGTTGCTGATGGAACCCTGTTGTAAGGACTGTTAAACCAATTACATTGCCATGAATGATGATAGTTAACAATGATCTGGATCTTGTTTGTGCATGGCCCCTTCTGCTGAAAAAACAGTTCGATTCAAAATGTATTTAAAATCTGTTACTGTATCACAAAGGGGAAAATAAAATTGCCTTCCAAGTAAATTGGTTCTCAGGAGACATGACTTTAGTGAAAACAGCAGATTAGAAACTTCCAAAATTTTTCTTCTACATGTAAGCAATTAGGAATCTTGCAACAACTGTCAGAACCAACTTTTTCAGAACTCTGGAAATTAGCCAAAGGCTTGCAGCAATTCTGGGGCTATATAGCCAATAAAAACAGCTGAATCTCAGTAAGAACAGTTACCTCTGTGGCATTTTAACTTGTCTTCATCACTAGCCCAGTTCTCTATGTTGGTGATAACCCTGAAAACCACCAGTCTGTAATCACAGTGAAAAACCAACAACCTGACAGCCAACAGAGGGGCAGAAAAAGAGTTGTAACTCTTTCAAAGCACAACATACTTTTCATTATTTGACCTGCCAGGTGATTCTCTGGAAGATCTCATTTGCAAAACTGTCTTTTTTTTACATTATTTTGAGCTCCACCAGTATGAAAAACCTTTTCCTTGGGGTGTATATTGAAAAAAATTACAGATAATTATTTAACTTTGCAGCTCCCTGGGGCAGTAGACAAGAATTAAAGCAAACAAAAGACTAATCAAAAAGCTTACAAGAAAACCATGGAGAAGTATATGTCTATAGGGTTTTTGAAAAGTTTAAACCTATTCATGGCAAATAATTTAAATCAGCTACTTTAATATGTTTAAAAAGTAAAAAGAGCCATGACTAAAAAGAATTTATGACAATATTGTCACATTAGAGAATAGCAATAAGGAAATGGGCATTATATAAAGAAAACAAATAGAAATTCTGTAATTTAAAAATAAAAACTAAAATGAAATCCTCACAATGGGAGCTAAACAGCAAATTTAAGAACATAGACAAAATAATCAACAAACTTGAATATATGTCAATTTAATCATCCAGATTGAGGACAAGAAAGAAAAAAAAGAAAAGAAAAATGAACTGAGTCTCAAAGACCTATGAGACATCGTCAAGCCTGCCGATACATGCATAATGGAAATCCAGTAGGAGAAAAAGAGAAAGAATGGAATAGAAAAATTTGAAGAAATAAAAGCCCCAAAGTTTCCAAACATTGAGGAAAAATATGACTCCACATATCCAAGAAATGTAACAATCTCTCAGTAGTAAAAACTCAAACAGTTCCACACCTAGACTCATCATAGTCAAACTATTGAAAGGCAAAGACAAAAAGAATCTTTAGAGCAGTAAGAGTGAAGTGCCTTATCATGTATAACAGATTCTCAATAAGATTAACAGCTGATTTTTCATTGAAAACCATGGAGAACAGGAGGCTATGGGAAACATATTGAAAAGTGCTGAAAGTAAAAACAAACAAATATCAAATTAAAACTCTGTATCCAAGAAAACAAATCTGGAGAAAAAAATGAAAAATTACCACATATATTAAAAAATGGAGAAAATTTTTTGCTATCAGATTTACAAAGCAAGTAATATTTTACTAAAATGAAAGGACTCTAGAAAGAAACTCAAATGAAATTACCCCTATGTCACACAATATAAAAAGATTACTCAAAATGAATCAAATACCTAAATGTATGAGAACTAAATGATCAAACTTTTAGAAGAAAATAGGTGTAAATTTTCATGACCTTAGATTAGTCAATGGTTCCCTAGATATGATACCTAAATCACATGCACTGGAAAAAAAAAAAAAAGGAAATACATTGAACCTTATCAAAATTTAAAACATTTGTGAGTCAAAGGATATTGTTACAAAAGTGAAAAGAATACCAACAGAAATTAAGAAAACATCTATAATTCATGTATAATCAGTAGATATATCTAAATATATATCAGTATCATTTGTAACTAACATATCATATATCTAGTATCCAGAACATTTAAAAATCACTTATAAATCAAGAGTACAAATAATCAATTTAAAAAATGGGCAAAGGATTTGAATAAAAATTTCTTCAGGGAAGATATAAAAATACCCAATACATCTAGAAAGATACTCAACATCATTATTCATTAGAGCTGTAGTTTGAATGTTTGTGTCTCCTCTAAAATTTGTGTTCAAGCTTAATCCCCAAAGTAACAACATTAAGTTATGGCTTTGGGGAAGTATTCAGAACTGGGCTTTGCCCGCCTAACTGGATCAGTGCTTTTACAAAAGGGTTAAAAGGGACTACCTAGGTCTGTTTTGCCCTTCCATTCCTCCTGTCATGTGAGGAAAATGTTCAAGGTGCCATCTTGGAAGCAGAGACCAGGGCATGACCAGACACAAAACCTGCTAGCACTTAGATCTTGAACTTCTCAACCTCCAGAACTGTGAGAAATAAGTTTCTACTATATATAAATAACCCAGTCTTAGGTGTTTTATTATAGCAGCAGGAATAGACTAAGACAATTAGGTAAATGTAAATAAAAACAATAGTTGCTAAAATGGTTGTAATCAAATAGGCAAACAATAACTAGTATTGGCAATGATGTGGAGAAATTGGAACCCTGATACAATTTGCTCATGGGAATACAAAATGGTAGTTCTGTTTTGGAAAACAGCAGATCATCAAAAAGTTAAACACAGAGTTACCATATGACCCAGAAATTCCACTCCTAGGTATATACCCAACAAAATTGAAAACATGTGTTCACACAAAAATATGTACACAAATGTTGGCAAGCAGCTTTACTTATAATAGCCCAAAAGTGAAAACGATCCAGATATCCATCACCTAACAAACAGATAAATAAAATGTGGTACATCCATACAATAGAATATTATTCACCTAAAAAAAGAAGTAGTGACATATGCTATAACATGGATAAATTTTGAAAACATGATGCAAAGTGAATAAAGCCAAACACACAACGGCACATATTTAATATGATTCAATGTGACTCAAAGCCTTACAATTGAACGTGACTCAAAGGCCTTATGATTCAACATATAAAATGTCCAGAACAGAAAACTCCATAGATACCAGAAGTAGATTTTTGGTATCCACAGTCTGTGGGGAGTTGGAAATGGGGAATGACTGATAATGGCTGTAGGATTTCTTTCTGGAGTGGAAAATAATCTGGAATTAAACAGTGGTGATGGTAAACAACTTTCTGAATATAGTAAAAACTATTGAATTGCATACTATAAATTTTTTAATTGAATTGTATGTGTATTATATCTCAAAAAGAAGAGAAAAACAAAAAAATATATAAATAGGTATTAATGACAACAATTGGTTCAAAATTAAAAAGAAACAGGACCTGTGGGATGCATAGCAAGCAGCACTTTGGATTTGGTTCCAGTTAATTCAGGAAAGTCCCTAAAACATCTGTGGATTTAAATGAGAAGAATGAATGCCATAAGCATGCTCTTTTAACCATTGTAGTAGATCTCAATGTCTCATTGAGATCAGTTTTTCCTATAAAAGCTACCAATAGTTTCTGAGAAACTAGACCTAAAAAGAATATAAATCATTTTATTGTGTCACATGTGCATGATATGTCTACTCAATACTAAAAAAACAAACGTGGCCTTTAAAATTCTTTAACAGTGGGTTTTTACCCATGTATATAAACTGGTAGGAAATTATGCAAATTTCTGTTTCTGCTCCTAGGCTTGGAGGCAAATGGTTATTTTTAAAGTGCTGAGTTTATATAAACACACAATGGGACTGAGAGCATCTGAGCTGATCCAGATATATCAATTACTACATATTAATATATAGTTTAAGAGGCTTTCTTCATCCATAAACCCAGAGAGGAAAAAACACAGTTGACATTCATTTCTTTCTGCCCAAAGTGATTTGTGGCCTGTCATTCTTAAACCTGGTGGGAAGAGAAGATTGACACCCTGACAGTTTCCTTATTTCTTCTTGAGAAGACATGACTGGCTGGGGTTTTCTGAACTCATATCGTAGAAGCTGGGAAATTACTGAGAAGCAGATGTTAAAAATTTCAGTAATTATGAACAATATAGAAATAACTTTTTCTGGTCAATTATTCCTTTAGAAAAGAGATTTTCCAAAATACATCAAAGATTTTTAGACATTTCCACAGTTAGGACCCAACTAGAATTGATCCCTCTTTCCTTGGACTGATATTTTCTATGTACCTCTGGAAATTAAATCCTCAAAATGCAAATAAACTAAAATAAAAGGAGCATTTGTGTTATATTTTACCTTGTGTAGAAGTTATCTTTATTAGTGCTATATTTATGTATTTCTTATTAAATTTTAATTTCCTTGAATGTCGGTAACATGTCATTTTTAACATTCCCTGTGCATAGAATTGAAGATAATTATTGAATAATTATTTATTAAAAGAATAAATGAGCAAATGGAATCCTATTCGTCAGTCACAGTGAAAGACAACCTAAGCCCTTGAGGACCCAAAAGAGCCTCCATTGATTTCTGATTAATATATTTTTGCTCAGATATTTTTCAAGTCTGTCATGTAGAACTTATGATTGGCATAAGTTAATTGTCTTGTAAAAATATGTCATTAAAATGTTACATTTTCTGCAATACACATTTTAAGTTATGTAGATCAGTAATTTCTACTGTAGAATTTTATTTTATGTAAATTGCTTTAAGAACTAAAAACGTTGTTTAAAGGTACATGCAGTTACTCAGCAGCTTTAGACACCTTTACTAAGTTTGGGGAATTATCTAACATATGAATTCATGACTCCTGTGTCAGAGATGAGCAATCTTTTCCTCTTCCATAATCGAGTTGTAGCACAGCCCATGGCTGGCCAGCTAAAGATGACATTTCCCAGCTACTACGGCCTGAGTATGTTCCCCCAAATTCATTCATATTGAAATTTAATCATCAATGTAATCATATTAACAGGTGAGATTTTTAGGAAGTAATTATGTCATGAGCGCAGAAGTCTCATGGACAGGATTAGGCCACTTATAAAAGGCCTTGAAGTAATGAGTTTGCCCCCTCTGGAGGATGAAAGCACAAAGCAGCTCTCACTAGACATCACATCTGCGGGTCCCTTGACCTTGGATGTCCCAGCCTCCAGAACTGTGAGAAACAAATCCGTTGTTTATAAATTATCACACCTCAGGTATTTTGTTATAGCAGGACAAATGGACAAGACACAAGCCTCCTTTGCAAAAGTATTTGACTTGTGAGGAGAGTTATTCCTACAACTTTTGAATCATCTCTTACTTCAAAGGTAGACCACTTCTATACTAATGTTCTCTTTTCCTCTCCCTCTGAATTGAAAGAGTGATGTGTCTGCAGTCTAGCTGACTATACAGATGTAAACAGTAACCTTGCAGGTTACAGAGCAAGAGAATGGAGAGATCTAGGCCCAGAATGCCCATGCAGAGTATAGGCACCCCGCAGCCTGGACATTCAGCTTGGGACAGATATATGAGAAAAAAAATGTCCTACTGTTTTCTGCAAGCAACTGCCCTTAAGTATACCTTTGCTTCAGTGACTTAGCCCTTACAATGATTTAAAAATCTTCAAGACAGAAATGAGAAACACAATTTTTTGGACTCTCTTAAAGTTAGATTTCAGGCAAGGGGCCTAGCTCTGCCAATCAGACATACTTAGGCAAAACTTTGATTCAGAAACTAGTGATACAAAAGAATAGGCATAAAGCCTCTTCTGTGAAAATTATGCATGTATACTTCTAACTATTCGATAAACACCATTTTTTAGAATTTGGAATTAAATAAATTGCAAAGATATGAGAAAGTGAAACAAGTACCAAGTCTCATTCTGAAGACTATTAAAATATAATGTTATGAAGTGAAAATTTTCTAACATTATATTCATGTTGGCCAATTGCAGTGGTTTTCTTTGTTGTTCTGTTTTAATCTAAATTCCCTTTGGCCCCCAGTGAACACATTTGATAATCAAAATAAGTATCACTTCATCTATTCTTCATCATTTACAAGATGAGACATCTTTCGATAGCTTAGCATTTAAACCAAATGCTAAGATATAAGGTATTATCTTAGCATTGGTTTAGGCATATTTTAGAATATAAATGTAACGTACAGCTCTCAACGTTTTCTTTATAAAACTAGAATGCAAGTCCCATCCCTGAAAGTAACATGAAATTTAGAGATTTCTCCATTTATCTAAATCTTATTTTTCTCATATCTGAGTTGAGAGGTGAAGTCAGCTGGGCTTCTGGGTCAGGTGGGGGCTTGGAGAACTTTTGTGTCTAGCTAAAGGATTGTAAACACAGCAATCAACACTCTGTAAAATTGCACCAATCAGCACTGTGCATCTAGCTAAGGGTTTGTAAACGCACCAATCAGCACTCTGTAAAAACGCACCAATCAGTGCTCCGTGTCTAGCTAAAGGCTTGTAAACACGCCAATCAGCACTCTGTAAAATGGACCAATCAGCACTCTGTAAAATGGAGCAATCGGCAAGACATGGGCAGGGCCAAATAAGGGACTAAAAGCTGGCCACCCAAGCCAGCAGTGGCAACCTGCTGGGGTCCCCTTCCATGCTGTGGAAGCTTTGTTCTTTTGCTCTTCACAATAAATCTTGCTGCAGCTCACTCTTTGGGTCTGCACTACCTTTATGAGCTGTAACACTCACCGTGAGGGTCTGCAGCTTCATTCCTGAAGTCAGCGAGACCACGAACCCACTGGGAGGAACAAACAACTCTGGATGTGCCACCTTTATGAGCTGTAACACTTACTGCAAAGGTCTGCAGCTTCACTCCTGAAGTCAGTGAGACCATGAACCCACTGGAAGGAAGAAACTCTGGACACGTCTGAACATCTGAAGGAACAAACTCCGGACACACCATCTTTAAGAGATGTAACACTCATCGTGAGGGTCCGTGACTTCATTCTTGAAGTCAGAGAGACCAAGAACCCACCAGAAGGAATAAATTCCAGAAGCAGTGACTAAGTTTGGTCTACGTTGCATAGTTCTATAATTATAACTGCACTTGTGTTATTTTATAAATAAAATAACAGCAAGGAAGACAGTTGACTGATTAGACAACAAATATTATCATAAAGTTAAGGCATTTAAGTAATAGTTTATAATTTTAAGCTTAAGGAAGTGTCTAGCAATTAATATGTATTATAGTAATCGTATTATATTATATGTATATTATATGTATTATATTAATATGTAACATATGTACATATAATTAATATGTATATATTTGTCAGTGATTTTAGAATCTTGCAAATGAACCAGCCAATTGACAAACTTCTTTTAAATTTAAGTGTCAAGATAGCTGAGGTTTTTTGTTTGTTTGCTTTTTATTTTTTGGGTTTTTTTTTTTTTTTTTTTTTTTTTGTACTTTTAGTACAGACAGGGTTTCAGCATGTTAGTCAGGATGGTCTCGATCTCCTGACCTCGTGATCCACCCACCTCGGCCTCCCAAAGTGCTAGGATTGTAGGAGTAAGCCACTGCACCCAGCCTTTGGGTGGTTTATAAAAATTTAATTCACATTGATAATCAGATTCATTGTATCGTATCATCAGAGATTGGAAAAGTTCAATGGAGCCATCTCTGCTCACTGCAACCTCTGCCTGCTGGGTTCAAGCAATTCTCCTGCCTCAGCCTCCCAACTACCTGGGATTACGGATGTGCACCACCACATGCCCCACTAATTTTGTATTTTTAGTAGAGACGGAGTTTCACCATGTTGGTCAGTCTGGTCTTGAACTCCTGACCTCAATATTTTTAATTACATATAAATGAAGAGTTAATAAAATGAGAAGCCAACCATCACATAAATAATGAAAGTAGTGTGAAAGTTGTTGATATAAATTGGCTCATTCTTGTCATACGCAACCAAATCAGAATCAAGATGCTGCAGAAAAGCATTCAGTGTACAAAACAGTACTCCAAATATGTAATCTCTGCAAGCATGTCAGCTGAAACTGCCCACTGTAACCTGAAACTAATTTTATTTAATGGCTACTGAAACAACTGCTGTACAACTCTAAGACTAGTTTTACATGCTGCTGTCACTTACCAACCAGAACTTGACGAGTCCTCAAAATCGTGCTAGTACCAATGAAATTTCTCAAAAAGCAATATGTAATATTTCTCCGTTCTATAAAACTGCTAGCCTTCCCTTTGTTCTTCGAACACACCAAAAAGCAGCCAGTCTGCCTGTATGTCCCAAATTGCAATTTTTTCTTCTCAATGTCTTCATTTCAAATACATCTCAAATACAATGTCTTCATTTCAAAGATTCCTCTCATATTTTATTTAACCTTGACAGTAGTTATTATAGACACCACTGCATATCTCTTTTACGAAATTAGCTGTGAGTGGAATACCACAGGTTCCAGTGATCCATTATTAAACAGCCATTTCTTTACAATAAGCAGGGTATCCCAATTAATATTAACAATACTAATGATATAGTAATCATTTTATTACTATCTTCACTCTAACAGAAACCTTCATTGATATAACCTAAAGTAAAAAATAATATGAAAAGTGGAAGAACTATGCCAGGGCTAGGAGGTGAAGGATTTTCCGCACTCAAAACTCATACTACAGGGCAGGGAGCGGTGGCTCACGCCTGTAATCCCAGCACTTTGGGAGGCCGAGGTGGGTGGATCACGAGGTCAGGAGATCGAGACCATCCTGGCTAACACGGTGAAACCCTGTCTTTACTGAAAATACAAAAAATTAGCCAGGCGTGGTGGTGGGCACCTGTAGTCCCCGCTACTCAGGAGGCTGAGGCAGGAGAATGGCATGAACCTGCGAGGCGGAAGTTGCAGTGAGCCGAGATTGCGCCACTGCACTCCAGCCTGGGCCACAGAGCGAGACTCCATCTCAAAAAAACAAAACAAAACAAAACAAAAACCTCATACCATATAGAGATATGTCTATTTTCTTCACTTATGGAGGAAACTTAGCTTTCTGAAGGTTCAGCCTATGAAACTCCAATTTTTGTTCTAATCTTTGCTTGTAATTACTCCTACATTCTAGTTCATAGCCGGTAAATGCTAGGCCACCTTTCTGACCTTTTGTCAATCTCAAACTTTTTCTCAATTTTAACTTGTAATCATCTTCATTAAACTGACTAAAATAATTCCATGTGTGTTTATATATTTATCCTCATCTTTGCTTGAGTCCTTTTCTAATTTTTTTGGCTCATCTTTTCCTGTGATGTCAAAGTGACAGGCAGACGACTCTCTAAAATTAACTTCTCTACTAGTCTTATTAGATCCTCTTCTAATTATTGAGGAATATTATTTTTAAATGTCTTCTCGCTAGTTTTGCAGTGGCAATTCATTCTCATTTTCTTCTAATTCACATAGGAAAAAAACTTTAAAAAAAATTATAAAACACCAGATATATCAAAACACACACACAAACACAATCTTCTGCTATGGTTATTTCTTCGGATTGTTATCTTCATTCTTCCCTTCTTTCTCAGTAAAAATTCTTGCATAATAATATCCCACCCCTGATTTTTCATTTATCTCTTTAAATTTCCATTAACCACTACACTGAAATTGCTGTCAGGCCAACAAAAATCTTGTTACAAAGTCTATTGATTTTTTTTCTATCCTTGTTTTTCTTTCAGCCACTTATCACTCTCCTTGAACTTTGTTCTAAAGGTTGTAACTGTTTATGATATCCTCCTTCTGAATGTTGTCTTCTCCTTTGCAAAAACGCAGTATTCTTGTTTTTCTTTCTTTTCTCATTCTCCTAGTCTCTTTCAATTTCCTCTTTTACCATATATTTTTAAAATATGTTCATACTCCTTAACTAAGATTAAGGACTTCTAGGGTTTTCTTGTTTACACTGACTTTCTAGAAATGTGCATTCCTTTATCCTAAAGAGTTAGAGATATGTCCTCTACCATAGTTAAGATACGGACTCTACCATAAACTGTACCTCTCTATCTTTTTCCAAATCCTACTGCAGGAGCACTTGATTCTCACACTTTCTCTACCTTTTAAGTTCCTTCTGTAAATAGTTTCGCATTGAAAATTTTTCTCATATAGGACACCATATGACTCAACACCATTTTTTACTCTTGCCTGCTTGTTGTTTTGGTGCATCTTTTCTAATTTTATTGTAATTTTTTTTGTGAATACCAATTTATCTATTTAGATAGTCTTCATAAATACCTAAGAAAGCTTCTTGAGTTGATTTCACTTAATGCCTCATCAAAGTGATGTGGTATTTTTATTCCATTTTATGACTATAAGTCATGATTAGCCTACAGTAGTCCAACAATTCCATTTGTTTTAGTAACTGCCCTTAAAAAGTAAAGAAAATCCAAAAAGTTTAAGAAAATAAACCACTAGCCTTTTTTTCAAGTTCAATTGGCATATATGTCTATTTTTTTTTAATTGCAGGATTTCTTATTTGCCCTTGAGAAGAAAAGCCAAAATCTCTCGACCAAAGCTTAAAATTTCATCCAAAAAGAGAAAAGAGAGAAAATAATTGATTTTAATTCTTCGTGTGAAACTGACAGCATTACTTTCATGAGAAGGCTGCCATGTTTTCCAGCTTGTAAAGATGTCCTACATCATTAAGGGTTGCCGTAAAGAACAACCAGGAAGCAATTCAGTGAAGGGAAATTGTTAAGGATAGATTTCTTGCTACATTCCAATCATATTCTTTTCAAAATCTGGCTTTATGGATTTTAAAGACATCCTGAGGGGGCATTCTTTTCCTTTTGTCCCACTGAAATATCATCATTAAACTCCTCTAAAAATGGTTTCTGATATGATTCTGCTTTCCAGCTGAGGCAACATTTTCTATAAGTAATAACAAAACAGCTGAACTGAGTAAAAGCAAACTGGGCCGATAGGAATGTCAATCCTGATGCGACCAAAGGAGCCCTGTGTTAACTTCTGAACTACCTGAACTTTTCTCAACCAGTTGGTTTTTACTGAAATTGGAAATGTTCTCTTACTTTCAAATCCCTGCCAGAAGGGGCTGCTATGGTAGACTTCTCTAGCTATTTTTCTTCTTTTTCAGAAGAATTCAAGACAGGAGATGTCAATGTGTATGCTTAAGCATAAAAGTGATCATTTTTTAACCAGTGGTGGGAAAGTAGTTCGCCAGGGGGGAGCTAAGTGTTGAAATCTGGCATCAATCCAGCAGAGCTGGACCAATAGATCACAGATAACTATACAGTGTATGACAGTGAGTTGCTCTTGCTTAAGATGAAAAAAAAAGGAAAGTATTGAGAAGTGAGGCAGGAGATTTTTCAAAAGGTACACTACACTGCTCTATTGACTTAAGCCAGCCACAAGGAAATTTGAAAACAATTTAGAGAATAGAGTGCAACTACCTCTGTGAAGATCACTCTTCATAACATAGGTGGATGGGGAATATTCCAATATGAAATATCGTCTGGCGTGTGTGTTTGTTTACCTTAAGGCTTTAGCAGATACTAAATTGCATTCTAAAAGTTTGGTGAATTTAAGCTGAGCAGGCTGTTTATGTCATGCAGAAGCAGCAACAATGACACCCCAGAACAGGAAGTAGAAGTAAATAGCCAAGTGTTTTTCTTTTTGGGGAAAGTTAATAGAAACAGAAATCCAGTACTTCCACCAGGATCATGGTGAGCTGTGCTTCTGTATAACTGTGGCTAAAAGCTCCAGCTGATGTGCTTTTCATACCAGGTAACAAATGTAAGCTGCTTGATATTCAAAAATGATTATCACAATATTTGACTTAAGGAATCATTTTCAAGTGAGAAATCAGAAGGGGATTCTGAAAACAACTTGCTTCCTCTTTTAAAATGTAACTGAATTATCATGACTGGAAGTGGAATTTAGAGCCCTAAATATTTGAATTTAGAAAAAAAATTACCCCAAAAATATATCTCTTAAGGTTAATCTTTAACTAAAATATGTAGAAAACCAAAAAGCAACACTAAAACTATTATATATAAGTATTATATATAATATATATAAAACATATACAATACATCTTTCCCATAGGTCCCCTCAAGTAGATAGCATCAAGAGAGTCAAAAGTTGAATTTTTAATTCTCATATGGTAGGTGACAGATATTTTCTCTTTCTCATCTTCCTTAAGATGAAATCAGAGTGCATTTAATTGTAAACATTGTTTCTCTTTACTTTGTACCATATTGATTGTTTTGAACCATGTCTTCTTAAGTATTCATTTATTCACTCAGCATGTGTTTGGTAACCATTGTGCATGATTTTGAGCTTGGTCCTGAAGTAATAATAACTGGAATTTTGGTCCTAACTCTTGAGAAAGTAAAAATCAAATGTGTGAACAAACCTAAATACAACTAAGTAAGAAGAAATTGGGTTCTCAGAAACCTTGCCCATGAAACTACAGGAAATAAAGGTAGTGTTTGGGGCAGTCATGGGCATTTTTTTCATTGCTAACTTGGACCTTGGGTAGAGAATTTAGAGCCCTAAGCTCTTTATTTTTTTTCTTCTAATTTTCCAATGCATTTAGAAGCAACCAATCATCTCCTATTATATTTCTTATGTACCCTTATGTTTTTACGGCAGTTACTCCTTGCTTACCTAAAACTTTCCTTCTGTTGGCATTTAGTTACAGGTGACTACATGTGATCATTCAAATAACTGTTTTGCCACTGCATGCCATGAGCTACTCAGGCTGACAGGCCCATGGATGTCTCTAAATCTACTTAGATCAGAGACTTCCTTACAGATTCCCATATTAAGGCTCTGTTTCTCTGGAACCATTTCTAGTGCCAACCTACCCTAAAACTTAATATTTTAAAATAACAGCTGTTTTTATATCTTAGAGTTTGGGGGGTTGACTAGACAAATTTAGGTGTTTGTGCTGCTCTCACTTGGGGACCCCCATGTAGTTGCAGTTATATGGTAGTGAAGAGGGGATTCATCCGTGTGTGAGACTGAAATGTTGGTATAGCTGGGTTTCTTTTCATTCACACAGTCTCAGGGCTTCCATTGACGTGGGCGCTCCACATGGTAATTTCCAGAAGGGGAGCCAGACTTCCTCTATCATGGCTTATGAAAAGGGGTCTCCCAAGAGCAAAGAAAAGTATGCTGACAGTTCTCTCAAAGGCACAGCCCAGAACTGGCAAACAACCACCTCTTCCACATTCAGTGAGAGAGGGTACTACGGGAGGATATACTGGGAGATGTAGTTCACTGGAGATCATTGTTGGAGACTAGGTACCAAAGACAGTTTGGAATTTCTGTTTGTGGTTGTTTGGTTAAAGACTTATTATTCTCTGTGTCTGTAATGCCAAAGCTCACTTTTTAATAATTATCACTTAATAACATCTGAATTTTAAGCTAAGTTATTGCATCTGTCATGATAGTTTTGCCTATTATGTATACTTTCTCATTTATTCTGGAAATCAGATTGGATTGAAAATGAGACAGATGTCTGAATGTGGCATTTTTAGTCTGAGCAAGTAAGATATCAAATCCTCATAAAAACAGCTCTTATGTTGTGAGAAATAAGATGATATTTGCTATGAGGGAGATAAAGCTTGAAAATGTGATGTTTGTTGGCTACTGTAAGGTCTAAAATGTATTTTCAATAATAGTGACTGTCATCATAAATATTTGTATATGACTCCACAATATCAGAACATATGCAGATAAGCAATGCTAGAGAAATACATCTTTTCTCTTAATGTGTTTGTTCCTGCCTGAACTTTGATAGTTAAGAATATGATAGGAATTTAAGATATTATATTCATTTTTTTATGTTACACTCTTACAAATGTTCTGTCCTGTGTCCTGTGTAGCCATATTGGTATCTTTAATTGCCATAATTTTGAAATTCCTAATAGATGGAAAAATTTTACGTTTACTCTGGCTTTCCATTCCCACATTACGCATGTTATGGGCTATAGCTATATTTTTTGACTTATCGGAATTTGTTTTCTGAAATGCAAACTACACATCTGACTATGTCCACAATTCTGCCCATTCATATTTTCTTCTAAGTTTCCTGGCCTATTCATAAGTTGGTCTTTCATAGAGGTAAAAGTTAAATCCAGACTTTTTAATTACCTTCTTTCACCTTCAAAGAAAAGTGGGTCGGGCTCAGTGGCTCACACCTGTAATCCCAGCACTTTGGGAGGCCAAGGAGGGCAGATCACCTGAGATTGGGAGTTCGAGACCATCCTGACCAACAGGGAGAAACCCCGTCTCTACTAAAAATACAAAATTAGCCAGGTATGGTGACGCATGCCTGTAATCCCAGCTACTCGGGAGGCTGAGGCAGGAGAATTGCTTGAACCCGGGATCAGAGGTTGTGGTGAGCCGAGGTCACGCCTTTGCACTCCAGCCTCAGCAATAAGAGCAAAACTCTGTCTAAAAAACAAAGCAAAACAAAAAATATATAGATAGATAGATAGATAGATAGATAGATAGATAGATAGATAGCTGGTGATCAAACAGCTTACACACCAATCTCTACATATCCCAATATGAAAAATATTTCTTCATTCTCAGAATGGCTAGAAAAAAATTGTGTATACTCTTCAATAATATACTACTTTCATTTATTTATTAGTTTGGAGAAGAGGTAGTGCTTACTCAGGTTCTACAGCCCAAGGTTCTTTAAAGGTGCCACTTCTATTGCTCTATTCTGTTTTATTTATTTTGTATTCTTAATGTCCCAGTCTCATTTAGATCCTGATGCAAAATAGAACATAAAGTACTGTATAACAAATACAATTAAATGCTTAAGCTTTATATTGCATTGTTTAAGTACCAACACGTGTTAATTCACATTTAGATGAAATATCCC
This sequence comes from Pongo abelii, assembly GCF_028885655.2. NCBI lineage: Eukaryota > Metazoa > Chordata > Mammalia > Primates > Hominidae > Pongo > Pongo abelii. The sequence goes on along the minus strand of NC_071989.2, from coordinate 111,911,840 downwards.
TATGTCAAGATCTTATATTGGGAACATTTCAGACACCAGGATTTTATTGGAAAGAGAAATTCAACATGCATCGAAAAATGTCCAGGTATTAAAACAGCCATTTAAACTAACCAAATGGAGATCTTACACCTATAAAAACATTGTTTTTACTTAAAATTTTTGTTTGTTTGATTCATAATGAAAGAAACTGTCAAGTAAATCCACTGTAACTCATTCTTATTCTCATTCACATTGACTTTTACTTTGCTTAATTCGTATTGCCACTTAGGTATATCAGCTATCCTAGATATGTGAAGCAAATTATTTTCCAATAAGCTAAATGGTACCCAGAAAAAAATGTTTACTTTACATGCATGAGGCATTAATCCCAGAGTTTATTGATGCTTGCTACAATGCTGTTTCAAGTGTCCTTCTTATTAGCAAATGACTTTTCAAAATCATCTTTTATTAGTTTTTTTCTTTACCACAAAATTCTCCAGTGTAAAGCTGATTTTCCTTTTCCATGTGGATTTTAGTTTGCTCTACCTCAGCAAATTCAATTTCTAAATTGATTGCATTTATGTATTCATTAATATTTAGGACCATAATAGGGCTTTGGTTTTTTATTAGATTTTTTTTAAAAGAAGAAAGCGAATATTCAAATTATATAAGATGGTCACAAAAACCATGGGCTTATAATTCCTGTACCCAAGACAAGGAGGAAGGATGAGAAAAATAAATTTAGCAACTTTTTGAAAAGGATAATTTAGAGGTCTGATAATATGAAATAGCTGCAATCATTTTCAAAACATGCATAGGCAAACACCGCAGCCAAGGATTATAGTCAGGATTGCATTCTCCTAGAATCCACAGGGAGGTAATACAAGGGTGATAATGAATTCTTGTATTAAAAAAAAATCTACTTCCTGCTGTTTCTCTAAATGAGGAGGGCAAGACAAACAAAGGCAAGTTTTGAAAGGATAAATAAAAAGAAAATATTTTCAGTCTAGTAAAACAATAGATTTTTGTTCCTTTTTGGGAAACGAAAGAACTTTTCAAAGTATGCTCACAAATTTAACTATTTTATAAGCATTAATTTTCCTTTACTGTAAAGTCTACAAACAATCCCAACAGAAGGCAAGAAAACAACAGGATAAGAAAATAAAGTTTTTCAAAAAGGAAAGAGTATTTATAATAAAAAATATTGTCTACAAACAGTTCAGCTTTTTGCAGAGGAAACTTTCTCTATGTGGGATCCAAAAAGGAGCCAAAATGTTTTTTTTTAAGAAAATGTTTTATTGGTCAGTTAATTTGTTGTTTGATTTTTACCAGCTATATGTTTAGCCTACACCCTTCCCTAAATTTCAGCCCATTCACATTCCCCCCAGATAGCCTATGCTTTAACTTTAACATGTCACAAACTGTCCTTTTAATAAACCATGTCTCCTTACCTTCTGTCTACTTTTCCTTTTATAGAATTATCAAACTTGGCAATAACCCTCTCTTCGGACCTGGGAAAACCTCAGCCCTTCTCTAACAGCACCCCAACTAATCCCTGTCTCCAAGCAATGCTTCTCCTTAAAATCTCTTTGAAGTCTGCTCAACTTTCTATCCCTTGTACCCCTTCTATTGCTACATTTAAGCTATTATTACATGTTCCATAGACTTTAGAAAGTCCGAATCACCCAAATTTTATTACTCACAGATAAATAAGCTTGGTATGATGCTGTGTATTTTTGAACTAGATATCCTCATAAAAACTCTACAATATAATGGAATTCTAGAGGCTTCATCAGATTCAAGTTTGGTTTTTTTAATTGATTTGTTTGACAAGAATGCTTTATAGGTATTAGTTTGGTTTTTTGTTTGTTTGTATGTTTTCTTTTTTTGAGAGGGAATCTCGCTCTGTTGCCCAGGCTGGAGTCCAGTGGCACAATCTTGGCTCAGTGCAACCTCCTCCTCCCAGGTTCAAGCAATTCTCCTGCCTGCCTCAGCCTCCCTAGTAGCTGAGACTACAGGTGTGTGCCACCATGCCCGGCTATTTTTTTTTTTTTTTTTTGGTATTTTTAGCAGAGATGGTGTTTCACTGTGTTGGTCAGGCTGGTCTTGAACTCCTGACCTCAAGTGATTCACCCACCGCAGCCTCCCAAAGTGCTGGGATTACAGGCATGAGACAGTGTTACTTTGTATTATCTTAAATTTTGAAATAAGCTGATTAACAGAAAATTCACAGTTCTCTACTCCAACCAAACTCCAGTGTGCCAGTATCTTACAGACTGAAGAGGAAGTCAGTGTCTATCAAAAATGCAGATGGCACAATTAGTGTTTAATACCAACTAAATAATTGAGTAGATTAATGTTCATCCCATTTCAAATATGTTTATATGGGAGTATGTATAATATGGTTATCATTATATTGTCATAATAAAAGCAAAACATATTGAGAGCTTATAATGCGCCAGTGACTATACTATGCTTTCAAGCTTTATCTCATTTAATTCTCAAGCTAACTTTATAAAATGGTTACTATTGAATTAGGAGACCTGCATGACTTGTTTTCTTTTTTTTTTTTTGAGATGGAGTCTCACTCTGTCACCCAGGCTGGAGTGCAGTGGCGCAATCTCGGCTCACTGCAACCTCCACCTCCTGGGTTCACGCCATTCTCCTGCCTCAGCCTCCCTAGTAGCTGGGACTACAGGTGCCCGCCACCACGCCTGGCTAATTTTTTGTATTTTAAGTAGAGACAGGGTTTCACCATGTTAGCCAGGATGGTCTCGATCTTCTGACCTCGTGATCTGCCTGCCTCAGCCTCCCAAAGTGCTGGGATTACAGGCATGAGCCACCGCGCCCAGCCCTGCATGACTTGTTTTCTTGTCACAACCCCGCTGACCAAAGTAGGATCTGTTCCAGACAGGATAATGTGAAGAAATCTGCTGAACCCAGCAGATGGCAGGGAAAATGATCCCCAGCTGCCCTCCTTGCATATTACCATAAGACACTTACACCAATGCCATGACAGTTTACAAATAACATGGCAATGACCTGGAAGCTACTGGCCCTTTCCATGGCAATGACCTGGAAGTTACTGCCCCTTTCCTACAAAGTTCTAAACAACTCACCCCTCAATTTGCATTAACATGTGCCTGATTTTGCATTAATCAAAAGGGAGCATAAGTGGATTTAAATACAGTTGCCAACAGCCCAAAAATAAGGCTCTGACACGCTGCCTATGTGTTAGTCTCGCTCCACAAAGGAGAAACTTCAGTTCCGTAAAAGATTGCTATTTTAACACCACTAATTTACCCAAGAATCCTCCCAGACTAAGCCCCAATTTTAGGGCTAGCCAGACTGCCTGCGTCTCTACTGTTTCTGCTGTATGGTTGAGGAACCTAAGATCTAAAGTGGTTCAATCACTTTCCCAAGATGAATTGCTGAATGAAACTATAGCTAGAACTTAAGGTTTTGTTTTTCTCTGTAGCCTATAGCTTTGTTATTAGTGGCACTGCATCCTCATCATCAATATTTGATTCTTATTTATTGGTTATTAAAGCTCACTATTATCTTTGAATTTTAACAAAGTTGGGTCCTTTTACAATATCAAATCACAGGTCTTGAAAAATGGAGACAAAATCTTTAATTGCTCTCCTTGGGTTAATCAGAAAATAAAATAACACTTAAAGCTCTCTAGAAAACAAAACAAAAATCAAACAGAGAGATTATAATTGTTTTATTCCCAAGACTACATGTTTTTCTTCTACCATGAAAAACTTATCTGCTCTTTGAGGAACCGTGGACAAGTTTGCCACACTGTGGATGAGCACATATGCTATCTTGTGATGCTGTAAAATTAAACTGTGAGATGGAATTCTCTTGTCTGCAGCTGTTAACTTTTTAAGCAGCATTAGAAAATTGTGTCAAAACAATACTGTATGGATTTATAATACATATCATAATAAACAATTTCTTCTGTTTCTATCTAAAAGTAAGCATATAGTCAAAGAAGGAGAAGTAGAATACAAAACTGTTATCCTTGGAATTATATTAAATTTTGATAGAACACCTTCAATTGGCTGAATAGAACTGAAAGAAAAAGAGATGGAATAAATTTATCTTACACCCATGTAACAGTAAAAAGAAATGTACAATAAGTATAATAGGTAGCTAATATCAGATGTGTCTCATTTCCTATGTAAGAAGAGAATTGAACACTCATTGGACAATTTTTGTTTGGTGGGCAATGGTTCAGAAAATTCAGAAATTGTTTTATTTAATTCATGTTCTTCTGAAAAGCACTTAACTTTATTGTTGCCATCTTATAGATGAAGAAGCTAACACTTCGATTCTGTAATCTTCAAAAAATCCAGTATCTTTTCAGTGCTGGAGCAAATTTTCCGAGTCTGGTTTTATGACTCCAAAATTATTGCTCTTTCCATCTTACTAGATTGTGTTGCAGGCTATAAAATAAACCAAATACATAAAAATCCAAAAATAAAAAGAAGGCATTTTATTCAATATTATTGCTGTAGTTGTTCTTTAGCACTAAAAGTTTAATTGTTTTAAGTAGTAAATAGGTAAATAAATCTAGCTAGAAGTTCTGGGCATTTAAGCAGGAAACAACATTGGCCACTTTGAAGAATTTTAAAAACTACTGAGCTGTTTTGAATGTAGAGGTTTTAAGTGTCACCTTCTGGTCTCGTGTCTGAAAGAGAAACATCTTCAAGCTTATGTTTGAAAGAGAACAAGTGGTATCCAATCCTGTGGCCAATTAATATTCAGCTGACACCTTTACCACACCTGCCACCTGCACCCTCTAACCAACTGTCTGGAAAAGTATTCCTTCATGTTAGCAAATCGCCCCCACTCAGACATTGCAACCTCATGTGCAGGAACCTCGCTGTCAAATCAGAAATTTTTTTCGTTATTGCTGTTAATTTTTGTCAAAATTCCTCTTCTCTGATAATAACACAATCTCCCAGACCCAAAATAAATGTGACCTTTTCTGATCTTTCTTTTTCTTTTTATTCATTGTCTAAAAATCCCATTGACATATCTTGAAAGAAAAGTTCAGGATAGATGTTTTCACATGAACTCACTCCTTTAGTATTTCCCAAACAAGATTCATAAATCAAACATCATTTGACCCTTAAACTCAAATCCTGATGAGTTGTTTTTTTTTTAATCTGTGAAATTTCTTTCCCTTACTGATGACAGTTTGTCTTCAGCTGCTTTGCAAATTCTTTTGGGGGACACAGATAGACAGGCAGATGCAGCAACTCCCTTTGCTTCATTCTAAACTATCAAAAAGTGTCCAAAAGCTGCATCCCGATCTTCAGAATAAATGGACACTGTTCCCTGTCTAAAGATAAAGGTAATCAAATTCCAAATTAGCTACATCAATTTTAAGAATAAATCAAAGTGTCTATAGGGATAATCATTTCATATAATATGGAAAATACGTATTGGCTCAGACCTTACAAAGTTTGTTACCTCTAAAACCATAAGAATTCAGTTTTTAGTAAATGTCGTTCTTCCATTGAGCTGCCAAGCAACTCTCATATATATATTTATTACTTAGGTAGTATAAATCATTTTCTTATAATAGCTACAGTGATAACTGAATTAAATCAAGTGATTAAAATATGCTCTTCAGCTTTGTCTTCCTGTCAGCTCCATGAGGACACCAATAATGCTTTGGCATCTTTGAAAGACCATTCCATTTGCAGGGTTTACTTCTATTGCTGGATGTATTACTTTGTCCACCATGCTCTAGAATGACTAGTCATTCTAATAGACACCTTCAAAATATCAGCTCTTGAAACTTATAAAAAATCTTCAGAGTGTTATTCAGAGCATTAATATAGCATATCCCAAAAGGGGCTTTAACTGAGAGTATAAGCCTTTGTTATAAAAAGAAACAAACAAACAGAAAAACTCAGAAAATTGGTTTTTGAACATGGAAAAGTGAAAATATCACTTTAACTACCATTTCTATTCAATACAAAGCCAGAGATCTGTATTTCTTCTTCTCCCACACCTGCTAATTTTAAATGGCTTCTGGAAACACTGAATAAATTACCTAATTTTCATTGCTTCTGTTTCTCAACTGGAAAACTTTTCAGTAATTTAATTTATACAGTCAGAATTACAGTGAAAAGAGGGTGGGAAAAAGAAAAGGAAATATTTGTGTTGAAACTCAATTATTTCATGTTTGGGACAACTTTTGAAGATTTTTGTTTTGATTAATTTTTGATTTTTGTTGTTATTGTTCTTAGTTAGAAAGTCCATAAGAGTTGACCATGCAACAACTAGATGAATACATAAAGTCTCTGGTTTATTCATTATGCATCTCAGTGTCTGATACAGTGACTGCAGCAGAGTATGCGCTCATTAAATGTACGTTAAACTGAATTGAACATTTTCTTCCTCATCTGAACAAAGAATCAAAATGCTAAAAGCATGTATTATCAAATATTTCAATCAGCTCAACGATTCTGTCATCATGATAAGGAGAATAAAGTCAATGAGGTCAATTTACTAAAATAAAATTTTATACAAATCCACGTAACTTGTGGATTATCTTATGATGATGCAAAGAAACTATGTTTGTTTTCTGTCCTTTATCATGTGAATCCATGGCATGTGCATAGGTAATTAAAATTTGTCCATTTCTCGTAATGGGATTTTAGGGCAAAGTATTTTATTCACATCCAGTATTTTTTCTTAGCTCTGAGACATACAATTCTTCACATTTTTAAAGCAGTTCAGCACAAATGACACTTGGCAACATCATAATAAGCAGTAAACAACTATTCCAAAAGCCACATTTTAAAAATAAGAGCAGATTTGATACTGAACATTTACCTCTAAGCAGTCTGCATTCTGACAGAGCCAGTTTCTCATATTTTCAAACCCTAAGGGATCGTCTCAGTTAAATACATAGGCTAGAGAGTCTGTATTTTGGAATCAGCACCACAGAAAAATATTGTAGTTGATATATGACATGACTGAAGCCCCACTGAAATCTTAATTTTTTAGTGTCTTGAGCTTTCAAATTCAGTTTTCTTTTTCTCTCATATTCTGATTATTGATTTTCTAAGGACAATAAGGTCCTCTGAAACTGGAAATGAAATTTAACTTGGGAGTATTTTTACTTATCACTTTTACTTATCACTTATTAAGAGTGGTTACCTAATTCCTAAAATATTTGGCTTTGCCTGTCAAACATGAAAAATTGAGAGTTGTGGTTAATGACATCTGTTTCACAGGTATCATACCCTTATGGGAGAATTAGTTTATGCTTCTGGACATTGTTCTCAGAGTGCCTCTCAATACTAAATTACAAGCACTATGGACTTTTAGAAGAATAAGAAGGCAATTTATTCTCTTTTACATGCAGCCTAGACTGGTGTTTAAAATCAAGGCTGCCAACATAGCAATTGTGTGGTGTTTCTTTAATGAGGGTGTTGCTGGACCAGAAACACAGCTGAGACATTTAGATTTATTTTATGGCAGTCCTGAGAAACGATCTAGTCCTAATCAGAATAATTTACGCATAAATGACTTCTGACAGAGCTCTGTAAGAAAAGCAAATCTAAAATTCTTAATCTCCCAAAGCTGCAAATCTCAAGAAGAGACACATGTACCTTTCTTCAATATGTTTGTAAATTAACATATCAGTTAAATAGGTATAAACAGAATAAATTATATTAAACTTCCTCCACAATAGGATAAATAAAACTTTAGTTGGCTTTTCATTTTGATCTTCTAGTTTTAGGGATCTTAATCTTAATATCCAGATGTCAAAAATACACACATTTTTCAGTCTCTCCCACTAAATTTAAACTATATTTAAACTATATTTGCTCATTGTGGGACATAGTTTTCAAATTGTCCAGTTGCCATCCAATTTTTAAATAACAAATTGAATAAAAATAATTTTTTTACTCTGAAAAATTCTGTTTTTTTGTTTTTATTAAAAATTAAAATTTAATTATTAACTTGTATATCTCAGAAACTCTGGGTTCACATGTTTTTAACAATCAATCAAAAAAGCAGGATGAGCAAAAAGATCTTTGATTCCAAAATAGACAAGAAAAGGAGAAAATTATTTCCAGAAGGTATGAATTGGATGGAAAGTGATGACGATAAATTTTGCCTGGTCATTTTAATGGTGATTCTATGATAATAATTCTTTACTAGAGTTCACAAGTTAAGTGACTGTAAAGTTTTTATGATAAGCTTTTGTAATTTAATAATTTGTGCATTTTCTTTTAAAATATTATTTTCAAATATTCTACATATGGCATATTTGTTAAGTTAGAAAATAAGTTATTAATCTTTTTCTACCTTGTTATTTGGTAGGAGACAACTGATCAACAATTTAGCATATGATTGGACGATGCAATTTTCAACAGGCATAATGAACAATACTTCATCTTTTTTAAAAACCAAGAGGTTTTCCAATACAGCACTTCACAATGAACTGACATTTGGCAGTGAACAACCTTTCTAAAGTTCAGGAACTGCATTAAAAAGAGAATTATAAAGGGCATCATTAGAATTTAGGTAGAAAACTGTTCCTGAGCATTTCAATTACAACGCTACCTGACTGGCAGTAAGAAATAATAGACACAAATTAGGACTATTGACTGTTTCTTAACATCTACTCAACTGACCTGAGGAGTTTACTGCTTTGGGTAATGTCATAAATTCTGTAATGTTCAGAAATCTTACTTGTCTGATTAACTTCACTTTCTGACTGTGACCCTTCTAAGGAACTTTTGTTGGTGCAAAAATTATAGACCCAAAACATTCACCTTATTAGCCTAACTGCGGTTCTACTTAGCATTTTCTCCACCTTTCTCTCTGCTGTAGACATACCTCATTTATTTAAATTTTACACAGTAGTTAGAGACCAAGAAAATAAGGAGGAATGCTCATTCCATAAAATGTGATACTTCTAATTAGTCTGCTGAGACATTTGGAATATGCATAAAGCTGTGAATGTAGCATTAAATCACGTTTTTATTACCCAGAAATTAATGTTTACCATGTGTATGCAAAGGTGTTAAGGATCTAAAGAGTAAATTTCAAAGATACTAAGAGGTATTTTTTTGCAGTATAATTCACATGCATAGGTTTTTTTTTCCTTCTTTTAAAAACTGAATAAAGCATTTTGCTTTTCTTACTTTAACTTGATTTTCAATTTAATTTTATTTTGTACTCAACTGTTAAAGAAACATAGGCTTTTGACTTAATCTTTGTTGTTTTTGTTGCTCTGGGTAAAATATTTCCTGTTGCTTCAGATAGTTTAAATGAGCTAGAAATAAATAAACTCTAAATAACAAAGAGGGCATCTTTGAGGCCAACACTTTATTTAGCTCACTAACGGAGATACAGCTTTATAGATTTAAATAGTATTTGGCTGTCACATTTACTCATAAGAACTGATAAATTTGTAATGGCTGACAGACAGAAATTGATTTATGAGTTTGAAGGAATGTAAGGAAACCAATGGAAATGGCTTTATTAAAATTCCGCAATTTTTCACTTGGACCAGGTTGCCATAATAAATGTGAGAATAGGTTTGATTTCATTCAGAATTAATGTAGTTTGAAATTGAAATGAGTCTCACTTCCTGCCTCCAGGAGGTCTGCTGACATTTCTCGGGTTGCTTTAGAGAGTCTGCATGACAAATAGAATGCATGTGCATATATATGTACCCATGTATACATTATATACAGCAAAAGGACAATTAATAAAGTAATGATGTGTCCAAAGCAAAGAATATTGTGGAGGTAAAACCCATACAATTTCGATAATGTCCATTTGGTAAGATTATGAGTAAGTTTAGAATATCAATAGCTATTCTATTTCAGCTGGTGAACTTGGTTAAGAATAAATATTTGTTAATTAAATTATCTTAGACCTTGCTCTCATTTGAACTATTCCTTATCTCAGAAATTGCAAATACCCCATTCATGTTGCAGAAAAAAATCAACGTTATTCCAAAATAAGGATCACAAAATGAAATGGAATCAATCTTAGCATTACCAACATATAGTGAAGTTTAAATAAATTCAACTTCACAGAGAAAAGTCAAAGCAAAGGAAGAAGCAGCGTTCAGCTTGAAATAATAACCCTTTTTAGGTGAGTTCTGTTTGGAAAATTAATTTCACTTTGTAATATTGAGGACTATATATATTTTCTAAAGTGAAGTTCTCAGCCACATATTCAAAGGAGTCTACAACAATCTGGAATTTGATACTTAGAATAAAGTAGTTAAAATCATTATTGTATATAATGTGGCAGTTGAAGTTCTATACTACTCTTTCATTTTCCTCCCCAACAGTGCCCATGAGGCTTTTATAAAGGTCATCTGGTTTGAATTCAGTCAAATTTAAATTGATAGTCCAATTCACTGATGGATCTTTCAGCAGAACAAATCTGGTCACCAATTCATGTGGTGACAGACTTTATGGTCCCATTCAGAACAATTAGCTCTTATTCTTTTGCTGGCACTAGGTTTATATATGATATGGGCCTGGACTGTATCGCTGTGATACCTAGAAAAGTCAAATTTTTATTACGTAAGAGCCCTTTTATTAGCACTGACTACCACAAATACCCACAGAAACTGAGTACATATCTATTCTAATGAATGCCCAAAAGTTCTGACACACCAAAGATAGTCTAAAATAAAATGTCTACATTGTTTATATAAACAAAGATAACCATAAAATTGTTTAAAATAGAATCTATGGAAGTGTAACATTATTTTCAAAAACTATTGATTAAGTTAAAATAACTGGGCTCAAAGTAAATTCCAAGGACAACTATGTAAAACAAAAAGGAACAGAAAAAAGAAAAAAATAGAAAAACCAAGGCATCTGAGATTAATACTGGTGACCTAGAAGTGAATAGGAGGCACATCAGACTATTCAGACAAAAGAATAATCAGAGGTAATGATTATCTTATCATTTGACAAATTGAGGGATTCTTTTGAAGTGTAGTAATTTACATGATAATTCTAGGACTACATAAAAGAAAGCAAATAATATTTAAGAGAACAGTGGTCACTTTATATCAATTATTTAACTTTGTTATTCAAAACAACTTTAATTCAACAAATAATCTTCTTAAAAATACTCTTTTGTCTTTGCCATGTAGTTTAGAAGAAAACTACACTATTTAGGTTCTTAATTATGTATGAAAAATCCCTTCACAGCAGTAACTAGACGAATATTTGATTGAATAATGGGAGAAGGCATGTGTACACCAGAGTCCAGAAATCTCTGAGGTCACTTAAAATTCTGCCTAACACAGTCTGTCCTCTGTTCCCAAAAAGATTCATGTCTCTCCCAAATGCAAAATACACTCATCCTTTCCTAAGCTTCCCAAGAATCTCATTCCATTATAGTGGCAGCTCAAGTCTAACATTTCATCATTTATTAAATCTAAATTTCACCATTTAACATTTAAATGCTCGAAATTAGGACTGGTAAGACCCCAAGTTATAATCCATCCTGGGTCACATTTTCTTTGTATCTGTGGGCCTGTGAAACTGAAGATAAAATCATGCGCCTAAATTATGTGTCCTTGCAACAACAGTGGAACTGGCATAGGTTAAAGTTATAGACATTCTATTTCAAAAAAGATAAAAGTGCAAAGTAAAAGGAGTCGCTGGGCCAAAGCAATTTTGACATCCAGTTAGGCCAGAGTTCCTTGATCCGGCTTCAAGGCCTGGGACCAATACTTTATGGCTCTCAGCGTCATAATCGGGGCTCTTGATTTCACATTCTGAGTCATCCTTCTGTAGTCATTAAAGATAGCAAGCATTTGCAATTAAGCAGTTTCATCAGCCTGCTTCTACACAGTGGAATTTCAGATATATGATAGCTTCTTTTCATTTCCTACTTTCTCTGTCCTTTTCAATCCAACCTGGATGTATTGTTGTTGATATAATTTTCTCAAGAGATATATCAATCTTCTGGGAATTGTGCTGGATTTCCTGATTTCCCTCTATTAAACAAAAGCCACAGCTACAAATCATCTTTTGGAGATTACCCCTTTTTTTTTTTGCTCCTGCTGCAATGGTCAGGAGCCAACCCTCTTAAGCTTCCTACAGGTGATCTAGTCTGAGAGGATCTGTAAGGCATACTCTTAATCTATTAAAATATCCTTTCCTGTGACTGATTTTTTTTTCTTTCTAAGGTTTTAGCAAACAATTATATGGCCACAGCCTTGTCTTTTACTCTATGCCATATTTTGGAAGCAATATCTTAATTTTAGAATCTTCCACCATATGGACAGGCTACACACATCCCAAATCATCAGATCCTTGTTTAATTTGGGAAGGCAGTCTGATGTGTTTCAGTCTTTGGACCCTCTTTTGGCCATATAAGAATAGGAGTTGAGCTTGGAACTCAACCAAGAGTCCTCACATCCTGTACTGGACTTATGACCTTGTGTGGGAATATCTTTCCCTCTTTCAGATTCAGCATGTGCTCCAGTGTTCTGCCTATGTACGTGCATCACACAGCATCTGGCTAACCCCTCTACTATATTTTTTCCTGCAGGGGACACTTGCTTAACAATTGATTTTGTTTAACGTGTTTTTTCCATAATTTTTGTCTCTCCTCTCAAATTTTACCATAAGTAACAAGAAGAAATGAGAAAAACCTTTTGCACCTTGCTTGAAACTTCCTTATCTATACAGCTGCATTTATTACTTAACAGTTCTGCTTTCCAGATAGCTGCAGAATATAGTTTTGCTCTACATTCTGCCACTACCTAACAAGGATCTCCCTTCCTTCACTTTCCAGTAACATACTCATAACTTTCTTGTGAGCATCACCAACAGAATCCTTAAGTTCAAGATTTCCACCTGCAATCTGTCCAGAGTTAGTTGGGCTTCCTCTATCATGCTCTTGATTTCCTTCTAAGCCTTCACCGTTAGTGTCTTTCATGTTTACATTTCTTCTAACTGTTCAAGGGAATATAGGCTTCCTCTACCATGTGCCTCAAAATTCTTCCATTCTCTCCCCACTATCCAGTTCCAAGTATGTACTCCACATATTTTAATTATTTATTATAGCAGCACACCACTTTTCATACCAAAATCTGTATTTGTTTTATATTACTACATAACAAATGACTATAAGCCCTGTGGCCTAAAAGATCAAAAACTAATTACCTCATTTTTTTTGAGGGTCAGGAGCCCAGGTAAAGTAGGTGGGCCCTCTGCTCAGGGTCTTGTCAGGCTTAAATCATGATTTCAGCTGGAGCTATTATTCCCATCTGAGGATCAGGGTTTTCTTCCAAGTTAACCAGTTGTAGACATAATTTATTTATTTTTGTGTGACTGTATGAATGAATTTCCCATTTCTTGCTAGCTACCAACAGTGGACCACTCTCAGCTACTAGAGACCACCTCCATTTCTTGCCAAATAATCTTCTTTGTCTTCAAACCAGCAACACTGCATTGAGTCTTCACGCTTCCAATTTCTGATTTCATCTTTTTCTGACTTCTTAACCCAGATGTAAAAATCTGTTGGGATTAGTCAGCTTATCCAGATAATATCCCTATGTTAATGTAAACTGATTTAGGCCTAGTTACATCTCTAAAATCCCTTTATAGCAGTGCCTAGATATTGTCTGAACCACTGGGAGAAGGTATGCATATTAGCAGAGGCTGAGAATCTTGGGGTCCATCTTAGAATTATGAATACCGCAGTCCCTATGAGGCTGGTGAAACTATATTTCAGTAAAACCGTCCTTCTTGTATCTCTTGTATCTCTTCTCACTGAGTTTTGAATATACACAGTTTCAGCTCATTTCTTGATCAAGAGTTAGGTGTATGACCTTGGGCAATTTTATTAAAGTCTGTGATACTTTTCTCTTCTGTAAATTGAAAGTAACTTTATAGATTGCTATAATAATAAAACAATTGCTCTGGCACATAGGAAGCATTCAATAGATATTCATTCCTTTCTTAATTTCCCTTGAAAGTCTCTGATACTGTTTGGCTCTTTGTCCCTACCCAAATCTCATCTCAAATTGTAATCCCCATGTATTGAAGGTGGGGCCTGGTGGAAGTCATTGGATCACGAGGGTGATTTCTAATGATTTAGCACCATTCCCCTAGTGCTGTCTCATGAGTGGGTTCTCATGAGATCTGATGGTTTAAAAGTGTGTGGTGGGGCCAGGCGAAGTGGCTCACACCTGTAAGCCCAGAACTTTGGGAGAGCAAGGCAGGTGGATCGCTTGAGGAAAGGAGTTCAAGACCAGCCTGGCCAACATGACGAAACTATCACTAGTAAAAAAATACAAAAATTAGCTGGGCATGGTGCCACACACCTATAATCCCAGCTATTTGGAAGGTTGAGACATAAGAATCACTTCAACCCAGCAGGCAGAGGTCGCAGTAAGCCGAGATCGCACCACTGCACTCCAGCCTGGGTGACAGAGTGAAACCTCATCTCAAAAAAAAAAAAAAAAAGTGTGTAGTGGTTCCTCTCTCTCTCTTTCTCTCTCTCCTGCCAACACGTAAGACGTGCCTGGCTTCCCCTTTGTCTTCTACCATGATTATAACTTTCCAGAGGCCTCCACAGCCATACAGGATAGTGAGTCAATTAAACTTCTTTTCTTTATAAATTACCCAATCTCAGGTAGTTCTTTATAGCAGTGCAAAAATGGACTAATGTCTCCCTTTCAATAAAAAGATAACAACTCAGTGTTACTTCTTGAACACCTTGTTTATAACTGCATTGCAGAGTAATTCTCAAACTAATTCATGCATCGGAGTCACCTGAGGTCTTGTTAGAACACAGATTTCTGGGCCCCATCCTCTACTTTCTGAATCAGTAGGTTTGAGATGCAACCTGAGAATATGCATTTTTAATAAGCTCCCAGGTGATGCTGATGCTGCAATTTGAGAAACAAACTTAGAGAAACTTTGGATTATTTGTCTTAAACTTATTTGGATTATTTGTCTTAAACTTTGGATTATTTGTCTTAAAACTTTACATTATTTGTCTTAAAATTAGCATATGCATATGCATATATTATTTTTCCTGATCACATTGTATTATAAATATCTAGGGGGTGGGTTAGACTCTTACTCTTCATCTTAAATCTCATTGTGCCTGGAAAAGGGTTTTACATAGTAGGTGCCCATTCAAAAATTGGATGATTATCACTACATGTTAAGTGGTTCAATAAAAGGGATAAGAATCTATTCTGGTGAACAAGTTATTTTCCATACATTTTGAAATGAGTATATTTTTGCCAACTGGCTCATACAATTTTCTCATTTTATGAACCATGTGACTTTCATGAAATCTTCTTAGCAAAACATATTACTACTTATTTTTAAAAATCTTGATATACATGTAATTTGTGTAGCTAAAAATGTGTCATTAAACTTAGTGAAAAATGTGAAATGATGGGTAAGAGGAAAATAATAATAAAATAAGCACAAACATAGTCACATCAACCAGTATCCAAAGTAAGTCTTACAAATCCCAGATATGGCATAAATGTTTTGGCATTAGATATCAAAGGGCAATAGCGCCCTTTGAAAACAGCAGTCCAATAATGATGTCTCAGGTGCTGTGCTATGCTCTGCAGACAGCCAAGGGAAAGTTAAAATTTTTCCTCCCAGGCAGGGATGATTTATTCCATGTTGATTTTATTTGACAGCAGGTGCCTGGTCTGCATTAAACTATTTTTTTCCCTCCTGCTTCTGAAAACCTTCCCTGAACAAAGCTGGATAGCCAAAACCTGGGCATAGCACCTGCTAAAGTAATGAAATCAAGAGAATAATGGTCCCAAATTTAGGATACCTATAAAATGAAAGGAAAAATCCATTTAGAATACGGCCAAAATAGCCACATAGCTATGATGTCAGTTTTTATAGCGCTAAAGAATGAGATACTTAGGATATAGTGAAGGTTAAGTAGTGACTAATTAAGGAAAGTGTTTTAATAAACCATATAGAGAATATCTTTAAATTACTGAAACCAGAATGATTTTTAGGTTCTTTATGAAAGGTTTAACTCCTTACTGAATTCATACTCTAAGTAGCTTTATTACATTTCTTTCATAAAATTACAAAGACACAAAAATGCTATTTTCTGAAATTTTTTCTAAAACCACATTCTTCAATTTAGAGCTTTAGACTCTTACAGTACCATTCAAGAACCGTTCAATTTGTTCCTTTACAATTACACCTAAATATTGATTTAGTGAGTGTAATCATTTTAGGACACCTGTAGTTAAACTCATGTTTTCTTTTCTAGTTTGTACAATTTTATTTGGGAAGTAAGCCTCTACGGACTTTCTATAATTTGAAAGACAGACTTAAGATTCAAATGCAGAATTTTTCCCCCATTTTAAATCCCACCCAAGACCATTCTAATGGCTCCAGCTGTGATAGAATAGTCTTGATTCTAATCACCAACAGCTCATAGTCATAGCCATGGACAGCTGAATCCATTTATACTGCACATGTAGTGTTGCTTCTCTATTTCTCTATTCTGATTTTCTGGCTCTAGGGAAACTATAACCTTTTATGGCCTACAGCCTTTCCCTCTACTCTTTGACCAGTCAATACCTTTAATAACTTCAAATGTTTTTACTCTTTGACCCTAGGTATTGAAAACAGATATGATTTCTATTGTTTTAATTATATCATCTATTCTTTTATATAATCCAGGTTCTAATACCTATCAACACCCCAGGAGTTAACACTACTTTGCTATTAGCCTTCTGAAAGAAAACCCCAACTTACTCTATTTCATCCCATACCTTGACCTTGGATGTTGCATTGATTGGATTTTTTTATTCTTCATTAAACTGACGTGTTGATCCCTGATAGTCTCAGAAGTTTAGCTCTAATGGAGGTGTCAAATCCATGTCTCCCTCTGTGAAGATTTTTTTTTAAATTGATAGCTGTAAATTGATTTTGGATAAAGTCCAATCTCCCCAAACTATTTCTTTTTATACAGAAATAGCTAAAGCTTAAACCTCGGTGTGATGGCTTGTAATTTCCTATTATATAATTTCCAGCCACATGATGTATGTTAGGCTTCTCTCCTCTATTCTACCCCTCCACCCCGCAACCAGACTCATCTACTTTAGAGTTCATAGGCTGCCACCGAATAAATGGCGTGCAGTCGAGTGATGAACAGTGCTGAGAACCAAAATGAACAAGATGTCCCAAGTTATGTGGATTGTTTCAACATATGTCTCTAGGCAAGACAATTGCCATTTTGCAAAGAACATAGAGATGACTTTTAGAATCACATCAAACCTAATTCCCATTCCAATAGGTGAGAGACATTTTTAACACTCAACTCAAAGTAAACTTGACTTGTTGTTCAATTGATTTTTTTCCTGTGTGATTTTGCATACCCAAAATTAATAAGTAATTTTTTAAAAGCTTTTAAAAAATTAATGCTCAAAAAAAACAAGATGTCAAACTGTATCTAACTTCATCATATTTATAATCCTCTGCAAACCTCACTCACATTGAAAAGTGTGGATTTGCCTAAGATTAGATTAATCCCTGTTTATTCATATCACATAATTCTATCTCTTTCACCCCAAGGGACACCACAGAGAATTTCTGAGACATGAATAAGTATGCTAATTTTATTCCAAATAAAGTGTAAAGACCTAACAAATGTTCATTATGATAACAGTAGAATACTGAAAAGAACTGAAATACAACTCACCAATCATCTGTTACTCTCAGCCAGACATGCAATTTCATTGACAATCCTGGTTTCAGACGTACAGTCTTAGGTAATTTCATGGGCACATTCTCTACCTCATGACTTCTCAATTTTAAGAAAATGTGCTTAAGTTTATCAGGATTTACAATATCCTTTTAAGGAAATAAGTTCATTAATTTATGGTAAATGATAAAATACTACCCCTTAACATAAAGACTACATATAAACACTTACATTTTTCTCCAAATTTAAAATAATAATTGGTAAATTATTCAGGGAAAAATCAGATAGTTGAGCCCTCTATGAGATGACTAGAAAGGAAAAAAAAAAAGTTAACATTCCAGAAATGTATTGAATTCTTAACACAATATTGTGATATTATTATGTTATCTTTATCATACAGATTATTTAAATGTACACTCATAAGAAGGATAAATTTTCATATATGAAAGAGCTGGAAAGTGATAAATTCATAATTCAAAACCAGGTTCCAGTGACTTCAATGGCTGGGTTTTCTTTTGTTATATTTTCTTTTTAATGTTAACAGCTCCTGGAAAAATGAGAATAACTATAAAAACCTTACATAGTCTATAAGGTTATGTATTTATTTAATATTAATTAATTATAAATATCTGTTTTGTCATTAAATTAATTGTTAGTGTGAAATAAATAGCAAGTTAAGAAGTCATTATGTCAGTACATTTATCTAAATGAAGGTAAAGCTAGCTTTAGATTTTGTTGTTTGAGGACAAAATCACTGTATTGTATCACAGCATGAAAGAAAGAAAAATGATCCTGTGTTGTGATTTGAAAATATAACAAATTACAGAAGTTGGATTGTCATTGTGGTTGCTTTATGAATGAATGGAATCATTTTGTGATGTTTATTGAAGAGCTTACCTGCCCCTTCCATCTCTTTATTGGATATTTCAAACATACCTGGATGTTTGGGAGTTATGAGTCTTTTTTTTTCTTTTTATTATTACTATTATTTTAATTTTTGTTGGTACGTTAGGTATTATTTATGGGGTACATTAGATATTTGGAAATGGGCACGCAATGTGAAATAAGCACATAATGTAGAATGAGGTGTCCATCCCCTCAAGCATTTATCCTTTGAGTTACAAACAGTCCAATTACACTGTTTTTTAAAATGTGCAATTAAGTTATTATTCACTATAGTCACTCTATTGTGCTATCAAATAGTAGGTCTCATTCATTCTATTTTTTTGCACCCATTAGCTATTCCCACCTCCCCGCCCCATCCAGCTCTCCCCTTTCCCAGCCCCTGGTAACCATCGTTCTACTCCCTATGTGCATGAGTTCATAATTTTTAGATCCCACAAATAAGTGAGAACATGTGATGTTTGCCTTTCTGTGCCTGGCTTATTTCACTTAACATAATGATCTCCAGTGCATATGTACCACATTATTTTATCCATTCATCTATTGATGGACACTTAGGTTGCTTCCAAAGCTTAGCTATTATAAATAGTGCTGCAAAAAACATTGAAGAGCAAGTATCTTTTCAATATACTAATTTCCCTTCCTTTGGATATATACCCAGCAGTGGGATTGCCTGATCATATGCTAGCTCAATTTTCAGTTTTCTGAGGAACCTCCAAACTGTTCTCCATAGTGATTGTACTTACATTAAGTTGAGAGAAGTTTGGCTCTGGACTCTGTCCATCCTATCCCATGTCATCAGGGCTCTAATCCTCATATTTCTAGATCTGCATTCCTAGATCTTCGCACAAGCTGTTAGCATCCAAGTAAATTGTCCTATTTATGGCTGTCATTCAATCATAAAGAAAGAGTTGGCTGGCTGCAGTGGCTCAAACCTATAATCCTAGCACTTTGGGAAGCTGAGGCGGGTGAATCACCTGAGGTCAGGAGTTCGAGACCAACCTGACCAACATGACAAAACCCCGCCTCTACTGAAAAAACAAACATTAGCTGGGTGTGGTGGTGGGCGCCTGTAATCCCAGCTACTCAGGAGGCTGAGGCTGGAGAATTGCTTGAACCCAGGATTTGGAGGTTGCAGTGGGCCAAGATTGCACCATTACGCTCCAGCCTGAATGACAAGAGCGAAACTCCATCAAAAAAAAAAAAAAAGGAAACAGTTAGCATTTGAGTGCTTGGTAAGATAAAAATTTAGGGATAGGAACTGAGAAGGGATGAAAACATCCCTTTTCCTCCTTCCTGTCATATACAGAAATCAGTACTAGGGTAAATGGGAGTAAAGCCCACTCAAACCTTCTCACATGGATGGCTTCTCTATGTTTACCACATTTGGAAATAGAAGGTTACACATTACAGGGCAAGTCAAATGAGTGCTGCTTTATTGATTAAGGGCAATTCATATGATTCAGAGCAATCTTGTAAAGAGTCTGAGGGGAATCAGCATTTTGTTCAAAACTCTATAAAGTAGCCCAATTTTAAATTCAGCATAGTGAAAATGTGCATGGCCAGCTCAAGTCACGACCATTATAATAAAAGCAAGAGGTAAAATTACATACTCCCTATGGAAATTTAACATAATTAAACTAGGTTTTTAGGCTTCATCTTTATCTATACTTATATATTTATATCTGTGTGTATATATATAAAGGGAGACTTTAAGGAGATATATATATATATATATAATGTCCAATAGCCTCTGCCCTGCCTAAATGTCATTGAATAGTTACAAAGACAATAACATGTTGTTGTTTTAATATTGTATTCAACTTTATCTATTAGAACAGTTTCAGATTCACAGCAAAACTGAACAGAACAAAGTGACATTTCCCATATACCACCTCCCTGCCACCTCATTCATAGTCTCTCACATTACTAACATCTTCCACAGAGTAGTACTTTTGTTATGGTTACTGAACCTGTATTTCTACATCCTTTTACTCTCTTCAGGCTGCTATAACAAAATACCACAAACTGGGTAGCTTATAAAAAAAGAAATTTATTTCTTATAGTTTTGGAAACTGGGAAGTCAAAATCAAGGTGTCAGCAGATTTAGTGTCTGCTGAGGGCCCACTTCTTGGTTGATTGACAATCATCTCTTTACTGTAACCACACATGGCAGTATAGAAGGACTAGCCAGCCCTCTGTGGTCTCTGTCATAAGGGTGTTAATCCCAATCACGAGGGCTCCACTTCGAAAAGGTCCCATCTTCTAACACTATCACCCTGAGGGTTAGGATTTCAACATATAAATTTAGTGGTGGTGGGGATAAACATTTAGACCATAGCACACAACGATATAACCCAATGTCTATAGTTTACAATAGAGTTCACTCTTGGTGTTGTACATTCTATTGGTTTGGATAAATATAGAATGACATGTATCCACCGTTACAGTATCACACAAGGAGTAGTTTTTCTGACCCTGAAACCCTCTGTGTTCCATATATGCATTTCCTCCTCTCCCCAGCCCCCAGCAATCACTGATCTCTTTACCATCTCCATAATTTTGCCTTTCCAGGATGCCATACAGTTGGAATCATATAATATGCAAATTCTTTTTTGTTTGTTTGTTTTTGAGACTGAGTCTCGCTCTGTCACCAGGCTGGAGTGCAGTGGTGTGATCTCAGCTCACTGCAAGCTCCGCCTCCCAGGTTCACACCATTCTATTGCCTCAGCCTCCCGAGTAGCTGGGACTACAGGTGCGTGCCACCACGCCCAGCTAATTTTTTGTGTTTTTAGTGGAGATGGGGTTTCACCATGTTGGTCAGGCTGGTTTCAAACTCCTGACCTCAGGTGATCCACCTGCCTCAGCATCCCAAAGTGCTGTGATTACAGGTGTGAGCCACAGCGCCCGGCCATGTGTAGCTTCTTTTAGATTAGCTTCTAAAAGTCTAAAAGACATCTCCAAACCCAAGATTATCTAAATATTGTCCTGTGTTTTCTTCCAGCCATTTTACAACTTTGCTTTTTTTTTTTTTTTTTTTTTTTTTGAGACAGAGTCTTGTCCTGTCCGCAGGCTGGAGTGCAGTGGCTTGATTTTGGCTCACTGCAACCTCTGCTTCCCGGGTTCAAGCGGTTCCCCTGCCTCAGCCTCCTGGGTAGCTGGGACTACAACCGCGTGCCACCACGCCCAGCTAATTTTTTGTATTTTTTAGTAGAGACGGGGTTTCACCATGTTGGCCAGGCTGGTCTCAAACTCCTGACCTCGTGATCCACCCGCCTTGGCCTCCCAAAGTGCCAGGATTACAGGCGTGAGCCACTGCGCCCAGCCAACTTCGCATTTTACACTGAAGTCTGTGATTCAATTTGAGTTAATTTTTGGAAAGGATATAAGGTCTGTGTCTAGACTCATCTTTCTACATGTGGATGTCCAGTTGTTCCAGCACTATATCTTAAAAAGATTATCCTACTCAATGTTGACAAGCTGAAAGCTATTTCTCTAAGATTAAAAAAAAAAAGAATATCTGTTCTTACCAATTCTATTTAGTATATTACTGGAATTCCAAGTGACCAAAAAATTAAGCAAGCAGTCATTTTCACAATAAAATCAAAATAAATGGAACACATAGTAATAAATTTAATCAAGGAGGTGAAATATCTATATACTGAAAACTAGTAAACATTGATAAAAAGAAGTTGAAGAAGACACAAATAAATGGAAAGGTATCCTGTGTTCATGGATCAGAATTAATACTGTTAAAATGTCCATATTACCCAAAGATACAAGATACTTACAACAAAATTCCTATCAAAATTCCAATCACATTTCTTACAAAAACAGAAAAAATCTAAAATTAATATGGAATGACAAAAGACCCCAAACAACCAAAGCAATCTTGAGCAAGAAGAACACAACTAGAGGTATTACACTACCTGATTTCAAAATATACTATAGAACTGTAGTAATCTGAACAGTACAGTTTTAGCATCAAAACAGATATATATAGATATACCTGTGGAACAAAATGGAGAGTCCAGAAATAAATCTAAACATATATGTTCAATTGATCTTCAACAAGTCACCAAGAATATACAATGGGAAAAAGTCTCTTCAAAAAATTATGTTGGAAAAACTGAATAATTACATGCAAAATAATGAAATTAGACACTCATCTCACACCATATACAAAAATCAACTTAAAATGGATTAAAAACCTAAATGTAAAACCAGAAATTGTAAAACTACTACGAGAATATATAGGGCAAAAGCTTTTTCAAATACATGAAGTGCTTTTGAACTTTCTCCCATTTATACAATCTAAAAATTATTGCATGTATATAATCAAGTCCGGGTATTTAGGGTATCTAGCACCTGAGTACAATACATTTTTGTTAAGAATTGTCACCCTACTCTGCTATCAAACATTGAATTTATTACTTCTATCTTACCGTGTGTCTGTAAACTTTAACCCATTTCTTTACATTCTCTCCCTCCCCTCCACTCACCCTTCCCAGTCTCTATTGTCTTTCCAGTATCTACCTCCATGTGATCAAAGTTTTTAGTTCCCACATATGAGTGAGAATGTGAAATATATTTCTGTGCCTGGCTTATTTAACTTAAGACAACGATATGACCTTGCAAAACTGTGGGTCGATTAAATCTTTTTGTTGTTGTTGTTGTTGTAAATTACCCAGTCTTGGGCGGTTCTTTATAGCAGTGTAAAAACTAATACAGACAATGACCTCTATTTCCATCCATGTTGCTGCAAATGACATGATTTCATTATTTTTATGGTCAAATAGTATTCCATTGTGTATATATATATACTACATTTTCTTCATTCATTAATGGACACTTAGGTTGATTTCATGTCTTTGCTCTTGTGAACAGTGCTACAATAAACACACAAGTAGTGGAAGTATGCCTTTGCTATATTAATTTCTTTTCCTTTGAGTAGATTCAAAGTAGTGGGGTTGCTGGATCAAATGGTAATTCTATTTTTAGTTTTTTGAGAAATCTTCATACTATTTTCCATTGTAGCTGTACTAGTTTACATTCCCACCAAACAGTGAGTAAGAGTTACCTTTCCTTGTATCCAAACCATGAGTTATTTTTTGTCTTTTTAATAATAGCTATCCTGACTGGGGTAGAATATTTCATTGTGGTTTTGATTTGCCTTTCTTCTATGATTAGTGATGTTGAGCATTTCTTATATAACTTTTGACCACCTCTATGTCTTCTTTTGAGAAATATCTATTTGTATTCTCTGTTCACATTTTAATGGTATTATGTGGTATTTTTTTCTGTTGGATTGACCTCCTTGTGTATTCTGGATAACAGTCCACTGTTAGATGAGCACTTTGCAAATATTTTCTCCCATTCAACAGGTTATCTCTTAATTCTGTTGATTATTTCCTTTGCTGTGCAGATGCTTAGTTGAATTGTCCTATTGGTCTATTTTTGTTTTTGTAACCTGTGCTTTTGAGGTCTGTGAAAAACATATTTACCCCTAAATTTTCTTCTAGAATTTTTATAGTTTCATGTCTTATGTTTAAGTCTTTAATTCACTTTTAGTTGATTTTTGTATATGATGGAAGAGACAGGTCCAGTTTTATTGTTCTAGATGTTGCTATCCAATTTGCCAAGCACGATTTATTAAAGAGGTTGTCCCCTTCCCATTAAAAGTTTTTGCCAGCTTTGTTGAAGATCAGTTTACTGTAAGCATGTGGCTTTATTTCTGGGTCCTTTATTCTGCTTCATTGGTCTATGTGTCTATTTTGTACCAGTACTGTGCCATTTTGGTTACTATAGACTTTCAATATATTTTTAAGCTGGGTAATGTAATGTATCTAGCTTGTTCTTTTTGCTCAGGATTACTTTGGCTATTCAGGCAATTATCTTTCTGATGTGCTGTTGGATTGTGTTTGCTAATATTTTTCAAGGATTTATACATCTATATTCATCAGGGATATTGCCTGAAATTTTCTTTTTTTGTTGTGACTCTGGTTTTGGTTTCAGGGTGATGCTGGTCTCATAGAATGAGTTGGGAAGAATTTCCTCTTTCATTTTTGGAATGGTTTCTGGGTCCTTAGCATTACATCTTTTTTGCATGTTTGGTAGTATTTGGCTATGAACCCATCTGGACTTTTTTTTTGTTTGGAGACTTTTTATTAGTGATTGAATCTCACTACTCATTATTGACTCTCACTACTCTGTTCAAGTTTCTTATTTCTTCCTGATTCAATCTTGGTAAGTGGTATGTCTCCAAGAAAGAATCCATTTCCTATAGGTTTTTCAGTTTGTCAGTATGCTAGTTCATCATAACAGTCTGGTGATATTTTTTATTTCTGTGATATCTGTTTTAATGTCTCCTTTTCATTTCTCATATTCTTTATTTGGGTCTTCTCTTATCTTTTTCCTGATTAGACTAGTTAGTAGCTACTAACTTATCAGTTGTATCTTTCTGAAAAATCACCTTTTTATTTTGTTGATCCTTTATATTTTTATAGTTTCTATTTCATTTAGAGCTGCTCTGATTTGTATTATTTCTTTTTCCTAGCTAATGTTGGGTTTGACTTGTTCTTGTTTTCTAGCTCCTTAAGGTACATTGTTAGATGTAAATTCGTAGTCTTTTTATTTTTTGATGTAGGCATTTATTGCTATAAACTTCCCTCTTAGTACTGCTCTTGCTGCATGCAATCGGTTTTGGTATGTTGTGATTCATTTTCATTTGTTTTAAGTTTTTAAAATTTACATCTTAACTTTTTTGTTGACCCAGGTCATTCAGGATCATGTTATTTAAATTCTATGTATTTTTATAGTTTCCAAAGTTCCTCTTGGTATTGATTTCTAGTTCCATTCCATTGTGGTCTCAGACAATTTTTGATATCATTTTGATTTTTTAAAAATTTTTTGAGAATTGTTTTGTGGCCAAATATATGGCCTATCCTGGAGAATATTTTATATCCAGATGAAAATAATGCATATAGTATGTTCTGTAAATGTTTGTTAGGAACATTTGGTCTAAAGTCCAGTTTAAATCCCATATTTCTGTGTTTATTTTCTGTCTAGATGATCTTTCTAATGTTGACAGTGGGGTGTTAGAATCCCCTGCTATTACTGTATCGTAGTTTAGTTCTCTTTTTAGATAAAATATTTGCTTTATGAATCTGGATGCTGCAGTTTTGGGTGCACATATATTTAGAATTAGATCCTCTTACTAGATTGATTCTTTTATTATTATATAGTGACTTCCTTTGTCTTTTTCTAATGTCCTTAACTTACAGTCTGTTTTATCTGATCTAAGTTTAGCTACTCTTGCTCACTTTTGGTTTGTATTTACATGGAGTATCTTTTTCCATTGCTTTACTTTCAGTCTACACATGCCTTTACTGGCAGGATGAGTTTCTTGTAGGCAGCACATGTTTAGGTCATGTTTTTTTAATCCATATGCCATTCTATATCTTTTAAGTGGATAATTTAATTCATTTATGTTCAGGCTTATTATTGATATGTTAGGCTTTTTTCCTATCATATTGTTCCTTGCTTTGGGGTTGTAGTATATATTTTTTGGTCCTTTCATTTTTATCTTATTGATTGTTATTGTGGTTTGGTAGACTTATGTAGTAGTACCATTAGTGTCCTTTCTTTTTCTCCTTTGTGTGATTACTTTATCAGTGTGTTTTATACTTTTGTATTTTTTTCATTATGGCACACATCATCCTTTCACCTCCAGGTTTAGGACTCCCTTGAGCATTTCTTGTAGGGCCAGTCTAGCGGTAACAAATTCCTTCCGCATTTGCTTGTCCAGAAAGACTTTATTTCTCCTTTGTTTATGAAGGATAATTTTGCTGGATCTAGTATTCTTTGCTAGCTGGGATTTTTGTTTTGATTTTAATGTCAGCACTTTGAATATATCCTCTCATACTTTTCTGGCCTATAAAGTTTCTGCTGAAAAATTCACTGTTGGTTTGATAGGTTTTCATTATGGGTGATTAGACATTTTTCTCTTGCCCTTGTTAGGATACACTATTTATCTTTGGCTTTAGGCAGTGTGACTACCATGTGTCATGGAGAAGGCCTTTGCACTGCATATTCCTGAAGATTGCTGAGACTCCTGTATCTGAATTTCTAAATCTTTTGCAAACTTTGGAAGCTTTCATCTATCATTTTATTAAATAGGTTTTCCTTTTTTTCTTTTCTTTTTTTTTTTTTTTTCTGAGACAGAGTCTCGCTTCGTTGCCAGGCTAGAGTGCAGTGGTGCACTCTCAGATCACTGTAACCTCCACCTCCTGGGGTTCAAGCGATTCTCCTGCCTCAGCCTCCTGAGTAGCAGGGACTACAGGCATGCAGCATCACATCCAGGTAATTTTTGTATTTTTAGAGACGGGGTTTCACCATGCTGACCAGAATGGTCTTGATCTCTTGACCTCGTGATCCGCTTGCCTTGGCCTTCCAAAGTGCTGGAATTACAGGCATGAGCCACCACGCCCGGCCTTAAATAGGTTTTCTAATCCTTCCTTTGTCTCTTCATTCTCAGTGATGCCAATAATTGTAATATTAAATTACTTTATGTTGTTCTAAATGTCAGAAAGGCTTTGCTCATTCTTTATAATCTATTTTCTTTATTTTTGTCTGTCAAAATTATTTCAAAAGACCTGTCTTCAAGTTCTGAGATTCTTTCTTCTGCCTGATCTAGTCTATTATTTAATCTTTCAAGTGTATTTTGTATTTCCTTCAAATAATTCTTTAGTTCAAGAGTTTCCATTTGGTTCTTTTTAAAAATATCTATCACTTTGTTAAATTTCTCATTCATATACTGAACTGTTTTGATGATTTATTTGTATTTTTTTCAGAATTCTCTTATATCTCACTGGGCTTCTTAAAAATTCATATTTTGAAGTTTTTTTTCAAAAATTCCTTTTTTGTTAAGAATTTACTGCTAAAGAATCATTGTGTTCTTTTGGAAGTGTCATATTTCCTTGCTTTTTAAAATGTTTTCTGTGTCTTTACATTGATATCTGCATATCTAGTGTAACAGTTGATTCTTGTTTCTGAATTCACTTTCATAGAGGACATTTTTCTGAAGATGTATTGGTGGTGTTGGTTGGATTAAGCGCTTTGGCTTTAATTCTGGGTGTCTGTACTGGTACAGTCTCTGTAAGATTTATTTAGCTGTAAACAGTGTCAGTGCTTTCTGTGATTTCCTCAGAGGGTTAGAGTGTGGTTATTACTGAAGGCTATGATAAGGTTGTACTAGGGACTAGGAAGCCACGTGGGCCAGTCTTCAGGTCCTGGGGGTTGCAGAGGTGGCCTGAGCATGCCTATCTTTGTGCCCAAAGGCAGTGCACAGGGGAACTTGTGTTGGTGGTTACCAGCGGGCTGATTCCAGGTGGCTTGCCTGAATTCTAGTCATGGCAGTGGTGGGCCAAGTGGGTGGGCTGGTGCTCAGGTCCCTGGGCAGCCAGCATGGTGTGGCTTACAGCAGTGCTAGTGGTGGTATGACCCTCTTGGACCCAAGTGATGCAGGCTGATTTAAGTGGTGGCTGCAGTGTGGGGTTGCTGCCCACAACTCCAGACATGCTGCTTTCGGGAGCTCCTGCTCTCTGTGCCACCTCAAATAGGCAGCCCTCCAGCTCACTTGCTAAAGCATCTGGCAGCGACATGAGCTGGGTGTTTTGAGGTGGAGGAGAAGTCCTAGTCTCTACTTCTCTACTTCTGAGCCTTAGTGCAGAGGCTGCTCTGCCAGTGGTAGGAGAATTTACTCTCTGCTTATAAAACTGGGCACAGAGTTTGTGCAACTGTTGAGGGCAGGGTAACTTCTCACAGTCCCACACAGAGATCTCTCAGACTCTGGGAAGCACGTACTTTGGTTTCCTTTGTCCCATGGGCTACCATTTTTTTGTGTGTTGCACTGTCCTTTCCACAGTGGGTAGTAATCCCTGTGAGCTAGAGTCCTGGGGACATGCAACATCTTTGGGTCTAGCCAGTGTAATGCCACTATAGTCCTCCAGGTGGACACTGGGAAATGTCAGCAGGATCTTCTAGGATGTGGAGATAAGGGGGCTGGATGTAGTCCTGTGATGGCTGTGCTCCCCAAGTGGTGCCTTGCCACAGCACTCAGGTCTTGGCAAGGGGTTGAATATGAGTTCTCTGCTGCTATGGCCTTGTGTGGTCTCCAAATCACCACCCATGCTAGTGTCACAGTTCATTAGGTTAAAGGAGTTTTCCCATGGTTCAGATTGCAGAAGTCCATACTGGGTATGTGAACCACTGAAACTCCTTCGCTGAGGCTTTTCACACAATACCAAGCCCCTTCAGGCTCCCAGCCAATCTCAGCCAAGCTGGCCCCTTGCTTTTTTTCTCCTTCTGTGTCTTGAGTGTTTTCCATGATTTTGTCATTGGTCTCTAGTGTTCCGTCCTAGATGTTCTATTAGAGATATGATTATGCATTTATAATTTTGCTTCTTTTACCTGGGAGGGTGGGTGTCTGATGTCTCTCGTCACCCATCTTGAAACAGAATGGGAAAAAGCTATTTAAAGGAGTCTGAATGTGTCTTTGTCCCTGTTAGCATAATGTGAGAAGGTGGGGAGACCAGCCCACTACCCCCATGTCCACCATGACCCTCTTCTCCATACCTACCTGTGTTTCTTCCTCAATCATCTTTCCTGTTCCAGAGAGGTGGGGCTGGGGGAATCTCCATTTCTGTCTCAGCTTCATAGTGCCTTGAGCTGCAACTTCTTGCTTCTCTGTTAAAGTCTGAGTATAAATTTACTTTTTCAAATTCTTGCCACTAGAGGTTGATGGGTTAATTAAAGGAGGAGATTCCTAAAATTTGAGAGACAAAATAGATGGGAGACCTGAGAACCTTCTACAATAAAAAAATCCTTTTTAACATTGGTGTAGGCAATAATTTTTTATATGACCCCAGAAAACACAAATAACAAAAGCAAAAATACATGGGATTACATTTAACTAACGAGCTCCTGAAAGGCAAAGAAAAGAATGAACAGAATGAAGAGACAACCTACAGAAGGGTAAAAAATATTTTCAAGCTATACATCTGATATGGAATTAATATGCAAAATATAAAAGAAACACAAGCTGTGTAGTTTACATACAACGTATCTAGGTGCTATTTTTTTACTTGATGTTCTTTCAAATTCCAGCATGGTCTGGTGTCTAACATTAATTTGGGGAAATTCTCAATCATTATTGTTCCACGTATTTCTTCTGTTGCTTTCTTTCTTTACTCCCCTTTTGGTATTCTCATCACACATACATTACACCTTTTGTAATTGCCCCATAGTTCTTGGATATTCTGTTCTGGTTTGTTGTTTGTTTTCATTCTCTTTTTTTTCTCATTACTTTTTAGTTTTAAAGGTTTCTATAGAGACAACTTCAAGCTAGAGATTTTTCCTTAGTTTTATCCATCTACTTGCAAGCCCATTAAAAGCATTCTTCATTTCTGTTACATTGTTCTTGCTCTCTTCCATTTCTTTTTGGTTCCTTCTCAGAATTTCCATCTGTCTGCTTACATTGCCCATCTGTTCGCTTACATTGCCCATCTGTTCTTGAACGTTGTCTACTTTATCCATTAGTGTCTTTAGCATATTAATCATCGTCGCTTTAAATTGTTTGTTAATTCCAAAATACCAGCCATATCTGAGTCTGGTTCTGATGCTGGCTCTCTTTCTTCAAACTGTTTCATTTTGTTTTTCCTTTTACTATGCCTTATAATTTTATTTTGATTGCCACACATAATCCACTGGAAAAAGAATGGCTGTAAATTGGAATTTAGTAATGTCACGGTAAGTTGTGGGGGAAGGGGAAGCATTTTATAGCCCTATGATTATTTCTTTCTTTTATTGTGCCTGTGCCTCTGGGCTGTGAATGTCATCATTGCCTCTCAGTTACCACCCTCCTTTAGGTAGAAAAGGATGGCTAGAGTGGATTGGAATTAGGTTTTCCATTCTCCTCTGTGGAAGGGTAGTGGACCTAAAATTTGATATTTCCCTTCCTACACATGAAAGACTAGAGTTGTGTAGACTTGCGTAATTCCCTTCCTTCAGTTCAGTTAGGCTCTAATAAAACTTAAGTAGGTCAGGACTTGGTTAAACAGTTTCTCCTCAGGGCCAATCTTGTTAAGAAGAACAGAATGCTATGGTATATTTCAAGATGGGTCCTCTTCTGTCACCTGCCAGAAACATGAGGGAATTTTCTCTGCTGTTTTTCTGTGCTGTTCACTATGAGAACCTGGTAGCACTCCAGGAGTTAAAACTCACAAAACTGTCAGGGATCCCTGATGACTGGGTTATCCTAGAGTGTTTATCTTTTAGTTTTTTTCACACCAAGCCTCCAGCATTTGTTAGTTACAGTTTAGGTTTTTCTACTAGCAGTGACTCCCACAGAGGTTTCTGCTCTAGTAAATTGTGATTCTCTGTTTTTGCCTGTTTATCTCTCTAATTTTGGGGGCAGCCTTTTGCCTTGTGACCTCATTTCTCTTAGGGGTTTAGAAGAAATGTTGATTTTTCAATATTTTTTAATTTTTTTACATGTTTGTAAAATGGATTGGCAACTTCTAAGCTCCTTACATGACATACCAGAAACAGGAAATCCAATAGCAATCATTTTTAAATGCTATTATATTCATAAATATCAGATAGAGAGATGATAGAGAGATAGATGATTGATAGATAAAATGATTTAAACTATACACCTTTTACCCTTTTTATTTTATTTCGTCTTTGCTGTACTGTATATATCATTTCCAAGGTTCACTGTAAGATATTTTGTAAGACAGATATCTGTATCCCTTGCAGTGAATAATGTAAGGCCAACAAAAGTAAATTTGGTTGGGGATAAAGGTCTACATTTATATTAAATATAGTTGCAACTAAATTAAGCATAATTTTAAGTACATTAAAGTAATCATTTATGTGAAAAAAAGACGGAGTTCAAAATACACAGAAGTTTGTCGAGACAGCAATGAGAAAAGAAGAGAATAAAATAATTTTAACTTGTATTAGTAGAAGTACATGAATAGAATTATTTGTATTTTATTATTCACATTTGAAATTCTTCAGTTCAACCCTCAGGAATACAGAAGAGGCTGGCCAATGTTAGGAATCAACATTACATCAAATTAGGAACAAAAATAATTTACTTTTAATCTTACAGAAAGTGAATAAATTTTTTAATCCAGATAATTTAACATTCAATGTGGTGTGAACACTACAAACATTATGCGAAAACACATATAAAATTGTTTACACTATTTCTTTTTGCTAATATTTTCATTACTGTTTAACACTTATAAAATCTCAATGTCACACAGTATTGGTTTTATTCTTTTCTCTTTGTAACAAATTTAACAAGAGGAATATTATTCTACATTCTTTGATAGCTAGATATACATCTAAATGTATCTTTCTATACCATATCCCTAATGACAATGTTTTCTAATGATATGTTTAAAATCTATGAATATTATTCAATGAAGTTTTAGGGTAAGACAAAGGCATGTTTTTAACTACTCCATTTGCTTTAACTTACTTCTATTAGATCAAAATTCATGCTTAAAATGAGTTGGAGAAGGTCTTTACATTTTTTAGTAACAGAAACTGAAACATGCTTTCCAAAAGTTGAGAAAATAATATTTAATTATATGCCACTAAAATGATAGCTATTAAATTTGTGATGCATTAAAAACTGTATAAAGTATGTTTTCATTGATGTTTATAAATTGATTCTGCCATGTGTACCTGCAAAGTAATTAAAATTTTAAATTACATTCATGCTTTTATGAATGCCCTCTATTTAAAGGTTGGAAGAAACAAAGGCAGGTCTATAATAAATGAAAAATGACTAAAAGCAAAATTAAGAGTTACTTTTAAAGAAAATTTGGAATAATTGGGTTGCTACAACAATGGAGTTGGCTATCCTAAAGTATATTGGGTTTTCCATCCTTAAATTTGCTCAAAAATAGGACAGATGACTTGATTCATATTATTTTACATGGGACTTATGGGTAAGTTAGGAAGATGTAATACATAATCTTGAATTTTTTTTCTATTGTCTCAATATTAATATTCCATGTCTTTACTAAGAAAAAAAAATTATGGCATAATAAAGAAATAATGCTGAAACATCAGTGGCTTTCAAAAGAGCAGGGTTTTGAGTAATAGTAACTTCATACCTCAATCAAGCAAGTAATAGGGCTATCAGAGATTTTATAAACCTGAGTTTTCTGAAGCCTAAGATATTTATACACTCCCTTCCTTGTCCTTTCTTGGCACATATCACATTGCACTCTAACTCACTGTTTATGCATTAATCTCTCTTACTAGACTGTGAGATTATTCAATTCATTTCAATAAGAGAATACATATTCATTTTTGAATGCCCAGTGTAGCCACTACTATTTGAAATATGTTAATAGTAATTGTAAACGCATGAAAAGGTGAAAGCCAGTACAAAATGTATATCTCACCTCACCTGTTCTATAATCCTAAAGTCCTTAATTATTGGGAGGCATTATACTGTAGAAAATGAATCAATGTGTTTTCAAATAAAATTTTAGTAAACTAAGTATAATAAAAGCATAAAATTTTAAAATAAATAAATTTAGGGAATTTCAAGTTTTCTAGATTTCATTCATTAAATATTTGTTCTTGTTTACTCCCTTGTGTATGACATTTATTTTTCTCTGATATATTGAGAATATTATTTATGTTTTCTGTTTTACTTTGTTTATAAACTTTTTATTTTTTTATTTTGAAACATTTAGATTTACTGAAAAGTTGCAAAGGTGATGTAGAGAATTCCCACATATTCCACGCATAGTTTGTTATTATGAATATTTTACATTCATATAATACAGTTTTTCACAATAAACCATTATTAAATATTATCAAATAAAGTCTATATTTTATTTCCTAAGTTCTTACCTAGTATCTTTTTAATTTTTTTTTCCTAGTGTCTGTTTTAGGATACCGTATTACATTTCATCCTTGTGTCTCATTAGGCTCTTCTTGGTTATAACATTTTCTAAGGCTTTTTTCTTTTTTATGATGACCAGGCAGTCTTGAGGAATACTGACCAGAAGTTTTGTACAATGTCCCTCAATCTGGGTTTTTCTGATGTTTATTCTCATGATTAAACTGAAATTGTAGGTTTTTAGAGAGGATGAACACAGAGGTAAAGTAACATTCTATCACATAATTTCAAGAGTACACACTGTCAATATCACTGTTAATTGTTAACCTTGGTTACTTTGGCGAGGTAGTGTTTGTCAGGTTTCTCCACAGACAAAAGGTTTGAATCTGTAGGACTGGGAAAAGGCAAACAAACTTGAGCATTTTGGGGTACTTCCCTAAAAAAAACAAATAGGATGCTGTCAACACTTGTCCTGGCTATGCAGTAGAACACATAAAACCTTAAGAAATCCACACCCCAAAAAGGGAACAAAAAGCGTAAAGTAAGTGAAACAATAGAATAGAGTCTAGGAAGCCTCAGAATCTCTAGCTGGGTTGTTTTGTAAGGTTGTTTTTCTCCTGAAGACAATTGTTAAAGATTGGAGGTGATGACTCCTACTTCAAATGCAAAAACAGCAGTGCAAGACTTCAAGGTGCACAAAATCCTAAGGAAACCTGACACCACCAAAGGAACAAAGTAAAATCTTGTAAACAACCCCAAAGAAATGGAAATCTATGAATTACCTATAAAACATTCAAAGTAATGCTTTAAGGATGCTCAATAAGCTGTAAGAGAACAGAGATAGACAACGCAACAAAATATAAAAACTAATACAAGAACAAAAGAAGTTTAATGATGAAATAGAAGTCATTAAAAGGGATCAAAAATATATTTTGGAGTTGAATAAGAAAATGAATGAAATGAAAATGCAATAGATTCTGTAAACAGCAGACTTAATCAAGGAGAAAGAAGAACCTATGAGCTCAAAGACACGTTATTTGAAAATATTCAGAGGAAAAATAAAAGAACAAAAAAGAATGGAGAAAGCCTGTGGGATTGATGCGCACCACCAAGAAAGCTCTATTTCACATAATAGAAGATACAGAAGAAGAAGCAAGAGAGAAAGGGGCAGAAAGTTTATTTAAATAAAGACTGGCTAAGAACTTTCCAAATCAGGGACAAATGTGGACGTTGAGATACATAAAGCTCAAAGATCAAAACTCAAGTTCAGTTCCAAAAAAACTTCACCAAAACATATACTCAAACTGTTCAAAAATCGAAGACAAAGTGGGAATCTTGAAAGCATCAGGAGAAAAGGGATTCCTTACAATGAGGGCAACTCCATAAGGCTATCAATAGACTTCTCAGCAGAAAATTTACAAGCCAGGAAAAAGTAAGATGAAATATTTACATTGCAGACAGATAAACTTGTCAAGCAAGAGTACTTTACCCTGCAAAACTGTCCTATAAATGAGAAATAATGACTTTTACAGATAAAAGCTGAGAAGTTCATTACCACTAGACCTTCATTATATGAAATGCTAAGTAAGGTTCTTCCAGGTGAAATAAAATGACACTAATTAATAACATGAAAACATATAAAGTATAAAACTCACTGGCAAAAGTTAAGTATATAGTCAAATTCAGAACACTCTAATACTGTCATGATGGTGCGTAAATAAATCATATCCCTAGTATAAGGGTAAAAAGACAAAAATAATAATAACTATAGCTACACTATTTTTAAATGGATATGAAATATGAAGAGTTGTAAATTGTGACACCAAACCATAAAACATGAGACAGGTAGAGTAAAAGTGTACAGTTTTTGTATGTGATTGAAGTTAGGTTATTATCAGCTTAAAATAGGCTAACCATAAGATGTTTTATGTAAGTGTCATGGTAACCACAAAGCGAAAACCTATAGTAGATGCACAAAAAAATCAAGAGAAAGAAAGCACACCACTGCAGAAAATTATTAATTCACTCGAAAGTAAATGGATTAGACTGTCCAGTCAAAATGAGAGGCGACAGCATGCTAGCAGTCCTCACAGCCCTTGCTCACTCTCGGCGCCTCCTCTGCCTGGGCTCCCACTTTGGCGACATTTGAGGAGCCCTTCAGCCCACCGCTGCACTGTGAGAGCCCCTTTCTGGGCTGGCCAAGGCCGGAGCTGGGCTCCCTCAGCTTGCAGGGAGGTGTGGAGGGAGAGGCGCGAGCGGGAACCAGGGCTGCCAGCAGCGCTTGCTGGCCAGCTGGAGTTGTGGGTGGGCGTGGGCTTGGCGTGCCCGCACTCGGAGCAGCTGGCCGGCCCTGCCGCCCCCCGCCATAAGGGGCTTAGCACCCAGGCCAGCGGCTGCAGAGGGTGTACTGGGTCCCCCAGCAGTGCCAGCCCACCAGCAGTGCGCTCGATTTCCCGCCGGGCCTTAGCTGCCTTCCTGCGGGGCAGGGCTCAGGACCTGCAGCCTGCCATGCCTGAGCCTCCCACCCCCTCCGTGGGCTCCTGTGCCGCCTGACCCTCCCCAATGAGCCCCGCTCCCTGCTCCATGGCGCCCAGTCCCATCGACCACCCAAGGGCTGAGGAGTGTGGGCACACGGCGCGGGACTGGCAGGCAGCTCCACCTGCAGCCCCAGTGCTAGATCCACTGGGTGAAGCCAGCTGGGCTCCTGAGACTAGTGGGAACTTGGAGAAACTTTATGTCTAGCTAAGGGATTGTAAATACACCAATCAGCACTCTGTATCTAGCTCAAAGTTTGTAAACACACCAATCAGCACCCTGGGTCTAGCTCAGGGTTTGTGAATGCACCAGTCGACACTCTGTATCTAGCTACCCTGGTGGGGCTTGGAGAACCTTTGTGTCAACACTCTGTAGCTAGCTAATCTGGTGGGCTCATGGAGAACCTTTGTGTCTAGCTCAGGGATTGTAAACACACCAATCAGTGCCCTGCCAAAACAGACCACTCGGCTCTACCAATCAGCAGGATGTGGGTGGGGCCAGATAAGAGAATAAAAGCAGGCCGCCCAAGCCAGCAGTGGCAAGTCATTCAGGTCCCCTTCCACACTGTGGAAGCTTTGTTCTTTTGCTCTTTGCAATAAATCCTGCTGCTCCTCACTCTTTGGTCCACACTGCGTTTATGAGCTGTAACACTCACTGCGAAGGTCTGCAGCTTCACTCCTGAAGCCAGTGGGACCACAAACCCACCGGGAGGAACGAACAACTCCAGAGGCGCAGCCTTAGGAGCTGTAACACTCACCGCAAAGGTCTGCAGCTTCACTCCTGAGCCAGCGAGACCACGAACCCCACCAGAAGGAAGAAACTCCGAACACATCCGAACATCAGAAAGAACAAACTCCAGACACGCCGCCTTTAAGAACTGTAACACTCACCGCGAGCGTCCGCGGCTTCATTCTTGAAGTCAGTGAGACCAAGAACCCACCAATTCCGGACACAAAAAGACATATAATAGATATAAAAGAAGACCCATCTATACACTGCCTACAATAGACTCATTTCATTCAGTTTGAAGACACAACATACACAGGAAAAGTGCAAAAAGTTATTCCATACAAATAGAAGCTAAAAGAAAGCAGATGTAGCAATATTTACATCAGATAAAAAAGAATTTAAGTCAAAAACTGTGAAAAGAAAGGTCATTATTTAATAAAAGAAGGGTAAATTAAGAAAATATAAGAATTATAAATATATATATTCCCAATATCATAGCACCTAAATATATAAAGTAAGTATTGACAGAACTGAAGAGGATAACATACACCACCACAATAATAGCAGGAGATTATCAGAGTGAAAAGGAAACCTATAGAAAGAAAATACATTTGCACACCATATATCTAAGATGTGGTTAATCTCCAAAATATATGTGGAATTCCTTCAACTCAATAGTAAAAGATCACTTAATTACCCAATAAAATTTGGCTAGCCAGACATGGTGAAGCATACCTATAATTCCAGCTACTCAGAAGGCTGAGGCAAAAATATCCCTTGAGGCCAGGAGTTTAAGGCTGCAGTGTGCTGTAATCACACCTGTGAATAGCCATTGTACTCCAGCCTGGGAAGCACAGTGCAACTCTGTCTCTACGGCTCACGCCTGTAATCCCAGCACTTTGGGAGGCTGAGGCGGGCAGATCACGAGGTCAGGAGATTGAGACCAACCTGGCTAACACAGTGAAACCCCGTCTCTACTAAAAATACAAAAAATGAGCCGAGCGTGGTGGCACGTGCCTGTAATCCCAGCTATTCAGGAGGCTAAGGCAGGAAAATTGCTTAAACCCGGGAACAGAGGTTGCAGTGAGCCGAGATCGCGCCACTGAACTGCACTCCAGCTTGGGTGACAGAGCAAGACTCCATCTAAAAAAAAAACAAAAAAACAAAAACGAAAAACAAATGTAGGGGAGGGGCCAAACACTTGGATAGACATTTTTACAAAGAAGAAATACAAATAGCCAATAGGTACATGGGAAAATTCTCAACATCACTAATCATCAGGAAATGCAAATCAAAATCACAAAGAGATATCACCTCACATCTGTAAGAATAACCATTATCTAAAAGACAAAAGATGACAAATGTTGGTGAGAGTGCGGAGAAAAGGGAACCCTCATACACTAACGGTGGGAATGAAAAATGGTGCAGCTTCCATGGAAAATACAATGAAAGTGCTTCAAACATTTAAAAATTTAACTACCATATGATCCAATAATACCAGTTCTGGTATTTACTCAAAGAGTTTGAAACCAGGGTGTTGAGATATTAGTGCTCCCGTATTTATTGCAATCATGTTCACAGTAGCCAAGATATGAAAACAACATATGTTCATCAACAGATGAATGAATAAAGAAAATGTAGGGTATACTGCAATTGAACATTATTCAGCCTTAAAAAAGAAGAAAATTCTTAAACATGCAACAACACATGTAAAACAAAGACATTATGCTAAATGAAATAAACTAGTCTCACAAAGCAAATACTGCATGATTCCACTTATATGGGGTATCTAAAATTGTTAATTTTATGTAATCAAAGAGTGAAACGGTTATTTACAGGGGGTGGTGGGGGGGACAGGATGAATTACAATCAATAGACAAAAAATTTCATTTCAGCAAGATAAATAATTCCAACATATCTGTACTTATATTCAAAAATACTATATTGTACACTTAAATGTTTAAAAGGGTAAGTCTTATATTAAGTATTCTTGCCACAATCAAAATTTTTTTTTAAATTTAAAGCATCTTTAAACTGCACTTACGTTCTTCAAATCTGTCCAAGAAACAGATGAACTTGGTATAACATTCTTAGCAATTTTACCCACTGCTAACTTGAAAAACTTTTAGCATGTTAAAATATATAATGACCATTCTTTATAGCTTACTTCTCTTATCACATCAACATCACTCCTTGTGTAATTACATGCTTATTTTGCAAAATACCATTTCAATTAAAAATAATGGCTAGTTGCCAGACTCAAACAGTAGTAATTTACTGTCTTGTTAATTGAATACACAAACCAAGAACAAATTGAAAGGGTGAAATTTTACCTTCCTTAATCTTTCTTTTATAGGACTAACTTAACCCACAAAGGTAAACTTTAGTGGCTTTCATGGTAAAAAAAAAAAAAAAAGCCTTGGGAATGAATTAAATTATATGTCACATTATTTAATAATCAAATAAATAAATTTTTCTTCATTCAGTACCTGGTTTTACTATTCAATGTATGTGTTCTAGATAAATATATAAACTTTTTTTACATTTGGTATAATTTTTTTCACTTGTTTGTTTTTGTTTGTTTGTTTGAGACAGGGTCGCACTCTGTCATACAGGTTGGAGTGCAGTGGTGCCATCTCAGCTCACTGTAACCTCCACCTTCTGGGTTCAAGAGATTCTCCTGTCTCAGACTCCCCATTAGCTGGGATTACAGGCACACACCACCACTCCCAGCTAATTTTTGTAGTTTTAGTAGAGACAGGGTTTCGCCATATTGGCCAGGGTGATCTTGAACTCCTGACCTCAAGTGATCCACCCGCCTCGGCCTCCCAATGTGCTGGGATTATAGGTGTGAGCCATTGGACCAGACCCATTTGGTATAATTTACAAATTATGTAATCTCATGTTACATCAAGCCAGTATTTAATCCTGTATATCCTTAGAGATACATATATTGAGAAAAGAATTAGTACTGGTCATTCAAACCTTTGAGATCTATTCCTCTAGCAGTGCTAGAGAAAACAAAAACAAAAACAAAACAAAAAACAAAAACAGCACAGGTAGTCCCAAATACTTATTTTCCAATATCCCTAAGAAGGCAATAAGGTTTTCTCATCACAATGTTTTGTTAACAATTGCCATATTGTAATTATCTAGACAGAAGTTTATATAATATTAGTTAAAATTCCAGTTAAGATTTTGGAAAAAGAGACATATTTACAGACCTTCTCTCAGAATGAAGTGTTCCAGCCAGTCAGTCATTATTTCAAGAAATATACTGTAGTGCACATTTGTTAT
This sequence comes from Pongo abelii, assembly GCF_028885655.2. Classification (NCBI taxonomy): domain Eukaryota; kingdom Metazoa; phylum Chordata; class Mammalia; order Primates; family Hominidae; genus Pongo; species Pongo abelii. The sequence continues at coordinate 111,871,720 of NC_071989.2, read as the reverse complement.
TTCTCCCACAGGATCAAGTCCTACTTCCCAGTAATCCTCAGTTTCCATGTTGGGAGCCAGGAAAGCTAACTGTACTGGTGAAGCATACAAGCCTGACTAAGCCAATCATATAGCCTATCCCCTAGGTAAACAATTATGCAACCCAAACATGAGTAACTGGTGAGAATCTCAGGACACTTAATGAGAATTATGGAACAAACACTCTTTTGTCTGTACTGTGTAATATATGGCCAAGAGACCTAGAAGACCTACAGCCATTTTTGCAACCATGCAGGAAGCTATTCAATGGATGGAACCAATACATGAAAGAAGTTAGATTTACAAAAATAAATGACAGCCTGGTATAAAACTTCTGCATCAAATAACACCTGAACGTGAGCAATCTCTGTAAATAGATTTGACCGCATTAGGGGCACGTAATCTGGGCAGTTCCACAGGGTTCATTCTCAAAAGGGACCCCCCCACCCTTGATTTAATACTCCATTGTTGCTATTTTGAAATTCATAATTATTATCTTTGAAACTGTGTTTGTAAATCAAGTCCTATGGGGCAATGGAGCATATCCCTGAGTATGGTAGATAACACTCAGCAGTATCTAGCACACATGTGATTTGGCCTAGCACACACGGACATGCCTAGGGCAGTCCAAGACTCAAGAAACTCTGAGGGGGAATCCCAGCCAGGACTTGGATACAAATCTGTCCGCAACAGCATCAGCAGAAATAGCAGCGAAGACCACAATGTGAATGGTCCAGCAAGAGAAGGCAGACTCCTCATGCCTGCAGTGCGTGGAAGCTGGCTTGCCCTTTTCTCTAGCCTAGCCCACCGGCATCTGTAAAAATGTTAACTCCAGGGACTGAGATTTAAAACTGTTGACACTCAGGCAATACATTTTGTCAGAAAATTACAATTAACTCAAAGAATAAACTTGGACATTGCAATAAAATATATTAAAAAGTTATTGGAAGCCTTCAAAGAATTTGGAATTTCTGGTTTTGAAAACTGCTGCAACATTGCAAAGCAAATATTCACAGGCTTAGATAAATAGAAATTAAATTTAAAGATAGTCTCATTTGATATTAAATAACATTATATTCATATAAAGTCTCAGGTTAAACAATTATTAAGAAGATAATTTTAAAATGTTTACTTGCAATTGCAGACACAACCGTAGAATACATAAACAGGCATTTGAATTATTTACAAATTATAAAATCACTTTTGGTTTCATGAACAATCTTTACAAGTTAAGAAAATGTCAGAAGAGAAAATAAAATGTCATTGTATAAATTTACACTTGAAGTTGAATTCAGAGTTACGGGCAATTGATTTGTATAAAGAATTAAATTCTTTTAGAAAAAAAAATGTTCCTCAAGAATCATCAGCTCTAAATATATCAAAATCTGTATTTTAAAATAATTTGTCAGAATTTTTTTCCTAAGAGGTCACAGCCTATAAAGACTCTTAACAGCTCCAGAAGCAGTTGAATCAGTTGGAGCTTTCTGTAAATTACAATTATGAAAAATTATTTGCAATCTTGATTTGCCAAGAGCTATTGACATCAGCTTCAATTATATCAATTGAAAATCAAGCCACTAAAAATACAAATGTTGATAACCTAACAAATGAATTTGCAGAAAAACAAGCCAAGAAAATATCATACTCAAAAAATATATACACTAAAAGCATTATTATTTATTGTATTACATAAAATTATGAAACTTAAAAATTGTTAATTTTGTAATTTGTAAATTTATATTTTTATCAATCACTGTTACCCCATTATGTATGTAAGTGTAAAATATTTTTAATGTAAAGATGTTTTTGATAGCTTTACATGCACACTTTTTCCTGCTTTTTGAACTAGGGACTCTGCCTTTTCTGTTTCCACAAGGCCCTACGAGTATGTAACCATTCCTCTGTGAACTTTTCAGTTATATGATCCAGTCTGGTTCAAGTTTTCAGTATTTTCAGTACCCACAACTGAAATCATTCTTGTCTCCATATTTATTGATCATTTTCTAGGAATGAAGCATCATGCTAGACATGACGCTATCATGGTACTTGAGACCCATAACTTAGTGGGAACTCAGAATACATTGTCTTAGAAAAGTAAGTAAAAAAAATGATATATTGGCATAAGTATCATATTAGACATATGTTTTGTGTATTTGGAAATAGAAAGAAGGGAACATACAACCCAAACAAGAGTGGTCCATGAAGACTTTGACGTGCAGCTAATGCTGATTAGTTATGACAGACCCATTCTATGAGAAACAAGTTGTTTATCTCAGTGGCTTCACACATAAACATTTATTTCTCACTCATGTAACATATTGGTTGAACAAACAAGTAAGTGAATGACTAGCCATGTTGCTTTTAAAGTGTATACTTGGAATCCAGGTAGTGATGTCTAATAGGTTATTTAGAAAAGGAGTTAATCCAGGAAATGTGTCTTCCCTAGTGAAAAATCATCTACAAATATGGAGAAGTTGAAACTCATGTGTATAAATTTGGGGTTCATTTACTTCTTAGAATCTGTGGCCTTATAATTTTCATCAGATTAAGAATATTTTGGGGGATAATTTATTCAAATAAATGTTTAGTTACTGCTTTCCTTTAGAAACTCCAATTATACATACATCAGGCCATTTCACATTGTCTCACAGGTCTCATATGTTTCATTATTTTTTTTTCCCTCTGTGTTTTTAATTTTGAAGAATTTTTATTGCTATAGCTTCAGGTTTACTAATCTCTCCTTCTGCAATATGTAATCTTCCATTAATCCCTTCAGGTTATTTTTCTTTAACCCATCATAGTTTTTATTTCTAAAAGTTCCATTTTGGTCTTCTTTAGATTTTCTATTTCTCTCCTCAACATGGTCAATATTTCTCCTATCTTTTAAAACATATTGAATACATTTAAAATAAGAATTGTAACGTCCCTGTCTCCTAATACTTAGGTCTATGTCAGTTCTTAGTTGGTTTTGATTGAATGGTGTTTTTCCTTTTTATAGGTCATATTTTTCTACTCTTTTGCATACCTTACAGTTTTTTTAAATTATATGACAGATATTATAAATGTCACCTTGTTAAGTAATGAATATTTTTGTATTCCTGTAAATTTTCTTGAGCTTTGTTCTAGAATACAGTTAACTTATTTGTTAAGAGATATTTTCAGGTCTTACTCTGAAGACTTGTCAGCCAGGACTAAAGCAGTATTTACTTTTGGCAGATTATTTCCCACTACTCAGACCTTTCTGAGTATCTATTTAGTGGCACAACTATTATAAAACTGTCCAGTCTAGCTGAGGGGCAGGTGTTCACTCTTCTTATCCTTGTGAGGATATTAAATAACATTATTGTTTCTTCTAATCCTTTTGGGTGGTTCTTTTTGCTGTCTCAAGTAGTTTCCTTGAAACATCTGCTGATCACTACTCCGCTGAAGACTAGAGGAGAACCCACAAATCTCTTCTGCTCTCTCTGTGAACCTCTGCAATCTAGTATTCTGATGTGTGAACTCAACCTGTCTTGGTGTCCTCAGAATCTCAGCCCCATTTCCTCAACTCAGTGAGTGTGCTGGAGTCTACCTGGGTATCCTCTTCCTAAACTGTGACCTGGAAATGGCTTGAAGCCAGTAAGTTAGGGCAGTCAGTGTCTACCTAATTTGCTTCCTGCCTCTTAAGACTCAGTGCCAATTCAATGCCTAATGCTCAATGTTTTGAAAATCATTGTCTCAGATTCCATCTATATTTTTAGTTGTTTAGGCATGAGAGTAATCCTGTCCTTGTTATTCCATCTTGGTCATTTGCAGGAGTACAAATTGATGTGTTTAGATAATTTCACATAGAAACTGAAGAAAATGAGACACAGATGAAGGCCTGAATAGTTTCCTATTAAAACCAAAATAAAAAAAATAATGAAAAGCCTGTAAAAGGAACAAAGCAGGAGTGGTCAGGGAAGGAAGGAAAAGAAAAGGGAAAGGCAAATACCAAAGGCTTAAGGTAGAATCAAGAATACAGTAGTAATCAGTGATGCCAAATACCTCAGAAAAGTCAGAGCTGGACAAGAAAAGGAAGTGAGACAGTGTCCTTAGAACATCTTTGGGTTCTTGAGTTACAATATGTTTGGTAATCAAGTGGAAGTGAATGTTTGCTTATAATTTGTATGTGACCACCTATAGTAGCCAATATAGAATAGTCTTTCAAAAACTTTAACTCTAAACAAGAAATAGAAAGGTTGGTAGAGAGCATAATAATGTAGGGAATTAAGTTTTTGTTTTCCATATGGATAAGGTGGGGTAACTAGCAATTGCTCATCTGCTGGAAGAAAAGAGCCAAACTATAAGATAGTGTTAAAGATAAAAACATTTCAAAAAGATATGAACATTTCATAAAGATAAGAACATTTCAAAAAGAGAGTAGGCATCACTTCTGTTCATGCACAAGGAGTCTGAAAGGAGAAAGACCAGAACTGGTACAAACACATATACCTTCACAGTGTCGAGAGGAAAGGAGAATGAATATGAGATGTGGGCAAATCATTTCTAGCTTTCTAGTATCTAATATCTGCAGTATCTAATATCCCATTTATCCCTCTGGTTTTTTTTTCCACACGTTATAGTTTTTATTTCTAACTACCTTTCTACTATCTGTGAAGTGGGAAGGTTATTTGCTGAAGAAATGCTAAAGTAGAATGAAAGCCACATGGAAAGTGACAAAAATGTGAGAATATACACCTAGGGAAGGGGCGAAAAACCTGGTGATGGCCAAACAATAAATTCTGGAAACAATGAAGGTATTGCTTGGTTGAAGCTATGAACTGTAAATCTGAAGTAAAATTCCATGACAGCGATAGTTTTTTTGTTTTTGTTTTCCTGTCACTATGACACTTGCAAGGCATAGAAACAGAAAAGGGTGTTGTGAATGGAATCAAAGTTGAAATCTTGCAAGTGTATGTGATGGAAGAGAAAACAAGCAAGATTATGGTGACAGCCCAAGGAGTTGAGGATGGAAAAGGGAAGAAAGAGAAGAAAGAAGGCTTAGCTGGCTCAGGGAGAAAAGGCACAGGACTGGAAATCAGGATGCGTGTGAGATGAACAAATTCAATATGAGTCAGCTGGTGAGAAATAGGAACTCAGAGAATAGGAAGTTTTGTGTAAGAGTCAAGTAATGGACTGACTCTAAGATTTCACAACTGAAAGAGTTGTCAGTGATGACTAGCTCTACTGAGGAACTTTAGGTGTGGGTTGATGCTGAAGTAGGGTGGAGATCATGCTTTCCTCATGAAAATCAAATTGCTGAGGAGCTGGCTTCATCTTGCCAACAGCCCTTGAGGCTCCCACTGTAACTTGAGAGACCTGAAAGAGGTAGGCACATCTTAAGTTAGCTGCCAAATTTTCAAAAGCATATAAGGAAGTGTTGGCTAAGAGTAGTGAGGAATATGAGAAAACAACATCGACTATTCAAAGAAGCAGCCTGTTGGTCAAGAGCAGAAGACACATTCCTATTCTCACTCCCAGAATTAAGCATGTGGAGAATGAGAAAATGAGTGGACTTCTTTAAAAAGGACAGTAATAGAAACAGCTTCTTAGAGATCTTTCCACTTAATTTCATGTATTTTATGTGTATACCTAATTGTTCCAATTTCAAAAAGTATTTTCTGACTTTGTCTCTGAACTCTGGGGAGAAACTTATTTAATTAAATCACACAGAGAACCCTAATAGGCTATCTACTGAAACAGGAGGAAAAGCATTTAGTCACATTAGTCAATGACGGCAGTACGGATGGCAGTTAGGAAAATCAGTTGGATAATAAGCACACAAATCTCCCTGGGGGTCTATCTGAAAAACAGTGTTGGGAAAGGCAGGTTGCTGTCAGGGATGCATCCAACTCCAAAGACAGTCTATCAAGGAATCTTTATTCAGAGGTTATTATATTTTATTTGTATTCATAAATATGAAATTTAAAATAAAGAGATATTACTTAAGGTGAAATGAATACCAACATCTCAACACTACTTGATGTTCCAGTGAGGCACGTCCTAAATGCTAAGAATATCTTTCTTTCCCCTTTCCTGTCTCTTCTTTTCCTCCCTCCTCTCTCTCTCTCTTGCTCTCTCTCTCTCTCTCTCTCTCTCTCTCAATGGGCTTGCAATAAGAGCAATGACAGAGGGCAAGGCTCTGGGAATAGAAAGACTAGCACTTGGGGTTTAATGGTTAGCGTCTCTATCTTGAAAATCTTAATACTTTTATCTTTGAATTTGTGTGTTGCTGGTGAAGCTCTTTAGAAAACACAGCATACCCACAGGTACTTGGAACCTCTGCTCACTAGCAGTTTCATCTCCCTCCACTTCCTCTGGACATATTCTTGATCTCTCCCTCCTGTCTCCTTCCCAGAGACGGCTGCTGTCCTGGGTCACCAGCTGGAGCCTGAGCAGGAGCATCAGGAGCGTGGGTAAGGTGTGCTCACCCTGTGGAGTCCTGGGGAGGGGCACAGTGGGACTTGGTGGAGGTCATTCTTTACCCACCACTGATATGTTTAACTAGTGCTCACCCTCCAGAGCAGAAGTTGAATATTCTTTGGAGTTGTTGGTCCACCCGAGTTGTTAGTCCACTTAGGTTGTGGCCCGGCTTGATGTCCCTGCCCTCTATAAAATAGTTTGTTGGTCTGGCAGCTTGAGGGAGAGGGGAAACACCAACTGGGGGCCCGTGCAGGCCTGCTTACTTATGGGACAGGGCCCTCAGTTGCCTGTGAGTATCTGCAATGGCCCCACAGGTTATCCCCAAGCCTGAGGAAGAATGGGATTAAATAGTAAATTAAACATATATATTTTTTCAGGTTAAGAGAGACTGCAGAAGAAAGAAAAAAATCTTTATATTTTAGTACATTTACTAGTACTTGTTTTCTACTACTTAAAGTGGAGCCTGGCATTGTCATTATGCACTGAGCCCCACAAAGTATGTAGCCTCTCTTGCACAGAGCTATCAGCACAGAAGAGTTTAATAGTCAAAGCCATTCACATGTATTTAGCAGATTCTGTGGAAGGCTCATAAGAACATTTCTATCTTCTTTTATAGGTAAATGCCCTCTCCCTTTACATGGATATAGTTCTGTGTCTATTCCTGTCTATGACATTATGAGGTCTAGAGACCAGAAATCACATCAGGTGCAATGCTTAGAAATTGAATGACGTATGTTAAGTATTGCAACTTTATGGTTTGTTTTAAAACCTGTTAGAACTAGTCCCAGGAAAGCTAATTTGAATGGACATATAAAATCTGCCTTCCTTTAATCTGAGTTTCATTCCACCAGCACAGCCCAATAAGCACCATTTTTGTTCTCTCTTAGCTGGGTCAGGGAGAAAAGGCACAGGACTAGAAACAAGCACCACTGTTCTCTACCTCTTCAAACATCTACTAATGATGGGCTAATGTCATTGAATGTTGTGTCTAGTCCAGATTCTGTGCTTTGATGTGTAATCTCATTTAATCATGGAAATCCATATATGGTAGAAATTATCCTTATTTCCATTTCACATATGAAGAAATACCTCAGATGGTTTATGTAACGTCACCAGCAATGAAGTGTGATGAAGTTAAGATTTACATATGGCCCATATTTGGCAATACAATAATTGGCAGGTTGGTCATGTCCTAATACACAGAAAATCCTTAATTTGAAAATAATGCTGGGATTTAAAACTCCCATCTAATTTTTAGTTCATATATATGATTTCAAAAATTAAAAACCTATCTTTTCAAATAATGTTTTAACTGATTTAAATCAGAAGATCCCACCCCAGTCTTTTTTCCAGCTTTACAATTGACAGATAAAGACTGTATATGTTCAAAGTATAAAATGTGAAGACTTCATATATGTATACATTGTGCAATAACCACAATAAAATTAATTAACATATCTATCATCACCCATAACCACCCATAGTTACCATTTTGCCTGTGGGGGATGGAGGTAAAGAAAATCTGCTCTCATCAAATTTCAAGTAAACAATACAAAATTATTAACTGTAATCATTATTGAGAGATGACAATGTGCTAGCAGCCCTCGCTAGCTCTCACTGCCTTCTGGGCCTTGGCATCCACTCTGGCCACATTTGAAGAGCCCTTCAGCCTGCCACTGCACTGTGGGAGCCCCTCTCTGGGCTGGTGGAGGCCGAAGCCAGCTCCCTCGGTTTGGGGGACGTGTGGAGAGAGAGGCGCAGGTGGAAACCGGGGCTACACATGGCACTGGCAGGCCAGCGCAGAGTTCTGAGTGGGCGCCGGCTTGGTGGGCCCCACACTCGTAGCGGCTTTTCACCGCTGGCCTGGGCAGTGAGGTGCTTAGCATCCAGGCCAGCAGCTGTGGAGGGGGCGCTGGGTCCCCCAGCACTGCCAGCCCATCTGTGCTACACTTGAATTCTCGCCAAGCCTTAGCCGCCTCCCGGCAGGGCAGGGCTCAGGACCTGCAGCCCGCCATGCCCGAACTCACCCGCCCACCCCCTCCCCCCTCCCCCTCCCCTTCCTCCCCTCCCCCTCCCCTTCCTCCCCTCCCCCTCCCCCCCTTCCCCCTCTCCCCCACTTACCGCCTTCCCCGTGGGCTCCCGCGCATCCCTAGCCTCCCCAGCAGGGCTCCGCCCCCTGCTCCACAGCACTGGGTCCCATCAACTGCCCAAGGGCTGAGGAGTGCAGGGGGCACACAGCGTGGGCTGGTGGGCAGCTCCACCGAGGCCCAGGTGCTGGATCCCCTAGGCGAAGCCAGCTGGGCTCCTGAGTCCGGTGGGGACTTGGATAACTTTTATGTCTAGCTCAGAGACTGTATATGCGCCAATTAGCACTCTCTGTCTAGCTCGGGGCTTGTGGATGCACCAATCAGCACTCTGTATCTAGCTAATCTGGAGGGGACTTGGAGAACTTTTATGTCTAGCTAGAGGACTGTAAATTCACCTGTCAGCACTCTGTATCTAGCTAATCTGGTGGGGACTTGGAGAACTTTTATGTCTAGCTAAAGGATTGTAAATGCACCAATCAGCACTCTGTGTCTAGCTCAGAACCACTCTTTAAAACGGACCAATCAGCTCTCTGTAAGATGGACCAATCAGCAGGATGCGGGTGGGGTCAGATAAGGGAATAAAAGCAGACTGCCCGAGCCAGCATAAGCAGCAACCCACTCGGGTCCCCTTCCACACTGTGGAAGCATTGTTTTTTCACTCTTTGCAATAAATCTTGCTGCTGCTTACTCTTTGGGTCCACACTGCCTTTATGAGCTGTAACACTCACCGAGAAGGTCTGCAGCTTCACTCCTGAACCCACCAGAAAGAAGGAAGAAACTCCAAACACATCCGAACAGCAGAAGGAACAAACTCCCGACACACCATCTTTAAGAACTGTAACACTCGCGGGGAGGGTCTGCGGCTTCATTCTTGAAGTCAGTGAGACCAAGAACCCACCAATTCTGGACACACTGTGCTTACATTAGATTGTCTATAACTTACCCATCTTGTAATTGAAATTTTGTATTTTCCCCCAGTATTATTCAATATAACTTGTTTTGATATTCTGAATAAAGCTTTATAACATTTATCAACTAATTTACAAATAATGAGATTTTTATACATGATATTATAAGGTATTAAAACAAATTGTATTTTAAAGGGATTTTTGTTCACAATGTAGTTGAAAATTTGCATTTTAGACATTCTTTTCTTTCATATTATTCTGTGTTATAACACATATTCAGCAAATTTACCCAACTAAAATTATATTTTGCATAGTAAATATCATCTTTTTTAAAGAATCTATTTGCAATTCATTTATTAAATCTAACTAAAAGAAGGAATCTGTCCATTCAGAACTGAAGAAATATAACTGTTTTTCATACATTATCAAAAAATCTTACTAATTTTTTCAATGAACTTTTAAAAAATTGTCATTTTAGTTAGAGGGGATTGTGATCGTTTGTCTTCTACCTGTTTCTATTAAGGGATCTAAAGATTTCATGCAGATTACAGAAATAACACAAATGAGTTATCAATAAATGTGGTTAAACAGAAAAAAAATAAGCTTCCACAGTTAAAGGGAAAAAATGTTCATCTATTTTTGAAAAAGTGCTTTGTTTCTAGAATTTTATTACTGGTTCAGACTAGAATATATGTGCCCCCAACTGAAGAAAGGAGAAAAACTTAAATGGTAATTGCTGAAGCAGAGAGACCATTTAGATCAAAGAGATATTGTTTAAAGGTCTAAAGATAAAATGTATTTTTATTGTAGCTTTTAGCTTGCTTCAAGATCGATTGCCTTTAAGGGTGAAAAAACACTCCAAAGGGGGCAATAATGATTCCAAATACAGACATTATACTCTACTGATGATGTCCTTTCCCATCCTCCTGTAAGTGGTTTTCTATTACTGATGTACACCAGACTACATTGTGTACCTTTCTCTATGAATAATGAAAGCAGGCATAAGCACAAGAACTATAAGGGAACTGCTGTAAACAGATACTTCTGTTTCATTACCACTGTTTTATTAACAAATTACTTCCATTAAACAGATTACGAGGCTGCAAAAAGCAATCCAGAATGAAATAGTCCAGTCCTAAATTTCATTTTGTAATGAATTGAAGTGATTTGCCTGCAGTAGGTTCAGTTCCTCATTGTTTTGTGACTGCATGAGTCCATTTTATACCTTGAATTGTGAGTGTGCCCTGTCCAATAGGACTTCATGAATCACCTTTTCTAGGGGGAAGGGATGTTTCCAATTAAGTGAAATATACACATCTCACCTCCTAATGTGAAAAGCGTTGTGCTATATATAATATACCTCACATTAGAACAATGTGCTCCACAGCCCCATGTTTTCTACTATGGTTATTCTATAATCCAATAGTTTGTGGGAAAACTATTGGCTTTTCAGCAGTCACAACTCCAAAACTTACGATAGCATCACTTTAATCTTAAACCAGTACTTCACTTTTGAAAACTGAAACTTTAACCCTCTAAATTTCTTGGAAGATCTCTAAAGTGTTCTGTTTCAAACAATTTTAAAAGAGAAGGGAACAAACTATGGAAACCGGCTTTTATGTCTCACAGGCTATAGATATTTAGGGGGGTTGTTTGGTATACAATCTTATTTTTTAGGATCTAATGAGAAGAGGCTACATTTACATTTGTTTTATTGTTGGAACTTTGACAAATGTTGGTACTATTATATCAGTCCTGAAGCTGATTTCAAAGTAGGTTTGGTCTGTGGAAACCAGAAATCTGATCATCACAGTTGCTGAAGGCATCACCTGCCGCAGGAAAAGGACTCACACCAATATCCTCAGGTGCCCAGGTTCAGGAAATAAGGGAGATTTCCTAGAATTGGTTTCCATTGGAATGAGTGCTAGATATAGCGTTGAATACATTTTTATTTTAAAATACTCATTTAAAGTTAAACCTCTGTCTGTTCCTCAAAAGTTCCCGTATTTGCATACTATTGTGTTTAAACTTCCTTTACATTATATATTTAAAAGACTTCATAAACAAGGTTCTGCCAATTGGACATTTTACATGCTAACTTAAAAAATGTAATTAAATCCTGCAAAATACCAATGTTATTTTTTAAATTTAGTTCTTTCGTGATTGAGAATGTTTTGCATATTTCCAAAATAATGCATATTTTTTTCTGAGACACTCCAAATATTCATAAGAATTACTTCAAAAACCGGGGGAAATCAAAAAACAATAATTAGACAAAAGAAAATACGCATTCTTTTACATTTCTGTTTTTAAACACTTATTTGTTTTAGAAAATAGGTATTTTATGTTTATATGGTTGTCTCTTTTTTCCCAAAAATGTATCGTTTAAAAGGAGAATTCTCGATAATAAAGCAGAATTATAAAATCTACATTCCTCAATATTAGATAAAATGAAAAAAATAGTAACACCCAAGCAAAAATCTCCAACAGCTAGAAGTTGTTAGAAGTAAAATTTCATGTCATAATCTTTAAAAAAATTTGACCAAGGTAAGAAATAAAACCTACTGCAGCCAGGCACGGTGGCTCACGCCTGTAATCCCAGCACTTTGGAAGGCCAAGGCAGGCGGATCACGAGATCAGGAGATCGAGATCATCCTGGCTAACACGGTGAAACCCTGTCTCTACTAAAAATACAAAAATTAGCCAGGCATGGTGGCAGGCACCTGTAGTCCCAGTTACTCAGGAAGCTGAGGCACAAGAATCGCTTGAACCCGGGAGGTGGAGGTTGCAGTGAGCCGAGATCGCGCCACTGCACTCCAGCCTGGTGACAGATCGAGACTCTGTCTCAAAAAACAAACAAACAAACAAAAAACCTACTCCATCAATGTTTATGTCATAACACCTTGATGTCATTTTGGGCAAGAATGTGAGTCAAGAAAATCTCCAAACTTCTCAGTAGTATCAAATTTGAAAATAAATTGATAAACATAGTTACTAGGAAGTCTAGGAAAAGCAGAGGTTCGAACCTTACAGAATAAAAGCTCCTAGCCATTTTCAAGTGCTGCAAGAGGAACTGTAGGGAAGGATTCAAGACCCCGAGTCTTCTGCCTAGGGATCCTGATATACTACTGCCTAAGTAGAGAGAACCCTGGTTCATAACATTAAATAAACGAAAGTTAAGCAGTGCTCAGGATACCCAATACAGGCAATAGTTGCCACAAAACTCTTTCTTCAAAGTGAAACAAAAAATCTGTATCTCAGATCACAAAGGTAGTTGGATGTGGAGGAAAATAGCTTTCAGAGAGAGCACTTAGGGAGTCAAGGAGAATTGATCCACAGGATGCAACAAAAAACAAGGGTTTTGGCACAGCTAACCATATTCATGAACAAGATGAAAAGAAAATGCGTGGGAAATTAGCAAGCATACCACAGAAAGAGATAAAGGAAATGCATGTCACTTTTTTTAAAACGTCAAAGACCCTAATCTGAAAGAGAACTCAATGCAAGGGACAAAGAAAAAAAAAAAAAAAAAGGCTATCTCTTTGCCTCACAATCAAGAAAAAACAGTGAGCTTATAGTTAAAAGGACCAATACAAAACTTATAAAAATAAAAACTAAATTAGAAACATTGTGTTCAACTAGCCGTGCCTGAAAAAATCATAGTATGTATGTAAAAAAGGCTTCCACTGGGAAAAAGCGGGTAATCCAACAAATGAAAAAAACATTTAAATAAAAGTATGTATCAATATTAAAATGGTACACTACATTTAAAAAAAATGACGTAGAATAAGAGACATCGAAATATATTGCGATAATACTATTGAAGTTGAAAAATGAAAAATTCTTCAGGGTCCATGCAGAAAATATCAAGTCACTCATGGAGATGAGAGGTAGGCTTAGTCATATTGGCCATAGATTTTTTTCGTAACAAATTGCAGACACAAGTGAACGAATTATCTGTAGATCCAAGGAGAATATACGATAACACAAGAATACTATAAACAGCTTTTGTTGGCTTACATATAACAGCAAGACAAAAATATTCTTAAAACATAATGAACTCAAAGAATCTATATAAATCTATATACTAAGAGACCAATAATGATGTGCTCCGAATGTGCTATTTCCGGACAGAGATATATTTTGGTTATTTTATTTGACTCTTTTCCTTGCTTCTTAAAATAATGTTGACATATTAGTTTGTATAAAATAATTAAATGATTCTTCTGAAAAGTTTAAAATGTCATTTTAATGATTAGTATTCATTTTAGGGCTATAATTCAATTATCATAGTTCACATTTCATTTGTTCCTCGGTTATTTTGCTGTCAATCATATTGTCATGAATATACTTATCCTATATATAAAACTTTGTGTCACTGATTATTTTTAGGAACTGATTCTAAAAATTACTATTTCAAAGAATAATATTTTAAGACAATAATGAATTGCTTTACAGAGAGATTGTCTTCATTTACTCTTCTATTAAAAGTGAAATTCCCTGTTTAGCTTATTAAATATTATTATTTTTATCGTTCCTGAATGTTCGTGAATTATTGTTAATAAATCAATTTGATTTTAATAGCATTTATAATTAAAATTAAATATGTTTAATTTTTATTTTCTGGTCACATTCCTTGTGTTGTCTTCTCACATCCACTGTCTGTTACTAGAATGCTTTTAATAGGTTAAAGATACCAATTTTTAGTTGCATTCCTTATAATATTCCTAGTTCTTCATTTACATTTAATTTTAGTAATGTTCTTCAGTACCATTTATTTTTATTTAGCAATATATTAAATTTGTGTTATATTTTTAATCATTTTATTTCCTATCCACAAATCAGTTCAATATTGACCTGTATTTTATTCAGTTTTCCATTAATATTTTCATTTTATAACTTTGATACTTTAATCAACCTAAAATTTATTTTGAGATACAAGATAAGGAGAAAACATAATATGACTGTTTATAAGAAATAATCTTTTCCTCAGTACAGTATTTTGGACAATGAACTTTATTTTTTCATAATTATTCCTGGAAATTAATTTTTCCAGATAACTTGGCAAAAATTTTGGTAAGAGACAAAATCACTACCATGGAGTTTTAATTTATTTTGTATAAACTAATAAAATATTTAGAAAGAATTGATTTTTTAAAACCTAGGGTCAAACTGTGATTATCCATACATTTAAATTTAATTGATAAATCTAAAAATTTTTGTAATTATTATTATACAATTAGTTTTTTTCTATAATTATTCCCATGTCGTTTTTGTGACTTTTTGGAGGAGCAATTGTAAATGAAATTATTTTTCCATCTTTGATTGATGACATAATTTATTTTGAGTATTTATAGTCAAAAAAATACTGAACTTATATAAATAACAAGTATTGACTGACTCTCTAAGGCTTATGTAATGTCTATATATCCATTAGATATAATAGATATCTATATATTATCTATATATATTATGTAAAGTTTTAGATAGGATATCTTCAACCTCACCCTTTTCCTTGAAATAATTAGAAACAGAACTCTAATTCTGTTTCATCCTTCACTGATCAGAATTGCCAGAACAATTATGAATGTTTCTGGTAAAAGAAAGTAAGATCATTTTATTATTAATTTGAATGAAAATGAACAATGATGTAGGTTATTTACTATTCACTATATTCATGGAATCTCTCTTACCCTAAAATAGCCAAATTTTTAATTACAGAGTAATTGAAATCTTCTAAAATGCCATTACAAAAATATAATTATGTTTACAAAATTTTCATTTGGAATGACTTGCTTCATATTACATATTCTCAAATATTAAATCACCTTTGTCATATTAGAACTAATTTTACTTATTTCTATAACGTACTGCTGAATTATATTGTTAATTTTTTTAAAAATTTGAATAAATATTAGGAATGATCTGTCATTTTCTTTTTATGTGTTTTGGAAATCATTAAGAGAAGCATTTTGTTAGTTTGAAAACATGAGAATTTATTATTTTGTGTTTTCTGCAGTTGTTTACACAGTATGATGATTTTTCTGATAGTTGAAATGTTTTGAGAATTCATCAGTTAACCCTTTAGAAAAATGTAAATAATTTGTATCTGCTCAGATACAGATTCATTTAAGTGAGATTTTAAAATAATAACCCAGATAGCAGTTAAATTTATATTTAATTTTGGATATATACCTTCTTCTCATACCTAATATTCTAATATATTTCATGTTCTCTCTCTCTTTGATGTCTGTGTGTGTATCCAATGATATGGGATTAATTTGAATTAATTCTACGTTTCTATTTTTTAATTTATCAGTTTCTGCTTTTATATTATTTTGCACAAAATTGTTTTTGTATGCTATTTTAAATAGTGTAATAGAATTTGTAGTTTTCTCTTTTTGGACTTTTTGTTCCAATTAATAATATAAACCATTTGGTATATTTGAACAGTTTCAAAATGCAACGTTCACATGTAATGTTTATTAAACAGGTTGGATTAATATTTCCTTAAACGTATTTAACCAAATTTCCTCCTTAAACCATACATTACTTTTAAAGGATCCAAGGTGGCCGGGCGTGGTGGCTCATGCCTGTAATCTCAGAACTTTGGGAGGCTGAGGCAGGCGGATCACGAGGTCAGGAGATCGAGACCATCCTGGCTAACAGGGTGAAACCCCGTCTAAACTAAAAATACAAAAAATTAGCTGGGTATGGTGGTGGGCGCCTGTAGTCCCAGCTACTAGGGAGGCTGAGGCAGGAGAATGGCGTGAACCCGGGAAGTGGAGCTTGCAGTGAGCCAAGACTGGGCCACTGCATTCCAGCCTAGCGACAGAGTGAGAATCTGTCGCAAATAAATAAATAAATAAATAAAAGGATCCAAGGCATATATGATTGAATTAATCAAATCCGTAAGTCACAATACATTAGTATCATTAGTCCATGAATGCCCTTCTTTTCTTTTATTTTACTTACTTTTAAATAATATAATGAACATATGACAACTCAGCATGTGACACAAGAATTAAATGATCACCTTTAACTTATGTGAGATTTTCTTCTATGTGCTCCTTTACTATTCAACTCCTCTTCCTCCCAATATGTGTGTGTGCACTTGTGTATTTATTTACATTTTATCTATTTTCAAATTTTATATAAAGGTGATCATACTGCATGTGACCTTCCATCCAATACTATTATAAGATTGCCTATGATATTACACGTAACTGTAATTCATTTATTATGTTTCTTGATGCATATTCTATTGTATGATTGTAATGCAATGTATTTATGTATTTATCATATTCTTGGGATTCATGATGTTTTAAGTTTTCTCTCTTCAAAAAAATACTTTTCTGAACCTTAATTGTACATGCTCCTTGTAGACTTCTGAAAGAGTTACTCTTGGATAAATACTTAGGAAACTATTAGGGTTATATGGGAAGCAAAAGCTCATTTTCACAAGACAATGCCAAATTGTTTTCCATACTGATTGTTCCAATTTATGCTCCTGCCAGTATAATTGACCTCTGTGATCCACATCATCTGTAAAATTCAGTATAGTCAGATTTAATTTCTGCCTTTTAAATGGGACTGAAATAGTATCTCATAGTTATCTTGAATTATACTTTTATTCTTACCAACGAGTTCAGCACATCTTCATCTCTTTATTGGCCATTTGTATTACTTTTCTTACAAAATACCTGATTATGTCTGAATATTATTTCTATTCTTTTTACTTGTTTTCTGATGGTTCCATAAGAGTTCTCATATATTTTGAAATGAATGCTTTGTTGTCTACGTATGTTGCAACTATTTTATGTCAGTTTGTGTTTTGTCTTTTCATTTTCTCTGAAATGCGTTTTCATGACCTAAAGTTCTTAATTTTTATATAGTCAAATTTGTAAATCTTTTATGTATGATTGCTGCCTTGTTTCTAGTTAATGAAATCCACATTTTCCAACTCTTCTTATGGATAGTCACTTCTTTGCCCCAAAACCTGCCATGCCATATCTGTCATAAAGCAAAGTTCCTCATAAGTATGGGGTCTTTTTTGTGATTATCTGTTCTCTTCTACTGGTAATTGCCTATCTCTGAATGACCCCAACACAGTCTTAATATTTTGGTTTTATAAAAGGCTTCTTATCTACTTTTCTTCCCTCTTTTCTTTTTCTGGAGAGGTTTCATGTTTTTGATCCTTTGCACTTCCATGTACATTTTAGAAAGTTTATTGTTTCAAGAAGCTTGTTTGAGGTAGTTTGAATCTAGATTTAGGAAGTTTGACACATTTAAAATATTAAGTATGTCTATGCATGAACATTAAATATCTCTCAAGTTATATAAATCTTCATGTAAGAGTTATTCTGCATGGTAATTTTTGTGAATACTAACGGTTAGCATTATTTAAAGCTTTTATTAATTTACAGTTATTTTTTAATATTGTTGAAACAAAGATCCACATTTTGGGATTTATTGATTATTTTCTCTACCATTTTTTGGTGATAGATTTTTTCTATAAATATAGATATATTTGATGGCTTTGTATAGACATATATAAACGTACTTATATTAAAATTATATATATGACAAAAATAATCAATACACCTCTTTTTAAACTCCTTTGATTTTTAAAACATTGATGATGCTTTAAAGAATCCCACCAAACTCTTTATCTGTGTTCCATTGTTTGCAGCATTTTTATGTGATGAAGCTATCTTGTTTCAAGAAAAAATATTAATAATTTTTCAGCTTCATTGAAGATTGTATTCACTTCTATGATATAAGATAAACATTTCTTTTTTTGGTTTACTATTATATGCTTTGAATTATTCTTTAAGAAGAATTCACTCTGTTTTCTTATTTTTCTGGCGATAACCTCATATCCTTGACCAGCCTTTTATTTTAACTCTTTCTGATATATTACTGCAAACAGATGTAGTCGGATTGTTATTGAAGATGTATTTTTAGGTTTATATCTAGATTGTTAGCTTTTTGGAAGGAAGAACTGTCCTTTAGATGTTTTTGTATCCCCTGAGCAATCTCTACATTGTTCTGAATATTAGAGAAAGCCTTTAGAACTTTGATCTATTAATTCTGAAATAGCATCTTTTATGAATTGTCAATGTAAAAGGTTATAGTTTAAAAATCTTGGGACCTTTTACCTTAGATATTAGTTTGTTATTACAATGCCATTTAACCTGTCTTTCTTACACTGTCTCTAGGTAAAAAAGAAGGAAAATTGTGTTTCTTCATCAGGAAAACAGTCAGAGATTCCCAGAGTAAAGGCACTTAGTGAAAGGCTAGTTAACATTATTATGTCTTCCATAAAACTTAGCACAGGTGCTACCAGTTTTTCACAAAATAAATTTCCAGAGCCAGACAATACTTACTCATCATAGAAGTCACAGTTTACATTTTTGCTGAGATGGTATTAAAGTGTCACCTGATTCAAATCTAGGCAAGAACCAGAGAAATAAACGAATTGGTTAAGTCTGCTCAAGGTGACAAGCTGCCGGCTGGCAGACAAAGCATTTAGAAACCAGGCTGAAAATGCTACATCTAATTTTACCTAGGATGTAAGAAGAGATCCAGAAGACTGGTCTGTTTACTGGCAATGAAACACGTATTCCCACGCTTAATTCTTAGATCATCTGGGAAGTGAAGGGCTTGTAGAGGAAGAAGGCAGCTTATTTCCCTGGATGTTTACCAAATTATTATGAAATTGTGTGTGATATAATGTAAAGTGTGACACAGAGAATGTCATATTTTTGTTACAAAAGTAAACGTTGTTATTTAAAATTTCTAACAGGGAAGAAAGCAAATGTTTAGCATTCTAAATTATATGACTGTATGTTCATTTTTTTTCTAACGACTTTCTATTAGAATATTCAGAAGGTTCAGAGGTATATT
Source organism: Pongo abelii (assembly GCF_028885655.2). Classification (NCBI taxonomy): domain Eukaryota; kingdom Metazoa; phylum Chordata; class Mammalia; order Primates; family Hominidae; genus Pongo; species Pongo abelii. Next base: position 111,852,354 of record NC_071989.2, on the reverse strand, counting down.
TCTTTCCATTGTTCATGTGCTGTGCACGCATACACATCTCATATATTCTGGTGGTAGAATAAGAATATGCTGCAGATAGAGAGGGCAGTAAAAAGTCTACAAGTTCTAGTGGCTTCACAAGGGCAATCTAAACTCTTCCAGGGAAAGGCCCACGATATAAAGTCTTGCTACACAGACAATGGTAAATCTTTCTACTTAGCTTTCTATTTTCTTTCAGGCTTTGATTAGCAGGCCATGTAATTATTCATTCATTTTTGGAGTTGTGTGGCCTCTAGTGGTATGTAGAAATATCATACAATGAATATTACAAACCTGAACATGTCTATCTCCCAAGATTGAGAATTCTAAAAGATGTTGAGTATTATTTTAACCTAAAACAATTAGATATACATTACTTTGACTTCATAGGATGTTCTTATTTGATAGTTTTAGATTTTGGTATCCTGTTTGGTCTAAAGTTGCTGTTATCTCTCTGTATATTTGTTAGAAAATTATGTGAAAATGATTATTCTGGTTTTCTTCATATTGTTTCTTATATTTTTCCCAGAGATCAGTGCCAAAATTTAGAATTTATAAGAAGAGATTTTCCTTGAATAATAAAAATTATTTTCAAGAGCGTAATCAATTTTTTAAATTTTGCTTAAGAGTTTTCTAGGCATTTTGTCTTTAACCCAAAATTTAGATGTAATTTATAGTGTATTTTTTAGATTACCTATTTTTTACCAAAAATTGAGACTTCTATTTACAAGCCTTAATACCAGATCTGACAGAATTAATGCGCTGATGGAGAGATAGCAAAATTAATCTCACTATATTGTGTTCGATATGAAAAACGGCCACTCACTTCTTGGTCCAGAATCACTATATGTTGAAAGATCTTAAATGGTAGGGTAATTAGGCTTGTGAATCAATTTACTAATGTGTTCATCAAGAAATATTGAACTAGCTAGTTCATATCTTCAAAATATATTACTGTTTCAACTTCATTCTATATTTTAGTAAATTGGATCTGTTCCCTATTCTGATAAAGAAAAAATAGTATTGATTCTAAGGGGGACTCCAACAAATAGGAAAAATGTACATCTTGCCACAATAGGCAGTTTGGCATTAGTGTCTTTCAACATGTGGCACTAAACGCAGTACAGGGATTACCACTGGGACTGCCAAAATTTTTTTTCTGTGACATTCTTCTTTTCTATTTTAAAACCTTCTTATAGATTCCAAGCCTTAAAAAAACACTGAAAGCAGATGGTAATATGTTCCACAGTTAAAGTATTTTCAAATTTATTACAAAGTATTCGCCTGCTGCTGGAGTTATTCACTAGACTACAGCTTTCAAAGACACTTCTCAATTCATCAGGTTTACTAGTACAATTCCCCTCAGGTTTTAATGAAGGAGTTTATAACTAGAGATTAGAAGATAAAGACAACGCTGTATTTAGTGAGAAACATGAGGTGATAAGAAAATACAAACTGTCTACTGATGCCCTTTGCAAGAGAAGATTATTCTGCAGCTTTATCACACTTAAACTTTATAAGTAAGCTGAAGAAAATGAAGCATAGAAATATGTGAGCTATTTACTGGCAGTTATTGAAAATGGGTTTTTGATTTAGTTGCCAACTGAAAATTCAGAATCAAAATGAAACCCTTTCATGGCCATCAGCAAATATGACTTTCTAAACAAGAATAATGAATATTGCCTACATAAATGATCCCCATGTTAATTCATCCAAGATCTTTTAGAGCCAGAATAGAACCATTTTAATAGAATTCTGATACTCTAACATTAAAAAGTCACTTGTATACACACATAAAACCATTATTATATAAAAGCCTGAGAAAAACAGCATTCCCATGCTGAAATTGACAAGGCGAGTGTGAATACTCTTTGAAAGAGCAAAATACTTGACAGTTGCCAAAATCCCTCAATTCTAATACTACCAAAGTATTTAGTGGTGGGAAAAATTGAACTCTATTTGTTTGGAAAAAGTTTCTGGGTTGAAAGGGAATGATAAGAAGGATATACTCTGAGGAAAGGGTTTATATATTGGGGTATATTTTTATGTCAATAGAGCGAGATGTCATGTTTGGGTTTCAATTTCATCTTATTCCTTTATCCATCAATATTTCTTGGCCATGTTGCTTCTTTTAATATTGCATTATTGATATTTTCAAATATGGATACAAATATAGAAATTAGTATTATGAAGTCTCACATCTACAACATCCATCTTCAACCATATTAATACCTTGTATCCTTTATTTGTTAAAGTCAAGACACAAAAAGTTTGGTTAAATAGACACAATATGAGACTAGCATCAGAAATTTCTAAGCCTTTTAGGGCAATGCTTAGCAATCACACCCCTCTACCCCAGCCAAATACAACTAGGACAAACACTCAAATATAGATTTTAGCTTTGTTCACAGCAGGGTGTTAAAGCTGAAAGGCAGGTTAGTTATTAATTTATTAAAACTTAAATACTAAGAATACTAGGAATTTTAGCTTTTATTTGCCTGCTACTATATGCTTTCTCTTATCCTTCTCTTTCCACATTTGAAAAATATATAAAGACAAGTAAACAAGTAGATAGATACACATACATAAGTGCTATGATAAACCAATATTTATACACATGTAAATACTAATATATAGCAAATTGATACATATCAGTTTATAGTTTTTATATATATAAACTATATAAACTTATTTTTATCTGTGTAAACATGTTTATTTATATGTTTATATATTTATATAACAGTGAAATTGTTATATTTATAAAACAATAGAATTATTTATGTATATTTGTATGTTTATATATGTTTATTTACATGGATACAAATATCAGTTTACTATAGCAGTTGGTAAAAGTTTTAAAAATAAAGTATTCTTAATACCAGAAAATTTGTATTTAGATTCCAAGCACCAAAGCTTGATTTTCTGCCAACCATTATACTACAGAGAAGTCCTCAAACTCACAGCCTTCATTTACAGACCTTTAGAAAAGAAAAGAGGAGGCTAGGCATGGTGGCTCGCCCCTGTAATCCCAGCACTTTGGGAGGCCGAGGCGAGTGGATCACGAGGTCAGGAGTTCAAGACCAGCCTGGCCAAGATGGTGAAACCCCGTCTGTACTAAAAATACAAAAAAAATTAGCTGGGCATGGCGGCAGGTGCCTGCAATCCCAGCTATTCGGCAGGCTGAGGCAGAGAATTGCTTGAACCCAGGAGGCAGAGGTTGCAGTGAGCCAAGATCGCGCCACTGCACTCCAGCCTGGGCGACAGAGCGGGACTACATCCAGTTTTCGTCAATATCTCAGAGTTATTTCTGGATTTAGTAATTCAGTGAAATTCAGTTAAAATTTAAAGTTACTTGAAATGCTTACGAAGTTGGAGATAATATCTCTAAATCATCCCTAAATATCTCTAAATATTTAGAGATTTTTATTTATAAATATTACCTTCAACTTACTGTTTTATATAATTAAAAAAAATCATTTCCACGCAGGGTAGCATGAGTAGATCTCCCAGTTTTCCAGTGAAGAGCTCACCTGTCACATGTTTGTCTCAATGTGGAATAATATCAGAAAGAACACAAGACAAGGTCTCTGTTATGAATGGCCATATCTGCTGCCTCAGTGGGAGAAATTCTAAGATGAACCTCTGTGTTTTGATACTTCTGTATAGGCTTGAAGTAAATTTCTTCTCCTAAACCTTTCTTGTTTGACAAAGTTCAGCTTGACTTTCTAAATAAGATTAATGCTTATGGTCGACACAGATTATTCTGATGTCAGTCAATGCTCTGTTCTTTCCTCAGTTACTAAAACAATATTGGTACCGGCAGGTATAAAACACACTTTCCAACACAGGCAAACAGTGAGTTCTGTTTGGAATCTGAATTCAAATTAGGTCCCATATTAATTGCAAATGGTAAAAAACATTTGCTTTAGTTTTCTAATTAAGATTAATGATGGTGGTTTGAAGAGCTGATACTAAGACCCTGGCATTAACAGCAATCACTTTTCAACTGTGGCAAACATGCTTTTCTTTTGAAGTCCTTTATAGTCCAGAATAAGAGCTGGCAAGAAGGTGGTGTTGAGAGGTGCAGAAGATGCTGTAGCAGCATTTCTGAAGACTGAACCACAAATATATGGAACACACAAATTCTCAGAAAACAACATTGATTCAAGCAGCACATATCCATCCAAAACCTGCTCTCCAGAAAAAGAGCCCAGTATTCTGAAAAGCAAGGGACTCCATGTTCTTAAATGAGATTGTATTAAAAGTTACAAATAACTGGTAAAATTAAGTGTTTCCAATTAAAGTGCTTCTGGATATCTGTTGATTATGAGTGAGATGATTTACGTAGAGTGTACAGCCAGAGCACAGACACACCATCTGGAATTGCTAACAGAGAAACCCATAAAATCATCGATGTATTACATGACTTACTGTCAGGCCTCCATGGAGTAGGTATCATCAGATTCTAAAGCTTCACATTTGGATCACTTTAGAACTTGCTTAAGACAGAACATGTTTCATTCAAAAAAGCCCCTCTTTTTGGATTGTGTTGTGTATACTCTGAAAAAGAATTCCTCAGAGCTAGATGAAAGAAAATCTGGGGAAACTGCAACCAGTACGTTTTTCCTCCCAGCTGCTTTGTCAGTTTTAGACAACCGCAGAAATTATACAGTGGATTTTGTTCCACAATCAGTAACACACGTCATGTCTGAAAATATAGACCTCTTTGGAAAGATGATTGCTTGGTGCCCTTAGGATTTTGAGGTGGTGGTTAGCTTTTTTTTTTTTTTTTTTTTTTTTTTTTTTTTTTACAATTATAGGAACACAAGAGAGCTTTTGTGTGCCAAGACATACATGTCCTTTAGGCAAACAAAAGTGGAAAATTTTAGCACGTTTCACGTTAATAGAAACAGAATTGAATTTGCTTGAGTTCTATTTATGAATGGCATTATTTATACAGCTGTGAATTGTATTGAAACACGACAATGTGAGAAAAATCTACATTCATTGAATTAACCAGCTGACTTCTGGTTTTTTTAAATGGCTACTCATCATAAAATCTAAAACATCAATTTTTTTTTAAATATTGAAGGCTTTTAGAAAATGTTTCAAACTTTTTTTTTGTTTGTTTGTTTTTTTTTACATATTTATTATACTATACTTTTTATCATTATTTTAGCCTGTACTCAGCAACCCTGTTGCCCTTCTTAAGGATACAGATATTCCTGAGGGTATGGACGTTTCAAACTTGTTTTATTATGGTATAACTGCTTTTGAAATGAATTGTATACTTTGACTAATTGTGTACCTTGACTTTCACACTTCAAAGGAAAGATACAATTCATTGTATACCTTAACATATCTTTCCTTTCAAATGTGAAGAGCTTTTTCTTCTCTAGCCCTAAATAAGGGAAGAATCATACTCTCCGACTCTAAAGTATCTCCTTAAATGTATTGGCTAGAGAGGACTTATGGGTCATTATCTGAAAATCATTCCCACAACATGTCCAGATTTATCATTCCCATAGCACATCCAGTTTTATTTATCCTTTTGAAATGGAAAAAAACATCTTTTCAGAACATTTAAATTATTTTAATTTTGGGGACGTCATTATTAAAATGTTGTGATCAAAATCCAGTATTCCTATAATCATTACATACTGGTATGTATACTGAATGGGCTTCTTCAGTTTCTGCCCATGGCAAAAATATGTAAACAAGTGTACTATGCAACAGTTCAGAGCACACAGATGTGAGCTATCTCCATCACTGTCATCTCTCACCTGTCAGAAAAAAAAAAAAAAGTGGATAGGCCAGGCAGAGTGGCTTACCCCTGTAATCCCAGCACTTTGGGAGGCCGAGGCAGGAGGATCACAAGGTCCAGAGATTGAGACCATCTGGCCAACATGGTGAAACCCCATCTGCACTAAAAATACAAAAATTAGCTGGGTGTGGTGGCGTGCACCTCTAGTCCCAGCTACTTAGGAGGCTGAGGCAGGAGAATCACTTGAACCCAGGAGGCAGAGGTTACAGTGAGCTGAGATCACACCACTGCACTCCAGCCTGGCAACAAAGCGAGACTCCATCTCAAAAAAAAAAAAAAAAAAAAAAAGTGGATAGTCTTGAGTTTCTAAATAATAATACCAAATTTTCTACTCATAAATTGTTGACTTTTTACATAGTTCACTGGCCAAACTCAGTTGACCTACTGACTTGCTTTTCCTTATCATTTTTTTCACCCTTATAGGATCTTTCCTGATAGGCATTTGACCTTATCAAGTCTTTTCCAAGACAGGTGGAATTTTCTGTTATAATTTATTTCTTTATCCAAGGTATCCCAAGTTCTGTATTCTATAAACTGATTTTGGTATTAGTTTTCTATTAATGCTGTAACAAATTTCCATAAATTTATTAGCTGAAAGCAACACAAATTTATTATGTTTACATAAATCACAAGTCCAGCATGGGGTTTTACCATGCTAAAATAAAGGTTTTGGCTGGATTGCAACTTCTTTTGTTCTTGGCTCTAGGGAAAATTTTGTTTTCTAGCCTTTTCCAGCATTTAGATGCCGCCCACATTCCTCCATTGTCAAAGCCAAGAGTGTCATATCTCTCTGATCCTTTCTTTCTTCCTTTATCATATCTCTTTCTCTGACCATAGCCGGAAAAGGTTGTCTGCTCTTAAAGACTCATGTGAATAGATGGGCCCAACAAATAATATAAGATAGTCTTCTAGTCTCAAAGTCCTAACTTTAAATTGCATCTGCAAAACTCTTTTGCCAGGTAAGTAACATATTCATAGGCTCTGGGCATAAGGGCGTGGACAACTTTTGGGGTAATCATTATGCCTATCACAACACTTGAATAATTCTAAATCTAATTTCCCATAACTTGGTTGTCTAATCCTCAGATCACTACAAAATAGTGGGTGTTCAGTCTTGGTAAAAGAACTGGAAGGTATTTGAGGAGGATCAGTATATACATATATGGCCCTAAAAATGCATACTTTTCAAAGGATGAATAAATTAATTGCTCTAATATGTTAATAAAAGAAAATTATTGCTGTACCCCGTTACTTTAATTATGTGCTTCCAACCAGCAGCTCAACCAGTTACAGATACATGTCTTGTCCCTGTCTCTGCAGTTCCTAGTATAAATGGAAGAGAATGTAATCACCTTTAACGCCAAGACCCTACTTCTCACTCAAGTCTCATGTCTGTTTTGCTGCATGCTTTGACATAATCTTTTCATTCTTATATTCTGGTGCTTTCATAGAACTTCTTTAGATCCGCTATTTTTTCTAATCCTTAATGTCTGTTCTCCACAGGTGTGTTCCTCAGTCTGGCTGAGTGATCTTAAACTTAATGTCTGAATAATTGCCCTCTAGGCAGTATCCATATGTCGTTTCCACTTAAGACTGCACATATAGTTACAACCTTCAATTCTATTTTTGTCTTTTTAATCATGCAGTCTCCCCTCCAGAAAACAAATGTCATTCTTACATTATGATCATTTGAAGAGGGTTTATAAAAGAGATTATTTATAAAAATTGCATCACACTACAAAGAGACTGAGATAACCCAGGCCTAGTAAAAGCAGAATTGTAATCACCTTTGGTAGGCCCAAAGGAACAAAAAAGAAGAAATGATGACCAGAATACAGTCAGCTCTCTGTATCTGCATGTTCCTCATCTGCAGTTTCAACCAACTGTGGATAGAATATATATATATATATATATATATTTTTTTTTTTTTTCTTTGAGATGGAGTCTCGCTTTTGTTGCCCAGGCTGGAGTGCACTGGCACAATGTCAGCTCACTGCAACCTCCGCCTCCCAGGTTCAAGCAATTCTCCTGCCTCAGCCTCCTGAGTAGCTGGGACTACAGGTGCATGTTACCATGACTGGCTAATTTTTCGTATTTTTAGTAGAAACGGGGTTTCATCTTGTTAGCCAGGATGGTCTAGCTCTCCTGCCCTCGTGGTCCGCCCACCTCGGCCTCCCAAAGTGCTGGGATTACAGGTGTGAGCCACCACACCGGGCCAGAAAATATTTTTAAAAACCCAATAAAAATAACAATGCCACAATAAAAATATGTATATAAAAAGTAGAGTATAACTACTTACATAGTATTTACATCATAATGGGTATTTTAAATAATCTAGAGAAGACTTAAAGTATATGGGAAGATGTGTGTAGATTATATGCAAATACCATTTTATACAAGGAACTGAAAGTTTTGGTATCTTCAGTGAGGCAGGAGAGGAGTAGTGGTTCTAGAACCAACTTCTTGCAATCACTAATGGGCAACTATATAGAAGGAGCATTAAAATGAGCTAAAATAATCACCTCCATGCTAAGGTAGATAAAATTAATACTGCACCCAGGGATTTGTCAAGATAAATAGAAAGAAGAAATTGAAGATGTTGAGAGCAATATCTATCGAGGTCATGTGTTGATGAGGAATTTAGCAGAGTAAGAAAACTATAGTGTATCAAATATAGTCTACATCATTAGGTAAAGAGCTGCCAAAAAGAAGAAAAAGGAAAAGACATATAATTCTGCCATCTTTTCTCCAGCTCTGCTAGCGCCACATGTCTGAAAGATGCCACTAAATGCTGTTTGAGGACTCTAGCAAAAGGATGTAATCCTTAAGTAACTCAAAGTGTAACTGCACAGAAAAGGCGCTCAACTTTGCTGACATATAATACACGGATTGAGTTACAGTCATAATGTGACAGTTAAAGTTACAAGGAAGGTAATGAATAATTCAATTAAGTTTAATTTATATCCTCAAGTTACAGGGCTAGGCACTGTTCTAGATATCAAGATTTTTAAGTCCATGCCATTAAGTTTAATGGCAAAGAAAACATATGTTTGCACAGTACTAGAAGGAGTAGAAAATGCAAATTCCCAAAGGAAAGTACAGACAAAGTATTATGTGCATTGGGAAGTGGGGTTAGGGAAAGGAATTATCATATTGAGTTGTGGGGATGAGAAGTAATGTCATGAATAAGAAATCTGCAATTTCTGTGCATCCCCAACTCTGGTCATAAGACCTGCTACATACGTATACATGAAATATAGGCTGAGTGCCTAACTGAATGTGGTAGAGGTTGAGGAAAAATATAAGAAAGCATCCAAATGCATAAATGAAGAGCAGTAACATGCAACAAGGGACCCAAGTAGGGAATTCTGAGTGTGCTTTGGAGAGTAACAAATTGTACTTTAACAGCAACATACATTGTGTACGGACAAGGATGCCAGGTGTGTGGTTCTGCACTTTATGATGTTCTGCTGTGCTCTTCTAGACAAACCTTGTGCCCTGGTGTGCAAGGTGTGTTCAATCAGAGGAAGGAGGCTTTTTCTTCTCACAAGGGCAACCATGTGCTCCAGCCTAGATTTGTGCCTTCAGGTTTATATCCTCCTAGAATCGGCAGATACATCTTTTGGCCTTTTAAAAATTTGTACAGCTGTGCTCGATATGCTAGTGGTGGCTTTGTGTAAGAAGGTAATGAGAAATTAATCTTAAAATAAATTAAAGCCACATAGCAGAAGATCTTGAGTATTCCTAGAAGATGTCTTCATAGTTCAGGAAGCAGTGAAGGACTAATCAGAGAGCATTTTTAGCAGAGGAGGCCTTTCTTGAAGCTCTAAATAGGAAGAGAGGAGAATGGTGAAAATAGGTAGAGGAGCAGGTCATAGAGTCTTGACTTAGTATAAGAAAACAGTATATTTCTTAGATTAGACCCAGAGATTGTGATAACTCTGTGATGAACAAGTTTGGTCAAATGTGGCTCCACATCTGCATTTCACACCATCTACATGTGAAATCAATATTTATGACTAATAGAAAAAATCACTTATCTATATATACATTTTATATAAACAAGACAAAAGTTTTACAATAAAACAAACATATTTATAAGACATTTTCTATAAACCTTGTACTGGCCAGCTTGGCTTTCAGGAGTACAAGGATGAATAAAACATAGTTCCTGCTATGGAGAATGAGAATAATTAACATACTAATATGTATCTTCTCTTGATGTTTCTGGAAACTATTTTAAATTAAATGTTTCCATATTGATGGCCAGGTGAGAGTATCTTTTACTACATTCTGTTTTGCCTAGTTCACTACTTTTTCACTTTTACACAAGAAAAAATTCAGTTCAAAGTTGTGTAACAATAATTTTTATGAGATTTAAAGTTATATCTTATAAGTAAACAACTTTTAAGTGTATATGCAAACATAAGAAAAACTCATGCATATGTTACTCCTGATTCATAGGCTGGACTACCTTTAGCCTTTAGTTTACCACATTATTAATGGAAAGACCAAATTAAAGGAGACACATTATATGTCAGTCACTAAATTTTTCAGCAGGTATCACAAGTTATTTTTTATTTGAATATTATTTGTAATCAATTTATTTCCATTTCATTTGGATAACCTCTGTTGGCATCTGAAACAAAGTCAGAATTTGATTGAAGACAATTGGAATAAAGAGACCTCAGGTCAGGATGAGAATAGATTGGGGCATAATTCAAATTTGTGGCAGGAAGGAAAAGTTAGATATTTTTTATTTGTCCCTCCCAGTTTGCTCTTCACACTTTTCCTCTGTTTCCAAGCCAGAAGTCTCATCTGTGTGATCACAGAAGTTGACTTTCTGGCTTCCGGTAGGGTTTAGTCATGGAAAGGGTTTTTATTCTCCAAACTTCCTCTTTGCAGGGCCAATTGGCCATATTCCAATAGTGGCCTTCTCCACTGACTTTCACCTTAAGTACAATCACCTCTCACATCCACCAGAGATTGGTTGCAGAACCTTCCATGGATACCAAAATCTGCAGATGTCAGATCTCCCAGTCAACCCTCTGTATTCAAGAATTCTGCATCTATGGATACAGAACCCATGGATATGGACAGCCACCTGTATATAATACATTGTACAATGTGTATAGTACAAAATATATACAGAGAGAGAGACATATTAGAACATATATAATACATGTATATGAAATACATTCTCTCTAAATAGATAGTTTTGTGAATGATGAAGTGACCAGCTATGAGCAGACGTTGATACAGATTAAGGGAGAGAAAAAAATTAAGAAGCTAATTCTAGTGATAAATATATAAAAAAATATGAATTCCCAACCAACTCGTTTTTAGTCTATCCTCAAACTCATTACCAGAGAGTATAATCAGTCCAACTGAGCAATAATCCCTCATTAGGAATATACACAATTTTATTACTAGAATCTGTTATCATTCTTTTTTCCAGAAGGGATACTGAAGGGGAGAACAGATATACTAAATTCTCCAATTTCAAATCATTTTTGGCAGTTAGTAGGGAAGAAGCTACAAATAAATCACAGTAACTTAATCCCATCATCTTTTTTTCAATCACCTTCTAGCTTAACTACTCCCTCAGTGGCTTGTCCATATTCAATTGACTCAAATGTGCCCTGCTCCCCTCCACCCATTTCTACTTCCCTATACATCGGTCTTTATCCTTGATATGATTTAAATGTCTTATGGAAAAGTCCTACATAGTGACTGGAAATTGGAGAAAATTATTGAACATCTGTGCTTCATTTTCTACTTCCCCATCTGTAAAACTCAATGCCATAATATTTATCCAATACTGCACAGAAGTGATATAAGAATTTATTCATGTTGGTAAGGAACACTGAGAAGTAGGGCACAGCAGAAGTATAAAATGCTGTCATTATTTCCTGACAGGTCAAGCTCTATAAATAATCTGGTCAGGCTCTGAGAACCATATTATGGTCTATAATGACTTGCAGGTGGGCCTCAGTCGAGAAACTTGGAGCTCTCATTCGAAAGTGTCGTGTCACTGAGGCTGTGTAAATGTCATCATGCACATTTTGTGGTGGTAGCCTTTCAACTCCATAACTCTGAAAATTAAGATTTTACTATCACAACACCAATGAGAATGTACTGTGGTGAGGATACAAACTCCATTTTATTTTATTTTATTTTATTTTATTTTATTTTTATTCAACATAGACTTAATGGAGAACAATTATCCTAAAGGTTCATTACTTCATTCAACACATATTTATTGTGCACTTTCTTTGTTCTCTTCCTTTTCTAATGACAGCATACAAGAGAATCATTTAAACTGAAACGTCTAAAACCACTTAATCAAATCTTACCTATAAAATGGAGTCTGTGGCCGGGCGCGGTGGCTCATGCCTGTAACTCCAGCATTTTGGGAGGCCGAGGCAGGTGGATCACCTGAGGTCAGGAGTTCAACACCAGCCTGGCCGACATGGTGAAGACCCGTCTCTACTAAAAATACAAAAATTAGCCGGGCATGGTGGTGGTCACCTGTAGTCCCAGCTACTCAGAAGGGTGAAGCAAGAGAGTTGCTTGAACCCGGGAGGCAGAGGTTGCAGTGAGCCAAGATTGTGCCACTGCACTCCAGCCTGGGTGAAGAGCGAGACTCTGTCTCAAAAAAACAACAACAAAAAAAATTGTTAATAGAGCATCTATTTTAAAGTATATGAGCTAACATGTATAAATACAACTTAAACTTCAAGATGAGAATTACTCACTGTGGAAAATGTTCTTAGATGGCATTTAATTTACATTGTGAGTAAAGAAATATTACATTTATAAAATTTGAGTTGCAAGTTTCAAAACAATCAAGTTTTGAGTTCTTAGGTTTACAACATTATTTTGTGTATTTATGGTCCTTTATCCTAATAGTAGATTTCCTTTAACAACTTGGGTTATGAAACAAAAGCTATAAAGTAAAGCAAAGTTTAAAATTTTTCTCAAAAGTACAGAGTAAGTTAATGAATTTATAATGAAATCTGTTCATTGAAATTGATTTCTTTGACTAGTTTTGTAGATTTGAAGGAATAATCCTCATTGCTACACTTAACGAGACTACAGAAATGAAAGTTTTCCTTCTCTAGATATTGACACTAATGACTAAATTAAATATGCAAAGTTACAGTAAAACAATCACAAAAGTAAAGTTGAAGAAAACCATGAGGAAAGAAAATTTTGGTGACTGATATGAACAAGTTTTATTTTTTATTTATTTTATAAAATGGTCTAGTATTGTCAGTTATTGTATTAATGACTGAATATTAGTCATTGGAAAGATTTTTCAAACTGCTAAACAAAACTACCATTAAGTCACAGAAAATGCACAACACAAAACTGTGTTTCAAATGTGTCTGGTATCTTTCAAGGGAATAGATTACAAGTCTTGTCTTGAAACTAAATAAATTAAATACCATAGGCCTTCAATATATTCTCAGATGCTTTGACATGTGGTTATTACATCATCTGCCTTCAAGGTGAAAGCAGAGGCTGAGGAGGAGCTTTGAATCATGTAATTATAGTAGTCATTTGCCACTTCCTGGGTCAGCAAAGTAATGTGAAGTGTCTCCAGCTCTCTAAGTAGATCAAAGGTCACTTGGTGTTTTCATAATTTTAGCTAAAAACGTCCCTGCCACTAGAACCAGAGTTTATACTTTCAGATCCCCTGACAAACAATGGGCTAAAATATGTGAGAACATTTATCAAATTGAGCATCATCCTAGCACGACCCCTTTTAAGGAAGCTTTCTTCAAGGCATTTATAGCAGAGGTCATTATTAGATTACCTGTGACTCAGAGTATTATATCAATATGGAACTTCTGGAAAATCCTGAAGACTTGGGGCAAAGGCTGTGTCCTCCATGTGCTCACTAAACAAAGCTACAGTGACCTCTCAGACTACCTCTATACCTACCATATCCTGCCCTATTCTCCCTTGCCTCTTCTTCAGAGGGACAGCAATTGTTGTAGGTGCTGGAGAGACTGGTGAGCCAACAATAAAACACCTCACCAGGGAAAAATAGAAAAACAAGTCCCATTGGCTAGCCTATATCAAAGTATTTTTCTCCAGTGCAAGTGTCTGCATTTTACTTGACGCTTTACCCCACAGAACTACAAGGCAGGAGTCAAATAGAGAAAGAAAATCTCCTTTTTTCTGCCACATACACATACACTCACACACACACACACACACACACACACATACACACTTTAACTTCTACCATTACCCTATTCTTTCCTTTATTCTCAATCCAGTTTTATCCCCTGGTCTCTTCCTATAGAGAGAAGGAATTATCTGATGAACCACCTCAGAAACAGGAGATCTTAACATTGCTTAAAGCTATTTACATTTGCACTTTAAAAGAACGTTCAAAATAACTAAAAATTAACTTTTTCCACAAAGGTTGGAAAAAATATGAATTACTAACAATATCTCAAGCATTGTGAATTTATTCCTTCAAAAAAAATCACTGAATACTCACTTTGTCTAAATATTGAAAGACACTGGAGGATACAACAGTGAGCTAAAAAGACACATTCATTGCCCCCAGAAAGCTTCTAGTCTAAGATGGGATATGGAAATTTATCACAATCCCCCCACTACACGTGAGACAAGAGCTATGAGAGTCTCTATGAAGCTATCAGACTGAAACAGGGAGAATGTGGAAGCCTATCCTAAAATGGGAAGACTGAGCTGAAATCTGAAAAATTAAGAGGTAAATAAATAAAAATGTGTGCAACTCATGGACTTTAAAAAAGCATTTCTGGTGTAGTGTAGAGTAGGGGAGACCTTTGTACATTATGATATCAGAGATCAGATTATTCACATAGTGTGGCCCATGTAGGTTCATCATCCAAACCAAGGCACATTTGAAAATGAAACAGGTTCTTCCTAATAACAACAGGCACAGCTGGGGAAGGTACCAAGTAACTTGGGGACCTATAGTTGCGCTCATTACAGACCACCTTGAAGTTTCAGTGTTTATCCTAAAGGCAAAGGAGTGCCCCTAAAAAGTTTTAGCAGAAATAAAACAAGTTTGAACTTGCATGATACTCTGGCTGCACTGTGGAGAATGGATAGGAGGTAAAAAATACGACGGCCGTTTATTCTAGGATGAGGGCATTTAAGGCAGTGAGGAATGGTGTTGAGGGAGAAAAACGTAACATGAGTAACTCCTGAGATTCTATCTTATAACTGGGTAGATAGTAATCACATTTATTAAATAAGAAACCTAAAAGAACCAGCTTTAGGCTAGGTTTAGGCATAGGAGGAGGATGCCCATTCCAATTTTAGAGTTTAGGATGACTTTGCAAGAAGAAATCATGTAAAATGAGTTAAAAATACAGTATTTTGCAGATGAGAAGTCAGAGCAAGAGATAGAAATCAGTGAGTCGTTTGCATATCAATGGTAATTGAAGCCATGCTCATGGATACTGCCTAGAGAGAGTTCAAATAGAAGAGAGGAGAAAAAATAATGAAGCCTTAAGGTATTCCAGCTTTTAGAATGGATGAGTATAGGAGAAGGCTACTGCAAAAGACTAAAAAACAGTTGCTTATGAGGTATAGGAAAACTAGCACAGGATGATGTTTTGGAAACAAAGGTAACAGAGTAGCTAAGAGGGGAAACAGCAATGATGAGAACTGATATAGGTCAAGTAAAATGAGGACTGAAATAATGTTATTTATTTATCAAAATGGGACTTAAGGGCATGGATTTGGTAAATGAATTCCTCTTACTTCATTTACTGGCTGGGTACCCTAGAGAAAGCCACATAAACTCTCTTCATCAGTTTCCCCATTTATAAAATGAGGATAATGATGCCAACCTACTCAAGGACTCTTTTGAGCAGTGCTTATCAAAGTGTGCCCTGTGGACATGTGGGGATCCCAGAGGTATTTTCGGGAGCTTTGTGAAGTCAAAACTACTTCCATAATAATGTTTAAACATTATTTGCCCTTGACTCTCACAAACCAAGGTAGTAACCCTAAAATGTATTATCATTGTATTCCTCTCATAATCCATTTGCAGTTAAAAAAAAAGCCATTTTCCTTTAAGGATGTTATTGGTGAATCACTAAATAGTAAAAATATTAATTTTATTATATCTTGATCTTTTATGTTGTATAATGACATGTCCAAACCCTGCCAAGACATGCATATCTCAGTAAACCAACATTTTCCAAATAATGCATGATATTCCAAAATTGTACATGGGTAAAAATATTCATTCAATGTGCAAAATGTTCCAATGGATTCAAATGTAACAGACTATGAAAAATTTATTGACACAATTTCAGACTCTACATTGGAAATAACCTTTAGTTTATTGAAATTATCGTTCATTTTCTAACTAACTAGATATCTAAATGAAGCTGGAACTCTTCATATGCTTTCTGAAAATTTCAAAATTACAACAGATTGAATGCAAAGGAAGATAGGGAAGTCTAGTTGCTTTCTATTAAACCAAGCATTACAAAGATCTGAAAAATTTTAAACAGTGTAACTCTTTTCATGACATTGTTTTTATGTTGGAAATATTTTATTTTTTATTAAAAATGTTATTTAAATTGGCATGTAATGGATTCATCATTATGGTTGTTAAAAAATTAGTAAATAAATAGTTTAAATTGTCTTAATTTTATTTTCTAATGTGAAACACAAATAATCAAAAGAGCCTACATAAACAGAAGCTGTTTGTTTCTTCAGTAGTTTCATGAGTATAAAAGAATTCTGAGACTGAAAACTTTGAGAATCACTGGTTTGGAGGATTTCACAAAGTATGGGTTAATTCTTGTGAAGTACTTAAAACTGTTTCAATATTCTATGTATGTATGTTGATAAATAGATAATGAACAAGTAGACAGAAAAATGAAAGGTAGGTAGATAGGCAGGTAGAGAGACAGAAACACAATCATTGATTAAAATAGCTAATCTGTTTTTGCAGGAATATTGAGGATGCTCACACATATAGAAGAGAGAGAGGAATATCTTGGAAACACAAACATCACCCATAGGCAAAGCAATTTTCTACCTCCTCTAGAATTTGAGCCTGTATGAAAATACTGATGTGTTATTTCATTTGCTATCATGTAGATGTGTCCTGATGCTTCTTGTAAAGAGAAAACAGGAGAAAAAAAAAATCAATGCAAGGAAAACCAAAGACTTGATAGGGCAGTGTGATAAAGACAGAAGCTTCGATGAGAATTCCGTAAGATAAGTCAGTGTTTCCGAGAACGAAAAGCACTCTGAGAAACAGAACGCAGACACTTCATTTTAAAATAAAGTCTCCTAATCTGATTTTCTCTGTGAGAGAAATTAGTTTCTTCTCTTTATCCTAGCAGAGTCCTTGAATGTACCTGCTGTTTATAGCTATAAAGTAAGTCACATAGACAAAAAGCCTCTTTCTCATTTCTCTGAGTCAAGGGTTGATCTTTTCATCTGAAAATCCATCAGTAGATACTAAAAAATTTGAAAACCTGTGAGAAGAAAATGGCTCATGGTACATGATAAATGCTTTTATGGAAGCATTTAAATATATTCAAATTATGTATCTGGCAGTCTGGAACTCTAACACCCCATGTCTTCTAACACCCCAGGGGTGAGGAAAGGACAAAAGAGAGTGGTCCTTAATCTTTTGTGAGAAGGAGAGTCATTAGTCCTTTGAGAATCTAGAAATCTGTGGACAGTTGCCCCAGAAGAAGATGCAGGGGCATAGTTGTTTTTAACATAGTTTCAAGGAAGTTCACACCCTACCTAAAGACCATCATCCATAAGTCTTCCAAAGGATGACTAGAATCAAGAGATAATTTAGGAGCAAAATTGACACTTCTAGCACCATTCTCCACTAAGTTACTCTAGATTAACACACTATAAGCAGTCTCTGAGTTAATCCTCATATTCTGAGTCTCTGTATTAATCCTCATACAGATGAGGATTAATAAAAGAATAAATTGTGGTCATGGGACAAAACACATATTTGGTCCAGTTCCCTCACTTCACGTAAGGAGAAATTAAAATCTAGAGATGTTAAAAGTCTTTCTCAGAGTTACAAAATCTGTCGTAGAACTAACTGACTTTTCTTTTACTCTTGTTTGTTCTCAAGTCTCCTAAAAATAGTTACATATATTCAATGCACAAAAAAGATTATTATCTACACACTACTGTATTCTAATCTAGGAACATACATTATCAAAGCTGGAAGACTATTAAGGTAGGGAAGGAAGATGTTTCAAATCAGGAAATGAAGAGCACAGTGGTAAAATAAAAGTTGGTGAGTTATAATTAAAGAACAGCAATTGCATCCACAAGTTATAGAAAACATCACAAGAATGAGCCAAATACACTGGAGATGCATAATTGCTTGGATCAGTCACTCAAAATTGTAACCACTTGTTAAGTTTAAACTGCTTTTGTATCAGTCAAATTCATAGCAGAAAAAAAAGATATTACATCAAAAGGGGTAACTGATGAGAGGTATCAAAGGGACTATTTATAAACATGGGTAGTGTCCAGGTAAACCAAGAAGAGATGGTGCAGAATATCAGGGCTTGCGACATGGGGATCCATTACATTTTTAGGACTGAAGGAGCAGCTGCTGTAAAGGAATGCAGTAGGTAGGAGCTGTGGGAGTGAATGCCCCCTACCTCATTCTCCTTTCACCCTCTAATCTCCTGCTCATGCCTAACTTGATCAAACCAGAAGCCAGAAGGCAAGTGTACCTATTGATGCATTTCACAATAACAGCACCTCTATGACTAAACAAAGTGGAGAATGGTGGATCTGTAGGGATAAATACCTGGAAAATCCCTGAAGCACAGTGTTGGATCCTCTCAAGCTGTAGGAAACTCAGAGCTATTCCTTGGAACCGACCAAGTTCTGTGCATAAGACCCTATACTTCCTTTAAGGAAAGGCACTGGATAGAGTGAACAACTTGACTCCATATTCAACGTACACTAATGCCGTGTTAGAAATCACCTTAAGCTAATGGGCTGTGGAAGGAATACAAGGATCTCATGCTGTGTTTCAAAATCTAACATTACCAGGCAATTGTAGGAGATCAAATAGTGCTTCCTAAAGGAGCTGCTGCATGAAAGAATAATGTTCAGCATTGTAGTGTCCTAAGAGAAACTCTAGATTGTAGAACTTATGAATAAAGTAAGTGATTGAGGTGGGAGGGGAAGACTCCACCCCCAAGATTATTGCTTGCTACTTCTTAAAAAGAATCACATGGATATTGATTAGTAGTCTCTTAGAATTGCTTTCTCCTAAGGCTACTGGGAGTTCAAGACTAATAAGGGAAAGTCGGTGGAAGCAGCTGACAGAACTATAATACCCAGCTCTCACATTAGCAAAAAGGTTTTTTTCTGAAAGTTATCCAAAAGCCTAAGGCAGCTGATAATGCCTGTGATGAAAGATCCAATGCAAGGGGCCATCTGACTCTGCTGGGACTAAGAAAGGCCTTAAGCCCATAGGGCATTGCTCACATACCTATCTTCCCACCCCTTGCCCATTCTTGAAGACCACAATAAAGATAAATAGGGCTGTAATCCTTGCTGTTTTAGTATCTCTGGCAAGAGGACAAAAGCTGTCCAAATGTCTCATGGGACAAAGAGGAACAGTACTTGCCTGTTGGAAATTTGGAATCCCAAATGAATACTGAAGTCAACCTTCAGATTACCAGTAGTGAGAGGTGCATGAAAGAGGTTTAGATGTCATTTTACTCTGTAGTTCTGACCTTAGTCAAAATAGATTTTGATATTCAAACTGAAGTATAATCCCTCACTGCTATTCTTACCTAAAACTTGAATAACTTCAGCAAATTGTGCAGACAGGTGCCTAATGAAGCTGATATTTATAAATCAGTATTTTTCTTCACAGGACTATGGACCCCAATACATCTCTTCTAATTGGAATCAAGTTTCCTTATCTAGACTCCTGTGGCCTTTTCTAAGCCATATGTTCAGAGTACATGGAATCAATCCACTATGCCAGCTGTGTTCTTATTATGTGAAATGCACTATAGTTTGGAAAGCATGCTTGATACAGTTTATTCCAGGTTAGCAGAGTATGCCAACAAACGTGTATGTGTAAACATGCGAGCTGAACTTAATAACTGGGAGAGTAGATGTTGGATGGGGTATTCAAACAAGTGAATTTTCAGAACAAAGACCACTTCTAATTGTAAATAGAGTACCTTCAAGAAAATGTAGAAGAGAATGTTGTTTTTTACATAAGTTGAAAGTCAAAGGAAATCATTGGTGATCTTAGACAGTTATATAAGCCCAACATAATCTACCTAGCTGTATTTAAGATGCAGCAAAAATGGAGGGAAAATACTCTCATATTACTGTGAGATTAAAAAAAATTAAAAACTCTGTGAGTCAAATTTGAAAAGAAAATGTAAGTCAATCTTATTAATATGTAAAATTATTCATTTCATCTCCCTGGAAAAATATGCACCCCCCCTCCCCATTGTCATCTGGTTGTGGCATGTGACTCTTGGTGCCCTTCCTTGCCTTGTTAAACTCAGGCATAGACAAGTGATTTGTTTAGACCAATGAAATGTCACTGCTGAGCAGAAGTTGTAAGAGCTAGCATGTGAGTTGCTATATCTCTTTCTTCTCTTTGGAACAAGTGGTAATGTTCTGTATGGAGGCAGATCTCAGCCAAAGTTCTGGAGTGAATATGCTGAACAGTAGCTTACCAGAGATGGATGCATACCACAAAGAAGAACTATATTTTGTTATTGTAAACCAGCATAATCTAACCTATTCTGTCAAATGTAATGATGTCTTGGAAAATTCATGTTAAGAAAAATGACTTTTTAATCTTTTTCCCCCACTATTGATGAAATTTTAAATAGCCTGTATTCTTTATTGTGCTTCTAAATGAGGGGATGCATCCAATCGAAAAGTCTAAAAGAAATTATACAGTCACCTAAAGGCACTTAAGACAGTTCACCCAGGTAAAATTACATTAAATTGGCTATGATTATTGTTGTGTATGCTCCTTACACTTTCCAGCAACTTCTTATTAAGCAGCTACAAAATATTTACCAAATAGCTAAGTATGAAAATAAGATGCCAGGCTGGGTGCGGTGGCTCACTCCTGTAATCCCAGCACATTGTGAGGCCAAGGCGGGTGGATCATCTGAGGTCAGGAGTTTCAGACCAGCCTGGCCAACATGGTGAAACCCCGTCTCTACTAAAAATACAAAAATTAGCCAGGCGTGGTGGCAGGCACCTGTAATTGCAGCTACCCAGGAGGCTGAGGTGTGAGAATCGCTTGAACCCGGGAGCTAAATGTTGCAGTGAGCCGAGATTGCATCATTGCACTCCAGCCTGGGTGACAAGAGTGAAACTCCGTCTGAAAAAAAGAAAAGAAATAAAAGAAAAAAGAAAGAAAATAAGATGCCAGTCACCTTTAGTGTCACCTATTACCAGAAGTCTAAGGATTATATATGTCTGTCAAATAAATGCAAAGAAGACAGGAGATGTAAATTCAGCCTGAATTTTAGCTAGTGACTAGACTCCATTTTTTAGGATAACTGAGCTATCCAAAGTTGGAGATTATTTACTATAGATGAATTCAAATACCCAAAGAAAATTCAGATTTAAAAAAGCAAGTTTCTAGTCAACAAGAATGCATTTGGAATTCAATATTTCACCACATTAATATGATTACATGTGTTTTTCAAGGCATTATCTTAGACCTTTCAAAGATAAATAAAGCACTGTGGACGGTATAAAGAATATGCCCACAGGAGTCAGATAAGAATGGACATAAATTCCCTCTTGAGGACAGGCACAATGGCTCATGTCTGTAATCCCTGCACTTCGGGAGGCTGAGGCAGGTGGATCAACTGAGGTCAGGAGTTCGAGACCAGCCTGACCAATACGATGAAACCCCATCTCTACTAAAAATACAAAAATTAGCTGGATGTGGTGGAGGTGCCTGTAATTCCAGCTACCCGGAAGGCTGGGGCAGGAGGATCGCTTGAACCTGGGACGCGGAGGTTGCAGTGAGCCGAGACCACGCTGTTGCACTGCAGCCTGGGCGACAAAAGGGAAATTCTGTCTCAATAAATAAATAAATAAATAATTCCCTCTTGACCTCTTACAAGCTCCATGACCTTGAATAAATTCTGTTTCCTCATCAGTAAAATGGGAATAATAGCCACTGTACCTCTCCATTTTTGCATTGCTATAAAGAAACACCTGAGGCTGGGTAATTTATAAAGAAAAGAGGTTTAATTGGCTCATGGTTTTGCAGGCTGTACACAAAGCATAGTACCAGCATCTGTTTCTAGTGAGGCTTCAGGAAGCCTCCAATCATGAGAAGGGGGAGTAAAGTGGGGGAGGCGTGGGTCCCAGACTTTTAAACAACTAAATCTCACGTGAACTGAGTGAGAACTCATTTATCACCAAGGGGATGGTGTTAAATCAATCATGAAGGGTTCACCTCCCATGATCTAATCATCTCTTTCCAGACCCCACTTCCAACATTGGGGATGACCTGTCAACATGAGATTTGAAGGGAACAAACATCCAAACCATATCAGCTATTCATAGGGTTGGTGTAAATATTAAATAAAGTATAAAATTCAGCTATGAAAATGAATGCAATATTACATGAGTTCACTTTATATTAATATATGTATCCAAAACTATATTTTTATTAATAATTATTAAATAAACTTACAGAATGTAACATTTGTTTGAAACCCTCTCTGTGCCAGACTCTGTTCTAGGTACTTGAGATGCATAAGTAATCAAAATAAACAACTCCCTACCCACGTGCAGCATGCATTACAATAGGGAAAGAGAGAACTACTAAGAAAAGTATATATTGTGTTAGGTGGTGAAATGCCATGAGAAAACAACTGAGCACAGATGTAAAAGAGTGAGGTGTGGTACTTTTTTTTTTTTTTTTTTTTTTTTTGAGACGGAGTCTCCCTCTGTCGCCCAGGCTGCAGTGCAGTGGTGCGATCTTGGCTCACTGCAAGCTCTGCCTCCTGGGTTCACCTCATTCTCCTGCCTCAGCCTCCCAAGTAGCTGGGACTACAGGTGTCCGCCACCACACATGGCTAATCTTTGTATTTTTATTAGAGACGGAGGTTTCACCATATTGGCCAGGCTGGTCTTGAACTTCTGACCTTGTGCTCTGCCTGCCTTGGCCTTCCAAAGTGCTCGGATTATAGGCGTGAGCCACCGCGCCCGGCCAGGGTGTGGTACTTTTAAATAGGGTTATCATGTGGATCTTTCTGAAAAGATGAGCTTCAAGTAATGATTTGAAAAGATAACAGGTAAAAAATAGTAATAAAATATCTTCTAGAATAAAAGCTCAATACTGTACATTATCATGAATCAAAAGCTAAATATTTATTCATAGGCAGAATAAAGGACATATACTCATCTGGCCTCAAAACTTCTCTTTCACAGGGACACACTGCAGAAACACTGAGCAGCAGTCTTCAGGCTTACTTCATGGCAGCTTAGAGAGAGGAAATGATATGCTCAGTTAATCTTTAATATATAATTTCCTTACTGCTGGGACATAGCAGAATGTAGTAAATAGTCCCAGAGAAGAACACTCTGGAGCATAATGCCCTTTTAGTAGTATGCCTGGTGTCAGTTTATTTGAGGAAATATGTGAAGAAGAAGCAATTGTGCAACCTGTATAAGGGGGAACCCTACATCTCCAAGCTTGTAAGAGTCTAAAAATCCCTTAAACAGCACATATATGAGAGAAAATTAAAAGTAAACATGGGCTCCGGACTTCACTATATGTCACTAGGGAGCTTTCTTTCATCTTTTGGTTGTCACATTAAACCACAGTGGGTCCCAGGCTGAATCCTAAGCTTACTGTACACCAGAACCGACCTAGGCCCAAGGGAGAAAAAAAAAAAAAAAAAAAAAAAAAAAAATCACTAAGCATATCCCAGGCTTCCCAAGCCTTCCATAGCCCACTTTAAACCTCACACCTCTCTTAGTATTGAAATAGCCAACCACTTTGTTCTACCCATTCCATCCCTCTCACCACTTGAAAAAATAAAATAGCTGAAAGATTTGGTGACCCCTGGGTGAGAGAGAAATTCACAGGCTGTATATTTGCATTCTTTCATGCTGAATATCTGGCTCAACATAACCACTGAAAAGTCAGCTAAGGTGGTACTTCAGAGGCTAAAAGGAACAGGCAGTGCAACACTCAAAATTGATTTGCCCCCTGGGGATCTAACTCTTCTGCAATGCTCATTAAAACTTAACTTAAAATTTTAAAGGGTTTAGAAAACCCTTTTAAAAACATTTTCCAGTGTGACCTCACTCCAACTGACTGTCCTGCTTGGTTAAGCTTACCGTGGAGGGAATGGAATTTTTCTGCTGGGTTGCAAAGGATTGTATAGACAAAGGGAATAGTTAAAATGCTTTTACTTGTGTTAAAATTGATTGAACAAGCATAGAGGTTCCAAATCTCCCTAATTAAGCTCTGAAATGGCTTCTGCATTCTTTTTTGAAACCAGGGGGAATTCCCTTGAAATGAACAAATATTTCCTATGGTTAAGTATTCATTAAAATGAGCAATAGGGAATGAGCACAGTATCTAATATCAAGAGAAAAACTGTAAAATGAAAAAGGATAGATAAATAAGAAATTAATAATCTAGGATTTTGGCAGCTGGACCAAATTGTCACCTGTTGTTCTGTTTTTCAAATTATTCTTCCTGTAATTTACTCAGCTGTGCCTATAATTCTCAAGTATATATGAAGTTAATACAGGAGTTAAAGTTGTTAAGGTCAAGCTAACTGTTTATTTTACTTACAACCATTTGAATAAAAGATAATATTCATTTTTGTAAGGAATTTCAAAGAATAAGAGATTTAGTACTTTGTAAAATAAAAAAGTAAATACTCATGTAACAGATTTGTACATTATGTAAGGTACAATTTAGTAGTTCACTGTCTTTTATTCTTGATCCCAAAGTGTTGAATTCAGTATAGTAATTCAATTCAAATTCTGGATTTTTATTTGCTAATATTAATCCGTAATTTTAAAAAGTGATGCTTAAAGCAAATTAAAACAAAGCTTTGTCTAAAAGAAAGTTTCACATACAATTTGCTCTACATGGAAATTTACTTGTTCTTTGCCTAATTTATATTTATCATAAAATTATTTTGCAATGTAAAATTCAAATATAGCCATTAAATATTGAAAAACTACACAAAAATATCTCGCCAAAATATAATTGAAATATCTGATTTAATTCAAAGAGCTAAACAGCCACTTCTTCCTCATCGAACACACACACTCATACACACACATTCACATACCAATATATACTACGTATGTGATCATTAAAACAATAAACCTGTGACATTCTGGCATTGAATAAGGTGCAATTAAGTTCTTTATTTTAAATGCCTAACAGCTATAGAATATCTCAACTTGAGCAGTAGTTGTTTAACCCAGATGCCTATACTTTAATTTTGAAAATATATAGTGCTAAGACAAAAAAAAAAAAACTGTGTAGTGAGGCCCTATTTTTGATAAGATAGACCTTAAAGTTTTCCTAATTTCTGAAATAGGACAAAAATTAGTTTAGCAGACTAAAACTTATGCTGAAATGAGATGAAATATTACAATTTTCTGTCTCTGAAATAAGGAAGTTAAAGACATATTTATGCAAAAGAGAGATCATATTTAATAAGTATTCTTAGCACAATAAAAATGGAAGTATCCCATTTATATCTGATTTAGTTCTTCAGGATGAAAATTACCTAAAACTGCAAATTAGAGCAATAACTTTGTGGTGAACAGTTCTTATTTACTATACACCATTTTCTAGAGCTTCCTTTACTTTATATTTCAGAATTTTCTACTTTCTATTTCATGAAGTTTGTTCCCTGCAGTCTTGGTAATGCCTGAGAGCTATCATTAAGCACTAATCATTTAAAAGTCAGAAGATTAAAGGGGGAATAGTTTTTCTTTGGGGGAGGGGACATAGTTTTGAACAAGATGGCAGACAGAAACAAATTGTGGAAGCTGTGGTTCGCAAAGGACACACAGCTTTTGAAAATTTCTGTCAAAACACCTGTTGGAAGCAAAACTATGTGTAGTTCCAGTTTTCTCAACCGGAGTGTACAGAAGATAGAGACCTATGTGAAATAAAAGCGGCTTGGCCAGCAGAAAGTGTTTAAGTTATAACAAAATTATGTTCTTAGCAATTTTCTCTTATTTACATATTTTTGACACATAATGTCAACTGTAGGAAGAAAAGACCACATTTCAATTCCTCATATAATTGAGGAAAACATCAGTAAGCACTAGCTTCAAAAACATGGTAATTGTTTCTCTAGCTTTTGTCCCTTTACAGGTACATAGGAATAAAGAAAAACTCAATTCCAATGTCTTTGAACTTCTTGACAGGTATAGAATATTTGAACATGAGCTATATTTGTTTAGCCCAGATGTATGACACTGAAATGTGCTACATTAGAAGGCAGACGAATGTGGAAACTTGCAGCACGTGGAGATTTGACCATTAGGTAGTCTTGTAACAATACAAAAGTTCACTGTTTGTCCCATGAATGAGGCACTAATTTTATATGCAGGATTTGTGGGAAAGACTGTCTTTCTGGATTATGACTAAAGACAAGTAACACTTGCTGGGTCAGTGAGAAAATTGTTAGCACTATTGGTGCCACTTCAGAGAATATTAATGTATGGAAATTAAAGAAGTTGGTCTGTCTGAGTCATTTGAGTACTGGGTTAGAATGCCAATGGATAGAAAAAAAAATGACCT
This sequence comes from Pongo abelii, assembly GCF_028885655.2. NCBI lineage: Eukaryota > Metazoa > Chordata > Mammalia > Primates > Hominidae > Pongo > Pongo abelii. The sequence goes on along the minus strand of NC_071989.2, from coordinate 111,825,676 downwards.
TCAAACTCAGGAGATAGCTTTAAAAAATGAGAGCAGGGCAGTGGGAGCAGTGAAATAATTATTTACAAGTATTTACTATCACAACAAGAAAACACAATAGATAATCATTCTAAGAAATCATCTTTAGATAGAAATAGAAAACTTTTATATCCAATTTTAGCTTTTCATTTGCTGCAAGAAAAAAACAAATATTATGTTTCTCATTATATAGTTTGACAAAACCCACAATTAATTATAGCTTTAACAAATTATTAAAATGCCTTTGACCCTATATCCTATTGTAGTATATATTACCTATCAAGTTCTAAATTTTTGAAATTAAGATTAATGATTCTTTATTAGTAATTATACTTTTTTGTTTATGAAATGACTCACAAGTAAGATGTAAGTATAATTCTTAAGAGAAAAATATTAATGGCACAACACAATAATTGCCATACAATTTATCAGAGAAATGTAAATACCACACAAGTAATGCACTCTCTGCCATGTGTTTTGTGTGGTATTCATCCTCAGTAGAGAAAATACCTGCCTCTATGTTAATATGATAAAAGACATGCCAACAAAGGCCCCATATAAAAGAGTTGAAGTGCATCATGACAATATGCTAGGACAACATAAGGCTGTGTCTAATTGGGTGCTAATGTGTGTATGAAATCAAATTCATATAGGCAATTCTCTCTCTTGTGCCCTTATTCAAATTTTAGCTTTGATTGTTCTAATAGTTCTACTTTGGAAGGAGTGACTGAAAGTCATAGAATGACTTGCCTCAATCTGCATTTCAGACAAACTAAGCCACAGATATTAACAGAAAAATAATGATAATAAATTAAAATTTACTACTGCTTGTGCATTTTTATCCATTACTTAAGAATGAAGGGATTCCAGGGCGTGCAGGCAGTGGAAATGAAGCACAGGATAGATTTGAAAAAAAGAAAATAAGTGCACTCAGGGTTAACTTTCCATATGATTAAAAAATAAATGTCACATTATAAAATACATGTATCTCTACTAACCTTTGTGAATATTCTTTCTGTCCAATTCAACACTATCATTACCAGGCACAATATCCTCTGAGTGCCAGGACAGTCTGCTAACTTGGAATTCTTCAATTAAGCCTCTTAATTGGACCTACAAGGGCACTGGAATTTAGAATATGAAAGGAATGGACCATTTGGGAATAAAAATCTTAAAATAACATCTTACCTAATTATTATTCACATTTCATTGTGAAAGTTACATTTGGGATACTATTACATCAATCTGCATGGTTTACTGAAACACACTTTAGAGGTGCCTGAAAGGCTCTTTATCCTTTAAAGCATCGGTTCAGGGTTTTCCATCTCCCCAGAGATAATTGATGCCAATCCAATGTCACAGAGGAAACAATTTCCTTTTTTACATCAGGTCATGGGTGAATCTAAATGTCATAAGCTGATTTCCCCATTGATCAATTAAGGTGCTGTACTTGACCCACTTTCAAATATATATATATATATGCATAATGCTAACTTTCCAATATAATTTACATAACAAATATATTGTAAAACTTTAAATTCTCTCTACCTTTAATATTTTACCTCAATGGCATTGTTGAACAGATGGCTTCAGAGCAAATATTTTGTAAAAATATTTATCAGACTAATATGCTTTAATTCTTGAGAAACTCCTGTCTGTATGCTTATGTATCAATGAATAATTGCTAAAGTATATTTTTATTTCACTATAATCTACCTTTTCTCAAGAATTAATAAATACAAATGTTTAATAGTTTCTAAATTATATTTCTAAGTTTCTTTAAAACCTTTTACATTTTCAGCATTTCTTATTTTATTTTTGACATTCATAGAAAAGGCATTGCAAATCACTACTTAGATCATAATTGAATAAGATCTATTTCATAAAAAGCAGCATTCTAAAGTCAACTAGAATTTTTGGAATTAATTAGGCACACAGATATGGGCTATGTTGATCATATAATTTGTAGTCTAACCCAGGATACTTTAGAGTGAAAACGGGTGCTAATGATATGTACACAGTCATAAAAGCTGTAGACCAGGGGAGAAATATGCTCACATTGGGATGAACAAATGGTTGTGAGGCAAAATATTTGTTTGGTATGTGCACAAACATTTAGAGTAGAATCAGCTTTTCAAGAAAACATATGAATTGAGAAAAATGAAAAAGTGACAGACTATTGCTTTTTCCAGCTTTCAGGGTTTATGACAGAAACACAAAATCAGGACTTTGTGTAAATTACATCGGTAATGATACCATCTCTTCCCACTCAGTCAATTCATAATATATTCTCATTTTGAAACTATTTTAAAGTAGGGAGGAAATCTTTATCCAATTGTTTTATCCTTCCATTTTTATAATTTTATGAGTGACACTGACAGATAAATGAAATTGATCATCAACATTTTAATCAAGGTAATCACTATTATGTGTGGATAATAGAAAATTATGTTCATGGGAATCACAATTGTCATAGCATAAATTAATTATTTATTTAACCCATCCTTCTCTTGAGAAAATGATGGGTCACAATTAATAGAAAAGTAATATTGTATTCAAAGCAAACAACAGTAATTCATAATAATTCACATTGTCTCCTTAAGATAGTCCACATACAACAGTTCCCAAAACATTGTAAACAAAATGTATTATTTTAAAGAGCATACTTTAAAAAAATCCTTTACACATCTGATATGATGAAATTTCCTAGAAATTCATATATCTTTTGCAAAAAGACTTTGGTCTCTATCTCATCACGAACATCTAAAAAACAAGTAGAATATTTAATTTAAACTATTACAGGCAATGAGGGGTCTTCAGTAATTTCGTGAAACAGAATTTCACTAAAATTTTTTGTCAAAAAAAATGGGATTTTGTGGTAATGCACAAACTCTAATGAAATAGCTGACGTAAAGTAATTCGGTGCTATAGATTTGCGACTTGCCCCACTATGGTTGGCTGCAGCAAGGCTGCCTCATGCAATGCAGCAGACATATTGTCAGGCACGTGCTTTAGTCTGAATCTGTTTTCTCTTTCCTGCAGGGTGTTGAGTGAAAATGAAAACTCATAATTTATATCAGAGAAAACAGAGATCAATAAGGAGATCAAGAGTTGCACACCTCTCAAATTGTTCACTCTGTTGAGTGCTGATAACTTATAGTGGAGAAGTGAAACTGAAGTCAAATGCGGCTTTGAAGTACTCCACTTAACTACACTCAAATGTGATAAATGAGTAGTTCTCATTAGCATAGTACACTGTAGATGATATATATATATATACACACACACGTATATATATACACACACGTATATATATATACACACACGTATATATATACACACGTATATATATACACATGTATACGTATATATACAGTATATATACACAGACGTGTATATATATATACAGACGTACATATATATACACAGATGTGTATATATATATACAGACGTGTATATATATATATATATATATATGGCTCTGGCCCCATAAATTCATAATGATTTCTTTTTGAGTATCCAAAGGCCAGAATATGATTTTTGACAGATTATATATTTAGAAACTCTTACACTGAATAGCTAATTTTAAGAACAGATATTTCTGTCATTTATGGAGGAAGTACATCTAATAGCTAGTAGGGTAAGGTTTTTCCAAAGCATATAGTTATGCTTGCTTAAAAGAAGCCAGACATGCATTACCAGCAAAAGTTAACACCCTTGTTGTGGCTGATCCTATTCCCATTTGTGGCATTTCTAACCTTCATTATTACACTGACCTTTTTTTTGAGTCAAGGATTGTTTTACATAGGCAGTTTGTCTTCCAATATCTATAGAAAAAAATTAAGAAAAATATGGTCTTTGCAACATGTTTCATGTTCTAAGCACCAATGAAATATGTGATGAAAGCAGAGTTAGCATAAGCCACTATAATGGAAACATAAGATTAGTTTGTGAAAGGTAAAGTACAGATGTAGTGCAGTGTTCCACGTTTTCTAAATATATTCTAGTCTGTCTACTGAAGTGGGTGCTTCAGGGTACATCCTGACTATAATTTAATCACTTTTGGTAAATGAGTACCACTTATAGTAAATCTGATCATACTCTGCTCTGAAGGATTTTTCCAATCTTTTCATTTGCTGTCAGATCCCTTTTGAAAATAAATTTTCCCACTAAAGACTAACCCTTAAAGTCACCATGATGCTGTACAAGGTTCTCTGTGAAAGAAATATACACTAATTCAAATAGGAGAATTGGCAGTTTATGACATAAAACCATTAGCATTTGAAACATTTGGCTTACTTCTATGTAGTAACAAATTTTATAAATTGTTATAAATCACACTTTTTTCAAATGATTGCAGGAACTGCCATTAATTATTATTGTTTTAGTTTACTTTGCTTTTAATTTTGGAAAATTTCAAACATACAAAAAGAGATCAAAAACAAGACAAACCCACATATCCCTATTACATAATATCATTATTTTCAACACATGACCAATATGTATTTTTTATACCCTTACCCACTTGTCACATCCCTGATTTTATATATATATACATATAATTTTTTTTTTTTTAGACGGAGTCTCACTCTGTCGCCCAGGCTGGAGTGCAGTGGCATGATCTCGGCTCACTGCAAGCTCCGCCTCTCGGGTTCACGCCATTCTCCTGCCTCAGCCTCCAGAGTAGCTGGGACTATAGGCGCCCGCCATCACGCCGGACTAATTTTGTATTTTTGATAGAGACGGGGTTTCACTGTGTTAGCCAGGATGGTCTCGATCTCCTGACTTCGTGATCCACCCGCCTTGGCCTCCCAAAGTGGTGAGATTACAGGTGTGAGCCACTGCGCCCGGCCCTGATTATATTTCCGATTATATTATATTTCTAAGGAAATCCTGAACAACATATAATTTTATTCATATCTATCTAGAGAGATATATATATGTATGGGTAAATATATGTATATAGACTTTGTATATAAATGTATGGACTGAATATATATATGGACTAAAAGACTCATATATATGGGTCTCTTTTTTTAAAACATTACCACAACATGATTACTTTTTAAAAATTTTACAATGATTTCTTAATACCAATAAGTCTCTAGCGTTCGTTTTTAAATTTTTTACTACATATTGACAAATTACAGTTATGTATACTTATGGGATACAAGTAGTGTTATGATTTTTTAATACAATGTGGAAAAATTAAATCAAACTAATTAACATATACATAACCTCAAGTATTTAACATTTTTTGCGATGACAACATCAGACATGTACTCTCTTTGTGACATTATTTACAAAATGTATAGAACTTAAATTTCTTCTCATAATGTCTTAATTTTAATGTTTTTTTTTTCTTGGATAGAGGTCCAGATAAGGTGCATGCGTTGTTGTTGTTATTGGTTGATATGTGCTTCTTAAGTCTCTTTTAATTTATAGGCTTCCACTCCTCTCTCTCTCTCTCTCTCTCTCTTCCTTGCAATTTATGTGTTGAAGAAACCAGATTCCTTATGTATCCAGTTTCCCATAGTATGGATTTTGCTGACAGCATCCCTGTGGTTCCTTAACACATTCCTCTACCCTCTATATTTCCTGTAAATTTGAAATTGGATCTAGAGGCTTCATCAAATTCATGTTTAATATTTTTGGCAAAAATACTCCATACATGCTGCTGTAAAGTGTTCTTTAATAATAAAAATATTCACATTTTGACTATAATAAAATTGTGATTAAAAGCATGGTCTCTGGAGACCGAGAATAAGGCGTCTAATCCTGGTTTTGCCTCACTCTAGAGGTGAAACCTTAGGCAAATGAATCAATCAGTGCTTTACTTTTTTCACCTGTAAAATGGGCCCATAAGTACATCTAACAAAGATTCCTGTGAAATTAAATTATTTCAGATAAAGCACTTTAAATAGTGCTTGGTACATAGCGAGTACTCAATTGATATTAGCTGTTATTACCAAATAGCTGAAATTAATTATCAGGAGGAATATGCAGAAAAGATTTGCAACAATTTTAATCCATATAGCAGCTAAATTGGCAAGTCTAGTAAGGATGGCTTTTCAATACCTAATATAAAAGTTGAACCGTGAGTGGACCTAAAGTTTCCAATATATCAAAGAACTGGTAATGAAAGATGCAACCTTTTGCTGGTAGGTCAATGATTGAACACCCCACAGGTTACTAGTGATTGAAAGAAATTGCTGCTGACCAGTTCTGTAAAATGCATTGTTTCTTTCCATATATACTATTCTTGGCTTAACCTCAGAGAATAACCACAAGCATGCTTACTTTACATTTTATTCTTTCTTAAAAATTCTGACAGCATCAAGCGAAGCAGAACAATTCTCTTAGCTCGGCAAAATAAATGAGTTCATCTCTCGCTTTCCAGAGCATTTGTTTACAAAGAAAGTGTTCACTCTTTTAGAGATAGGGCATAAATGATTCACACATTCAATCAGTAGTTTACAGAACTTCTAAGGGAACAAAATCACTTAATATGCATTGTTTTAAAATTACAATCTTGAGAATGTCTATTAACTAAGGATTTAGCAAACATTAAGTTATAAAATCCATATGATTGGAAAATGGTGAAGATTTGAAGTCAGATGAGTAATGGAAAATTTAGGCTGGGTATTTAAGGAAACTGCCTATTAGCAAGAACCGTTAGATAATGGAATGGTACTTTTCTTAAGCTCCATAAATTTCAAAAGTAAATTGGAAAACATATTGGAAGAAAATGTTCCATCCCACCAGGGGAATAAATGAAATGACCTTTTCATCTTCTTTTTCTAGAAGTTGGCCTGCAAATCAGATGTTTAAAATTTACCTACCCAAACTATGAGCAGCATAAGTCCAATATTAAGCTTAGTCTGAGTTTCATTGGGAAAAGTTCCATTTCCCGATCCTGGGCCAAAAGCTGAATAATACCAATATGGAAATTTGGAGCAAAATCAATTGTTAAAGTCAGATTATAAGATTTTAACTGCCATTCCAAAACTACTTATACAGCCCTTCTATGTTATTTCCACTTGCCAGATCAACACCCAAGAGTCATTTTGACATTAAAAAAAAAAAAAAAAAGTCCCAGTTACACATCCAACTGCTGATTTACAAAGCAAAAGGCAACCTGCGAGTTTGGCTTTAAAATCCAGTCTGCCTGAGGGATCTATGGATGAAAGAAATTTTAGCCTACTGTTTAAGGGCTAATATTCCCACATTTCCATATCCCATTTAGGGCGGGTAGACTTTAGCACTTCAGCTTAAGCGGTATCACTTTATATAAGGTGCTTGAGTGGAGTAGGCAGCAAGCTGGAATGGGATAATAAATGGCAGAGAGGCAAAGAGGCTGCTGCTACAGGTAGCCCCCTATGCCAGTTGCCAAAGGAAAATGGCTGTGAAAAGCGAGCACATTTATTTCCATGAGCAAAAATGAGAATTTAATAGTAAAACAGTAAATTGAGTGTCTGTCCTTTTACCTCTTACTAGAATTTCTTTGTTGTCCTTTGCATGGGGAAGGTTAACAGCTCAACCTAATTCTTCGCGCCAAGGAACTTTACAGGCTGTCATTTGGTTAAGGTCTAATGGGCCTTCAGGGATTTGATAACTGAATGCTGTGCTCACTGGAGCAGACTGCTCCACAGAGGGCCTGGAAAAGAATGTTTGAGTTGGAGAGAAGGTGCCGCTGCTCTGACTGCTTTTCCACCTGCAAAAACAGAACCTTTGGGGACAGTAGCACTGTAGTTAACGGGAGGCCAGATTCAATCACCCGGGATCCTAGGAATGAGAAAGGTGTTAAAGTAGCCAGCTCTTCTGTTTTGCCAAGGATTTTCCGGCCTTGCTGTTTTTGGCAAAAATTTTGAAATATCCCACTTCTCTCACTCTGAGCTTTTCCCTTTCCATTTCTCAGAGATGGTTTTGTATATTGGGATGACTAGTCCAAAAAGAAAGACAGAATTTTAAGAGGATGTGAGATTCACACTTTTTGGTTCCCCACATGCCTCTGAACAGCATTTGGCTGCTGTAGAGAGTTGAGGGAGGGACCCAGAAGCAATAAAAGGATCAAGTTGCCAACCACCTCAACCTCAATATTGGAAAGGGAACTCCTAAAACCCCTAGCTGACTAAATCAGATGGAAAATTTCAAGACATTACCAACTGAAAACGCTGCAGCCTTCACTCAGCGGACTTTGAAAGCCCGGTTCATATTTAACCAGGGAGAATTGGTACAAAGTTCCTGATGAGAACACCTTACAACTATTTCTTTCTCAAAATTTCCAGTAAAAACCTATCATCTTCACTAACCTGTTGTGATATAGTGACATAAATCCTTTGATCCCCAAATCTAAAGTTTCAAAAATGTTAGTTGTGATTATAAAGCAAACATACAATTTAATTTCTTTTTTCTTGTTTCTTTTTAAAAGTTTTTATTGTAATACAATATATAGAGTATAAAATATGAAATTTTAACAGTTTTAAGTATCCCATTCAGTGGCATTAGTTACATTACAATGTTACACAGCCATTACTACTATTTCTAAAAGTTTTTTTTTTAATCATCCCAAAGCGAAACTCTGCAAAAAATATTTTTTAAAGGATGACATTTTGCTCATAGCTGCCATAAGTCATGGTGCACACACCTCAAATGAATCATGATTAGTACTCATGTATGTATTTTTAGAGAGGAAATGAATTGGCTTAAAATAATTATTGGAAAAATATATCACAACTAATCACTAAACCTGCTCGGTCTATATAGTAGTTTTGATTAATTTTATTTAATTAATCAGGCATTTTGTATAATACAAAATTTCAGTGACAAAATAAGATTTATGACCTAGATAATCAACCTAATGCTTGAAAAAATAGCTGAAGCAATGTAACATAAACAAAGGCTAAAAATGTAAAACCTGAACATAAATTCACAAGGCCAAATAAATCAAGGCATGATTAAAATGTAGAATTCTAAATATTATTTTTTAGAAAAAAATTTCTAAATTAATAATTATATTATTAAACAAATTTAGGTGTGATTTTGAAATAGCCTTAGGTAAAGGCCCAGAATAAAAGTTTAGGGTTCATATATAATGCTGTCTCAGCCACTGATCAAAATTGCCCTGTCTTTCAACAAGCAAAAGTAAAATATGAATTATAGATTTACTAGTTTTAGGCACAGCTTCTCATTTCATTCAATTTTTGCTCATTGATTAGTAAATCCAGTCAATGGCAATGACAATTTGAGAAGTAAATCCCTCCATCAAATCTGAAATCTTGCACATTGCGTCTTTGAAGTTCACCCTTTCTTTTCATCACCATGCATTTCAATGCTGTGTGAGGTAAGTGCACCATTTATTTTAGTCCTGTTGAAATGAATGGATGAACTTAAATAACAATGCAAGCCTTTTTCCATACAGTGCTGTAATTCACTTTGAAGTGATAGTATTTTTAGGATTAAGATATATACATTTTGGTTCTTTGACTAGTTGTCCTTTCTTTGTGAACTATATTAATAAGAATTTAAAGCAAGACTAAGACAGAGCTACCTTCTAATACAGGTCTTAGAGTCATAAACAAAATTCCACTAGAGCAGCCAACCAAGATGAGTAACTATTTTGCAGGGAATAAAACTATCATTTAGTAACTACAGACTATGGTATTCTCTTTAATCACTTGAGTTAGAGTGACTATCGATAAAATCAGTCTTGAAAATATTTTCATTTATTATCACATTGCCAGCATTCAAATAAAAGAAGTCTGAAGTACTATTGCAAAATAAATGAATAAACATTACATTATTAACTTAATGCTTACTGCATCAGGCAATTAATTATTCCAACATTTTAAAAAATGTTCTGAGGGATTTTAAAAATAGGCATTATCAAAAAGACATGCATAAAAGGAAATATGATAGTTATTTAGAACATATGGTAAGTATTAATGTAATATAGCTTTCTAAAAAAAGATGTTCTAGAAAGTCATATACCATACTAATTATGGTATATAACTAATTATGATATATATGGTATATAACTTTTTAGTTCTATACCCATACTAATTATGGTATATAACTCTTTATCTAAATATTGCATACTAATTATGCAATATTTAGATATCGATTTGTTGAGTTACTTTAGATAAAGTTTAACTTCTAATAGTTTCCATTATAGCAACTGTTCAAAAGAAAGTATCTACAGAAGGAAATCTCCTAAAGTACCACCACCTCAAGATAACCATTCTTAATATTTCAGAATATTTCTTCCCATATTTTTAATCTATACTATTACTCATATTTCTCTGATTAAAAATAATACATGCCAGGAGATGAAAACTTGAATAAGTTATTAGATAGAAAGTAAAACAATAAATAATAAAATTTTAAAATGCATATATTTCAACCATCCAAAGATGGACTTTGTAAATAAAGTGGCATACGACTTTGAGTCTATTTTTTAATGATTATGTTTATATTTTTTCTCCAAATATTTTTTAACATTAATAGGTCTGCTTTTCTGTAAAAGACAACAAAATTCTTACTGCAGAAAAATTCAGTTGAGTGAGAGAAACAAAGATGTAATAAAATCATCCATAGCCTCACCAACAGAAATGTACTGATCATGTTATCCATATATTAGCAGTATAACTTCAAATCCTACATGTTGTCATTATCCATAAATAGCTACAAACCTTTTTAATATGATTAAGAATATTTCAAAGCAATATGTAAGGGTCCACTTAAGGAAGAACAATTAGAACTATTCGGCAATGCTGTCTGGGTAAGCTGTGATATATTGTGAGTTTTATTTTTAGCTTTTGGGCCCTCTGCATCCCCCCATACCTTTCTAACAAACTATTTCCTACCCTATCCTTTCACATATCTCATTTTTTCTTCTTTCTAACTTTTAATTTAGATTCAAGGGGTACATGTGCAGGTTTGTTACATGGATAAATTTCAAGTCATGGAAGTTTGGTGTACACAAATTATTTTGTCACCCAAGTAACTAGTATAGTACCCAATAGGTAGTTGTTTGATCATCACCCTCTTTCTACCCTCCACCCTCAAGTAGGCCCTGATGTCTATCTATCGCTCCCTTCATTATGTCCATATGTATTCAGTGTTTTTCTCCTGCTTATCAATGAGAACATGAAGTATTTGGTTTTCCATTCCTGTGTGATTTGCTGAGGATAATGGCCTCCAGCTGCATCCATGTTGCTGCAAAGGACATGATTTTCTTCTTTTTAAGGCTGCATAGTATTGCATGGTGTACATATATATATACACACACCATGGAATATATTCCATGGATAGATATATACACCATGGAATATATTCCAAGGAACGTATTCCATGGTGTATATATATATATATATATATATATATATATATATATATATATATACACCATGGAATATATTCCATTGATTCCATGTCTTTGCTATCATGAATAGTGCTTCAGTGAACATACTTATGCATGTGTCTTTGTAGTAGAATGATTTATATTCCTTTGGGTATATACCCAATAATGGGATTGCTGGGTCAAATGGTAGTTCTAAGTTCTTTGAGATATCTCCAAACTGCTCTCTACAGTGACTGAACTAATTTACATTCCCACCAGCCATGTATAAGTGTTCCCTTTTACTTGCACCCTTGCCAGCATCTGTTTTTTGGTTTTTGTATTTTTTTAACTTTTTACTAATAGCCATTCTGACTGGTATGAGATTGCATCTCATTGTGGTTTTGATTTGCATTTCTCTAATGCAAATTGGAGAAACTAAATACAGTGATGTTGAGAATTTTTTCATATGCCTGTTGGCTTCATGTATGTTTTCTTTTGAGAAGTGTCTGTTCATGTCCTTTGCCCATTTTTTAATGGAGTTGTTTGTTTTTTGCGTGTTGATTTGTTTAAGTTCCATATAGAATCTGGATATTAGACCTTTGTTGGATACATACTTCGTGAATATTTGCTTCCATTCTCTAGATTGTCTCTTTGTTGATAGTTTGTTTTGCTGTGCAGAAGCTTTTTAGTTTAATTAGGTCTGACTTGTCAATCTTTGCTCTTGTTGCAATTGCTTTTGGAGTCTTCATCATGAAATGTTTGCCAGGGCCAATGTCCTGAATGGTATTTCCTAGATTTTCTTCTAGGGTTTTTATACTTTTAGGTTTTACTTTTAAGTGTTTAATCCATTGATATGGTTTGGTTCTGTGTCCCCACCCAAATATCATCTGGAATTGTACTCCCATAATTCCCATGTGTTGTGGGAAGGACCCAGTGGGAGATAATTTGAATCATGGAAGCAGTTTCCTCCATACTCTCCTTGTGGTAGTGAATAAGTCTCACGAGATCTGATGGTTTTATCAGGAGTTTCAGCTTTTGCATCTTCTTCATTTTCTCTTGTCACTGCCATGTAAGAAGTGCCTTTCACCTCCAGTCATGATTCTGAGGCCTCCCCAGCCATGTAGAACTGTGAGTTCAATTAAACCTGTTTTTCCTGCCAGTCTCAGGTATGTCTTTATCAGCAGCGTGAAAACAGACTAATACAGTAAATTGGTACCAGTAGAGTAGGACATTGCTGAAAAGATACCCCAAAATGTGGAAGTGACTTTGGAACTGAGTAACAGCCAGAGGTTAGAACAGTTTGGAGGGCTCAGAAGAAGACAAAAAAACGTGGGAAAGTTTGGAACCTCCTGGAGATATGTTGAATGGCTTTTACAAAAATGCTGATACTGATATGAACAATAAGGTCCAGCCTGAGAAGGTCTCAGATGGAGATGAAGAGCTTGTTGGGAACTGGAGCAAAGGTGACTCTTGCTATGTTTTAGCAAAGAGACTGGCAGCATTTTGCCCCTGCCCTCAAGATTTGTGTAACTTTGAACTTGAGAGAGATGATTTAGGGTATCAAGCAGAAAAAGAAATTTCTTTTTTTTTTTTTTTTTCTGAGACAGAGTCTTGCTCTCTCACCAGGCTGGAGTGCAGTGGCGCAATCTCGACTCACTGAAACCTCTGCCTCCTGGGTTCAAGTGATTCCCCTGCCTCAGCTTCCCAAGTAGCTGGGACTGCAGGCATATGCCACCACACCTGGCTAATTTTTTGTATTTGTAGAGATGAGGTTTCACCATACTGGCCAGGATGGTCTCAATATCCTGACCTCATGAACCACTCACTTTGGCCTCCCAAAGTGCTTAGTCGTTACCTGGCTTGATTAATGTTGGCTTTAATGTTGACTACATTTCTTGTTATTTTGTCTCTGGTTCTATTGTCACTTAGAATCCTGAGACTATCACCTTTCTTCTCCCTAGGTTCAGCCTTGCTCTTCCCAATTAGGTCTCTAAACTATAGCCAGTGAATTTTCTAAAGCTCAGGTTTGACCATGTCGCATTTGCCACAACCTCAAGACAAAGTTCATATTTCTTATGTGACCTGGTCTCTGGTGATCTTTCCTGATCATTTGCTATCATTCTCTGCCTAACGTTTTAAGATACAGTCGTCTTGAACTCCTGGCCATTTGATTTCTGGCCTCTAGGGTTCTACAGATGTAGTTCTTTGGTAGTTTCTCTACCTGGCTAGTCCCTTCCCATCTTTTACCTCTTGGTTTAATCATTGCTTTCACTGACATGCCTGATGTTTTAAGAGGGACCTAGCTGCCCTTCCTAGGGGGACCCAGGGCACTCCTTTCTTATCTCCATCATAACCTTTAGCACACAAGATTGAAATTTCCTGCTTATAGATCTGGATCCTCTACTATATATTCCTTGAGGACAAGGACTATGTTTCATCCACTTCTACCCTCTGCAGCCAGCACAGCAGCTAACAAAGCCTCTTTCTGGAAAGATAATGACTATGGGCTAGAGAGGAACATGAGAATAATCTTGGCATTGGGAGAAATCTATATCTTGATCTGAATTGTGGTTACACAAAAGTATAAATGTGTAAAACTTCATTGAGCTGAACTTTTAAAATTGTTTCACATTCTTAACTTAGCTGAAAATATTTGAGTTCTCAACTTTCAAAATAAAAAAAGTGCCAAAAAGCAAAAATCTCTATGCTACTAGAAGTCAGGATAGTGGTTACCATTGTGGTTAGCTTGTGACTTGAAGGCAGCAAAAGCGGGTATCTGGAAAGTTGGCAATTTTTTTTTTTTTTTACTTAAGTCCTAGTTACCTGAGTATTTTCAGTTTGCAAAAATCCATTGAGTTGTATACTTATGATATATGCACATTTATATAGGTGTATTACATTTGAAAACTTAAAAGAGTGAAGTGAGTGAATAACATATATATAGATATAGATATTATCTATATCTACATCTGTGGCATTGACCTCTTATTTATGATTAGAAAAATAAATTTATTTCTTCAAACTGTGCACCTAGTCCCACATTAGAATCAGCTAAAATAAAATTGAAAAACCTACTTTCTTTCTCTGCTATAGGATCCATTTTTATAGATGAATGTTCATAAGTACAGACTTCTATTATGTATACATGATAATCATACCTGTATTAGTAACTTTTGCACAATAGTGCGTTGCAAATCTTTTCTACAACATAACTCTTTTGGATGTTATTTTTAACACATGACTTTTAAGAACAATTATCTAGAATCACTTTTGTTGTAAAGCATTTTCTCAATTATCTTCTTTCATAGATATTCTTAGAATCACAAAAATCTTTACACATTTTTCTTGCCTCAGATGAACTATTGTTTAAAACAAGACTTAAAAAGAAAAGTAATTTAGGTGCTTCTACTAAAGATGTTCTTAAAACATCCTTAATGCTTTTTAAAAAACCAGCTTCACAGACTTTGCCCAATTTCCCTATGGAGCATTTACGCATGATTTGAGTTTTATTTGGTACACCTATTATAACAGCAGGAATTCTTAATATAGGTATACATTTAATAGCCACACTGTGAACAGCATGAATAAAGGAATAACATGACCTCAAATCAAAATATTGGCGCAATGCCCTGAGCACCCAAAGGCGAGGAAGGAGCCTTTGACTCCAGGTTCCATAAACGGTACTCAGCAAAATTTCAGTTGACTTATTGCAGTCAAGTCTATGTTGAAAAGCAAACTCATGGTATAAAAAGATATCAGACCACAGAGCAAAAACAAGGAGCTAGGTCTCAATACAAGCACTCTACTACACATCATGTGAATTAATAGCCAAAACCGTAGTGTTATTAAAATAAAATAATAATTATCACAAATTTTTTATATTATTACAGACTTCAAATGACAATATGGCAATTTATCTAAATTTAAAAAATGTTATTTTTTAAAATTCCCTCTATTAGATATGATTCATTTTGCAAATATATATTTTAACAACTTAAAGAGTACTAGGTTTGGAGAAAGATTTTGAGATAGCTTTCCTGTTTCCCAGAAGGTAAGATTTAGAAATACATCAGTCATGGATGCCAATTTATGATGGTTCAAATCGCCAAAGGTATTTGGTAAACTTGTATCACCGTCAGAGTTGTAAAAGTTGCGCAGCAGCTCCAATACAAATCAGTTACAACAGTGTTACACAAATGTGAGAGTATGTGGATGTGTTTACTCATGACAGTTCAATCTTCTGATGTATCAGCATTCAGTTACATAAAACGTTAACAATAGCAATCACAATAACATCAGTATAAGATGCCAAATACGATATTTATTCACTTTCAGTATTAGATATTCAAATTTAACAGCTCAGAGCTGTTTTGCAGCTTTGTGATACTCCACCATCCTCAGTCCTGCCTCATTGCACAAGATGGCTGCTGGTGCCCTAGTCATCCTATCCACATCACAGCAAAAAAGAAAAGGGAATAAGAGAAGGGATATCTCAAAATCCCTTTGAGCATATTTCCTGAAAGTTACATGTAATACTTAGTTTTCATTGATCAAAGTATTTTCATTGGTCCATAGTCATTGGTAGGAGGAATCCAGTCTTTGAGGCGGGCAGCAGGTAGTCAGCCAAATTTGGGAGTTCTTATTATTTGGAAGAGGAGAAAAATTGATATTTAAAGTGGAGAGAATCTTTTTTTTCAACTTTAGAAAATATTAAAACAGATACCTTAGGCTACTATAAACTAAAATTATAGATAATTTAATAACATAATTAACATATAAACAATCAGACAATTATTTACTATAATGCAAAAAAAGTTAAAAGTGTTAATTAAATTTTCACTTTTAAACTATTTTGCTGACATTCATAAATATAAGTGAAGAAATATTTCTATATATCAAAGAACATCCAAAACTTCTAAAAACTGTATAATTATATTTTATTAGTAGTAGGAAGAGAGGAGAGGGCTGGTTTTTTTTTTCTTTTTTAAGTGAAAAGTTAACTTAGAAATAATTTCATCCCACTCCTAAATCAGAATTAATACTCACAGTTGGGAGTTATACTGTCATATTTGAGAGCCACTGATTTGAACATACTATTTCTGGAAATGATTTCTTTTTAGTAATTACTAACAGTTTATGAAAAGATCTGCAATTTTATTTTTCCAAGTGTTCAAGTAATCTTAACTCATCAAAATGCTAAAATCTTGTATATCAAAGGCATCTAAGACTTACTCATGTAAATGGCCTGCCTGTTCTCTGACAGCTGGAACCTCTTAGTACAGCTCTGCAGCCTCAGCCCCACCCCCAGCACTGGCACTGATTTACTTTCTAAGCAGGAATTCTTAGCTCATTGTCCAACTTTAACTTCCACCCTGACCTGGCAGCCAGGTTTTCCTAGCTGAGCATCTGTACTTTACCTAGTCCCAGGCTTTTCTCATACTAGGCTCTTCAGGAATCCTTCCACAGAATACTGCTGAGTCCCCATCAAGACTGAGAATTAATCTTCCATTAATAGGAACCCACTACCTTACCAAGTAGCCTTTTATGCTGTTTGTTTGAACATTCATTCATTTACTTAGTAAATCAACATTGAAAGGTGACTACAAGGTCAGACATGATGCCAGGCCCTGGTAACAAAGATCAAAGACACAATCACCTGCTCTCTTGTGGGACAGGTAGCCATAATTGTTAAAATGATTTAAAGACTTAGATTCAGTTCCCTAAGAATTTCCATTCACTGTTCTTCATTGTTCTTAAGTCTGAACTCTAGTCACATGGAATAAATTTCATTTAGACTTTCACAGATGCGTCCTCCAATCTGGAATATTTTGAATAGGATATTCAAGCTTGTAAAACCTTGTTACTTTAACCTTAAAAGAAGTTGTTTTTAGTTTATTCATTGTCTTTTGGGATAAGTCCCACTTTGAAAGCATCCTTCTTCACACGCAGAATTGAGAAATCAATACAGTACAAGAAAACTTTCTAGTATGTTTTACCCCTACTTAACAAAGCTGAGTTATTTCATCTAGAGTAGCATGTCACAATTGTTGGTCCCTCCTCCGAAAAAAAAAAAATGCAAATATAGGACCTTTACAGTTTGCTTTTAAGCTAATGATGATTTTAATTTGTGAAAGTTCTAGTCGCCTGAACTTTGGTGCCTTCCTTTAAGGTATCATCTGTGAAACAGTCTGCTATAGTGGGTGTTGAAATTGGATTCACATACTGTTCTTCACTTGCTATGAGAACTTGAGAAAATTAATATTCTAAACCTCAGTTATTATAAAATCATAAAAACAAGGGCCTTTTACCCCTTAGAATTTGTGAAGGTTATAGCCAATACATTTAAAACACATTGGCTGTCACAGTATAAGAATTTGATATATGTGAAAAACCAAAGTTAGTTGTCTTTTTAGTGATGAATGATTGATATATAGCTTAGGAATTATTCATCAAAATTAGAATTTAAGTTGGATTAAAATTATCCAATATAGTCCTGTTGTTTAATTCAATTCATTAACCACCCAACATGTGTTATGTTTTGTGTTAGGTGCTAGTGATTCAAAAATGAATTATGTATCCTAAAGTCAAGGAGCCCAAAGTCTAGTGAAGAACCTGACATGTATAGAAACGGTTACTCCACGATCACACAAATAATGCTTGACCGGGCAGTACTCCTGCCCATCACATCCCATTGCATTGCAAAATACTGTGCTCCTCCCAGTGTTTCTCACAGCATTTAATGAGCATTCAACAAATATTGATTCATGAATGGATACAGGTTTCATACTCAAATATTTTAGGCAAAGAGTAATGTTGGCATTGTTCACATATATTTTTAGTTTTGAGCTTTGTGAATTAACTTCTTTTTATATTGACGATTTACATGCATTTGGTATTTCTTGTTTCTTGAAATTTAAATAATGGAGAAGAGGCACCAGCAACATCTTCCAGAATAAATCTTTAGAAAGTTGATAAAATGAGGTTAAGTAAATATGTATTTATATAGTATTATAACAACTTTTTAAAGAAGTCGGGTTGGAAAAAATGGTTTGAAGGATATGTACCAAAATAGTTTAAAAAATAATTATCCTGGGTAGTGAGATCACGAGAGATTTTGTTAATGTCCTTATACTTTAAAAATTTTTAAATACTTTTCATTGAATGCGTACGTTAAAAGAGAGTTATGATAAACTCTAGCAGCAGAAAAGAAACTGGTAAGGTCCCAGGAATATGGACGATGGAAGATTAAGAAGCAACATGAGGAACCTGGGTGTGAGGGGGCCACAAGCTACAGAATAAGATTATCAGTAGAAGGTATTACAATGGTAATAAAGCATAGTTTTTCTACTTTGATAGTATCTAGATCTGTTCACATTTGGGGGCAGGTCACATCTCATTTTGTTATTCAGAAGGTCCATTGGCCAATGGGATAATTAAAGCATATTGACTGTAACCTATCTGCCCAGAATTTAGGTAAAAATATGGGAATGAATCTTGTTGCAACTTTAAAAAAAATGAGTGGACTGTCCTCAAGCATAGTAATCTAAGTAATGTAGCACAAAAAAATTAATCTCTGAACCATACACACAGCTTTGATTTACCAACAAAGCAATGCATTTTCTAAACCCAAGATCTTTGTTTTTAAATACTGTGAGAGTCAGGATGGGACCAGGCTTGGTGGCTGACACCTATAATCTCAGCACTTTGGGAGGGTGAGGTGGGAGGATCTCTCTTGAGGCCAGGAATTTAAGACTAGCCTAGGCAACCTAGTGAGACCTTGTCTATACAGAAAAAAAAAAAAATTAAAAATTAGTTAGGCATGGTAGTGTGCACCTGTAGTCCCATCTACTCCAGTGGCTGAGATGGGAAGATCACTTGAGCCAGGAGTTGGAAGCTACAGTGATCTGTGATCATTCCACTGCACTCCAGCCTGAGTGACAGAGCAAGATCCTGTCTCAAAACAACAACAACAGAAACATAAAAAATATAAATACAATCAGAGTCAGGATAAATACTTACAGAATTAATGAACAAATTAATCTTTTTATTGTTGCTGTTACCTTAAATCCTTTTTTTTTTTTTTTTTTTTTTTGAGCTGGAGTCTCAGCTCTGTCCCCTCGGGGCTGGGGTGCAGTGGCAAGATCTCGGCTCACTACAAGCTCCGCCTCCCAGGTTCACGCCATTCTCCTGCCTCAACCTCCCAAGTAGCTGGGACTACAGGTGTCTCAACAACGCCCAGCTATTTTTTTGTATTTTTAGTAGAGACGGGGTTTCACTGTGTTAGCCAGGATGGTCTCGATCTCCTGACCTCGTGATTCGCCCGCCTCGGCCTTCCAAAGTGCTGGGATTACAGGCATGAGCCACTGCAGCCAGCCCTTAAATCCTTTTATCTGAAATAATTTAAAGGTGACAGGTATATAAATTGGCAGAACTATATAATTTTAATTAAAAGTATTATTTGATTTCCTCTGATGAAGGCAGAATGTCTTCCTCTAAATTCCCAAAATATCAAATTAATATCTTAATTATCTAACTTCTGCATTCTCTTTTGTATTATAGGTGTTTAGTTACGCATTTTATTATAATTTCCCTACTGCTAGTTCTGTGAGTTTGTGATCTGTGCCTTATTCATCTGTATATTCCCTAAGAGCAGAGTTAAATTATTTTTTAGAACTAGTTTTATAAAAATACAGTAAGTAAAAGCATTCCCTCAAAGTTCTAAGAATATTTTGTGGACTCAATCAACATTTATTAGAGTACTATAAAATATTTTTCATTTTATGAAACTAGGATTGTGGAAACCTGCATTCCAAACCTCCACCTCACGAGTGGTCTGTGATCAACAAATATCAACTTTTATCTGTTCTCAATACTTTCTTTGAATACAGTGCTTTCTTTCAATACAATGCTTTCTTTCTTCCAAGCAATTGAATTCTGTCATCATCCCTCTGCACATTCCAAATGCGTGGAGCTAGGGAAAGGCTTCATGGAAAGGGTTTCATCTTTCTGAACATTCACCACACTGGTAAGTTCTACAGCAAAGACTTTCTTGGATTTTGTTGAGTTGCAGTTTTCTTTTTAATAATGATATAGTTAATCCATTAAAATAATAATGTTACACCAAATCTGATTTCATATTTCTTTTCCTAAAGTAGAAAATTCTCAAGTTGTTTAGTGAAGTGCTAAATGCTTTATATTGACAGACTACCGCTGTTCAGCAATCTATATTTGCAGCCTGCCAAACGAAAGCAATAGTTGGATCCTCTTTGTTGTTCACGGTATTTTAAATTACAAATGATGTTGATTTTAATCGTCTTTGCTCTATTCACTCACAAAGCTGGATGCTGTACAAGTCAGCTCTCAGATTTTGTATAAAATACTTTTTATTGGGCTTAGCACTTGCACAGCACTTTACACCTTCAAAATACTTTGTAAACATTAACTAGTCAATTCTTAGAAAAAAAAAAAAAGGAAGAAGAAAACAAATCCTGATGGTAGGTGTAAATCAGGTCTAGAGAAAAGAGTTTTTCTATAGCTTAAATTTGAAGGCAAGGTATTTATTTGGCTGTTTATTTTTAAACCAATAGAGTATATTTCAGGAAATGATGATCAGTTCTTCACTTTCCGTTATAACAAAACACATAATTTCAATTTTATTAATCATATAAAATATAGAAGTATTACTATTATTAATGACCAGTAGAACGTATGCCATGTGACAAAGCTCCTAAATATATTGAATGCTGCTTTGGACCCTACACAAAGAAAATGTTTTGTGACAGTTAATAA
This sequence comes from Pongo abelii, assembly GCF_028885655.2. NCBI lineage: Eukaryota > Metazoa > Chordata > Mammalia > Primates > Hominidae > Pongo > Pongo abelii. The sequence goes on along the minus strand of NC_071989.2, from coordinate 111,804,528 downwards.
AACTCAACTTGTCTCAGAGGATTGACATGTATGAGTCACTGCTTCTTTCTGTCCTGTAAGTAGCAACAACTTCACTGGTATAGATACAGGTAAGACTAGCTTGGTCCAAACCTAAATGAGTCCCCAAGTTCACATTAAATATATAAAAATATATAGCACAGCAGGGTCAAACTAATGTATTATTTAAAGAGGGCACTATAAATTTTGTGTCTGCTTTTCTAAGTAAAATGTATCTTCTGGCTTCATTGGTTCTGCTCTTCCTCCATTCACTTTTATGAAGATTCCCTCATTTTAACCTATGCTTTCAAAAGGAAAAGTTTGTATTTTCCTCTTGGAAAATAACATGCTTACTCTGATCATAAAAGAAACTCCATGATAAGCCTAAAATGTTATTAATAGTAAATGTTGTATTGAGTATTGATTGGGGATTTTTCAATCATGTCATAATGAAAAGGAAAAAAATTGTAATTTTGCCATTTAAAAATTTGGAAATTGAAAACAGAAAGACAAAGGTCATATCAAGAAAAAACTTCAAGGCTGAGGATACGGAGGGAAACCGTTTCAATTTGATAGCCGATTGTGCTGTGACCATAACTCAGAAAGCTGTCTGTGATATATATTAAGGAAAGCCTGCACTATATTTTCAACAATTAAACAACTAGAATGCCATAAAATATACTCTTAAAAAATTTAGACAAATTAAATTTAGCAGAGTTTGAGCAAATAATGATTCACAGATCAGGAAGCACTCAGAACCAGAAGAGGTTCACAGAGCTCGACCCAGCAATGTGGGCAGGCAATATTTATAGACAGAAAAAGAAAGTGACATACAGAAATAGATTGGTTATGGCTAGGTGTTTCCCTTATATGAGCCTGGTCTGAATAGTTGGCGTCCTCTGATTAGCTGAAGCGTGGCTGCTGTGATTGGCTGTGACTCAGCTATTTGTTATAAGAATATACTCTTAATTTAGGTTGCAGTTTGTTTACATCCTTAAGTTAGGTTGCAGTTTGCTTATATACTAAGTTAGGTCATAGTTTGCTATCCACAGAGACAGCTTTAGGCCAAATTTAATTTTATTTCACATTAGTCACAATTAAAAGCTATATGCCGAAAGGTTTAGATTTTAATTAGGAAACACTGCAAGTTTACTGACGTATTGAAAATAATGTTTTTACATTCCTTAAAAAATCTTTATCAAGGGAGGACAAGTTAGAGACTGAAACTTGAGATAAGTTACTGAAATTGCAAAATAAAAGCTATGGATAAACCAAAGTGATCTCACAATCTTCAGACTCCTTTCTTCTGTGTAAGCATCACAAGATTTACTTATGATAAATTAATGGTAATATTATGCACATCCATCAGAGTTTGTGACATATTTAGGAAAATTTTTTTTTTTTTTTTTTTTTTGACGGAGTCTCGCTCTGTCTCCCAGGCTGGAGTGCAGCAGCGCAAGCTCGGCTCGGCTCGCTGCAAGCTCGGCTCGGCTCGCTGCAAGCTCGGCTCGGCTCGCTGCAAGCTCGGCTCGGCTCGCTGCAAGCTCGGCTCGGCTCGCTGCAAGCTCGGCTCGGCTCGCTGCAAGCTCGGCTCGGCTCGCTGCGCTCCGGCTCCACCTCCCGGGTTCTCGCCATTCTCCCGCCTCAGCCTCCGGAGTAGCTGGGACTACAGGCGCCCGCCCCCGCGCTCGGCTAATTTTGTTTTTGTGTTTTTAGTAGAGACAGGGTTTCACCGTGTTAGCCAGGATGGTCTGGATCTCCTGACCTCGTGATCCGCTCGCCGCGGCCTCCCAAAGTGCTGGGATTACAGGCGTGAGCCACCGCGCCCGGCGGACATATTTAGGACAATCTTAAAAAATGCAAAAAAAGAAAAATAAATAAATAAAACCAACCATATACTAATGCAGTAGGATTTTTATATTGGATTTTATATCTTGTTAATATCATCAATATTATTACCTTATCAGGTTTGGGTATCACTGCAAAAACATTATTTGATTTTTAAGGTAGGGTATTTGTTTTTGCACACATATAGAAGACTAATGTTCCAAACAGAAAAAAGAAGCTGTAATAAACTTTAATATTAAAGTTTAGGAGAGCAATATTAACATTCTGGAAACTAATCTGTTTCTACGAATTCATTATATGACATCTAAAAGTAAATTTTAAAAATCTCTTTAGACAATATTTTATGTACACATTTTAATTCCTAAATCACTATTTTAAACTTTCCCTCCAGAAATGTATCTCTTCTCAGATGCCAACTCTTTACCATGTACTCAAGAAAGAAGTTAAATAGATCGGATAATAAATTTGGAATTAAGCTGAAAACAAGCGATCACTTAGGATGTGATTTCTGCAGCCCCAAGAAGGACCTCTGACTAAAAATAAATAAAAAAAAAAAATACCTTTTCCCTGGTCTCAAATGCCTCAATTTCTACAACTTCGGATTTCTAGGTTGACTATTTTGTTAGGAAGACCATACTTTAAGCTGTGAAATTCTGGAGCCACCAAACAATGTTATTTACTTGACAGATTCCGCCTAGTAATTGTCTAAGATACAGACGAAAATTGATCACTAATGAAGACTGTTAACTCAAAACCTGGCCATATCTCATATAACAAGGTATGGCACAGTTTCTATTTTATAGCTTCCACATATACCTTGATGGGAGATTGTCATTGACAGAATAAAATGTGAAACGGCAGGAAAATATTATAAGCCAAAGAGGTAGCCTATTTTAACAACCCGCTGTCAGGAAGATTTTCCGCACATCAGACCTAAATCTCTCCATCAACAGCTAAGTACATTTAAGGGCATTCTCAGTTGTTCTTTTGGCTGATTTCCTCTTTTTCTTATGGTTAGGACTTTATATTTTCAAAGAGCTTTTCAACCACATTTACTAGTGTTTCTTCACAAATATGCCTGCAGTTTAATACTTTTTTCCACTATTTTACAAATCCTGACGTTGGAGCACAGAGATATTAAGAAGTATGTTCAAGGTTACACAGCAAGTTAAAAGCCCAGCAGGGAATAGGCTACACAGCACCTGAGTTTTCAGACTGCTGTTTAGCCAACTGGGCCACTCTCACAGGACGCTCAGGACACAATGCATGAAGAAAGAGAGAAAAAAAAACTTGAACTAGAAAATGAAATTATGAAAACAGAAAATGTATTATTATTAAAATCATAATTTCTTTTTCCACAGATATAAATAAACCATGATGCAATGCTTATCATGCAGCCTCTGGGTAGACTTGCAGACTGATTAATCTACCCTTGTCTGTCTTCATACTCTTTTACCTATTTTTATCAGGGCATAAAATAAGTTAGGAAGTAGATCCTATATCTGATGGCCAAAATGGGGCATGTTCTATTGCCTCATTTTTGGGTCTCATAAATGTGGAATTTTTTCAGGGGTATGTCTGAGCTCTTCTGCTCAACCTCCTCCCAGCTCTGTATTTCCCAGTCTTCATGATGGGTATCAAGAAAAGGGAAAATAAGAAAGACTTGGCATTTGAGTTTTGAAGGTTAGAGCTACATATTTGATGATCAAGAACTCTCGAACTGCACCTGGATACTAATTCTGAATGGAAGCTTACAATTGTAAGGTAAGAAATATGACGAAGTGGTGAAACAGCAGAAACCTCAATAACTCCCACATAAAGATGTTTCTATACTTAAATCTAATCGGAGAGGCCTCATAATTCCTAAGATTCCTCAGTCAAGAGGCATTCTTGAATGCCCTTAATGTGTCAAGATCTGAGGTAGGTGGTAGGGAACAGCCACAAAAAAAGTTCTATTCAAGAGCAATAACCTAATTCTGTTTGAAGTGTCAGAAGAGTCTTCACAGAAGAAACGATATTTGAAGCTGAGACTTGAAGGACACATAAGAGTTAGCCAGATTGAAGAGGACAGGGAGAAGAGTTTTCAGGCTTTGGGGATCAGTACATGCAAAGGAACAAAGGCTAAAAAGGGCATAGGACCCTGAAGTTATCATAAAAGGCCAATAACGCTACAGGAAGAGACAAAAAGATGACAAGTGAACTTTGAGGGGTAAGCAGGGAACAGGACATGACAGGTCCTATAGGTAATGATGAGTATTTTCTTTTCACTTTATTCTTATGCCACAGAAAGCCCTAATACGTTTTAAGAGGGAAATAATATGATTATATTTAAAATTTTTTAAAAATCACTCAGGTTTCTGCATGTATTGTCTGTTTTTCATGTTCTTTTCATGTCCATTTGCAGGTGTTTAGCTCTTACTCTACACAAATCCTTTTTGTGTGAGGAAGATAAGGCTGTTGGGAGAGTCAAGTAATTGAATGATGTGAATTTCCTGGAGTTTCCATAAGTTCCTGTAAATTTAGCCTCCAACTGAAATAAACCAATTGGTACTCTTGTGAAATTCAAAATTATGCTATCATCAGCTAAGCTGAATGAAAAGAAATTAGACATGAAAGTCATAGGCAGCCCTTTTTAAAATTGTATCTTTTATAGAAACATCATTATATGGAACAATTGGAAGAAGCAAATTTATTTGAGTGTGCATTTTTAAGACAGTTCAACAAAAGCATAACTAGCAGTACAAAAAATTCTGAATCAAAGACTATCCTCAGAATATGAGATTAAAATCCACATACAAGCCATGAAATAAAATTCAGAAGTATGAATTATAGCATAACATACAATTGATATTCAAACCCATTAAAATAATATCTAAGATTAATAAAATACTACTTTAAACAACTTATCAAAATCATCCATTCTTTTGTAGCATGCCTTTATAGTTGCATCGTAGTCATCAAATATAAGTAACATTAAACATTTAATTACAAGTAACTCGTAACTCTTTCAGCCCAGTGCATATGCCCAGCTTTTTATTTAAATTTGTATTTAGTTTCACTTAACCTTTTAACCTTTTGAATTAATAGCAAATATGTCAAGGCATTAATAACTTTTTTTTTTTTTGAGATGGAGTCTTGCTCTGTCACCCAGGCTGCAGTGCAGTGGCACAATCTTGGCTCACTGCAACCTCCACCTCCGGGTTCAAGTGATTCTCTTGTCTCAGCCTCCCAAGTAGCTGGGACTACAGGCGTGTGTCACCATGCCTGGCTAATTTTTGTATTTTTAGTAGAGATGGGGTTTCGCCATATTGGCCAGACTGGTCTCCGCCTCCCAAAGTGCTGGGATTACAGGCATCAGCCACCACGCCCAGCCCTTAATAACATTTTATGTAGATTGTGTTTTAACATTTACCAGGCCTAAATAAAATGTCCCTGCTTTGGAAGATATTTTGTTTTAAGCATAAAATGATGAATTAGCAATTCCCTATAATAAAGTGATTCATATTTATTACTTAAAATTTTTTCATAGCAATAGAAATTCAAGCAAAACGATCACAATAATCTATTTTAAAAGTCACTTAACGACCATATAAGGATCAGAATTGACTTTTGATGCCTAGCTCCTTGTATTGATTTCCTAAATTATTCTGATCAAGAACAGCCATTAATCAGAAAAGTCTGAAGAACATTAAGATCTAGTTTTTCAGACTACTATAATATTCTAAAATTCCAAAAAAGAAAGAACAAAGATTCTAATTTCAGAGGCTTTTAAAATGCCTAATTTCGGTAGGTCTCAATTGTAAAGATTCCATTTTAACAGCATGGGTAAAATAAAATACGTTTTGCTAGCACCTACTGCTGCAGATGTGCAACTGAAGTACAAGAATATACTTTGAAAAGTGTAAAATGGCATGTAAATAAAAAGTATTATAAATCACATTTCATAAACTCAGTTGATCAAGAAATGTAATTATAGTTTTCTATAAAATAATTTTATTTGGAGTCCAGATTCCTCCCTGTGATAGAACTTAATCTAGGCAATTCACCACCACTCTCCCCATTCTCCTATTTCCTACTTATGGATGTGTTCACAGATCAAAACAATGAGTGCACAGTGTAAAGGTGTACTTTGCCGGGATCGTTAGGTATGCCCTGAGCATCTACTGAGGTGCCTCTGGTCACATCGTGCCTTCAATCTTAGTTCATGCACATTATTCTAAATCATCTGTCTTTCCAAACCATCAAGTCAAGCCCAGCTTTTCCTAATACATTAGTATCCTTCTGTGGTCCACAGGACTATTCTTTGACAAGCACCACTAAAGTCTGTGGAGTCAAGTTTCTGTCTATTCCTCTGCCACTTGTGTGCATCTTCCACCCCTCCCAGGCTATCACAGGTGCCCAGAAACTCTGCCAAGTTTTCCTAAGACCTTCTCTACTTGGGGCTTGTTTCCTGATGCCATGTTGCTGCCTCCCTGAGCATTACCCTGAAATGAGGAAAAAATAAAGTCCTGGGACCACTTGTACATGCACCCTACTTAGAATTTCTGTCTCCATTCCTCCGGCTCAGGCTGGGAGATGTAGTGTGAGGCCCTTCTTCTCAGATACCCACCACTGTCTAAACTCTACTATATTTGTCTTGATACCCTCTTACCATGTTGTTACAGAATCTCCTTTAGCCTCAGAGAAAGAACACCTTGTTCTTATAATAGGTAAGAACTTTAATCTGCCAAATCTATATTATCAAAAAATCCTCTACTTATTAACCTCATTCAACTCAGCAATTCAGGCATAATTGCAATCATTTTAGGCTTCTTTACCCAGGATTGCATTAGATTTCAAGAGGCTGTGCCAGGGTGGGGAGGACAACCATCTCAACGGAGACTTCAGCTACATTTAACTCCAGTAGGTCCACAAACATCAGTCCATGTAGGTACAATTAAACCAGCCCTTTTCCAACTGCAGGGCTTCATCAGAAACTCCTGTCCATTCATTTACTTATATGACTTGGTCAGAGACACAGGGGCTCATTCTGTTATTTGGGGCCCATACTGAAGCATGAAACTTCTGCACCCCATCTGTTTATCCCTGACCAAACATGTCTTACAGCCTTCTTTGGGTCCTGACATTATCTGTGCTTTATTCAGAAAGGGAAGGACGAGTCATCTATGTCCCCAAATTGCCCCAAAACATTATTGCTTCACCCAGGCCCATTCCTGGGAAGCAATGGCTCCCAACACCTTTTCCTTAGGAATCCATCCTATCTACATATTTATTATTTTGTGGCACAATTATTCTTCTTCTTAGAGTACAGGAGGTAAAAAGGAGCCATAACCCTTGGCTAGCAATTGGAATTGGCTACTTGAATGTGAAAATTCAGAATTAATGTGCTTTGTTTTCTCTGCTTTCTGTGGTCTTATCCCTTTTCTGAAACAACAAAGGTGAATGCTGAGCTTCTGAATGAAGAAAGTTTCCGTAGGAGAAGGAAACTGTTAAAAATAAGTTATAGATAAAAATTCAAAGTATCATGCTATTGCATCATTATTCTCCTCTTTATGTGGGTTTTAGTTACTCCACTCAGAAACATAAAATTTATTTTGTATTCAAATTGATTAGTCCTTTTATTTTCTTTATGATTTTTACCTTTGGAATTTTTCATGGGATCGGTAACCTGGTTTACAGAAAACAGTATTAAATAGGTTGAGGAAAACTAGGCTACATCAAGTAAACTGTCTTCCTTTTAGTTCTTTAATATTAAGGAATAAAAATGCATGGCACACACAATAAAGACCACACTAAGTAGATGATAAATATGAAGATTTGTATAAATTGTAAGGTTTTATATAAATATTATATTATTATAATCTGAGCTCCTAGGAAATATATATCCTCAGTGATCTAAACAGTATTATCATTGTCAGTAGAAAAGGGAGAGGAAGCATTTACTAGTTTGGATAAAATGAAAAAAAAAAAAAATATATATATATATATATAAAACTGCATCTTTTTGTTCCAAACACAAACCATCCACAAACACATCAAAAGTGTTCTGATTCCTTACCTGTGCAATAGAATATATAAGAAAATGTAATGTTCCCAGTAATTCGGCATGTAACAAAAGCTATATGTTATTTATCTTTAGCTACCGTTGTTCTTTCAACTTGGTCATAAAATATATAGATCTAGTCACTAGTATATTGTAATTTCTCTGTATTGACATTGTTATCTTGTATGCAAAATACTGTCATATTGAATGTTATTCCAATGGTATGTTTTTAACATTTGAAAAAGTACAGGACAATGACAGGAGAGCTGGAGTCAAAAATCCCTGAGCAAACAAGGATGTTCACCTCCATCTCCAGCACTGAATTGAAATTGCAGGCTTGACTAATCACTTGCTATTTGAGTCTTGAGTCTTCCGAATTATAATGATAAAGATAAAGTAAAAAGCACCTGAAGCAGACATAGCAGGACTTTAATTCCAAGACTGCCCTGTTTTTTTTTTTAATAGCTTTATAAGTTCAATGTGCACTTAGCTTTCCTTAAGAATCACTTATCTACTAGTTAATTTCCAATCCTCAAGAAATGCAGAGAAATTGGGATGGCCTTAGCATAAATTCTCCTCTTTCACAAGACGTAACTAGAAAAAACCCATAGGACAATTGTGGTTTTTGAAATAAAAGTAATCAAATTACACTGATAAATAAAGAAATGGCAATTTATGTTTGATGAGGTATACATCTTTATAGAATGGATTGAAAAAGATCAATATTAACATGATCTAGACTACATAAAACTCCAAATTTATTGTGTAATTATATACTTAAATATCATACCAACACTTTGTTTTGTTCATTTTTAAGGTTACCATAGTTTTTTTTTTTTTTTTTTTTTTTTCAAGTGATAAGCACTACTAATATTTTTCTTTTTTTTTTTTTTTTTCTTTTATTATTATTATTATTATTATCATCATTATCATACTTTAGGTTTTATGGTACATGTGCGCAATGTGCAGGTAAGTTACATATGTATACATGTGCCATGCTGGTGCGCTGCACCCACCAACTTGTCATCTAGCATTAGGTATATCTCCCAATGCTATCCCTCCCCCCTCCCCCCACCCCACAACAGTCCCCGAAGTGTGATGTTCCCCTTCCTGTGTCCATGTGTTCTCATTGTTCAATTCCCACCTATGAGTGAGAATATGCGGTGTTTGGTTTTTTGTTCTTGCGATAGTTTACTGAGAATGATGATTTCCAATTTCATCCATGTCCCTACAAAGGACGTGAACTCATCATTTTTTATGGCTGCATAGTATTCCATGGTGTATATGTGCCACATTTTCTTAATCCAGTCTATCATTGTTGGACATTTGGGTTGGTTCCAAGTCTTTGCTATTGTGAATAATGCGGCAATAAACATACGTGTGCATGTGTCTTTATAGCAGCATGATTTATAGTCCTTTGGGTATATACCCAGTAATGGGATGGCTGGGTCGAATGGAATTTCTAGTTCTAGATCCCTGAGGAATCGCCACACTGACTTCCACAAGGGTTGAACTAGTTTACAGTCCCACCAACAGTGTAAAAGTGTTCCTATTTCTCCACATCCTCTCCAGCACCTGTTGTTTCCTGACTTTTTAATGATTGCCATTCTAACTGGTGTGAGATGGTATCTCATTGTGGTTTTGATTTGCATTTCTCTGATGGCCAGTGATGGTGAGCATTTTTTCATGTGTTTTTTGGCTGCATAAATGTCTTCTTTTGAGAAGTGTCTGTTCATGTCCTTCGCCCACTTTTTGATGGGGTTGTTTGTTTTTTTCTTGTAAATTTGTTGGAGTTCATTGTAGATTCTGGATATTAGCCCTTTGTCAGATGAGTAGGTTGCGAAAATGTTCTCCCATTTTGTAGGTTGCCTGTTCACTCTGATGGTAGTTTCCTTTGCTGTGCAGAAGCTCTTGAGTTTAATTAGATCCCATTTGTCAATTTTGGCTTTTGTTGCCATTGCTTTTGGTGTTTTAGACATGAAGTCCTTGCCCATGCCTATGTCCTGAATGGTAATGCCTAGGTTTTCTTCTAGGGTTTTTATGGTTTTAGGTCTAACATTTAAGTCTTTAATCCATCTTGAATTGATTTTTGTATAAGGTGTAAGGAAGGGATCCAGTTTCAGCTTTCTACATATGGCTAGCCAGTTTTCCCAGCACCATTTATTAAATAGGGAATCCTTTCCCCATTTCTTGTTTTTGTCAGGTTTGTCAAAGATCAGATAGTTGTAGATATGTGGCATTATTTCTGATGGCTCTGTTCTGTTCCATTGATCTATATCTCTGTTTTGGTACCAGTACCATGCTGTTTTGGTTACTGTAGCCTTGTAGTATAGTTTGAAGTCAGGTAGTGTGATGCCTCCAGCTTTGTTCTTTTGGCTTAGGATTGACTTGGCGATGCGGGCTCTTTTTTGGTTCCATATGAACTTTAAAGTAGTTTTTTCCAATTCTGTGAAGAAAGTCATTGGTAGCTTGATGGGGATGGCATTGAATCTGTAAATTACCTTGGGAAGGATGGCCATTTTCATGATATTGATTCTTCCTACCCATGAGCATGGAATGTTCTTCCATTTGTTTGTATCCTCTTTTATTTCCTTGAGCAGTGGTTTGTAGTTCTCCTTGAAGAGGTCTTTCACATCCCTTGTAAGGTGGATTCCTAGGTATTTTATTCTCTTTGAAGCAATTGTGAATGGGAGTTCACTCATGATTTGGCTCTCTGTTTGTCTGTTATTGATGTATAAGAATGCTTGTGATTTTTGCACATTGATTTTGTATCCTGAGACTTTGCTGAAGTTGCTTATCAGCTTAAGGAGATTTTGGGCTGAGACAATGGGGTTTTCTAGATATACTATCATGTCATCTGCAAACAAGGACAATTTGACTTCCTCTTTTCCTAATTGAATACCCTTGATTTCCTTCTCCTGCCTAATTGCCCTGGCCAGAACTTCCAACACTATGTTGAATAGAAGTGGCGAGAGAGGGCATCCCTGTCTTGTGCCAGTTTTCAAAGGGAATGCTTCCAGTTTTTGCCCATTCAGTACGATATTGGCTGTGGGTTTGTCATAAATAGCTCTTATTATTTTGAGATACGTCCCATCAATTCCTAATTTATTGAGAGTTTTTAGCATGAAGGGTTGTTGAATTTTGTCAAAGGCCTTTTCTGCATCTATTGAGATAATCATGTGGTTTTTGTCTTTGGTTCTGTTTATATGCTGGATTACATTTATTGATTTGCGTATATTGAACCAGCCTTGCATCCCAGGGATGAAGCCCACTTGATCATGGTGGATAAGCTTTTTGATGTGCTGCTGGATTCTGTTTGCCAGTATCTTATTGAGGATTTTTGCATCAATGTTCATCAAGGATATTGGTCTAAAATTCTCTTTTTTTGTTGTGTCTCTGCCAGGCTTTGTTATCAGGATGATGCTGGCCTCATAAAATGAGTTAGGGAGGATTCCCTCTTTTTCTATTGATTGGAATAGTTTCAGAAGGAATGGTACCAGCTCCTCCTTGTACCTCTGGTAGAATTCGGCTGTGAACCCATCTGGTCCTGGACTTTTTTTGGTTGGTAAGCTATTGATTATTGCCACAATTTCAGCTCCTGTTATTGGTCTATTCAGAGATTCAACTTCTTCCTGGTTTAGTCTTGGGAGGGTGTATGTGTTGAGGAATTTATCCATTTCCTCAAGATTTTCTAGTTTATTTGCATAGAGGTGTTTGTAATATTCTCTGATGGTAGTTTGTATTTCTGTGGGATCGGTGGTGATATCCCCTTTATCATTTTTTATTGCATCTATTTGATTCTTCTCTCTTTTTTTCTTTATTAATCTTGCTAGCGGTCTATCAATTTTGTTGATCCTTTCAAAAAACCAGCTCCTGGATTCATTGATTTTTTGAAGGGTTTTTTGTGTCTCTATTTCCTTCAGTTCTGCTCTGATTTTAGTTATTTCTTGCCTTCTGCTAGCTTTTGAATGTGTTTGCTCTTCCTTTTCTAGTTCTTTTAATTGTGATGTTAGGGTGTCAATTTTGGATCTTTCCTGCTTTCTCTTGTGGGCATTTAGTGCTATAAATTTCCCTCTACACACTGCTTTGAATGCGTCCCAGAGATTCTGGTATGTTGTGTCTTGGTTCTCGTTGGTTTCAAAGAACATCTTTATTTCTGCCTTCATTTCGTGATGTACCCAGTAGTCATTCAGGAGCAGGTTGTTCAGTTTCCACGTAGTTGAGTGGTTTTGAGTGAGATTCTTAATCCTCAGTTCTAGCTTGATTGCACTGTGATCTGAGAGACAGTTTGTTACAATTTCTGTTCTTTTACATTTATTGAGGAGAGCTTTACTTCCAAGTATATGGTCAATTTTGGAATAGGTGTGGTGTGGTGCTGAAAAAAATGTATATTCTGTTGATTTGGGGTGGAGAGTTCTGTAGATGTCTATTAGGTCCGCTTGGTGCAGAGCTGAGTTTAATTCCTGGGTATCCTTGTTGACTTTCTGTCTCGTTGATCTGTCTAATGTTGACAGTGGTGTGTTAAAGTCTCCCATTATTAATGTGTGGGAGTCTAAGTCTCTTTGTAGGTCACTCAGGACTTGCTTTATGAATCTGGGTGCTCCTGTATTGGGTGCATATATATTTAGGATAGTTAGCTCTTCTTGTTGAATTAATCCCTTTACCATTATGTAATGGCCTTCTTTGTCTCTTTTGATCTTTGTTGGTTTAAAGTCTGTTTTATCAGAGACTAGGATTGCAACCCCTGCCTTTTTTTGTTTTCCATTTGCTTGGTAGATCTTCCTCCATCCTTTTATTTTGAGCCTATGTGTGTCTCTGCACGTGAGATGGGTTTCCTGAATACAGCACACTGATGGGTCTTGAGTCTTTATCCAATTTGCCAGTCTGTGTCTTTTAATTGGAGCATTTAGTCCATTTACATTTAAAGTTAATATTGTTATGTGTGAATCTGATCCTGCCATTATGATGTTAGCTGGATATTTTTCTCGTTAGTTGATGCAGTCTCTTCCTAGTCTCGATGGTCTTTACATTTCGGTATGATTTTGCAGTGGCTGGTACCGGTTGTGCCTTTCCATGTTTAGCGCTTCCTTCAGGAGCTCTTTTAGGGCAGGCCTGGTGGTGACAAAATCTCTCAGCATTTGCTTGTCTGTAAAGTATTTTATTTCTCCTTCACTTATGAAGCTTAGTTTGGCAGGATATGAAATTCTGGGTTGAAAATTCTTTTCTTTAAGAATGTTGAATATTGGCCCCCACTCTCTTCTGGCTTGTAGGGTTTCTGCCGAGAGATCTGCTGTTAGTCTGATGGGCTTCCCTTTGATGGTAACCCGACCTTTCTCTCTGGCTGCCCTTAACATTTTTTCCTTCATTTCAACTTTGGTGAATCTGACAATGATGTGTCTTGGAGTTGCTCTTCTCGAGGAGTATCTTTGTGGCGTTCTCTGTATTTCCTGAATCTGAATGTTGGCCTGCCTTGCTAGATTGGGGAAGTTCTCCTGGATAATATCCTGCAGAGTGTTTTCCAACTTGTTTCCATTCTCCCCGTCACTTTCAGGTACACCAATCAGACGTAGATTTGGTCTTTTCACATAGTCCCACATTTCTTGGAGGCTTTGCTCGTTTCTTTTTATTCTTTTTTCTCTAAACTTCCCTTCTCGCTTCATTTCATTCATTTCATCTTCCAGGGCTGATACCCTTTCTTCCATTTGATCGCATCGGCTCCTGAGGCTTCTGCATTCTTCACGTAGTTCTCGAGCCTTGGTTTTCAGCTCCATCAGCTCCTTTAAGCACTTCTCTGTATTGGTTATTCTAGTTATACATTCTTCTAAATTTTTTTCAAAGTTTTCAACTTCTTTGCCTTTGGTTTGAATATCCTCCCGTAGCTCGGAGTAATTTGATCGTCTGAAGCCTTCTTCTCCCAGCTCGTCAAAGTCATTCTCCGTCCAGCTTTGTTCCGTTGCTGGTGAGGAACTGCGTTCCTTTGGAGGAGGAGAGGTACTCTGGTTTTTAGAGTTTCCAGTTTTTCTGCTCTGTTTTTTCCCCATCTTTGTGGTTTTATCTACTTTTGGTCTTTGATGATGGTGATGTACAGATGGGTTTTTGGTGTGGATGTCCTTTCTGTTAGTTTTCCTTCTAACAGACAGGACCCTCAGCTGCAGGTCTGTTGGAGTACCTGGCCGGCCCTGTGAGGTGTCAGTCTGCCCCTGCTGGGGGGTGCCTCCCAGTTAGGCTGCTCGGGGGTCAGGGGTCAGGGACCCACTTGAGGAGGCAGTCAGCCGGTTCTCAGATCTCCAGCTGCGTGCTGGGAGAACCACTGCTCTCCTCACAGCTGTCAGACAGGGACATTTAAGTCTGCAGAGGTTACTGCTGTCTTTTTGTTTGTCTGTGCCCTGCCCCCAGAGGTGGAGCCTACAGAGGCAGGCAGGCCTCCTTGAGCTGTGGTGGGCTCCACCCAGTTCAAGCTTCCAGGCTGCTTTGTTTACCTAAGCGAGCCTGGGCAATGGCGGGCGCCCCTCCCCCAGCCTCGCTGCCGACTTGCTGTTTGATCTCAGACTGCTGTGCTAGCAATCAGCGAGACTCCGTGGGCGTAGGACCCTCTGAGCCAGGTGCGGGCTATACTCTCCTGGGGCACCGGTTCCTAAGCCCGTCGGAAAAGCACAGTATTCGGGTGGGAGTGGCCCGATTTTCCAGGTGCCGTCTGTCACCCCTGGAAGGGGAACTCCCTGACCCGTTGCGCTTCCCGAGTGAGGCAATGCCTCGCCCCTGCTTCGGCTGGCGCACAGTGCGCTCACCCACTGACCTGCGCCCACTGTCTGGCACTCCCTAGTGAGATGAACACGGTACCTCAGATGGAAATGCAGAAATCACCCGTCTTCTGCGTCGCTCGCGCTGGGAGCTGTAGACCGGAGCTGTTCCTATTCGGCCATCTTGGCTCCCTAACCACCATAGTTTTATAGAAAAAAAAAAAACCTTATATTTCCTCTTTCTTCCAGAATGTAAGACATCAGACCCTAAAGAACCAAAGTTGTTATTTCTGTGGAAGACCAGCCAACCTATTCTTACAGCTGAAACTAGGAATCTGGCCTGCAAACAGTGTGTTAAGGCATTCTCCAAGTTTCAAAACAAGAGTATACCATTTTGAAGGCCTATAAATAGAAAGAATTTTTCAAATGTTAATTCAGTAATGACCGCTGTCTTTGGAAAAGATAATTGCAATGTGTTACTGCGAACCACTTTAAACCTGTATTTCTCATTGCATTTAATATTTAATTTTATTTTTTATCATTATATATCAACAGTTCTTTCTGGAGCAAAGCAATCCTATTTGACTTTTTTTTAAACCTTATAGTGCACATACACGTATGTGTAGGGTTATTTAAACAAGGAAACATTTACATCAAAATGTGCAAAGAGTTATCCTGGAATAGAAATGCTGAAAATATATTTTCAAGAAGTTTTAAAATTCTAGGCTGGCCTCAATGTATTCAGTAGCATGTCAGAAACAGAAAAAAATTTAATCTCTCCATTTGCTTATTCCTATTAACATATATAGAAAAAAAAAGTTGCTCTAAACCTAATGCCTGTGCAATATGTTTGTTTCCTGATGCTGATGGTAAATCATAACTGGGCACTTGGTTATATTTTTTTAATATTCTACATTTCTAGCACTGCTACTGTGTTCGCAATGAGCTTTATATCTGACAGTAATTTTATTTTCAGGTTCAGTCATATGATGCCTTTCTATACGAATAGGTTCTATCAGAGGAACAAATTATTCAAATCTAGTTTAACTGACTCAGCAATTCTCCTCAGTTTTATCTTGGGCATTTTGTGTTCCTTTGCCTAAACCTAGTGGCTATGTAACAATTCAATTACCAAAGTCCTTCATCCAGAAAGTGCCGTTGATTTCCAGTAATTCTTATTCTGTTTGATTTCTCTTTTTTTTCCTCCTAGTTTAACACACGCCAGTTGGTGTTGACTGCGTTTAAAATCTTGAAATAAGCCTGGCACTGTGTCAGTACATAGGTTAAAAAATGAAACAAAAAATTTAATAAAATATACACTAGAAATGGAAAATAAGATTAGCAGTGGCATTTCTTGTCATAAGGGCATTTTCTGTCTATGCACACAAAATAAAACGAGCTCAGTGCAGCTGAAGAAGAGAGGAAAGAGAGAGATGGTATAACTTGAAAGATAAAAAGGCAGAGAGTGAGTGTACAGAAGCACGTTGAGAACATGCAGTCAGCTGGCAAGAAGAGGCAACTCGAAGAGCCTCAGAAGGTAAAACCTCAGTTGGCAGATAAAGTGGGTAAGAAGCAAGTTTTGAAATAAAGTAGCAATAGCATAAGCAACTTGAAGGAAGATGAAAAGAGCAAGGTGATAAAAGTATGCAAGAGTCTTTGGAGATTATTAGTAATTTTAGGGAATTACAATGATGAAAAGTTATAAGGGAAAAAGACTTTACATATTCTTTAATAAAAGAAAATTACCTGTCAAAATCTGTCTGCATAGACACTAGTATTAGATTCTTGCTCTTCAAGAAAAAGGCATGTCTGCTGGTCAAATTGAGGTTCATCTATCCTTTATTTCTCTAAATAATGTTTTTCTGATAAAATATGCAAATACACACATACACATATATATTTTGTGTGTATATTATATGTATATATGTGTGTGTGTACATACCTATACATAAAATAAACACTCTGGAACTAAAATTTCAAAGAAAGTCAAAGAAAATAGACAATAGTGGAACTCCACAAAACTTACCAGTAACTTGAAATAGTGTAACAAATTTAAAATTAATTCCCATAAATCTTCTACATACATTAATTATATCTACAAATAATAAATTCATTAAAGATCAGCAATTATCTGATTAAATTATTCCATACAATAGGTACATTTAGATAAATCAGATGTATATTTGGAGAGGAGACCTGAGAAAACTTCCCTTTGTCAATGTTGATTAAATTCATCAAATAATGAGTTTCTACTTAAAATGTAGCAAGTGCCCACAGACCCTCTTAATGATTCCCTTTAGGTATCTGCATACCAAGTAATAGAAATACATATAGGTAACATTTTTGGACATGTCTATCCTATTTTGTACTTTTGTATTCCAGAAAGAATCTTAATAATAGCCTTCTTTAGAAAGAGCACTGTGGATTTCAATACATCGTCATAGAAGGTTAATAAAAATAGCTAAAAATTATTTGGCCCTTACTATGAAGCAGATGCCTTTACTGCAGTTGAAAAAACATAGGACTGGGAAGTTACTTCACTTTTCTGTCTCCTTTATGTGTAGATTTCAGGTAGATTATATAAAGTATTTCTACATACCGGCCAGGCATGATGGCTCACGCCTGTAATCCCAAAACTTTGGGAAGCCGAGGCAGGTGGATCACGAGGTCAGGAGTTCAAGACCACCCTGGCCAACATGGTGAACCCCCTTCTCTACTAAAAACACAAAAATTAGCTGGATGTGGCGGCACCTGCCTGTAGTCCCAGCTACTCAGGAGGCTGAGGCAGGAGAATTGCTTGAACCCAGGAGGTGGAGGTTGCAGTAAGTCAAGATCACGCCACTGCACTCCGGCCTGGGGGACAGAGCAAGACTCTGTCTCAAAAAAAAAAGTCTTTCTACATACCAATATGAAAAAAAAATCTTATAGAAAAATCGTCAAAATAGGGATAGGTACTTCTAAGAGAAAATAAATAATTGAAAAGCTAATCAGCACAACCAGTAATCAAGAAAATAAAAAATAAAATAAGATGTAATTATTAGTATTGTTTATATCTGGTTTGGCACTGGTGGAGAGAAATAGTCACTTATACACTGTTGATAGGCGAAAGTACTAGGGCAGGATGTATCAAACTCAAATGTGAGCATGATGGCAAACAAATAGTCGTGCCTCTAGAAATATACCTGTTAGAAATACTCACTTGTGGGCCAGGCACGGTGGCTCATGCCTGTAATCCCAGCACTTCGGGAGAGAGAGGGGGGCAGATCACCTGAGGTCAGGAGTTTGAGACCAGCCTGGCCAACATATAGTGAAACCCCATCTCTGCTAAAAAATGCAAAAATTAGCCTGGCGTGATGGTGCGCGTGCCTGTAGTCCCAGCTACTCAGGAGGCTGAGGCAGGAGAATCGCTTGAACCTGGGAGGCAGAGGTTGCAGTGAGCTGAGATCACGTCACTCTACTCCAGCCTGGGTGACAAAGCGAGACTCCATCTTTGAAAAACAAACAAACAAACAAATAAAACTCACTTGTGCACTCAGAGATATGAAAAAGAAGTTCATTAAAGCATAATTTATGAATAGCAAAAATATAGACAAAATTCTCAACAATGAAGAAATTATAAATAAAATTGGCACGGACAGGAGACAGGGAAAATACTGGGTAGGAGAGGGTGGTTCCCCCGCATAAGCCCCACCCTCAAGCCTGGAAACCACAGCCCTGAGTGAGAACAGGCATTCCTGTTTTTGCGCTCAAAAAGTTGCCTTTTGGTCTGCCATGCCCCCATCCTGTACCCATATAAACCTCAAATCCCAAGCTCCAGGAGAAAGCAAGCAGACGAATGGCAGAACAGCGTGGCAGAGAAGGAGGAAAAAGAAGGAGCATCTGTACACCGAGAGGAGTTCGGCTGGAGACAAATGGAGAGGAGATCAGCCTCTGGGCAGCCAAACTCCAGGGGAAGATGATCTTCCCACCCATCCCCTTTCCAGCTTCCCATCCATCCTGCTGAGAGCCACCTCCACCATTCAATAAAACCTCTGCGTTCATCCTTCAAGTCTGTGTGTGACCTGATTTTTCCTGGACGCTGGACAAGGATCTGGGTACGGAGAGGACACTGAGCTGGTTAACACGAGCTGTCTGTGGATGGCAAAGCCGAGAGAATGCGTGGTAATACATGCCCACTTGGGCTTCAGGAGTCACAGCCACCCACCCCTAGACACTGCCGTGGGGCTGGAGCCCAAACCATTCATCCTGGCTCCTGCACTTCCGTGTCTGCATGCTTCCCCTCCCATAAGCGGTTTGAGCTCACCGAGGCTGAACAGAGAGCCACATCCCTGTTGCGTGTCCTGGAACGAAGGCCAGGGAACTCTCCAGTCTCAAAATTATATCATATCTCTACTACGGAAAACTATGAATTAATTAAAAAGAATAAAATAAATTGTGCGAAAAGAACTCCAAGATATATTTTAAGTGAAAAAAGAAAATTAAGTACCAGTAAATAGATAAGAAAATTGCAGTTATATTGGCAGAAGGAAATAGAATTTGCTGTTGAGAGCCTAAAAGTGGGCTTTCATGTTTTAATTCTATATACATCTGGGTTTTGGAATAGCTTATAAAGTATTCTTATATTACAGATATAATTAAAAAGCAATACAAAAGTGAAATTCTTTATGGATCTCCTATTTTTCTCGAGAAGTTATGAGGCTCAATTATACATATAAAATTGTTTTAATTTTTATACTCTACTTCATATGTGTGTTTTAAAATACCTCAAAGAAATTTAAAAATATTTAAAAAATAAAACTCACCATTTTGGAAAGAGCAGCATATTTAGAATCATTGAACTTTGCTCTTACTCTTTATACAATCTCACAAAAATCTTTGAAATCCAAACCTCACTCTTCTGTTTTCAAAATGCTATCTGTCCTGCTGATTTCTCATTTACATAATCATACCATTCCAGACTCAATTTCTGGAGCCACTGCCAAATTCAAAGGGGTTCTGTAAAATTCATTCTGCAAACAGCAGAGCATTTTATACATTGATAGGTATAGATGTAGATATTTAGTTAAGCTGAGACTATTGGGGAAAAATATAAATAAACCTGTTTTTGTATTTTTAAATGTAACTCACTACGTATCATATTAGAATCCACAAACAAAACACAAAATTCAGCTTATACTTAATCTCCTACATTTAGAAATTAATAATGTAATCTGTTTTATAAACTAAAAACTAGCTATTATAATTGTTTCAGAAAACAGTATTGAAGTTTTTCTGCATTTCATTTAACAAAAAGCTAAAAGAAGAAGAAATGTGTATGTTTTTACTCATAAAAGACTGAGGATCAGTTAGCAGCTTGCCATAAAGTACTGTATCACTGTCCAGGGGCAAGGCAATTATAATAAGCAGAAACTATACTTGCGTATTGCTGTAGGGGGAAAATGCTTATTAGATTTCTTCATAAAATTAAGTACATTTTTAACTTACAACTGCTTTATTTAAACCTCATGATATGGTTTGGCTGTGTCCCCACCCAAATCTCATCTTGAATTATAGCTCCCATAATTCCCACGTGTCATGACAGGGACCTGGTGGGAGGTAACTGAGTCATGGGAGTGGGTCTTTCCCGTGCTGCTCTCATGATAGTGAATAAGTCTCATGAGATCTGATGGTTTTATAAATGGGAGGTCCCCTGCACACACTCTCTTGCCTGCCGCCATGTAAGATGTCCCTTTGCTCTTCCTTTGTCTTCTGCCATGATTGTGAGGCCTCCCCAACCATGTGGAACTGTGAGACCATTAAACCTCAATCCTTCATAAATTATCCAGTCTTGGGTATGTATTTATTAGCAGCATGAGAACAGACTAACACACCTCATATGTTAAATAAGAAAGATAGATGAGATTAGATAGACAGATAGATGCACACATATAATCAAGGAAATATAAAGATGCAAGTTCATAAATTACATTATACTCAGGAAAAAATAAATAATTTTCATTTGTTTAACATTTACTCAGCACTTTTCACAGAAAATAACCTGACTAATAAGCAATTGCAATGGCTTAAAGGTAATGTGCAAGAATAATTCTGGTGGCGAAATACAAATGTTTACTTAAGAAAGTGACAATTAGCTCACAAAAGAAAAAAATGAGAAAGAAAAGAGAAAGAGAGTAAGAAAATAATTTAGATTAAAGGTTATAGTAGCTGTGCAAATAAAGAAAATGGTGCAATCAACAGTTCACTTCCTTCTGATGGATCATTGAAAAAGTTCTATGTAAATAGTTTTGACGTTCAAGCTCCTGTAGAAAATAATGGAGTGAAAAAATGCAAGTAAGAAGCTGTAAAGTGTGAAGAATCTTGCAGTCACTTTTCTTCCAGCAGATATGGGCCACCGATCAGCTGATTTATATATTTAAAACATAACTCAGAATTAATGACTTTTAAAAATGACAAATAACCGCAACCTTTGATGGAAAACAGTAAAAGCTGTAAGTGTGATATGCCCTATTGGATCATGGGTACCATGCAAATGACAACACAATGGCCTAGACTTTTAGCCTGAATGCTAAATCAAGTCTCCAAACAGAGAAATTTTTCTCACCTTAAGATTTTTTAATAAAATAAAGTAAAAAAAGTTAATGGCCTGCCAGATGTTCACCACAGGGAGTTTGTTTCACGGAAATTGAAGAAGGAACTTAATTTTGAATTTATGGGAACATTTCCCCTCCATTTTCCCTTGTTTGTCCCAGGTTGCTTTTCAGCCTTGTTGACCAAAGCCAGAAGTGCCACACTGGGACTCTTTCAGTGCTATTCATCTCTGCATTAGAACAAGATGTGTTTACATTTTTCTTTATTTTTTTACTTGCCAGGGTACAGCTAGAAGTAGCAGTAAAATTATCCTAAAACCAGCAAGTGTTCTGATAATTTTTGATCAGCTCAACAGAAAATGTATCAAATGAATCAATGAAAATATCTTGAAGCATAGTCAGATGTTGAATCTGCAGTATTCTGTGAAGATACTTTGTTTTTCAGTTTCCATATTTAGAGTGTGTGTGTGTGTGTGTTGTTTATTTAAGCATTTTGAAAATGAAGTGAAATTAAAACATTGCATTTGGGTGATATTCAAGTTTATATAAGGACATAATAGTAGAAGAATCCATTTTTTTCCAAAGCAGTTTTAGCTTAAAATGTTAGAGACCTATGTGTATATGCCTTGGGCAGGGGCTGAAGGAGTTGAGAATGAAAGAAGAATAAAAACAATCAGCTAATCCTCAAATTGTAGAACCATGCTTAATAATTATTTAAGGAGAATGTTTAACATCCATTTACATGTGAAAATCTGCACAAAGAGTAGACTCATTACCTACTCTCTTTCTTAGTGGCTCCTAAACTTTGAATATGAATAAAAATCACCTAAAAATTAGTTAAAATTGTAGACTTCCAGACCCCGCGAAGAGAACTTGAAAGGGAAGTATCTCAGGAGACTTTCCTTCAGATGGTGCATGACCCGCAACTTGCAAAACACTGTTTTCTATTCTTATGACAAAAAAGCACAAAAATCTATTAAGATAATTTTACCTAACAAACAATTGTGGACGTCTCTCTTTTCTTTGATATCAACAAAAATAAGGCCTATAATTTTTGTAAAACATGTATATCATAATAAGTGTTTTATAGTCAACTGAAAGAAAAAATAGAAACCTAATAAATATTTATTGAATAGACAATTGAAAGAATAAATATGCAAACAGCTTTACCCAACATGTAATCCTCTGGATACTCAAATTTTGTAGCCAGAAATAAAAAATCCGTCCTTCAAACTGATTAACTTTCTGTACAATTTACAATTTAAAAACAACTCTTTCGTTACCTTAAACCAAAATAAGCAAAATAATACATTAGTAGGCAGTACATAGTACTTATGTTTTTTCACTGGAAAATGTTATCCTAATGTACTCTCTCTTGTTCATTGGTGGTGATAGTAACAAAATGCTCAGTATCCCTGACCGAGGGAAGACATACGAACTGAATGAAGAATATATCATCTACCTACCCAATCTTCCACTTTAAGAGCAATATTTCTCAAAGTTTAGCCATGAGTATAATCTCTTCATAATTTTGGCTGTCATATCCTTGTAAGACACGTTAATATATCATGAAAAAAACACAGGTATTTGCTGTAGTCACTACCTATTATAGTGTGTGTATATATTATATATAATATAATATTATAATATTAGCACATGGTACCTATGAAAGAAGGACTCTTCCAAATCTTTCTATGTATAGGAAATTCTTAAAATGTTCAAAACATCTTACCCTTAAAGAGCCAAGGACTCATTATCTTCTCCAATGACCTTTGGAAAAGAGTATAGGGAGGTGGTGATGTTACTATGGGGGGTGTATTAATATATATATATAAAATAGATATATCTATAGATTTACTAATTTCAGTTATCTCACTAAATCTCCAGTGTGTTTAATTAGCTATATTTTTCTACCTCACATTTAAAATTTTAAAAATATCAGCTATTAAAGTTTAAAGGTGTTTGTTCATCTACCACCTAAAATGATCTTATGTCCCAGCAGCAATTCATTCACTACATTTTGAGAAGCTATGCTTCCAGACTCCAAGTCCTAGAAATAAGCAGTCCTTCAGATAATCTCACACTCACCTATGAACGAAGGACTCTTCCAAATCTTTCCATGTATAGGAAATTCTTGAAGTGTTCTAAACACCTTATACTTAAAGAGCCAAGCATTCACTATCTCTTCTCCAATGACCTTTTGAAAAGAGAATAGAGAAGCGGTGACACTAAATGTCTTCATCTACATATTTCACAATGTATGCTCTGTTAAAGGGAAGTCGCTAGTCACATAACAGCAGAGGACTTGGGTCACTCTCTATGTTATTTACAGAAAAAAGTAAAATCTACATGATTCAATTTGCCAAGATAACTCAGGCTAAAATGAGGTGAACATTATCCCCAGATTACTGAAATAATCATCTCTATCTATATATTTTTCTAAAAATAATTGGCTTTAGTGTGATGGCTCATATTTTTTCTAATTTGACTAAGTCTACCTTGTGCTGTATCGGTTTTATTGTGTTTAGTTTTACCTAAGTTATTTCTTCTTCCTGCCTGGTTTGAGGACTTAAAAGAAAACAGTTTATTGGGTAAAGTGTTAAAAGTATATAAGAAGGCTATGTATGTTTCTATTAATATATCACAGAATAAAAAACTCAGGGATAAACATGAATAGATTTCCCGCAAACTTTGAAACTATTTCAGGTATTTATTGCA
Organism: Pongo abelii; assembly: GCF_028885655.2. NCBI lineage: Eukaryota > Metazoa > Chordata > Mammalia > Primates > Hominidae > Pongo > Pongo abelii. Next base: position 111,780,595 of record NC_071989.2, on the reverse strand, counting down.
TTGTAAATAAGGTCTGCATCTATAGGCATTTGAGGAGGAAATTTCTAATGAGGCAGTATTTTTGTTCCTATACATTTGTATCTAATCTCAAAATAATAAATCAGTTCCATCCAGGAATGTGAAAATATGTGAATAATATCAGCATGTTGCCCATGAAATAATATAGTGAATTGAAAAATGAATGCTTAATTAAACCATGATCTGTTTGAAATGCTTGCACTTCTTTAACTCACTTAAAATGGGAATTTAATCTCATAAGTGATCCAGCCTTTCCATCGGTCTTTCCAAATTTACCAACCGTTTAGCTCTGTCCTTAGTATAGCATGAATTATAGTCATTTCTGTAATTTAGCTTTACATTTTCATTTAAAAGTATTTATTACCTAAATATGACTAAAACTCAACACAATAATTTTATCACGTTATTAGAGTATTTCCATGTCCTACTGCTATTTAAAATATTTAACTTTAGGGTCAGCTATGATTTTACAAAAATCACTTAGTGTATACTGAGAGATCCATATCCTTTCTCAGAGCAAGTATTCAGGAAGCCCACAGTTTCCTTGGAGGAATAAAAGTAACCAAACAATTAAACCACAATGATAATGCAGAAATGTATAAGGTAATAAAGGAAGGTGCATAATGTTTCCACAGCAGTGAAGAGGAAAATAGCTATTCAATTCCTGAGGTTTCCTAGGAAGGTGTTTTAAAATCGACAAGATCAAATAAGTACCTTCTGTTATGACTACTATAATAAAATGCAAAAGCAGCTATGAATTAACACAGGAGACCATACATGCACCACTAATTACATGACAAGCCCTTGCTAAGTATTTTACACATAATAATATTTTATTTCATCTTTGTAGCAATGCTGTGACGTAAATATTATTATTCTCCCATTTTACAGACAATGAAGCTAAGGTTTAAAGAAATTAAGTATATTGCCACAGCTTTGCAGCTAGTTAATAATGCAATCAGATCTCAAACAAAATTTGTCTGATTCCAACAACTGAAATCTTGACTACTAAGCCACGTATCAGTTTGTGAACAAATCCTTTGAAATTATAGGTAGAGTCTAAAGCTGTCTGCTTCAGGCATGGCATCCCTTTGAAATTTTGATCACTTCAATTCCTGTGAACACTGCCTTTACTCAACAACAATAGCACCAACAATAAATGTTTATATTAATACTTAAACTTTGGAACCTCTTCAAAAATTATTGGAGCAATATTTTTATACTTTACTTGAAGATAGTGACATTTATCCTGTGGTTTTATTATGCCTCTATGAGACCTCTACAGTTAGAGAATCTCGGCTAAATGATATACAAGAATTACAAAAAAAAAAACCACACACACAATAAAAGAAAATAAAACTTTTAACAAGAGAAAAAAACAAAACAGGAAAATGAAGGTGGAAAACATTTGAAGTCATAAATGAAGTTAGTACTGTAATGCCTTATCAACTGTGACTTTGACAATCATGTTTTCATTTTTCTATAAAACCTTGTATAGCTGCATAAAATGTTCTAACTGTATGCATATATTTTTACACAGAATAGTTTCAATCTCCTTAAGCAAAAGACTCTACTGAAATTTCACTTCTCTACTTCTGTGGATCACTTGAAAGAGTCTAGGGGATTCTGCAGGTATAAGGCATCAAGTTAAATCCCATGATCTCAATGTGCAGATGAAAGAGTAGAAATACATGTCCTTCAGGACCTTAGTAATTTGTGAACATGCCAAGCAGGTACACAAGCATTTGACTGAGACTTACTAAAAATGCAATAGAGAAAAAGATACATTAAATTTCAAGACAGTAAAAGGTAGCTTGAAAACTTTACAAAGACATACACTCCACATAATACAAAACTTCTAGGAGAATCTGCCTCAGCAGAATATACCACTTCTATAATATCACCTGAACAAACAAAAGTGATTCCAGAGAAAAGTTCTGTGTGTATGTGTGTGTGTGTGTGTGTATGGGTGTGTCTAACTAGTGCTTTTGTTTTGATGAGATGGATAAATTTAAAGCAGGTATTTAACTCAGATTGATCTATTTTATTTTGGAAGTGGACTTTTACTAGAATTTTTATTTACTGAGGTTTAATTTTTAGTATTTTAAATGTGATGTTTTTGCAGTCTCTCATTTTTGTCAACTGTAGTTTCGCCACACACAATACTTTTCTGTAGTGTATTACCTGTGGTTGGCAATGGATTACTGCGCAAAAAACAGATGCCAGGATTACACAGTATGCTTACTAGATGTGTAACAGGGATTTGGACCCAAGATTTTGAAAATGCAATACGATTACATGATTCACAGCATCTGGAAGATAATAATCAACCATTGACAGTCAGGACATTCTTTCTCTTCCATACTGGATTTCTCATCCAGGCTCAAAGCATCTGGAGTCATCTCTGACATCTCTCTACTTCAGGTCCCATATTTAATAATCAAGTCCTGCAGTTCCACTGTCATGGATCTCTCAAATCAATTTCTTCCTTTCTATTCTCATTACCACCACCATATTTCAGACTTGCATTACTACAATCTGCTCTGTCACAATACAGGCTTCACACTAATCAATCCTGAAAATGCCATCAGGTTAATCTTCATAAAATGCAATTCTGGACATGTCACTCACCTGCTCAAAAATTTTCAACAGCTCCCCAATGCTAGAGAACAAAGTCTATGCTTCTTAGAATTCATTGTCCCCTGTTTTATTATTATCGGTGGATGTTTATTTTCTTCTTAGGAGGTAGGATCGTTTTTTTCCTTTGTGTGTAGAGAGTAACTGACAGAGATTTATACATAGAAGTATGTATTTATTTCTGTAGATTCTAACATGATTCACACACATCTCCCTTTCTCAATTCCATCTTACATTGAATTATCATAGGAGTGTGCTCGTATATTTATAATTTCCTTTGTACTATGGTATTTATTACTTCAGTATTTTTTTCTATTATGTTTTTCAGAATTAAATATCAGAGACAGTCTCTAAAAAGCAGCCATCCCTGCTTTACCTTGTTGTCAAAAAACAGACTCTATTACATATCTGTGGAGTATAAAGTCCTTGAGGTCAGAGATTAAACCTAATCATAGTCCTCCTAAACCTTTACTTCTTTCTCCAATTTTTCATTGACCTGGTATGAGCACAACAACTGTGTTCACTGCTGAATGTCCAGGCACAGAAAAATCAGGTAAAAGAAAAAAAAAGTGCCAGTGATATTTTCAAACATCCTATTTGTCTGAACAAATTCTTTTACTTGGGTGTGAGTTAGATTATACTGCTGCATTCACAATCCCCCTACTTGGGTTGTTTGTCAGTGCTGCCTCTCTTTGCACAAAGAATGATTACAGATGAATCTCCACATGGGTGATTTAGATGGGAGATCACTTATCAGACCACTTGTGTTCAATTCAGAACTAAATATACTATTGGGGTGCCATAAATGTTAAATAGCACTAAAAATAATAATAACTAACCTCTTCTTAGTACATGTGCTCCTGAGTACACACACTTGAATTGTTTCCAATTACAATTCAAGAACATGGCAGGTCCCTTTATTCAGGACCATTATTCAGGCACTTCTGGAAATGTTTTATTCAGGTTGCACATCTCTTCTCTACAATCTTTGATTTAGAATTCAGCTCTCTAATAATGAGTGGAAATTGGAATCTAAAAGAGAAAAACACTATTTTCTTAAATGATGAATGCTACAGGCACACATTGTTTTAATCTGAAAAAAAAAATAAATAAAAGCCTGAAACATTTTCCTAGACTGCTAAAATGCTGGAACTTTGAAAATAAAGAGAAAAGGCAAATTAAAATAAAATTCAACTCTTTTTTTTAAATGAATGATCACATCTGTAACATTACAGGATAATAACATGACTAACATCAAAAAATGAGCTGAGAGCATTTTAGCAATACTCTATAGGCAAATGCACACCCTGAATAGACATGCATTGCTGGTATAAGTAAAAGTAGAAAATATCTGTTTTGGTGGTGGTGGTTGTGATTATCATTGTTTCTGGTGATAATATGGATAAGGCCTGATCCTATAGGACAGCTTTGCTCAACCCTTTCCGTGGGCTATACTTTACTCTCTTATACATACCTGAGGGCAGTCGTGGCAGCCCCATAAGCACTGTAATGAGATCTGAGCAAGAAAGCCTTCAAAATAAATCAACTTTGTTTCTTCCCAGCTCAGAAAGTTGTGGCAACTCATTGCGAGACTTCCCTGTTTTTAACTGTGGAGCAGGCTGTTTTGCTTTGACTCCTTCATCAACCCAAGTCTAACACATAACTACTTGGCCATTCTTGGAAAAATGAAAATAAAATCAGCCAGTCATGGAGCATCTGGGTATTGTAAGTTCAGAGTGCTTTGGGAGTCCAGCTGAAGCAATGGGGAACTCACAGCTGAATGACTGCTCTTTAATGGAGAAGTGCAGGACACGATGGTGGCAGAAGCCATGTCAGATAAGCATCTCAATGGGGAAATCGGCCAGCCAGACAATGACTTGCCCAGAAATTAGGGACATATTTAGTACCACCTTGTGTTTAAATGACCACTATGACAAGAGCTGTTAAGCATTAAGCAGGTGTGTGCTATCCGTGATTGCATCTGGATCTCCCAACTTAGTAGTGTCAGTAGCACTAATGACTGAGACAGATAAAGTGGCATACTTCCTGCATGGATTAAGATTCTGTAAGCAAGCCAAAATAAAGTTCTGCACACCTGCCACATTTGAGAAAACAGAGTCATAATTCCTAAGATGCTTATCTAAACTTGCTGGTCTTAAATTCTCAAATGGATCAGCTCAGAAAGATTTCAGATATTTGTAGGTTAGAGAAAAATCACAAAAACTTCTGTAAGCATTTATCTGTTCTGAATCTCTTACTCATGCTAGCTTCAAAATTACTTTTGCTGTGACTCCTGCATGTGTGATCTGATAAGATCACTGACATAAATTAATTACTGTGAAATGGAACAAAACAATGACTTAGAATGAATAAAACATTGGTTAAAAAAAAAAAACCTCCTAATTCCAATGCTCTATACTTGAGTTAGTTACATTATAAAAATAAATACATAAGCTCTATTTGGCAGGTGAAATAAAAGCTTAACTTGAGAGCGATTTTGACATTTCCCCTCAGATTTTTAAGCTACTTTGTAAATATTATATTTTCTTTGTTTTTTTTAGATTCTATATAAAAAAGACTGTAATTGCACCATTTCTGAAAAAATATTCTCAGGTCAGTAATTCAAAAAATCTTCTGCTCTATTCAAAGTGTTTTCTACCCATTATACAATATAAATGATAAATAAGGCATTGGTCTATATCATCAAAAAACTTATTCTATGAGTGGAAATTACATGTTCAGAAAAACAAAGATTTTATATATATGGAATTAAATATCATATGAGAAACAAAATAAATAATGGAATGGAAAAAATTTAAATTAAAAATTATTTTTCAAAAATTAAGACAAATCCGGGACAGATGAAAAAATTTGAACAGGGACAAAAGGAAAGGCCTTCTCAGAAAAAAGAATAAGTAATATTAAAATAGATACCATAAAATGAACTTATTTTTATGGGTTGGTTAGGGGCTCAGTTTGACTAGAACAAAGGGTTCATGAAGAGGAAGTAGTTAGTTACCTTCATGTACTTGATACTGTTCTAGATACTTTGCATAAAACTGAATAAAATGCACTAATTCCCTGCTTCCACAGCAATTAACATTTTGAAGTTATGAAAACATCTTTGTACATGTGTCTTTAGCATAGAATGAATTTTGGATGAAAATTTTCAAAATCAAAAGAATTAAATGCATGCCTGTAATCCCAGCACTTTGGGAGGCTGAAGTGGGCGGATCACGAGGTCAGGAGATTGAGATCATCCTGGCTAGCACGTCTCTACTAAAGATACAAAAAAATTAGGCAGGCGTGGTGGCGGGCACCTGCAGTCCCAGCTACTCGGGAGGCTGAGGCAGGAGAATGGCGTGAACCCAGGAGGCGGAGCTTGCAGTGAGCCGAGATCACGCCACTGCACTCCAGCCTGGGCAACAGAGCGAGACTCCGTCTCAGAAAAAAAAAAAAAAAAAAAAGAATTAAATGTTTTTAATTGATGCATAACACACAATCTGTGTATGAGTATATTTTTCCCCCTACCTCTGATAACATTGCTAAGATAACATTTTCAAATTTCTTGGGGTTTATCACAAAGGATATATATTACATATTATTTTTTACCATGTTTTTTTTGTTTTTTTTTTTGCCAGAGAGGTTTACAATAATTTTGGCTTTTGGTATCGTGTTTTAATATGGCTTACTAATGTCAATATTTATGTAATTTACTTATATTTCCTCTAGTACTATAAAAATATTTTCACATTTAAATCATCAGCAATTTATTCCGTGTGATGTAGGAGTCAAATTTGTTTTTCTAAGAGGTGAGCCCCCTACCTTCACACTATTAATTGATTAATCCATCACTTTTCCTCAATTATTCATTCTCAAATAGTAAGTTCTTCTGTATAACAGCATTCTTTCTCTAAGATATAAGGTATAATATTTTGAAATAGTTCATTAAAACCATTTTTGCTGGCTTTAAAACCATATGCCTCCCCAAATATTTCAGTAAATCCTGCTAGTATTATGACTGCTATGACTCATTTCTTACTAATCTAAAAGAATTCTGAAACTTTCTTCTATTTTTTCATAAAAGCTGATATTTTCAAAATCCTCTATGTGTTTTTATGTTTAAATATCTTACTCTGTAATAGTCATAATTTATTTCATTTTCTGATCTGATTACATTGGCAAAATCTTTTCCTGGATATAGCTAGAAAAAGGTATAGTAGCTGTTGACAGACTTCTACCTATAATTTAAAATTCATGCTATTTGGATAAACCCTGGGAGCTAACAAACACCTCCATATCCCCATTAAACAGAAATCTTAGCAGGTGTCTATTACAGCTAAGTCATATTCTTGGATGAACCATTAACAGTAGCACCCTATATTCTACACTGATGGAAAGTAAAGAATTGCCAGGTGATAAATAATACTATTAGGAACAGAAAGGGAAAATGAAGGCAGAGGTAGGTAATTGGTTAGCCATTGTCTTCTTTTTCCATACTATCCAAATAATGAGGTCTTCTTTTTCTCCCCAAGGTTTTAGTATGAAGATTTTCAAATTTATATTAAAATAGGTAGCTGATTTTGGAAGAATTCAAATGACTATTCTTAAATTACTAAATCTAGTCCAGAAGCCATGTTGCACAGAGAAAAGTATCAGAGTCATCTGGGAACTTTTCAAACTGGACACACACACACACACACACACACACCTCATCCACCTCATACTCATAGAGACCTTACTATGCCTCCCACTTTCCATTAAAACGCTACAGAATGGCCGGGTGCAGTGGCTCATGCCTGTAATCCCAGCACTTTGGGAGGCCAAGGCAGGTAGATCACAAGGTCAAGAGATCGAAACCATCTTGGCCAACACGGTGAAACCCCGTGTCTACTAAAAATACAAAAATTAGCTGGGCATGGTGGCATGCACCTGTAGTCCCTGCTACTCGGGAGGCTGAGGCAGAAGAATCGCTTGAACCTGAGAAGCAGAGGTTGCAGTGAGCCAAGATAGCACCATTGCACCCCAGCCTGGTGACAGGGCAAGACTCCATCTCAGAAAAAAACAAAACAAAACACTACGAATAAACCATTGCTTCTGATGGAAGTGGATCAAATGTTGGGGGTGTGTTAAGAATCACTTCTGTATTAACTAAGAAATTGAAAAACACTTCTATTTTAACTAAGAGTTTAATCACTGAATTACTCAATAAACATGTCTTGAGTAACTACCACCTGCTTAGCACCTAGCCTCTAGGAACACAACGGTGTAAGATTTAGACATGGTATTAAATAAAGCTGAGAGTTCAGGATGGAAAGACATATGATAGGAAAAAAATAGATCATTATAGGACTATCGAGAAAGAATACTAATCTGGTTTTGGCAAGTGAGGGAAGGATGTCCAGTGGTATTGGTATCCATGTTGAAACCTAAACATTGAAATAAATGAGTGAGGCAAAAACAGAAGAAATTTCCTAACAAAGGCAACAGCCTATATAAACACTCGGAAGTGAGAGATTGAACTGTCTTTGAAGAAATAAAAGAAAAAAATGTTTAGAATGACCGGAGTGTAGAATTCAAGTGGAAGAAAGGAGGGAAAACCGAGAGAGTTACTGAGATAAAACCTGAGGCTAGGAAAGTAAACAGGAGTCAGATAATGAAAAGCCTACTAAGCCCTGTAAGGGCATTTGGATTCTACCAGAGTGCATGGAAGATAAGGTAAACATTTTAATCAGGAAAGTTACCTCAGTTCCTTCTTTAGAAAAAAAAAAAAAAACCTTTGACTAAATGAGCAGAGCATATGAGAGAGAGCAAGTCTAGAGTCACGGAAATAAGTTAATAAATAAAATTGTTTTATGTTGACTTCTGATCAAAAGTTCAAGTAAGTATTAAACAACTGGAATTCTTGCTAGCCATTGATTACTATGTGAATTATCTAGTTAAAACACAGTGTCTTGTTATACTTAATAATTGCACTATTTATAATCTAAATTGTTTGCTATCTAAGATTTAACACTCAGAGAATTGATTAAATTGGGTAACTCCTCTCTTGGATAGAAGCAATAACCTTCAATGGAATGCTAACTACCTCTGAGAATTATGTTTAACTCAGACTTTCATTGCCATAGGCAGAAGTAATTGATTTTAGGCGGAGTAAACTGGTTCTTAATACATACGCCCACAGGGAAAATGTTATTTTAATAAGATGCTTCTATAAGCCACACGCTACTTAAAACAGAAGGTTTTCTCTTTGTCTTCATAAACAAAAATTGAAAGACCCTTGTTTGTCCTTAAGTTCGTAGTAAACAACCATGAAGTAACTTAATACTGAGTAGCAGTCTGCAAAGTATCTTTGCCAATTCAGCTATTTACTTTAAAAAAACAAAACAAAACAAAACAAAACTGTAACTTTCCTAGAAAAATAAATCTATGTTTAACATTCTTGAATACCACTAATTAGGACACCTAAATCTACTCTTATTGGTCCTTCAGCAGTTGTTCTTTTATTTCGTTATCCATTGTTTTGCTCTAACTCTACCCCACAACTAAAATTAAAGTATGCAAATAATTGGAAACTGTGAAGGGGGTAAGAAAGCAAGAGATTACGGCAAATAAATAGAGAGTCTTTAAGAAATGTGAAATGATTGATTCACATGAGCAGCCAAATCCGAAGTTGATTTACAGATTTCATCTAATGGAATATAACCACTAGAGATTGCTCGAGACTATCAACTGAATAGTGGAGAAAAAATGTTTCATGTGTATTTCTATACATGTTTCTATACCATCCATTAAAATTTTTAATTTTGGTCTATGTTTTGCATCTCATAATATATTAATATCACATATTATATCAAATTTATTTATAAATACACAAAGGTTCATATGTTTACACCTAAACCACCAATATAGCAATGTGAATATTATCTAATCAAATTTAGTATCTATTTTTATTACTGTATAGCCCCTGGTTTACAAAAGCCCACTTTACTCTTTTAGACGTATTTATAAGATTAAACATTTATTTTTAAAAAATGGTTGCCTTTAGGCCGGGCGTGGCAGCTCACACCTGTAATCCCAGCACTTTGGGAGGCCGAGGTGGGCGGATCACGAGTTCAGGAGATCGAGACCATCCTGGCTAACACGGTGAAACCCTGTCTCTACTGAAAAAAAATACAAAAAATTAGCCAGGCATGGGGGCGGGTGCCTGTAGTCCCAGCAACTCTGGAGGCTGAGGCAGGAGAATGGCGTGAACCTGGGAGGCGGAGCTTGCAGTGAGCCGAGATGGCGTCACTGCACTCTAGCGTAGGCGACAGAGCAAGACACCTTCTCAAAATAAAATAAAAAATTTAAAAAAAAAAAGTTGCTTTAAATTTTCAAGTTGTAGCTGGTATTTTCATCCTTTAAAAATCATTTTTGCCAACTTAATTTTTCTCAAACCATTGGTAATAATCAGCTTATTTTACGTGGCACACAGATTTTTTTAAATTGTATTAATTATGCACTTATGTTGCTGTCAATTGGGGAAATAGAGCTAGTGTACAAACTGCATGATTTCATAAATTTAATATTAACAATATTTTCTTGACAATATTTAAATAAATGTAAAATAAAACAGCAAAAAAAAGAATATATTTGAAATGTGTGTCCGTGTGTGTAGACAGATGGAAAAAAGCAATCCAAGTACAAAAGTACAAATGGCACTTTGATAATGCAAAAATTACAAGGTGGTTATGCTTATCTAAGCTAAAAATGAACAAACCTGCCAACAGTCTTCATAGCACTTGCTGAGTTGGGAATTTGCCAGATTAGAAAAATTCATGACTGTGGACCCTTTGACCTTTTTTTTTTTTTTTTTTTTTTTTTACAGAATCTTGCTCTGTCGCCAGGCTGGAATGCAGTGGCCTAATCTCGGCTCACTGCAACCTCCACCTCCCTGGTTCAAGTGATTCTCCTGTCTCAGCCTCCCGAGTAGCTGGGACTACAGGCATGGGCCACCATGCCTGGCTAATTTTGTATTTTTAGTATATACGGGGTTTCTCCATGTTGGTCAGGCTGGTCTTGAACTCCTGATCTCAGGTGATCCACCCACCTTGGCCTCCCAAAGTACTGGGATTACAGGTGTGAGCCGCCAAGCCCGGCCAACTTTTATGAGAGTTGCTGGCAGAAGGACCACATCAGCACTTGAGGTTTTACACTTCTACCAAAGAAGAAATTGCTTCCTGCTTGAGTTAGGTATCTCTGTGTTCTATGCTTAGGGTTGAGGTTTGGAAACACTCTTCTAGCCAGACAGTCTTGCTGGGATATTTATAGCTATTATTTAAATGTGGAAATTAGTTAAGATATTTCAAACCATCTTTTCTAAATCCCAATTAATAATGACATTTAATTGAACATATCATGAGTATGTATCCTTACCGCTTGTAATGGTTAATTTTATGTGTCAGTTTGACTGGCCCACAGTGCTTTGATATTTGATCAAACATTATTTTAGGTGTGTCTGTAAGGGTCTTTTCAGATAAGACTAACATTTTAATTGATAGACTGAGTAAAGCAGATTGCTCCCATAATATGAGTAGGCCTCATCTGATCAATTGAAGGCCCAAATACAACAAAAGACTGACTTCCCCCCAAGTAAGAGAGAATTATTTCCGCCCATTGGCCTTTGAACTAGGACCTCAGCCTTTTTCTGCCTTCATACTTTAACTTAATCATCAGCTCTTCCTGGGTCTTAAGCCTGCTGATTCACCCTGCAGATCATGGGACTAGCCAACCTCCATAATTGTGTGAGTGCCAATTCCTTATAATAAATCTTTTTCTGTATGTATATATCCTATTGATTCCAGTTCTCTGGTATATTAGTCAGGGTCCTCTAGAGGGACAGAACCAATAGGATAGATGTATATATGAACGGGAGTTTATTAAGGAGTATTGACCCACACGCCTACAAGGTGACGTCTCACAATAGGCCATCTGCAAGCTCAGGAGCAAGGAAGCCAATCTGAGTCCTCAAAACTCAAAAGCAGGGAAGCCAACAGTGCAGCCTGCAGTCTGTGGCTGAAGACCTGAGAGCCCCTGGAAAAAAATCACTGGTGTAAGTCCAAGAGTCCAAAAGCTGAAGAATTTGGAGTCTGATGTTGGAGGGCAGGAAGCATTCAGCACAGGAGAAAGATGATGGCCAGAAGACTCAGCAAGTCAGCTTTATCTTAGCCATGCTGGCAGCTGATTAGATGGTGCCCAGCCACATTGCAGGTGGGTCTGCCTCTCCCAGTCCACTGACTCAAATGTTAAACTCCTTTGGCAACACCCTCACAGACACACCCAGGAACAATACTTTGCATCCTTCAATGCAATCAAGTTGACAATATTAACCATCACAATGGGAGAACCTTGACTAATATACCCTTATAAAGGAGGACTGTAGACAAAACTTTTATTCTAACATGAGGACTAGATCAGTTTAGGCTTCATATGTTAACCAGTGAGAAAAACAACATGAAAAGAGCAATTATCTCTCAGCACAATATGATAACTTTGATAACACCTGCACATTTGTATAAAATGCTCAATTTAAAAAGTAAATAATTATTGAGCCAGCCAAAGGTTGTCAGTCTCATTAATAATTGTATTTTTAATTTTCTCTTCACTTAATGATTTACTTTCATGCGCTTCTGATCTTGAAAGTGCACTTTAATAGAGCTATAGAGAGTGGTGTTAAAGAGATGGCACATTTACCATTGTGCAGTAACACAAAATCAATGGCAGCTAGTCATACAGGCTTTTTCCATTTCCATCACACATGGTACGCAGACCTTTGTTCAGTGGATAATCCAATTGTAAACAGGGACTCACTGTTAACAACTTTAGGAAATAGGATTAGCAATTTCTAATTTCAAAGCAAACCTATTTCATTTTTGCCCTCTAAATAAAAACAATGTGTTCAGAGATTTAGCTTTTCAGCTTTCAGAGCTCCTCAGAATCAAAAATGTTGGAAACACATTATTTATTGTACTGATGCCACTAATAGAAACCATCCAGCATATGTTTCTAATAGCCTTTTAATTGTTTGTTACTAAAAAAATAAAATAATAACAGATTGAAGTTTAATTGGATGAAACTTAAAATTTGAATTGAAAAGTAAAATTTAACCAAACAACCAAAAACTAGAAGTCTTGGTAGTATCCTCTACTAGAGGTAATCTGGAGAAAAATAAAAGGATTATGTATTATTAGAAAGCTTTGTTTCCAAAACAAAGGTTTTATTTCCAAACAAAGGTAAAATTTTAGGAATCTGGTTTGTCTCAACACACAGTTAAATTGAATCAATGATTTTCTAATTTTTGTGAATTATTTATTGTACCATTCTAAACCTATTTTCCTGTGAATTCCTTTACTGGAACATTGCCTCAATCGAAATCTCTACCTTTACACTAAATTACAGATTCCTCCCAGCTCCCTTTATAAAGAACAGAGAATGTTGGCCTTTATCTGCTTTTAGAATAGGAAAGTGTCACCATATTGGGCCACAGAGACTCTGTCAATACTAATCTCTAGCTTTTAAAATATCCATGCTTGAATCTAGTCCCCAGAAACTTCTTTAATTGGTCTGGGCTGGAAACTGCTAATCTGTACTTTCTAAGCTCTACAGATATTTATCGTGTACAGTTATAGTTGGGAAGCACTGACCTAGATTAACCAAGGAAGGATTACACCAAAAGAAAGCCTGATGCCACATACCTGAGATTTAGGACCATAATAGTTATTGTCCAGGTCTTTAGCAAGAAAACTCTACTGAATCTAAAGAGTAAATCAGATCAATCAAGAGACAGAATAAAATTAGTAGACAGGAAAGTCAATATTGAAGACTGGAGGAGTTTTATGGAACAGATTTTATGACTTGTGATAATTAGCAGAAAGTAGATTCTGTAGGTAAATTGAATGAGCAATTCCAGGCTGAAAAAACTAAGTGTAAATATCTTCCTAGCTCCTTCAAAAAGAAGTTCTGTGGGAAACTTGATTACCTGTTAAGACAAAAAAATTATACCATCCTAACATTGTTGTTACATTTATTGAACTTGTAAATCATTAACAAATGTATTCAAATCATTTTTGATGTAGGTTCACACTACCTGACATGAGAGTAAAGAAGGTTTGTGTCATGTAAACCTTTTTGGTAGAGAGTAGTTAAAAATCAGACAGAGCTCCATATCCATGGACAGATGAATGCCATTTGCCTTTAAAATCTCAGTCACCTTACACATTTATAAAGTATTTTTATAAATCTACACTCTCATTGGACTTTGCTAGCCACTAGAATTAATTCATTTATTAATCTTTTATTCTGTATTAGCTATACCCAGTAGGCACTATGCAAAGCACTAGGCACTCAGAAAAAGACACAGCTCTTTTCCTCATAGATCTTACATTCTCATAAACTAGATAGAAACTTACTCAATAATTAATGTATGCATATGTATGACATAATTACTTGTATGTTAAAAGATAAGAACAGGATGTTAAAAGGACACAAGATAATTCAACAATTGCTTCTTGTGGTTGGGGATAGACTGCTAAGAGGCATTAAATGTTTTTGAGAGATTATATTTATAGTAATTTTTGAAGTAACCCCATTACTAGGTATATACCCAAAGGATTATAAAGACATATGCACATATATACTATATATATGATATATATACTATCTATACTGTATATATACTATATATAGTATCTATACTGTATATATACTATATGTAGTATATATACTATATATATACTACATATACTATATATACTATGTATACTATATATACTATACATATACTATATATACTATACATATACGTATATGTATACATATATATACATATACGTATATGTATACTATGTATACATATACGTATATGTATACTATATATATACATACATACTATATACATAGTATGTATATATATATAGTATACATATACGTATATGTATATATAGTATACATATACGTATATGTATATACATACTATGTATATATACATACATATATGTATATGTATATTATACATAGTATGTATATGTATAGTATATATACTATATATACTATACATAGTATATATAGTATACTATATATATACTATATATATACTATACTATATATACTATACATAGTATATGTATATAGTATATGTATATAGTATATAGTATATGTATATAGTATATAGTATACTATATATACTATACATATATACTATATATGTATATACAGTATATGTATACTGTATATACATATACAGTATGTATATACAGTATATACGTATATATACATATATACATATATACATGTATACATATATACATATATACATGTATACATATATACATATACATGTATATACATGTATATACAGTATATATGTATATACAGTGTATATATATACTATATATACTATACATAGTATATGTATATAGTATATGTATATAGTATATAGTATACTATATATACTATACATATATAGTATATATATACACTATATATAGTATGTATACTATATACATATACATAGTATGTATGTATATGTATACTATATATACTATACATATACTATGTATAGTATATATGTGTATATATACTATGTATAGTATATATGTGTATATATACTATATATAGTATATATGTGTATATATACTATGTATAGTATATATGTGTATATATAGTATATATAGTATATATAGTATATATAGTAGACATATGCACATATATACATATATACTATAAAGACATATGCACACATATGTTTATTGCAGCACCGTTCAAAATAGCAAAGACTTGGAACTAACCCAAATGCCCGTCAATGATAGACTGGATAAAGAAAATGTGGCACATATACATCATGGAATACTATGCAGCCAAAAACACGATGAGTTTATGTCCTTTGCAGGGACATGGATGAAGCTGGAAACCATCATCCTCAGCAAACTAACACGGGAACAGAAAACCAAACACTGCATGTTCTCACTCATAAGTGTGAATTGAACAATGAGAACACATGGACACAGGGAGAGGAACATCACACACTGGGGCATGTTGGGGGATGGGGGGCTAGGGGAGAGATAGCATTAGGAGAAATGCCTAATGTAGATAATGGGTTGATGGGTGCAGCAAACCACCATGGCACATGTATACCTATGTAACAAACCTGCACATTCTGCACATGTCTCCCAGAACTTAAAGTACAATAAAAACAGAAAAAGAAAAACAGAAAGAGGACATTATGTTTAAAGCCAAAGATAATTCAAATAATATGTATTAGCAGTGGTGTCCAATCTTTTGGCTCCCTGGGCTACATTGGAAGAAGAATTGTCTTGGGCCACACATAAAATACACTAACACTAGCTAATGAGCAAAAAAAAAAAAAAAAAAAAAAGAAAAAAGAAAAGAAAATAGAGAGAAAGAAAAAAAATCACAAAAAATTATAATGTTTTAAGAAAGTTTATGAATTTGTCTTGGTTCACATTCAAAGGCATCCTGGGCCACATGCAGCCTGCAGGCCATTGGTCGGACAAGGTGTGGTCCAAACAGAAGCTGCAAGCTGGGAATGACATGAGAAAGATTGAATAAGACCCATGTATGGCCTTTTTATATTCAAGATAGTTTATGTTCTGTTTGAAGGTAATAAAGAACATCTTAATTACACAAGTCAAATCGTTAAAATATTAAATATAGAGAAGAATTAAAGGAAGTTAAATGGTAGACAGAAACATCAGTTAAAACACAATTAACATAATGCAGTGGACAATTATGAGAAACAGAGATAAGACAGAGTCTGTGAAAATGTAGATAACAGAATTCATTGATGAGGTGTTTAGAAATTGACAGTATTCAGTAAACATTAGGAATGAAGAAGGTTGGAATAATCTAGGATGATTTCCAGTATCTGGCTTATAAAACCAAGGGAGGCAGAAGCGCCTTTTGGTAAAAGGATAAATTGAAACGATTGATTTAGGACATAGAAATTATAAGCACAGAATTATACCAGTTGAATTTCAGGTACCACTGCGAAGCCAACAGGAGTTTTCTTAGATTTCTTAGAGATACATTATGATATGTGACAGAAAATTTATGTTTGAGATATGAATTGTGGCGTCATCAATTTATATTAGATTCTATAGCCACAGGCCTTGTTAGAAACATTTTTACTTCTAATGCAGAGGAAACCACAGCAGTAGTTGATAGTAATATTCAGGTGACAGAAAATCTGGCAGAGTTCACAACTTTCTTATCCAATATATTTTGAGAAGATAATAGGGCTTACAATGAAACTATGGAAAACAGAGAAACAAAGGGTGTGGTAGAGGATATAGGTCTAAAAAGGAAGCTAAGAAAGATAGCTCAGGCCAGGCGCAGTGACTGCTCATCCCAGTAATCCCAGCACTTTGCGAGGCCGAGGTGGGTGGATCCCCTGATGTAGGGAGTTCAAGACCAGCCTGACCAACATGGTGAAACTCCTTTCTACTAAAAATACAAAAAAGCAGCCAGGTTCGTGGCAGATGCCTGTAATCCCAGCTACTAGGGAGGCTGAGGCAGGAGAATCGCTTGAACCTGAGAGGCGGAGGTTGCAGGGAACCGAGGTAGTGCTGTTGCACTCTAGCCTGGGCAACAGAGCGAAACTTTGTCACAAAACAAACAAACAAACAAACCAAAAAGATGCCTCAAAAAAGTAGAAGAAAAATACACCCAAGAGATGAAAGCATTTTAATGTAAAAAATGAAATGGTCAACTCTACTAGCGAATGTTCCTCAGAAATTAATTATATAAAAACCACAAAGTACCCATTAAATTATGCAATGAGACATTTCTGGTAATTGTTGCAGAAGTAGTTCCATGGATTTCAAGGGGCAGGATCCTAATTACAGTGACCTGTATGTCAGTGGCATTAAGTAAGAAGTGAAGGATATTCTTTCAATAAAGTTTGTTATCAATGAATTAAATTGTATAATGTGATGCCTGGAAGAATATATCGAATTAAAGTGAGTTCTGGGTTTATTCATTGTTGTAGGTTGGAAAAATAGAAATTTGTTGAATGGAGTCTGTGTAAAAAGAAATGTTGACATTAAAAGAGTGAGCCATGATACTGGATGGGTTGAAGTCCCTGAGGAACTAGGGATGATGAGGTCCATTTCAAAGTAGGTAGGATTTTTTTTTTGGCGGCGGTGGGGGGGGGATGGAGTCTCACTCTGTAGCCCAGGCTGGAGTGCAGTGGCCTGATCTCAGCTCACAGCAACCTCCGCCTCCCGGGTTCACGCCATTCTCCTGCCTCAGCCTCCCGAGTAGCTGCGACTACAGGCACCCACTACTACGCCTGGCTAATTTTTTGTATTTTTAGTAGAGATGGGGTTTCACCATGTTAGCCAAGATGGTCTCGATCTCCTGACCTCATGATCTGCCCGCCTCGGCCTCCCAAAGTGCTGGGATTACCCAGCCTCTGCGCCCGGCCCAAAGTAGGCAGGATTTTTAAAGTTATTATTACAGAAAGAATCACTGCTTTCTTCGAAAAGGTAGGGAAAAATGCTAGAGTGGACACAGGTATTTTGCAGGTGAAAGATTAAAACTAGGAGAGTTCTCCTAGTCTAGACTGTTTTCTCTATGAATTCAAAGGCATAGTCAAGTTCTAGGACTCAAGAGATAAGGATAAGCAAGGGAATTTGAGAAGAGTTCTGGGAACTTAACATAATAGTATATGGAAGAGACACTGTTGAGTAAAAGCTTAAAAGATCTACAGGAAGATTTAAATACCTAACATAATAGTATATGGAAGAGACACTGCAAGTAAAAGCTTAAAAGATCTACAGGAAGACTTAAGTACCCAACTGAAACTAGAAACTATACATCTGCTCTCACCGGTTCTCCTATAGGTATGTGATATCCTTTAGCAGTGCTCAGCAGCCTGCATGTAGTCAAGAGACAACAAATAACCTATGTTGACAACTGGGCCTTAAAGTGCAGGGATAGAAGACATAGAGACAAAGCTGTTGAGGATATTGAAGAAAGAGGCTCTAAAATGAGCTTTCATGACTTTAAGATGAGATGCAGGAGAAAAGGAAGCCTGGATAGGAAAATAGAAAATTGAAGAATTAAGGTACTAAAAGTTATCATGAATTCAAAGCATAGATTTAGTGAGGGGAAACAGCTGAAGGTTGAAAAAGTTATATTCAGGCAGTAGAGTGTTACAGTTAATGATTGCATAATACAGCAATTATTTTATTTTGTACACTCATCTTTCTCTACTATGCCTAGCACTCAATAAATCTTTGTCAAATTAAACTCATTCTGACATAGAGATTTTAAAAATATATTTATAGAATCGAGAGATAAATCATATAGTGACTTAAGTTTTAAAATACTTTCCTCCTATAGGCAAAGCATAAAGGTTTTATATCCAAAGTAGTAAGCCACTCAAAAGAAATAGCCAGCACTAAGCCTTCAATTTCAAGATAAAACTCAGAGGATGTGATTCAAATACCATGTTTTTGGGCAGCAAGATCTAATTTTAATTTTAGATGTGTCATCCTATTCATGAGATATTTTAAGTAAAGATTTCACTCCATGAAGAGACTCCCTATCAGAGCCTAAAACTAATGCAGGGAAACACAGCAAAGTATAAATGATCTTTATTTTATCTTTATTTATAGACATTGTTACAAGTGATTGTCAACATACACATCCATAGGTTTAGTTTCTTTAGCAGAGTAACGTGACATTCTGGAAAGTAATCTACTTCTCTGTGGAATAAATTTAAAAAAGCCCATCACTTGTAATGATATCTACCGTTTTCATTTTAGACAAAATAAAGGTCTTTAGAGATCACTTAATCCAAGCACTTTATTACACTACATAAAGAGCAAGTCCTGAAAAAAGGTTAACTGACTTGTTCCTAAGATTATATGCATAGAAAGTAAGCAGCTACACCATAATAACCAGGACCAATACGCTGTTAACCAGGATCTCTCTTCCACTACAGTGAAAATCACTGAAAGTGTAACACAGGGCCGGGCACGGTGGCTCACACCTGTACTCCCAACACTTTGGGAGGCTGAGTTGGGTGGATCACAGGGTCAAGAGATCGAGACCATCCTGGCCAACATGGTGAAACCCCGTCTCTACTAAAAATACAAAAATTAGCTGGGCGTGGTGGCAGGGGCCTGTAGTCCCAGCTACTCAGGAGGCTGAGGCAGGAGAATTGCTTGAACCTAGAAAGGCTGAGGTTGCGGTGAGCTGAGATCACGCCACTGCACTCCAGCCTGGCGACAGAGTGAGACTCCATCTCAAAAAAAAAAAAAAAAAAAAAGAAAGAAAGAAAAAAAGAGTAACACAGGCATACCTCATTTTATTGCATTTTGCTTTATTGTACCTCACAGCTATTGCTTTTGCTTTTGTTGTTGTTGTTAACAAATTTAAGGTTTGCAGCAACTCTGTATCAAAAAAGTTGGTTAGCAACATTTTTTCAACATCATGTAATTAATTTCTTTGCATCTCCTTTTGGCAATTATTGTAATTTTCCAATTGTCTCATTATTATTTTATCTGTTATGGTGATATGTTTTCAGTAATTTTTGATGTTTCTATTGCAATTGGTTTGGGCTGTCATGAACTTTGCTCATATAAGAGAGCAAACTTAATTGATGAATGTTTTGTGTGTTCTGACTGCTTCACTGATTGGCCATCCCCAGTCTTTCCCCCTCTCGTTGGGCCTCTATATTCCTAGGGATGCAAAAATATTGAAATTAGGCGCATTAATAACCCTACAATGGCCTGTAAGTGTTCAAGTGAAAGGAAGAGTCACATATCTCTCACTTTAAATCAAAAGCTAGAAATGATTAATTTTTCTGAGGAAGGCATATCAAAAGCTGAAATAAGCCAAAAGCTAGACTTTTTGCACAAGCTAGCTAAGTTATGAATGCAAAAGAAGAGTTCTTTAAGGATATAAAAAATGCTATTCCAGTGAAACAGGCTTATCACTGATATGAAGAAAGTGTGAGTAGTCCATACAGAAAATCAAACTAGCTACAACATTTCCTTAGGCTAAAGTCTAATCCAAAGCAAGGCCCTAACTCTCTTTAATTCCATGAAGGCTGAGAGAGGTGAGGAAGCTGCAGGGGAAAAGTTTGAAAGTAGCAGAGGTTAGTTTACAAGGGTTAAGGAAAGAAGATATCAACATAACATAAAAGTGCGAGGTGAAGCAGCAGGTGCTGATGTAGAAGCTGCAGGAAGTTATCTGGAAGATCTAGCTAAGATCATTGATGAAAGTGGCTACACTAAACAGATTTTCAATGGAGATGAAACAGCTTTATTTTCTTTATATTGAAAAAAGTTGCCAACTAGTACTTTCATAGCTAGAGAGAAGTCAATGCCTGGCTTCAAAACTTCAAAGGACAAGCTGAGTCTCCTGTTATGGGCTAATGCAGCTGGTGACTTTAAGATATTGCTCATATACTATTGTGAAAATCCTACGGCTCTTGGGAATGATGCCAAATCTGCTTGGCCTATGCTCTATAAATGGAAGAACAAAGTCTGGATGCCAGCACACATCTGTTTAAAGCATGGCTTACTGACATTTTAAGCCCACTGTGGAGATCTAGTATGCAGAAAAATACATTCCTTTCAAAATATTACTCTTCATTGACAATGCACCTGGTCACCCAAGAGCTCTGATGAGATGTACAAGGAGATTAATGTTTTCGTTCCTGCTAGAAAAACATCCATTCTGCAACCCAGGGATCAATAAGTAATTTTGACTTTCAACTCTTATTATTTCAGAAATACATATTATAAGGCTATAAGTACCACAGATAGTGATTCCTCTGTTGGATCTGAACAAAGTAAATTGAAAACCTTCTGGAAAGGATTTACCATTCTAAATGCCATTAAGAATATTTGTGATTCATGTTAGGAGGTGAAAATATGAACATTAACAGGAGTTTGCAAGAAGTAGATTCCAAACCTTGTGGGTGACTTTGATGGGTTCAAGACTTCATTAGAGAAGGTAACTGCAGATGGGGTGGAAATAGCAAGAGAACTAGAATTAGAAGTGGAGCCTGAAGATGTGGCTGAATTGCTGATATCTCATGATAGAAATTGAATGGATAAGAAGTTGCTTCTTAGGGATGAGCAAACAAAGTGGTTTCTTGAGATGGAATCTCTTAATGGAGAGAAGCTATGAACATTGTCCAAGTGACAACTAGGGATTTAGAATATTACATAAACTTAGTTGATAAAGCAATGGCAGGTTTTGAGAGAATTGACTCCAATTTTGAAAGGAGAAACTCATATTCTAGAGAAATCCTTCATGAAAGGAAGAATTCATCAGTGCAGCCAATTTTATTGTTGTGTTATTTTAAGAAGTTGACACAGCCACTCCAAACTTCAGCAACCAACACCCTGAACAGTCACCAGCCATGAACATTGAAGTGAGAACCCACACTTACAGAAAGATTAGGAGTCACTGAAGGCCCATGTGATTGTTAGTATTTTTATTAATAAAATATTTTTTAACTAAGGTTTATACATTGTTTAGACAAAATGTTATTGCACGCAACAAACTACAGTATAGTGTAACCATAACTCTTATATGTACTGGAAGCCAAAAAAAAATCATGTGACTTGCTTTATTGTGATACTCACTTTATTGCTGTGTTTTGGATCCAAATTCACGGTATCTCCAAGGTATGCCTGCATTAAAGAAGCACTTTAGCTTATTTATGTACATATGCATATCAGGGAAATTGAGTGAAATCACCATGATTTCAATAGAAGCAATTGCTTTCCATCTATGCTTTATAAGAGTACTGTGGCCTGTAAATTTTTCTCATGCATTCTCTTTTTTTGTTGCAAATAAGCAACACAAAGATTGAAATACGTGATTGTACACAGAGAGAGAGAAGACCGACAAAGATAGGAAGAAGGTATATGAAATGTATTATTCACAAACGGAACTTTTTCTCCCTGGACAGTTAGAAACAGACTATATTTGCCTATCTTTTTTTTTTTCTTAAATCTCTGATGTGTTTGACTAAAATGATAATTAGCTACATTTTCCATTTTGGTTGAGACATATTGTATATCATGTGTAGTGTAGTCCTGGTCTCAAGAGGGAAATGGATAATCAGGAGAATATTTTTCAATGTCTCTTCTCTGTAAAGATTTACTGAGTTGTCTCTAATGTATACTGACAGCTTCTGCATTAAAATTAGAGGAAAGTAGACATCGATATTGTCAAGCTAAAAAAAAAAAAACCCTTTCCTTTCATTTTCATTCCACTAAAATAAATCAGGTCCATATCTTTTAATATTTTATGAGAATTGTTCATTTCTGAAGGTCAAGAGCAAAAGGACTTTTCAAAGTTTAAAAACGATTCAAAAAAGGTGGCAGCTAATTGATAGTCTCCAGACACCAACAAAGGTCTGGACTAGAAGTTTAAAAGACATATTAATTTCCTTGCTCAAGTTGTTTGTGTTACTGAACTTCAGGGTATCTCGTGTTAGAGTTTTTTGTTTGCAAACAAAAGAAACCCATTCTAGCTAACTATAAAATAAATTTATTTGAAGGCTATCAGAGAGTTATCAAATGGATGGGGTTAAGGAGAGCCAGGATTAGAATCAGAGCAAGAACCAACACTAGAACTGCTTTTCTGAAAGAGAAAACTGCTGGAGTAAATGAGCTTCCACTATTGCTTCCATTCTGTTTCATTCCTGTCAAGATTTATGATTGTAAAAGAGGAAACTGTTTGGCTGAGCTTAGGTTTTACATGCACCCCACAATAGTACCTGTGTATAGAGATGTGGTGATCCCTTCAGCTTCCCTAAGTCAAAAAGAAGTATGATGTGATTTACTTCACCATCCAGACCACACAGAATGGGAGAGAGATAATTTTTTAAAAGAAAATCAAGGTACTGATAAGAAATGGAAATTGATGCTGGCCAGTTAAAATATAGAAATTGTCTACTTCACGCCAAAATGCTTAGTGTTAATTGTGAGGAAAGCAAGACAAGTAATTCTAAGTGTCATGTTTTCATACAAATATTCCTGTTAACATATAAGAAGCTATATTCATTATTAAAATGTTCAAAAATCTAGACAATAGAATGTATATTGAAAATCTGGGACAAGTTTCCCTCTAAAGTGATAGTGTTTATGAATAGGGTTTGCTTACCAGCAGTAGTCTAAGTACCTATGGTGACCAACTATTTGTTTTTGCTTTCTAGATCAAGGTCTATATTTTATAAAGGTCTGGTGACTCACCATCAGTTTGATGTTGAGGTTGTCAGTCATGCCTCAAAAATGAAAAAGAACCCTCTACAGAAATGACTGAGCACATACTTTCTACTAGCATTTGTGCCCTGAAAATCATTCCTGATGGCATGAACACATGAGAGACATTTGCATTCAGTAGTTTCAATCTGACAACCATAAACATTAAACCCAAATAACATGTAACATGTAAAGTTGCAAAGTTTTTCTCATATCTGCATTCATAAAGCATTATCTGTCTTGAACAAATATAAACCATAAGCAGCAGATTCAAATAGCTTCAATTTAATGTGATGACTAATAAAATAATGCTTACACTGATCAAAACTCTAAATTCCACCTCAGTGGTTCTGAAAATTTTCTATTTCCCGAAATAATAATTATCTTAATATAAATAAATCTTATATAATACGTATTTTTTCTTATGTGCATTGTATGTTGTTCAACAAATATATTCTTGGATTATACAATGAAATCAATAAACAAGTTTGAATAATTTCAAAAAATTAAATAACCATATTTATGGACAGAGGTGATATTTTAGTACAATTACTAAAGGATGTTATATAAAATTTTGAGACACATAGCTTCAAAAAGTAACTGAAAAACCCTTTAGTCCAAACTTTTTCATGAGATTATCAATGCTCTAAAAGTGCATATTGTATAATTAAGATCAAAGACAAGTCAATACAGAACACGGGATTGGGTTTGGCCAATTTCCAGCATGCTTCTTAATATGTGTGATATCTGCTTCCAAAAAAAAATATGGAAGCTGATATGCTATCTACTTTTGCATTCATCTTCAGGGTCAAAAAAATGTCATCTTGAACATTAACTCTTGCCCTTTTTTTTAGCCAGAGCTGCCAATTTTCAAACTGCTCATGGAAAATGTACTGCTGTATTGGGTCTCAAATAGCTTTATTGACTCTTTCTTGCTTCCTTCCTCAGTAATACCATAGATCTTTACTGAGAGCAAAAGTGCAGCTCAGGACTACAATATATCTAATAATTTCCTTAAAAAATTCCTGGCCGGGCGCAGTGGCTCAGGCCTGTAATCCCAGCACTTTGGGAGGCCGAAGCGGGTGGATCACGAGGTCAGGAGATCGAGACCATCCTGGCTAACACGGTGAAACCCTGTCTCTACTAAAAAATACAAAAAATTAGCCGGGCGTGGTGGCAGGCACCTGTAGTCCCAGCTACTTGGGAGGCTGAGGCAGGAGAATGGCGTGAACTCGGGAGGCGGAGCTCGCAGTGAGCCGAGATCGTGCCACTGCACTCCAGCCTGGGCGACAGAGCAAGACTCCGTCTCAAAAAAAAAAAATTCCTAACGAATTTTTTTACAAATTGAGATGTCAGGGGGGAAGAGAGGTTTTCATAAAGTATTATCTGTAAAAAGTGCATTTTTTATAGAGCATATCATATGATTGTTCTATCTTGTTGAACAAGACAGACGCACACTCACGCACACACACAGAATCATAAACTTTTAGCAATAGACAGAATTATACACATCAAAGAGTCTATTCTTTTTCCTAAACGCAGTGGAATTATTTTAGGTAGAGGAATGTTACCTTTTTAATAGGTGTATAGTATTTATGTTTCAGAAAAAAGTATACAACTTGAATATCAAAATCCCGAGTTTCCAGATATTTTCATTAAGAAGAAGCTAAAAGATTGTCGATGTTGTCATTGTTGTTTGGTTTGGTTTTGGTTTTTCGAAATGCTATTTTAGGATGTTAACAACTGTTAAGTACAGGTGAATTCATATATGTATTCATTATGTGACTCTTGAAACTTTTCTATGTACTTGAAAACTGTTAAAATCTTACTCATTCCATGCCTGTGTATTTTTGCACACACTGAACCTCCCTACCTGCTTTGCCCATCTAATTCCAGTTATCGTTTAAGCTAACTATGATTTCCTCAGCCTGACAATTCACCCACACAGAACCAGGCACTCTCCTATTCATAATCACACTACATATTGCACCCTACAATAATATTTGTTTCATTCCTTTGGAATTATTTGTTATCAAGGCCCGTTACACTACCAGGGGTACTCAGCTGCATATGTGCAACAGAAGCACATAGAGAAAAATTTTGAGATACGGAATTCCTCACTCAGACTTGGTGAGGGATAAGAATATGTATTTTTTACAATCCCCAGGTTGAGTCCAATGCTTGTCTACAGTAAAGAATAACTGCACTAAACTATGAATTTCTCAATATCAAGGAGTTTCACTTACTTGTTTACTTAAAACTTGTTGTTAGTCCAAATATAGTACAAGGTAGGTACAGAACAATGCTTAAGAAAGCATATAATATATAGTAAATATCAATCAATATGATGATGAAGACAGGAATGTATGAAGTACAGATTGAGTTGGAAGCAGTGGACAGGCTTCCATTAACAATGCAAGAAGGTTTGCATTGACCTAATCTTTAAGTAAGGCTTGGCTGAAGAGAAAAGAGTATTGTGGAAAATCATCGGTTCTAGAAGCACAAGTTGCTTCATGCAGTCAGGCATAAATCTATAATAATAAAGAGTGAATACTTCCTTCTGTAGGGATTAGAGCTCACAGTTAAGTCGTTCCTCTAACAGCAAAAGATTATGGTGCTCCAAAGTAACTGTAAACTTTCTATTAATAAAGAACTAAGTTGCATTTAAATATTTTCAGGTGGTTGTGAAAATATTTCTATGAGATTTTAAAAAATGGACCTTTGTATTTTGCCATCTCTTTTTTTATGGAGTCTTATGTCTCTTTCCTCTGTAAAACTACATTAATTCTTCTTTAACATAGTTTCTTCAAATTGAGTGTTCTGAATAATATAAAGAAACTCTTTATTCCACATAATTCAGATAAATACAACAGACATGCAGGAAGTATTGGGTTTATCGAGTAATGAGTCACTATTTGAACTAAAATATAAGAAAAGTATCCTTGCCCCAAAGACAGCCATTGGGGATGAGTGAGGTATGAGTAAGTGCCTCAGCATCACTGCTTTCTATGATCCTTCTCCCTTCCTTTTACCTCTCAGTATTCATACATAAGCCATTCCTTCTCTCCTAATAGTGTCTTAATTTTGTGAAAAAGAAATCATCAGATTTCAGACGGTAATAGAAACTGAAGCGTGCAGGGACAATCTCAATATGTAACACTAATAACATATTAATTCAGTAGTAAAAAGGGAGAGCACTGTAAAAACATGGACATTGTTGTAATTATCTCTGTATCCCCATTTCCTAGAACAACACTTGGTAGATAATAGGAATATGGCAAATATTTGTTGAAAACAAAATTAATGAATTAATATTATTAGATCCACTTTATAGAGTAAAGTAATGCAGATGTAAGTTGGTCTTCCTGTGTTATAAAACATATTACTTCTCAAAAGCACTTAAGAGAATCCAGAGTAGCATATCTTCAAGTTCAAAAAGCTGCAGTCAACCACAGAAGTAAAACTTGGGACCATCAGTGAATTCTCCTGCTTGCCCTCTAAAGTCTGAGTTACAATGCCCTTGAAAATAATCCAAAGTAGAGTGAAAGAGGATTCAGAGGGATATGAAGTTTCTATTCAGCAAGCTAACAATAGTTATGGCACCAAAGAAAATTATAAGACCATCCAGAAATGAAAATTGTATATTTTATAAGGTAAAAAAGCATTATCTTCTACCATTGATATGTTTATAAAATGTGAGATAAAGTTTCCTATTATCAAATATCCAGAAACCTGAAAATGTATTTCCCAAATTATCCATAACTTAGGGGAAAAAATATCATGACAGATATCACAGGACCTCTGATCCAGTGTCTTTTTCTATTTTTGCTGGGTAGAAGATCATTTACAGAGAAATACACCTCGACTAGCATGTCATACAGACGTCTTGATGCCTTTAATGTTGCTATTAATAGCTAGGAAAATTCAGAGCCTCCTACTTATTCTCTCTCATTGTTTGCACCTGATGTCAACTTACTCAGAATGATTTGTTTAAAATATGTAATTCAGTAGGCACCTCAAGAAATAATGTGGAATGTATAAACCTGGCCTGCCTAATTTCAAGTGAAATACAAGAGAGAAATGCATATTAATGTAAAATGACTATAAATCAAAAGCGATTTCATTTTCTAAGGTAGTGTAAAAGCCAAACCTGTTTGAAACCATAATTCAGCTGTCATAATCTCTTAGATATACCACTGACCTTCCTTGGAAGTTTCTGCCACATAGAAGTGAATGGATCAGGAGGAGCAACTTTAAATCACATGGCAATACTTGAAGGTAATTTAGCTCACATGAGCCAGGTACTTGAAGGTAATTTAGCTCACATGAGCAAAGCCTTAACCTCAGGGCACACTTTCCTAAATACAGGTTCCTTGTGCTATACATGTACACATATTGACCTTAAAAGCATGCACTGTGTAGACTATACAAAGAGATTCATTGTGTATTCCGTGTCTGTGCTTACAGATTTTTTAATCAATATTGAACTTGATGCTCCAATGTTTCCAAGGAACAGCTGAAAGATTTTGTGTTGTAATTCCTGAAGCCACATTGTCTGATTAACTTAAGAATGTATATTTTATCTTGGTGTTTTACATTTATTATTAATAAATAGCAGTAGCTGACATGATTGCTTGGCTGCTTACCTCTCAAACATGAATTATTCTATTAAAATTGTGACTTTCAGTGTTAAGCCTGAGGTAGGAAATGGGCTTGAATCTGAAATTGTGTTATCCACAAAGCTTATGGTGCTAGGGATCAAAACAATTCTTTTAGAAGGAGGGTCAGAGGAAAATCTGCTTTTGCAATTTAGTGGGACTTTTAAACTAGAGGAAATAGGTGAAGCTCATTCAACTCTATCTGCAATTGTTACTGAATTTTCAATGAAGAGCTAGTGTTGTTTCTATAGATGATAATTATTTCATCATTATCCTAAAAGGCATAAGAAGACTAAATCGTTACTTTAAAAACTTTTAAAGGAAGTCAGACTGTCTTATACTTGTGCATGAGGGAAGAGGGTAAGGTATGGGACACAGAGACCCCTGCTCAGAGCTTCAGACAACTATCTGGTAACTGTATTACGAATGGGTGGGTCTATATTCTACCTTCAAGCATTTCTCTTAATGACTATCTGCTCATCTCTAACCGTTTGTATAGTGATAATGAGAAAAAAAGCCATTTTACAATTGAGGAATGCAGCTCAGTAATTGATTCTTTAAAGAACTTACTCTATCCACAAGGAAGAAACATTTTGAGAATCATTTCTACCATCTACCACAAAGACTGAGAATGTGAAGTCCTTGGCTCTATTTCAAACTCTACCAGTAATTTTCTGGGTGGATTACTCTGTACCTCAATTTTTTGCTTAAAAGACTTCCAAGTTAGGTAATGAAAAGCTAAAAGTGAACACCCTGCATACAGCAAACTCTGAGTTTCTTTTAAAAGATATATTAAAACATTATTTCAAATGATTTTTGTAAATCATAAATGGATGATCAATATTTCTTAAATTTCATTTATGTGGACAACACATTGGGATATATGACAAATAGTATATTTTAAAATAACATGTAGTTCCTCACTTCACAAATGTTACAATTTATATGGAAACACCAAGTTTTCAATAGTTTCCTTCGTATTTTCAGAGTCATTTATAGATTGACCATGAACAATTTTATAATAACCTTATAGCCACCCCTCACACTGGATGAACAGAAGCCTACCACAAGGGGCTGGGTCATTTTTAAGGAATCTGGTATAACTTCACGTAGTTTCTTGAGAAATACAATACAAGACAGATAATATGGTTTGCCTGTGTCCCCACCCAAATCTCACCTTGAATTGTAGCTCCTACAATCCCCATGTGTCATGGGAGAGACCCAGTGGGAGGTAATTGAATCATAAAGGTGGGGTTTTCCTGTGCTGTTCTCATGATGGTTAATAAGTCTCATGAGATCTGACAGTTTTATAAAAGGCAGTTGCCCAGCACACACCCTCTTGTCTGCCACCATGTAAGACTATAAGACGAGCCTCTGCTCCTTCTTCGACTTCCGCCATGATTGTGAGGCCTCCCTAGCCATGTGGAACTGTGAGTCCATTAAACCTCTTTTTCTTTGTAAATTACCCAGTCTCAAGTACTTCTTCACAGTAGCATGAAAATGGACTAATACAACAGATAGTTCCCTTTTTCACATCCCCAACCCCCAAGCTCTTTTAAGCTCTTACATAGAAATAAGATTAACTAAGGGCTAGAAGAAAACTATTGTTTTAGTTGTCATATAAAATC
This sequence comes from Pongo abelii, assembly GCF_028885655.2. NCBI lineage: Eukaryota > Metazoa > Chordata > Mammalia > Primates > Hominidae > Pongo > Pongo abelii. The sequence goes on along the minus strand of NC_071989.2, from coordinate 111,750,361 downwards.
TGGAATTATTTCTTCCCATCACTGAAGTTAGTCAATTTAGTATCTCTCACTTCATGGCTCTGTTCAGAATCTCCTAAGACTACTGTGGCACACCCTGCTGCCTGGAATAAAAATTATGCACACGTGATTCCCAGCCCCCACCACTTCTTCAGACACATGCCTTGTTCCCAATCACATTTCTAAGCATCATGCTCAGTTCTTCCACATGTAGGACTCTTCTCAAACTTACTCTAAAGAAAAAAAAAAATCATGCCCAAAACAACTACTCCAGGAAGCTGCCACCAAACTCTACCTTACAGGACTCATTTACAAAATTTGTTTCTGCCTCTGACTGGTGAGTAGATTTATTGGATTCTCTGTTATCAAAATCAGTGGCAAATTAGTGGCCAGCCCTACCTCAAAAAAAAAAAAAAAAAAGGATAGAAATTTTTTTTTCTGAAGTTCCAAACTCTTTCTCCTGAGAAAATATCATTTAGGTTTGGGTCATTTCCAAAATATATATAGAAGAATAGTGAGAAAGAAAGAAAATGGGAGGTGTTTGGAAAAGCCCTTGGTGAGTATAATTTTTTTCAGGGGCATTGATGTAATACAGAAATGAGTATAAGATAAGGACGTTTTCCTTCTAGCAAGTTCTTAATTATTAATCACCAAAGTCCTTGAAGTGCCTAAATAACAAAAACATGATATATAAGATGATATATATCAGATGAAATAAAGAAGGAACTACATTCCTTAAAGAAGAAGCAACATTCCTGATGAGAAAGATATTCAGAGAGTGAAGTGTGGGGAAAGTGACTACAAAGATAATTTTTCCATTGACTCACTGATGAAAAAGGGAGATTTCTATCAGAAACAAAAGTAGCTACAAAGAATACTGGTAGGATATTTTATATAACCAAGAGCTGAATTACAAAATGGATATCTCATTCACTCTCATTGTTTCAAAGGTTGCCTATATTTTGAGGACCACCTGTGAAGCTCTATTTCTATACCAGAGATATCATCTGAACTCCATATCTACATCTCTAGTATATATTGGACACCTCTTTTGTAATGTCTGAAGGCAACTCATACTCAGCAAATCTAAGCACTGAACTGATGCATTTTACTATTGACCCATTATAGCTTATTTAGTGAATTTATCAGTTACCCTATCATTTATGAAATATTAATTCAGTAGCTCACTATGTGCTTGGCATTCTTCTAGGAGTTGGGGATGCAACAGAAAACAAAATTTGCACAAGTATCTTCCCACTGGAGTTCATATTCTAGTGAGGTTACACAAACTAGAAAAAGATACAGAAGATATGGTTAAGTTCTTAAAACAAATAGCTGGATGCAGTGGCTCATGCCTGTAATCTCAGCATTTTGGGAGGCCAAGTTGGGCAGATAGCTTGAGCCCAGGAATTCGAGACCAGCCTGGGCCACATGGTGAAACCCTGTCTCTACAAAAAATACAAAAATTTTGCAGGTATGGTGGCACGTACCTGTAGTCCCAGTTATTTGGGAGGCTGAGGTGAGAGGACCACTTGAGCCAAGGAAGTTGAGGCTGCAGTGAGCCGAGATCACATCACTGCACTCCAGCCAGGGAGACAGAGTGAAACCCCATTTCAAAAAAAAAGAAGAAATTGAAAAATAGAGACCCTGTCTCAAAAATAAAATAAAAATAGAGCAGAAAATGGGAAGTGGTTGAAACTTTAGGTGGGAGAGCTTCTGCACAGAATTTGGTCCCCCTCTTGTTTTTTTTTTTGTTTTTTTTTTTTTTGTTTTGATTTTTTTTTGTCTCAGAGATTATACCAACACACACTTAACTGCCAATCCAAAGGCAAAGGTTAATTTTTGATGTTGAAATTGTTCTATATTCATAATAACTCTTCAATTCTTTCAGTTATTTCCTTCCCACTGCTATGACGTTAGGTCAACCTCACATAATCTCTTGCTAAAATAATTACAACAGACCTCCGACAGGTTTCCCTAATTCCAATCTTGCACAGCTTGAATCTGTTTTTCATACAGCAGCCAGAGATCTTACTAAAGCATAATCTTTAGGACTGCTCAGTTTTCCATGAATAAAATCCAAATGAGTTATATTCCTCTCTAGCCTCTTCTTTATCACCATCACTCTCTACTTCACCCTGTACTCTCAAGCCATGTATTGAATTACTGACAGTCCCCTACCTCATCATCTTTTCCTTGTCCCTACATATGCTATTTCCTTTCTACAGAATGCTTTTTATTCTCTCTCTCCCTCTCTTCTTCTCTTTTAACTTTCCTCCCTCTTTTATTTTCAACTGGATAGATTCTACCAATATTTCAGTTTAGACATCACCTTTTGCAGAAAATCATCCCTGAGACCCCCTGGAACAGAATCCTGGGGCTTATTACAGCATGCCCTGCATACCCATATCAGGAATCTTACAACATTGTATTGAAAACACAATCTCTTATGTGATAGGATAACACTTTATAATATTAAATATATTTTTTATCCATCTCTTTTATTCAAGCAGGTTGTTGGCCCTGTAAATGTTGCTTTAGGGAGAGATGCATAAGAGTAGAAAGGAAAAATTGTCCATGAATCCCCCAGCTTCCAGAGGGTGGAGAGGATTTTTACATGCAGGCAAATGACTATGTTGAAACATGAAGGCAAATGGATTTCCCTACAATTAGAAATAAACCATCAGTTATGGGGACAAGGAAGGAGTTGAGAACAGAGGTCTGTGGGATCAAGATGAAAGAGAAACTGGGCTTGACTCCCACAGCAGTCTGTGGGGAATGACTGTCGTGGATCTCTGCACATGGGTCCATAGGCAGTTTCCAAAGATTTTCTAATCCCCAATGTGGCCGTGTGAAAAGGAAAATGCCCCTGGACCTGAAGCAGCCATGTGGATCAGGGTGGTGGGTGACCCTATGGTATTCTGCAGCAGTGGGGACTAAGGACTTTATGCCTTGGCACTGCATGAGATTCTAGATTTTTCAGTACAACTGAGATGGAAACATCTACAATTACCAAAGGTAATTGTGGAAGACATGTGTAGCTGCCTACTCAATATCTATCCACTCCTCCACCTTATTAACAAGAATGGATTTTCTTCAGGGTGGCAATCTGCCTACAAACAGCCTATGATTTACAGCCTTCCTCATAGCTGGACAATGAGATGTAAGCACATGTCCTTGGAGAAACTTTCTGGAAAGCTTTTGAAAATGCAGCCAACTCAGCTGACATGCAGATTTTGCCCTTTGCCTTTCCTCAATTTCCTGCCTGTGCGTTAATTGGTGACATTGAAGACTGTCTTTGCCACTGTGTTATCCCCAGCAAAGTACATGCTGCAAAGGGATCATTTAAAAGCTATTATTCAATAAATGCATGAGACCATTTCTCTCCATATATGTAAGTTATTATTATTTTTGAGCATCAAGTTTCCCAAAGCACCTAAAATAAAAGAACAGCATTTATGTCACATGTTCCTTAAGCATAAGGACCTATTACCTATATTAGTAACATTTTTATAAAGCCTGATGTCATTTTTTGTAATTAACTCTAAAACATCAAAAATAACAACTGACAATTTTGAAAAACTGCTTTGAATCACTCATTATCCTATTAATATAAAGACTTTCCCTTTACCGTCAGTGTAAAGAGCCCCTAAAATTTTCTGATCATGCTGACTTTTCTATGAATAAAAAAGTATAAGCCAGGGCAGGATAGTTTATGCAAAGATAATATACAGGCTTCAAATCTCAGGGATTTGCCTCTATGAACATCCTTAGTTGGTGTCCTTACCTATTTGTGTCTCCCATTTCTTAGTCTGTCTCATGAGGTCAGCACTTTACAGGGTGATTATGAAGATGAATGAAGGTCAAAACCTTAACGTGAGGTCTAGCACATGATAGGCACTCAGTAAATGCTGCCCATTTCCATATCTTAAACAAACAAACAAACAGGCAACTCTCGCTCCTCACTAGTTCTATGCACTTAAATGTTCTAAAATTATCCATGGCAAGGAGTTTATATACAGTGTGAGGAAGGCAAATAGTTCAATTGAATCCCCATTGAGGGTATTACTTGCCCCATATTGGGACTTTTATCATGTCAACAACATGCCTCCAGGGCCACAACTCGGAGAAAAAAGAGTGCTTAATGATCTCACATCAGACATCAGATGTTCTGAGATGACAGTGATGCATGTCACTGCCACCCACAATACATTGCTAGAACTATGGCTGCTTAATTATAGGAATGTGAGGAAATATAATCCTTCCATGCTCCCAGAAGAAGAGAAATGGACATGATGATCATCTGCAGTCTATACTGCATAAGCAATTTTTAGAAGAATGTGCTCATACTCCTTAAAACAGAGGTTCTCAAACTTTTTGGTTTCAGGGTCTCTTTATACCATTAAAATGTATTAATGGTCTTAAGAACTTTTGTTGATGTTGTCTATTAATATATACCATATTTAAAATTTAAAACTGAGAATTAAAAACATATACTTATTAACTCATTATACAAGAATAATAAGCCTATCATGTGTTAACATAAATAACATGTCTTTTTAAATATAAAATAATTATCTTTTGAAAATGAACAACAACAAATAGAGAAGTGGTATTGTTTATATTTTTGGAAGTATCTTTAGTAGGTTTAGTAAACAGAAGATAGCTACAGTCACATATCTAATTCTGAATTCAATCTGTTGTGATACCACACTTTATGTAGCCTCTAGGAAAAAAGTCTCTGTGTAGTTTTGAAAAAATGACATGATAAATGCAAATAACATCTCTGTATTATTATGAAGATTATGTTGACCTCATAGAACTCTGAAAGGGTCTCTGGGGACTCCAGTGATTCCCACACCAGGCTTTGAGAGACACTGCCTGAAGGTAGTTAATGTAATTGCTCAATGGCACTGCCGAATGAACAAAGGTAAAATGCTTGCCACCTGTAATGTCTTCTATTTTTCTTTACTTTTGTTCTGAAAACTTTTATTAGGTGAACTCATTGTGCTTTGATTGAAAGTATTCAGTTCCTCAATCAAGGGATAAACTTGCCTGCTGGTTTTTCCAGAAACAATCTGTGAAGAATGTCTCCATTATCTTAAATAATAGTATTGTTTTCTTCTTCTGCTGTGCCATTTCAACTTTCTTAGTGAATCCATCTGTCATTTTCTGATCAGCAGCTGAATAGGCGCATTTGCTTTCACGTCCTCTTTAATCCACTTTCTCTATCTGTCAAGACCCTAAATCTCATACTATAAGGGTCGTTATCCCTAGCACTCTCTTTCCTCCTACCTGTGGAGTTTAATATCTTACTCTTTTTTGGATAGCCCTCTGGCTTAAATCCTTTTATCAATAGGACTCATGGATTCACCAAAATGGCATAAAGACACTGCTTCTCATCTTCTTTCTAATTAAAATATTCAAATCAGCAAATAGTTACTGAATGACTACCAAATACAAAAAAAAAAAAAAATCCTAGTATGTACAAAACATTCTGCAGTTATTTAAATAAATTCAGTTTAAATTATGGGCTCTCAGCAGTGATTTAAAAGTTACCAAAACAAATAATATATTGGAATAGAAAATAAGATATAAAAAGTCAGAGGATGAAAATAAAAATGTTTTAATTTGAGATTTCTTTCACATTTTACATAAAAACAAAGCTAACATAGTTATTTTCTATCAATCCAAAAATATGAATATATTATGTATCATTTCAAGGACAGAGATGAACACCATGGATTTTAGTGGTATCAGTCTCTCAGAACCTACTCTCTCTAAGAATATAAGAATTGGGCTATGCATTTTCTTACTTCCAAAACTAATTTCTTTAAAAAGGTCATTTTCATAGTCTATTTATCAGTAAGTTCAGAATTAAAACATTTTATTTATTTATAAGAATAGTACAAGTGCAAGCGCCTAACAGAGATGATAAAAGTCCCAATATGGGGCAAGTAATACCCTCAATGGGGATTCAATTGAACTATTTGCCTTCCTCACACTGTATATAAACTCCTTGCCATGGATAATTTTAAAACATTTAAGTGCATAGAACTAGTGAGGAGCAAGAGTTGCCTGTTTGTTTGTTTAAGATATGGAAATGGGCAGCATTTACTGAGTGCCTATCATGTGCTAGACCTCACGTTAAGGTTTTGACCTTCATTCATCTTCACAATCACCCTGTGAAATGCTGACCTCATGAGACAGACTAAGAAAGGGAGACACAAATAGGTAAGGACACCAACTAGACAAGACCCCTACCTAAATCTGTCTGGATCCAAATGTGATAGCCCCTGATGTGGTTTGGTTCTGTGAGCCCACCCAAATCTCATCCTGAATTGTAATCCCCACATGTCAAGGGGGGGAGCTGGTGGGAGGTGATTGTATGATTGGGGCGGTTTCCCCCCTGTTGTTCTCATGATAGTGAGTTCTCACGAGATCTGACGGTTTAAAAGTGTGTGGCAGCTCTTGGTCTCTCTCCAGCCGCCATGTAAGACATGCCTTGTTTCCCCTTCTCCTGATTATAAGTTTCCTGAGGCTTCTCCAGCCATGCAGTGTGAAAGAGAATCTCAAAACATTTTTATTTTTGTCCTCTGACATTTTATATCTTATTTTCTATTCCAATATATTGTTTATTTTGGTAACTTTTAAATGTGAATCAACTAAACCTCTTTTGTTTATAAATTACGCAGTCTCAGATAGTACCTTTACAGCAGTGTGAGAACAGACTAATACAGCCTCCAAGGCGAAACAACTTGTCAGGAGTCTCAGGTGCAAAACTGGGACCCACCTGTGAGTCAACCCTCAGTGGGGGAAAACTCCTACTCCACACTAATGTCCCAATGAAAGCCCCAACTTGGAGCATTCTGCTATCAGGGGAAGGGAGACCTTGCTGCTTAGAACCTTAAAAGACAAACAAACGGAAGTTCTCTATATTATTTAGTATGATCAGTTTGAGGGCTATGTAAAGACTGTCAGCAGATTTCCTCAAGTTCCTTTCTCTCTTTTTAACCTCAGCTTCCCAATCTATAAAATAGAACAAACAGAGTTCTCTGGTGTGTGGGAATTATTTCCTCAGTTGGCCAGGGAGTGGATCAGCTCTTCATTCCTCCCCTGCTTCTCATGAAAGAACCTCACAGGTGCCCTGGGGCTAAGCCCTCAGGACTAATGGGACAAAGTAGGGTTCCTCTCCATCCGAGGTCTAGCAGAAGGGCCTGCTGAGCCCCATGCCCCTGTCCAGATGTCAGAGTACAGCTTCTCTCCCAGAGGGAAGAAACAGAGACCCCTCCAGAGTGGAGACACCTGGTGGGGATGTAAATGGGGCCCTGGAGATGAAGTCCCACTGGCAAGAGTAAATGAGACTCAAAGCTCTGGGTTGCTGGGCAACAGCTCCTTTCATCCCTTCTATATGGTCATTGTTTTTGGCAGCTTCACACCCACCTTGGGATCCCTCGGCCCCATTTTCTTCTCCTCCATGGTAGTTGAGGGCCAGAGCCCACGTGTCTTGGTCATGTCAGCCTGTAACAGGGGGAAGGCATGCTGGCATGATGCCACTGAAGCTGTAGGTGAGGATGTCTCCCTGTGGATGCCCATGCCCTGCAGATGCCTACTCCAGCAGGAAGACCTCGAAGTATCCTTGTCTTGGTCCAGGATGAAGGGCCTCAGCATTCAGCAACTTCCCCTTCCACAGAAGCATCACTCTTTCAAGGGGTCTGAGTTCCAATGCTGGCTCTGCCATTCACTGGCTATGTGGCCTTGTGCAGTTCCTTGACTCTATGACATGCCATAATGTTGATAAAATTATGAATATAATATTCATAATAACATAACATTGGGACACAGTATTGCTTAATACATGTTCATTTATTATTATTATTACGATTTCATATTTACTAGCTATGCAACTTTATTAGTCAGCTAGGGCTATCATAAAAAAATACCACAAACTGTGTGGCTTAAAAACAGAAATTAATTTTCTCACTGTTCTGGAAACTGGGAGTCTGAGACCATGGTGCCAGCATGGTCTCGTTCTGGGAAGGGCTTCTCTCCCTGGTTTGCAGACAGCTGCTATCTCAGTTGTATCCTCCCATCATAGAGAGACAGAGACATTTCTCTTTCTCTCTTAGTCTATTTGTACTGCTACAACAAAATATCAAAGACCAGGTAATTTATAAACAATAGACATTTATTTCTCACAGTTCTGGAGGCTGAGAAGTCCAAGATCAAGGGTCTGGCAGGTTCAATGTCTGGTGAGGGGCTACTGACTGCTTCCAAGATAGTGCCTTGTTGCTGCATCCTCCAGAGGGCAGGAACGCTGGGCACTTACATGGCAGAAGGGACGAAAGATATAAACTCAGTCCCTTAAGTCCCTTTAAAAGGTTATTAATCTCATTCATGAAGGCTCCACCCTCATAACTTCATCGTCTCTTAAAAGGCTACACTTCTTAATACTATCAAATTGGCTATTAAGTTTCAACAAATGAATTTTGGGGGACATTCAGACTATAGCACTTTTCTTTTCTTTTTTTTTTTTTTCTGGTTTTTTTTTCTTTTTGAGATGGAGTCTCGCTGTTGTCAACCCGGCTGGAGTGTAATGGTGTGATCTCACCTCACTGCAACCTCCACCTCCCAGGTTCAAGCAATTCTCCTGCCTCAGCCTCCAGAGTAGCTGAGATTACAGGCACCCACCATCACGCCTGGCTAATTTTTGTATTTTTAGTAGAGACGGGGTTTCACCATGTTGGCCAGGATGGTCTCGAACTCCTTACCTCAGGTGATCCACCCGCCTCAGCCTCCCAAAGTGCTGGGATTATAGGCATGAGCCACCACGCCCAGCTGCACTTTTTTGATAATGTCACAATCCTATTGGATTAAGGCCCCACCCTTGTGATCTCATTTAATTGTAATTATCTCCTAAAGACCCTGTCTCCAGATACAATCACATTGGAGGTTGAGGCTTTCACATATGAATTTTTGGGGAATACAATTTAGTCTATAGCGGCAACCTTCATCAAATAACTACTTAAATAAACTGCTCTAAGCCTACTTGCATCATTTATAAAATTGAAACAATTGTACCCTTTCTCTGTAGAGGGATGTGAGAATTATTAATACATAGCAAGGTATTTGGCACACACTGAGTGCTCCATAAATTTTAGCTCGTTTTACCTCGATCCCTACTTACTAGCTATTTATTTGACTTTCACTTGTTACTTCACTTCTCTGATCTTCAGTTTCCTAGAACTGTGAGTTCTCAGTGAGGTGATGCTTAGGGAACAGTAATGCCAGACACATGTTTGCTTATTAATATTATTATTGTTCCTGTTGTTATTAGCACTTCTTACTAGCTGTGTGACCATGAAAAAGTTGCTTAACCTCTCTGAGACTCAGCTTCCTCATGGGGGGAAGAATCACCCCTCTCCCAGCTTTGCTGTGAAAATAAAATGGCTGCACCAGTGCTCTGTTCTCAGCTTTGCCTCTTGACTATGTGACTTCAGGCAAGTTCCCTCCCCTCTTTGGACCTAGGACTCTCCAACAGCCCCATGGATCCCAGGATCTTGGTCTTATCAGCAGCTGTGGGAATGATGAAGAATAAGGAGAAAACACTTTCAGCCTGATGTCTGATTAGAAATGGTACTGACTTGTGAGGGCCTAAGCCTATACCTGCGGGGCATAGGGTGAATCAGAGTGGGGATGGGGAGGGGTACGACTTCCTCCCAAAATGTGAAGGGCACCATTTGAGGTCAACTCCAGGGAGTAACCTCCACCCATCTAAGAGACCCAAAACCCTTTTTAAGACCTGTATGGCATTGCCCTACTCTAAAAACCCTTCCATGCCCTACTGGGAGATATCCAGAACTCTTGGGCTGCTGTGAAGGATGGGATATGGACTGCAATAACCTGAGGTCAAACTCCTACCCCTTCATTGATTATTTCTGCACAGATCCAGTTTTTTGCCTTGGCTTTGCTATCAATTAATTATTTTTTAGACCTCATTTCCCCCAACCAAAAGAAGAATAATTTATCTTTCACATACGTTGACCTTTCTCATTCTATGACTGAAGTCAGGGTCTGATTAACACATCCATCTATTATCTTATCTCTTGACATGTGTTCCTTTTTCACCATCATTTCCACATAGCTGTGGAAACAATACAAATATTAATGATTGCGTGATTGTTAATCATCATCTGAAATTCAGAACAAACTCTAGACCAATCTCATCACATAACTGCCTAAGATAAAAAGTGAAAGTGAACAGCTATATGGAATCTCACCAAATAGCTGTTCACTTTTATGCCTTACCAAGTGGTAGAAGTAAAGTAACTAGTTCTATAGTTACTAAAATATTTAAAATATTAATAATCATATAAAATATGCTTGAAACTTGAGAACATAAGGGTCTCTAACTGCTATCCCCAAATACCATTGCTTATTGAGAGACAGTTGCATATGATAAGGGAAAACTTGAATTTTGAAATGCATGAATGTTGAGCCTCTTCTCTCAAATGTTAGTTTTCACCCAAACTATTTCTCTTATTGAATCATTTAAAAATGCAGGGAAAGGTGAAACCCTGTCTCTACTAAAAATACAAAAAATTAGCTGGCGTGGTGACAGGCACCTGTAGTCCCAACTACTCGGTAGGCTGAGGCAGGAGAATGGCGTGAACCCAGGAGGCAGAGCTTTCAGTGAGCTGAGATGGTGCCACTGCCCTCCGGCCTGGGCGACAGAGCGAGACTCCGTCTCAAAAAAAAAAAAAAAAAAAGCAAAGAAAGAAGACAATGTCCAACAATTGAAAACCTTCAATTCTACATCCAGGATTCAGTATGCAACCCTGAATCTCAGATATAGAATTTAAGGTTTTTTATTGTTGACACTGTCTTCAGCAGTTCAGTTTGCAGGACAGTTCTCCAGGTGACCTTGATTGACCCAGCTCTCTCCTCTCTCTCACTTGTAGTTCTCAACAATAACCATAGAAGAGTCAGGCACAGTGGCTCACACCTGTAATCCCAGCACTTTGCGAGGCAGAGGCGGGCAGATCACAAGGTCAGGAGATCAAGACCATCCTGGCCAACATGGCGAAACCCTGTCTCTACTAAAAATATAAAAATTAGCTGAGCGTGGTGGCTCATGCCTGTAATCCCAGCTACTCGGGAGGCTGAAGCAGGAGAATCGCTTGAACCAGGGAGTCGGAGCTTGCAGTGAGCCAAGATCACACCACTGCACTCCAGCCTGGTGACAGAGTGAGACTCTGTCTCAAAACAATCAAACAAACAAAAAGCATAGAATATGCTGGAAATGCAGCATCCTGAAATAGGAAGATACTGTTCAGAAGAGCCCAGATGCTATTTCAATCTCCCCTAAAAACGGGATACCCTTCAACTCAGCAGTCCCTCGTTTGTGATACAAGTGGGGCACTCACAGATGAGATCCATCTGCCCTAAGCAGCTTCCTGAGACCTGGTGGACTGGCTGAAGATGAATCCTAGGCTTCTGTTGTTTCTGGCTGCCCATCTGTAAGTAATAAATCTGCTTCGTTTACCTTGTTGTGTCTGGGGGTGTTCTGTCTTACTGGACTCAGACAAGTTTAACCAGGACACAGCAAACCTACTTTGCAGAGTTCACTACCCAAGAGTGTGAAAGAATCATTTTAATCATTACAGGTAAGACAAGGAAACATGCAAGAAATTAATCCAGTAATTCAGTGGATCACCATCTTTGGAGTCAGAGAAACCTAAATCTATCTCCCACTTTTATCATTTTTGGAGGTAAAATGCTAGGCAACTTATTCAACCTCTGTGGTTATCAGTGCCCTTATCTGTATGGGGTCCTCATCTGAGTGATTAAAATGACATAGTGCTTGTAATGTACCTGGCATATTTTAGGAATTCAAACTAATTGGCTAACATCTTTCTTTTGACTAAGTTGTAAGATTGATATGGATTTGAGTTCTAATTTATATGAATAGGCAATTTTTAAAATATCCAAACTTTCTGGAGTATTCCCTTTATCCTATTCACTTTCATGTGATTCACTTTGATCACTATAGAGAAACCTGCATCATTCAAATAAAGAGTAGTCTAAGAAGAGAATCAAAGGTCTTATCTTCACTTTGCTGACTGAAGGGTCTTGAAACATCCTTTTACCAAAATGTTTTACACAAGATTTAGAAACATGATTTTTAAAGGATTAAGCTAATACAAGCTAAATATAATATTTAACCAGCTTTATAAATTAAGTTCTTGAGAAAACTCTCAATTAAGTGTCTGTAATATTAAAATTAATATTAATAATAATACTTATGCCTATAATGTCACTTACTGCAGTCTCAATGAAATAGCTCTGTTTTATCAGCCTTAATTTCATGTTGGAGAAGCAAAGTGCACTACTAAAAATAATGCAAGACTGAAAGAAAGGATTAGCATGCAAATAAGAATGCAGTGCCTTTTGAGTTCTTTTGAGAGGTAAAATGAATAAGGACTGACAGCTTTCATCTAAATGATTAAAAATTATTTCAGAGGAATTGAAGAAAAAGATACAATTGACAGTTTACTAAAATAGCTCAGATGGGCAAGGGTAGGTGTGTATAAGAATGATGTGATCAGGAGGAATATCTTTAAGTAGGTTGTTAAAATGTTAAAGGTGGTCTTCTTTACAAGAGAAACAATCTCATATTTGAACTTAAAAGTGGAAAATAAATCCAAAGAAATGAACCTATCAAATAAATGATTCAAGAAACAAATCTAACTTCTTCAAATCTGTGAAGAAGGCTGCACATGAAGCACAAGAAGTTTTCATTTAGAAAAATAAAACAGATTTCAATGTTCCTTCATATATAATAACTCTACATAATAAATGCAACTATCAGTAGTCTTTTTACTCTACACACGCACACACACTTACAATAAAATCTTCACTGTGATAATTTCTCATAGGAAATATTTCTTTTTCTTTTTTTTTTGAAACAGAGTCTTGCTCTGTCGCCCAGGCTGGAGTGCAGTGGTGCCATCTCGGCTCACTGCAAGCTCCACCTCCCGGGTTCACGCCATTCTCCTGCCTCAACCTACTGAGTAGCTGGGACTACAGGTGCCCGCCACCATGCCTGGCTAATTTTTTGTATTTTTTAGTAGAGATGGGGTTTCACCGTGTTAGCCAGGATGGTCTCAATCTCCTGGCCTTATGATCCACCCGCCTCGGCCTCCCAAAGTGCTGGGATTACAGGCGTGAGCCACCGCACCTGGCCGGAAATATTTCTTTAATCATTACTCTAACATGTCTCTAAGCCTACATTTATAGATATAGAAATTATTCTGATAACATCTCTACATATTTGTATGCCATTTTCAAGCCATCCTATACATGTCTCCACACTTCCGTATCCACTTATCTGGAAGTATAAATTATTTTGTTAATATCTGTAGCTGGTAAGTATTCCTATGTCATTTTCAAGTCTTAAATCTATTTTACAAATGAGACAATCCCATGAAAGCTTTTCTCAGCTTGTTGCATTTTGTCCATAAAGGTGGCACCTCCCAAGAAGAAGTCATTTGGGGACTGTTGACAAAGTGTGATTGCACTCATTTTTTTACTTAAATCAAATCATTTCTGACACAGTTCAAATCCTTAGGAGCCTATCTACAGCCAATTCAAACAAATAAACACTCAAATAAGAAAAGTAGAATGAAGTCCTGCTGTCATATATTTCACTTAATGGTTGCTTTCCTGATGTATCCTAGAAGAGTGTTTGAAAGGACAGTATGTATTATTCCGTGATGTCAAAATGTCAATTCAAAATCCATCTGTTTTAGCAGAAAAATAATACTTTGTCATAAAGCTGAGCTAACAGACAGTGTTCTACCTGGCACCCAGAGGAGATTGAGAAAATCCTCTATTGTCCTAGGACAATATTAGTTATTATTTATAAGGCCTTATGGAAAAAAAAATAGTTGTCTGACATTCATATAGTTTTCTTAGGGGAAATATTCTGTTTTTCCAACAGTGTTTAAAGCATATTCAGGCAGCTAGAGGTATGGTTATTTACCTTGATATTGAATTATTTTTCTAAAGTTTGTCATTTTAGAGAAAAGATGCTAAATATTGATAAGGTTTAGTCGTTTCCACAGCTTCCACACCAAGAAGCAACAGAAAACCAGGAATAAAATAAACATTTTCTCCCGCTGTGCTGCAAAATACATTTCATTCAAATCTAGTGTGAACACCCCCTCGAGGCTGCAGTGCATAGAATTTTGAGACTGGAAGCATATCAAAGGTAAGATTACCAAATTAGTACCAATTTAGTATAGTTACATAATCTTGTATAAGAGAATACAAGCTGAGACTCTCTTCTTTAGTAATATTTGTAGCTGTCTTTTTGGTCTTTCTCGCTTCATTTTGCAGGTATGGCAAACATCTTTTCAAAATACGTGAGTTTTTGACTAACAAAACATTTGGAGGCTAATTGGTCATCTGGTGCCTATCCATCTTTCAAAAACCACACAACTTAATGAGCTTAAAAATTGCAAAAGGTCTAGCCTTAACATTTTATCTGAGATGTGATAAAAGTGCGACTGATGATTTTTTTTTATTTCTTCTAAAATAAATGGCATACATGTGCAGAATGTGCAGATTTGTTACATAGTTATACATGTGCCATGATGATTTGCTGTACCTATTGACCTGTCCTCTAAGTTCCCTCGCCTGTCTCCCCACCCCACAACAGGCCCTGGTGTGTGATGTTCCCCTCTCTGTCCATGTGTTTTCACCGTTCAACTCCCACTTATGAGTGAGAAGAAGCAATGTTTGGTTTTCTGTTCCTGTGTTAGTTTGGGGGGGATGATGGCTTTCAGCTTCTTCCATGTCCCTGCAAAAGACATGATCTCATTCCTTTTTATGGCTGCATAGTATTCCATGGTATATATGTACCACATTTTCTTTATCCAGTCTGTCATTGATGGGCATTTGGGTTGGTTCCAAGTCTTTGCTATTGTGAACAGTGCTGCAACAAACATATGTGTGCATGTGTCTTTCTAGTAGAATGAGCTATATTCCTTTGGGTATATACCCAATAATGGGATTTCTGGGTCTAATGTATTTCTGGTTCTAGATCCTTGAGGAACCGCCATACTGTCTTCCACAATGGTTGAACTCATTTACATTCCCACCGACAGTGCAAAAGCATTCCTCTTTCTCCACAGCTTCACCTGCACCTATTGTTTACTGACTTTTTAATAATCGCCATTCTGACTGGCATGAGATGATTCTTTTAAAAGCAGTTTTCACAAAGAAAAATAAACATAATGTATACAAAAAAGGGCTAGAGAAGTAGAGAGTAATGATTTCTTAAACTCAACAATATTCCTGAATTTATTTTGAGTATCTCTGAGCATTGGAGAAAATTTCTTCCTAGCCTCACACCAATTATCATAAAATAGCTTTTTGATTACAGGTAAGGATCTCTGGAAATATTCATCTAATCAAACCCCACACCTTCGTATATAAAATGAGAGTGTTAGATCTTATCAATCTTCCATTCCCTTGCTCTCTTCCTCCCCAAGTATTAATAAGTATGTCAGGCTTGTGCTATGCACTGGAGCTATGTGCTACATCACTGAATACAGCAGACCTGGTATCTGGACCACTGAAGACCTATAGCCTATGAGGGAAGGCTGACATTATCCACACACATATTTCAATTTCAATTGTGATAGGTAGTATAAAGAAGCAGTGCAGGGTGACACACACGCATTTAACAAGGAAACGTGACCTAGTTTGTGGTTGGAAGAGAAAGTCTTCCAGGCAGAGAGAACAATATCTGAGAAGGCCCTGAGGTGAGACAGAGCAGGTCAAGTCTGAGACATCAAGAACATGTGGGTGAAACAGAGAGCCACAGAGCAAGATCAGGCGGCAGAGCTGGCAGAGTCAGATCCAGGGGGTCTCTGAGACCACATTAAGGATTTGGGGACTTATTCTGAGAACAAGGAAAAGTATCTAAAGACTGTAAGAAGGAGAGTGGTATGAATCAATTATCCCTGAGGTTGATTCCTACTCTAAAATTCTATATAAATCTATTTTTCTCTTATTATTTAAAATTGAAGTAAGCAGAGCTAGCATGATTTTGCTATAGAGATTATAAATTGACATAGAACTCAGGTTAATAAATTGCACCTTTAGGCCAGGTGCAGTGGCTCACGCCTGTAATCCCAGCACTTTGGGAGGCCGAGGCGGGTGGATCACCAGGTCAGGAGATCGAGACCATCCTGGCTAACACGGTGAAACCCCGTCTCTACTAAAAATACAAAAAAATTAGCCGGGCGTAGTGGCGGGCACCTATAGTCCCAGCTACTGGGGAGGCTGAGGCAGGAGAATGGAGTGAACCCAGAGGGCGGAGCTTGCAGTGAGCCGAGGCCGCGCCACTGCACTCCAGCCTGGGCGACATTGTGAGAACCCGTCTCAAAAAAAAAAAAAAAAAAAAAAAAAAATAGCCAGGCGTGGTGGTGGGCACCTGTAGTCCCAGCCACTTGGGAGGCTGAGGCAGGAGAATCACTTGAACCAAGGAGGCAGAGGTTGCTGTGAGCCGAGATCCATGCCACTGCCCTCCAGCCTAGTGACAGAACGAGACTCCATCTCTAAATAAATAAATAAATAAATAAATAAATAAATTGCAACTTTATTATTACATTGTTCAACTTAATTTAGCTTATTAGCCTCCATCCCTTAATTTCTAATGATGACAAGATAATTCAATCTTTACAACTCAAGGTAAACAGAGTCACTTCTTTAACCTTGATCTCTGTTTAGATCAACTCAGTCAATTCAGGTTGTTCCTTAGGATTCTTCCACAACTCCCATTCCCATCTGGTTTCCCTTTCCCTGTTTTATTGGACATCATCTATGGTTTCAAGGGCTCTTTCTATTGCCAGGTATCTGACCCAAGGATTTTGACTTTCTGCATTGTGTGGAATTCATCTAGTCTCCTTTATAAAATGCTGACATTTTCTGCTGATGTCCTTCATCTTGCCATAACCCAGATCAAGTATGGATCGACCCCTTATCCTGACCCAGGCCTCTTTTTTGTACAATCCCCTTCCCCACACTTATGAGGACAGGACTCTGAGTACCATCAGGCCTACTGTCAGAGCTGTTTCTCTCAGCTTTTGCTGTTCTGCTTCTAGATACGAGTCTTCCCAAAGAGATTTATAGTGTCCCCAACCTACACGTTCTGTGAGTCAAGACAAGCCCCTTCCACTAGCAGACTCCCCTAAGCATATGTGTGTTTTTATTTACTCTCAAGCCCCAGTCCCTACCCGACACTACCCAGACCATGATTCCAGGTAGCCTTTGAGTTCTAGTCTCATTCCCTCTGATCTTCCAACCACTGATCAAACCCGGCTTCATTTGAGTGGCACACTGCTTTCATGTCATTCACATAGTTTTCCGTAGTCTGTGGCGTATTGTATAAACTCTGTGCTATGAATCCTCTAGGTTTTGCTCTTGATATTCAGAGCCCATAGTTTGGAATTCAAACAAAACAAAACAAAACTATTCTCTCTGAATATATTCCATCCCTTCCAACTCAGAAGAGCTTTGACTTTCAGACTATTGACTTTGCAATAGATTTATAAAAGTCTACCTGGGAGCTCAAAACCTAAGAATTGCACTCTTTATTCCCTTTAAATTATTTTCTGTGTTCCCTTCACTGGAGCAATATGCCTCGGCCTCTCAAACTAGTTCCATGGGTAGGAAGGCTCCAGGACACAAAGAAAAAAGAAATGTGGAAAGGATAAACTACATCTGATATTCTTTCAAAATTATAACAAAATACATAAAAAATAGGCACTAAGATAAGATAACAGATGGGAAGATTTGAGATTAGAGATATAGCCTCTTGTGCTAATTTGCAAAGGAATAGAAATAAACCATTTCAGCTTTTGTTTCCAGAATGAGGCTTCTCTTTTAATATGCTTACTCTTATAAATTTACAACAAAGATACCACTTTTTATTGACGTAGGTCAGGAAATATAGAATTTTTACCTAGAACAATGAGTATCCTTGAATGTAGAATTCGCTCTCACAGGTTCATAGGAAGTAATTAGAATGACATTCCTTATAGTTCTGGCACTCACAGAAACCAGATTCCAATAACAATCAAGGCATGTCTTTCCTTAGATACAAGGTATTTTCATATAAAATAAACTTATGTCAATGTGTTGTCTAAGACTTTGCTACTCAAAATATAGTGCAGGAACTACAAGCAAAGTCATCAACTGAGAGCTTGTTGGAAATGTAAGTTTTCAAGTTTCTCCTCAGATCTAATACATTCGTATCTACATTTTAACAGAATGGATCCCCAAGTGAAGTGTCTGCACAAACTTTGAGAAGTATTAGCCTAAGACATTACTCTGCTTGGTTTCTCTTCCACAATAAACAAATGGGACATTTTATTAAAGATAAATGTAACCAATGCAGTAATTAAAAGCTTTTATCTGAAAATAAAAGGTAATGTTAATGCCATTGTCACACCTTGCAATGCTGATATATGTAGTTACCTAACAAGGTACAGCACTTAGTCACTGATGACCCAAAAATACAGAATATGAGTGAGACTGAACTATCTGTTCTTAATCTATTTTTTTCCATGCTAACATAAATTATATCAAATGCAGTGGCAAGACAGGGTCTGACTTGGTGGAATTGAATTACTCATTAGTACTCACTGTATCTGCTAACTAAATTGACTGTTGTGGCCTAAAATTTTTGGTGTCTTTAAATATTTTCCTGAGAAATTTCCTCATGATTTCTCTTGTATCTTGTCTGTGTGTGTGTGCACACATGCATGGTTTTAAAGCTATCACAAAACTGAATAGTATAAATAAAAGAAAAGGCATTAAAGAAAGGGTTATTTTCAAGACTTTAAAAATGTTCATTGGAATAATTCATACACTGATTGAAGTTGTGTTGATGAATATTACTTATTTGAACGTAATCATATTGATGATTGTACCATCAAGCACCTGAAACCATCTGTGGCATGTCTTTTCAGAATTCACAATAAAATCTTACTGTGATCATTTCCCATCCCACTCCCTTATGCAACAATGCATGGCTATGTCTCCAGAGCCAAAGTGAAATTGAGAGTTCAGCAATCATTATGTAATTTCCAGTGCCAGGTATGGTCTTGGCCCTAGTGGATGCCTATAAATGTTTATTGATAATGATGTCTTATAAAGCTGCCACTATTTTCTATGAATTACCCAGATTGCCTTTTAGAATTGTGCATGTTTTCTGAATAACTCTAAACTTCATTTTGATTCTTCAACCATGGCATGTCTGTCTATCTTGAATTCGTACTTCCAAACTGCTGTGGAATATCAAATTTTGAAGTCTTAATGTGCTATTCTGCTTTCAGTCATCTAATTCTATCTATGAAAATAATGTAATACTGATGAACTGCAAAGACCAAACTTCAAAATTCATTCTAAATTATTTCTCAGGCAGAGGAAGTGGTTTGTTCCAAGCCATCTATAATTTCTTTGCTCTTGTAGTTGATGGCACATAATGGTGAGGCAGCTGGTTGGGTTGGAAATATAATAGAAGGCAATTCCACCACCATCACCATCCCTTTCATGAAACTTACTGATCTGAAAAGAATGACAATACCTGCTGCCTATTTATGGTTTAGTGCCTATGATATGGTTTATCATATACCACTCTAGGTCCTTTTCATTTGTTACCTCATTTAATCTTAAAAACACCTTATGAGGTAGGTGTTCCTATCATCATTATTCATATTTTACAGATGAGAAACTAGGAACCAAAGCCAAATAGCTAATAAGTATCACAACCAGGATTCAAAGCCAAGTTGTCCTGCTCCAAAGCCCACCTCTAAGTCTTTCATTACCATGAAAAACTAATATTGTTCCCTGACTGAAAATATCCCATCCAAACTTAAATAATACTGTTCAGATGAATATAATCGACCTTTATATGTCTAAAGTAGAAACCTGCAAACATATATATCCTCAAAGAGACTTAAAAATTGAGCTGTTTCTGGGTCATAATTGCTATGCATGAAATGACACACACCTGGTATGAAATATAAAATATAAATGAAATAAAAATGACTATACCATTCCCACTGGATGATACCTAATCTCACAGACATCAATGCAAATTGCCAAATACACATGAAAGTAAGAATTTGTATTCTCTAAATAGGACACACATGTATCGTACATTCCAGTTTTAACCTACATATGCGGATGTCTACTGTTTAGACACACAAAGAATTATTCTTGCCTAAGAAAGTCTTTGAGACCCGCTGAATTCAGAAGTCCACTTCAGGAATTTGTTCATTCCATGCACATGGACATCATTATGGACTGAAAAGCTTATTAACTATAATCAAGAAGGTCCTTTTGGAATTATCTTTCTTAGCCTACTTCCAAGGGAAATCATTTGTGGTTTTCTTCAGGGCAATGGTTATCAACCAAGTGCGGAGACTCATCTTCAAATGTTCTGGACTAAATTTACTATAATAATGATAACTGCTCTTTCGGTATCCTGATCTTTTTAACTGCTGTACATCTTTTCATCTATTTCCATTTCCCTTAGGTAGAGTGCAGGCTAAGAAATCATCAGACCCATTTTTCAATACTATATATCATCAGAAACAATTTTGATAATCATATTATTAGTGTGCATAACCCCTACCTTCAGAACTCTGCTAAAAGAGTCACCTAAATGTCCTGCTCTTGTTCACATACTCTATTTATATCTGCAAATGTCAAAAATTCTAAATGAAGTGTATGAGCCTTGCTTGATAAAGTGAGATGGCTCTCTTTTGTAGCAAGCAAAAAAATAGTTAATAATATCCTAGCACCTACTTAAAATTGATCTCTAAGATTCTTTAAAAAATGTTCTTTAGTTAATTCAGGTGATGCACATTTGTATCCTGGTTCAGGAATAGTTTTTTAATGTATGATTATTTGGTAGAGAATATTAGATTTATTACCTTTGCTAATGAACACTTAGATAAAAGTGGTATTCTCAAGGTAAGTATTCTCATGAGATGAACTCGTATTACCATATATTAATTTTCATTTTAGTTCAGAATTATATAAAGAATGAACCTAGTGGCTTTTACATATAGAAAATGGGACCCCTCCAAAGTACACTCTGCCATAATTTTCAAGTGTCCCTGTCACTTTTATAATGTCACATATCAATAGAAACAGAATTCATCATCATGGAAGAAATTTCAGAGCTTTCAAGAAGTACTGGATGAAACTAAAAGACACAGTAATTAAACCTCCGTTCTTTCAAATATGTGTTAGTCCTGTTTCAATGGAACTAGGGGAACTGACTTTAAGAGTGGTGAGTGAAATGGTTGATCTTTCCCTTTCGTGTATATTCTATATCCAAGAGTCCTTTACTTACCTGCTCCTCTTTTCACAGCAGCATTTAACATAATCAAATCCAACAGAGAATGCAATTCTTTTGTAACTCCAAGGTGCAGACTAATCAACTCTGCATCTCCAATACTGAGACAATGCCACAACTTCTCAGTGCCAAACAGTACCTGCAGGACCATAGAACTCACATTCTCTGAAGGATATTTCCTTTTTCTGAGGAATCTTGGGCAGAGGGGTATATTAGGAAGCTAACATAGCCATAATTTTAAGGAAAAAAAATTGACTTGATTATATAACTAACTAGAATTGAGCACGGGAATAATTAAGTGCTTTTATGAACTTGAAGAACTATTGGTACCTTGACCATTATGTGCTATAAAAATGTATGCAAGGTATTTGGTGTTCTGGTAGACCTAGGAAATAACTTAGTATACAACATTTGCTACAATAGAGAAATGCACGTGTACATAATTAATTAGCCTGTTCGTACTTAATAGTATTTTTATTCTGTGTATCTTTTTAAAAGTATCTCTTCAAATGGCTACTTTTTTTAAAGTAGCATTTAAAAAGTTGATCAAAATTAGCATTAAACATTTTAACTCTTTATTGTAATATACATACAGAAAAAATTCACAAAAGTATATAGCACAGCAAATTATCACAAGGGAAAATCACCAGTGTAAGAAATAAAATATCCAAGTCTCTCACTCCATGTTTCTTTTCAATAACTATCCCCTCCCTTCTTTCCAATGGTTTTGCAGTTTTTAAATATGTGCCCAAATTATTTGATAATCCTTTCTTCAAAAGGTGAAGCCTAATCCCCTCCCCACATGTGTACTAGACTTAATGACTTGCTTCTAACAAAGGGAATATGGCAGAAGCAGCTGTGTTTGACTTTAGGGACTAGATTACAAGAAGCATTATGCATCCTTCTAACATGGGCTCTTAGATCACTGACTCTGGAGGAAGCCAACTCTCATGGCAAGAGAACTCAGGCCGTGGCCCTATGAAGGTGACCACATGGAGCAGACTTGAGGCTCTCTGCCACAGCCAGAAAGGCACTATGGCCTCCTGCCAAAAGCCCTGTGAGTGAGCCATCCTGAGATATATTCCCCCACCCCAGTGAAATCTTCAGACAACTAAAGCTCTAGCTCTAGCTGGCATTTAGACTGAACTTCATGAGAGACTCTGAGCCATAACCACACAACTAAGCTGCTCCAGAGTTCTTGACTCACGCACACTGTAAGACGATAAATGTTTAGTGTTGTTTTAAGGCATTAAGTTTTGAAGCAATTTGTTTTTCAGCATTATAATGAATACAAAAGATGGCCACTTTCCTGACTGCTAACACTATAGTTTAGTTTATCATGTTTTTGAATCTCCTATTAATGAAGTCATTATTATTTTTTTCTTTGAATTTAACTTATTTCTCTCAATATTCTGTTTTTTAGATTTATTCACATATCATGTGAAGCTGTGGTTCATTTATTTTCAGTGTTGTATAATGTTCCAATGATGATAAGTATACCACTATTTATTTATTATTTCTACTGATAACATTTTGTTAATTTTAAGCTTTTCACTATTATAAGTAATATTTCTATGAACACTCATACATTTTTTGCTGCGTATGAAAGCATATTTTTATTGTATATATAACTAAGATTAGAATAATGGATCTCAGGATTCGCAGATGCTGAAATTTAGTTCTTAGTAACAAATATCTTTTTAAAATGGTCGGAAAAATTTACACTGCCATTAGTAGTATTTGAGAAATCCTATTGCTGCCTATCTTAGTAATTTATATCATCAGGAATACATATTTCATCACTTTTTCCAACTTAAAATTGATCCCATTAAGATATATGCAGATTCTAAGAAGATATAAGCAATACATATATCTGACAAAGAACTTATACCAGAGAATATAAAGAATTCCTACAAATAAATATAGGAATGTAGATGAAAAAACAAACCTCAATTTTTTTAAATGGGCAAAATATTGGGAGATACTTTTTTTTTTTTTTTTTTTGAGATGGCGTCTCAGTCTGTCACCCAGGCTAGAGTGCAGTGATGCGATCTCGGCTCACTGCAACCTCCACCTCCTGGTTCAAGCAATTTCCTGCCTCTGCATCTGAGTAGCTGGGATTAAAGGTGCCTTCCACCACACCCGACTAATTTTTGTATTTTTGGTAGAGACGGGCTTTCACCATCTTAGCCAGGCTGGTCTTGAACTCTTGACCTCATGATCCATCCACCTCAGCATCCTCAAGTGCTGGGATTACAGGCGTGAGCCACCACGCCCAGCAGGAAGAGACAATTTTTAAAGGGGAATATCAAATAGCCAGAGACAATATGAATAAATGGTCAACATCAATAGTTAACAGGAAGGAAATGCAAATTAAAATTACAATGACATACTTACCATATTACATACACCCACCAGCTGGGCTAAAATTCAAAAGACTGATAAAACCAAGTTTTTACAAGAATATTAAACAAATGGAACTCTTACACATTGCTGGTGAATGTAAGGTGGTATAATTTTGTAAAACTGTTCATCAACTTATTTGATATTTAAATACACACTTACCCTAGGTATTCTACTTACAGATATTTACAGTAGAGAAATAAAAACGTATGTCCACTTTTTAATTGCAGCTTCATTTACCACTGCCCGGGCTGGGCACAGTGGCTCATACCTGTAATCCTAGCACTTTGGGAGGCCGAGGTGGGTGGATCACGAGGTCAAGAGATCGAGACCATCCTGGCCAACATGGTGAAACCCTGTCTCTACTACAAATACAAAAATTAGCTGGGCGTGGTGGTGGGCACCTGTAATCTCAGCTACTCGGGAGGCTGAGGCACGAGAATCACTTGAACCCAGGAGGCGGAGGATGCAGTGAGCCAAGATTGCACCACTGCACTGCAGCCTGGTGACAGAGTGAGACTCCATCTCAAAAAAAAAAAAAAAAGAAAAAGAAAAAGAAAAAAAAGCCAAAAAAGCAAAAACAATTGCCCAAAACTAGAAAAAAAAATTCAAACATCTATCACAAGACAATGGACAGATAAATTGTGATTTATTCATGCTGTGGAATACTACTCAACCATAAAAATAGCCAGTTTAGGCCAGGGCAATTAGGCAGGAGAAGGAAATAAAGGGTATTCAATTAGGAAAAGAGGAAGTCAAATTGTCCCTGTTTGCGGATGGCATGATTGTATATCTAGAAAACCCCATTGTCTCAGCCCAAAATCTCCTTAAGCTGATAAGCAACTTCAGCAAAGTCTCAGGATACAAAATCAATGTACAAAAATCACAAGCATTCTTATACACCAATAACAGACAGCCAAATCATGAGTGAACTCCCATTCACAATTGCTTCAAAGAGAAGAAAATACCTAGGAATCCAACTTACAAGGGATGTGAAGGACCTCTTCGAAGAGAACTACAAACCACTGCTCAAGGAAATAAAAGAGGATACAAACAAATGGAAGAACATTCCATGCTCATGGGTAGGAAGAATCAATATCATGAAAATGGCTATACTGCCCAAGGTAATTTATAGATTCAATGCCATCCCCATCAAGCTACCAATGACTTTCTTCACAGAATTGGAAAAAACTACTTTAAAGTTCATATGGAACCTAAAAAGAGCCCGAATCACCAAGTCAATCCTAAGCCAAAAGAACAAAGCTGGAGGCATCACGCTACCTGACTTCAAACTATACTACAAGGCTACAGTAACCAAAACATCATGGTACTGGTACCAAAACAGAGATATAGATCAATGGAACAGAACAGAGCCGTCAGAAATAACACCGCATATCTACAACTATCTGATCTTTGAAAAACCTGAGAAAAACAAGCAATGGGGAAAGATTCCCTATTTAATAAATGGTGCTGGGAAAACTGGCTAGCCATATGTAGAAAGCTGAAACTGGATCCCTTCCTTACACCTTATACAAAAATTAATTCAAGATGGATTAAAGACTTAAACGTTAGACCTAAAACCATAAAAACCCTAGAAGAAAACCTAGGTATTACCATTCAGGACATAGGCATGGGTAAGGACTTCATGTCTAAAACACCAAAAGCAATGGCAACAAAAGCCAAAATTGACAAATGGGATCTAATTAAACTAAAGAGCTTCTGCACAGCAAAAGAAACTACCATCAGAGTGAACAGGCAACCTACAAATTGGGAGAAAATTTTCGCAACCTACTCATGTGACAAAGGGCTAATATCCAGAATCTACAATGAACTCCAACAAATTTACAAGAAAAAAAAAACAACCCCATCAAAAAGTGGGTGAAGGACATGAACAGACACTTCTCAAAAGAAGACATTTATGCACCCCAAAAACACATGAAAAAATGCTCACCATCACTGGCCATCAGAAATGCAAATCAAAACCATAATGAGATACCATCTCACACCAGTTAGAATGGCAATCATTAAAAAGTCAGAAAACAACAGGTGCTGGAGAGGATGTGGAGAAATAGGAACACTTTTACACTGTTGGTGGGACTGTAAACTAGTTCAACCCTTGTGGAAGTCAGTGTGGCGATTCCTCAGGGATCTAGAACTAGAAATACCATTTGACCCAGCCATCCCATTACTGGGTATATACCCAAAGGACTATAAATCATGCTGCTGTAAAGACACATGCACACGTATGTTTATTGCGGCACTATTCACAATAGCAAAGACTTGGAACCAACCCAAATGTCCAACAATGATAGACTGGATTAAGAAAATGTGGCACATATACACCATGGAATACTATGCAGCCATAAAAAATGATGAGCTCATGTCCTTTGTAGGGACATGGATGAGATTGGAAATCATCATTCTCAGTAAACTATCCCAAGAACAAAAAAACCAAACACCGCATATTCTCACTCATAGATGGGAATTGAATAATGAGAACACATGGACACAGGAAGGGGAACATCACACTCTGGGGACTGTTGTGGAGTGGGGGGAGGGGGGAGGGATAGCTTTAGGAGACATACCTAATGCTAAATGATAAGTTAATGGGTGCAGCACACCAGCATGGCACATGTATACATATGTAACTAACCTGCACATTGTGCACATGTACCCTAAAACTTAAAGTTAATAGTAAAAAATAGCCAGTTTACACTGGGTAATGGGGACTTCAAGAGGCAGTACCGATGTCCCCAGAAAATCCAACAAGGAGGTTCAGGACTCTTACCTTGTTCCAATCTGTCCAAATCTTTTGAGTTTCCTCCGACTCTGAGATACTGGCCCCTGTCTCCCTCTCCTGCCTCAGTTTCCTACACACACGCAACATTTCCCACAGGTGTCCTGGCTCCTGCCCTTCAAGATGCCCACAATTCCCAAAACGTGCCATATATCCTTGTATCTCCCTACCTTTCCTGATACACTGCCGCTCCATGAAACACTGATTCCTTCCACTTCCCTCTAGATCTTGGTTCTTCAAGATCTACAGGGAAAACAGCCAATTTACTGATATGCATAACAACATGAACAACTCTTAACACATGTTGAGTGAAAAAAGCCAGACACAAAATGAGTATAATTTCACTTACGTAATATTAAAGAATAGACAAAATTAATCCATGGTAACTGTAGTCATTTGCTAGGTCTGCAAACACTACAGGTTCAATGGATTAAATAACAGAAATTTATTTTCTCACATTTCTGGAGGTTAGAAATTCAAGATCAAGGTGTCAGCAGGCTTTCTTTCTGAGGTCTCTTTCCTTGGCTTGCAGATGGCTGCTGGCTTCTTGCTATGTCCTCACATGGTCATGATTCCATCTATGTTAGCTGTGTCCTAATCTTCTCCTCTTCTAGTATTATATTTGAGCCCACTGCGTGACCTCATGTTATCTTAATTACTTCTTGAGGTATTCTATCTCCAAATACAGTCACATTCTGAGGTTCTAGGGATCACAAGTTCAATATATAAATTTGGGGGAGGTGAGGATTCAGCCCATAACAGGAACAGAAGTCAGAATAGTAGTTATCTCATTACTGAGAGTGGGGAAGGGAGGAAAGAGGCATTAGGGAACCTTTCATGGTGCAGAAAGTACTCCATATCATGATTTGAATGGTGAATATATGTGTATACATATTGAAAAATTAATAGAATTTTACTTTTTTTTTTTTTTTTTTTTGAGATGGAGTCTCACTCTGTCGCCCAGTGGAGTGCACTGGAGTACAGTGGTGTGATCTCGGCTCACTGCAACCTCCACCTCCTGGGTTCCAGCGATTCCCCTGATTCAGCCTCCTGGGTAGCTGGGACTACAGGCATGCACCACCGGACTGGGCTAATGTTTGTATTTTTAGTGGAGATGGGGTTTCATCATGTTGGCCAGGTTGGCCTCAATCTACTGACCTTGTGATCTGCCCTCCTCGGCCTCCCAAAGTGCTAGGATTACAGGTGTGAGCCACTGCACCCCGCCTATTTTATTTATTTTTTTTTTAGACAGTCTCGTTCTGTCACCCAGGGTGGAGTGCAGTGGTATAATCATCTATCACTGCAACCTCTGCCTCCCAGGTCCAAGGGATTCTCCCACCTCAGCCTCCTGAATATTTGGGATTACAGGTGTGCATCACCAGACCTGGCTAATGTTTGTATTTTTAGTAGAGACAGGGTTTCACCATGTTAGCCAGGCTGGTCTTGAACTTCTGACACCAGACGAACCACCCGCCTCAGCCTTCCAAAGTGTTGGGATTACAGGAGTGAGCCATGATGCCCGGCCAATAGAATTGTATGTTTTTGTGTGTGTGTTTTGTTTTGTTTTTTGTTTTTTTTGAGATGGAGTCTCACTCTCTCGCCCAGACTGGAGGGCAGTGGCGCGATCTTGGCTCAATGCAACCTCTGCCTCCCAGGTTCAAGCGATTCTCCTGCCTCAACCTCCTGAGTAGCTGGGATTACAGGTGCCCGCCACCACGCCTGGTTAATTTCTGTATTTTTAGTAGAGACGGGGTTTCACAATGTTGGTCAAGATGGTCTTGAACTTCTGACCTTGTGATCCACCCACCTTGCCCTCCCAAAGTGCTGGGATTACAGGCATGAGCCACTGCGCCCAGCCAGAATTCTATGTTTTGGAATAGTGTATCACTTAACATAATGTAGGAATTACTCAACAAAACATAATTAAAGATACTTTCAGTATTGTGATGGATAGCATTTCTGAGATTATAGTTATGGTGTCTTGATATTCCATGTTCAATGAAACACTGATACCTCTTCATTAACTTTAACAATACCAGATGTTCATTCATAAAACAAATATTTATTGAGAATCTACTAGGTGCTATGAGTTGGAATGTAAATATAAAGGCAGCTTCCACAAGTCTTGCAATATTTAACTGGAAGAATTTGGAAGAACCTTACTTTCATTTCCTCATCCAAATTTGCACTACTCTTACCTCTTGAAAGTGGGGGAAAGGCCTGACGCGGTGGTTCACGCCTGTAATCCCAGCACTTTGGAAGGCTGAGGCGGGTGAATCACGAGGTCAGGAGATTGAGACCATCCCGGCCAACATGGTGAAACACCATCTCTACTAAAATACAAAAAATTAGCCGGGCTTGGTGGCGTGTGCCTGTAGTTCCAGCTACTTGGGAGGCTGAGGCAGGGGAATTGCTTGAACCTGGGAGGCAGAGGTTGCAGTGACCTGAGATCGCGCCACTATATTCCAGCCTGGGCAACAAAGCAAGACTCCATCTCAAAAAAAAAAAAAAAAAAAAAAAAAAAGGCAGGGGGAAAATTCATCGAAAAGAAAACATCAGTTTTTTTTTTCTTTTAATAAATGTGTAATTATTTTAAAATATTAAATGTTTCTAAGGTAAGAAGAAAGGGAAATATGCTGTAAAACTTTTTTCCTAAATCATATATTTGTTTAATAATATGATAATTTAATATCATCAGACTTAAAAGAGATAATGTTTTATGTTGAAAAGATGCTTTATAATCTATGTAATTAATAGTGTCCATGCAAGTTCTTATTCTAATGGTAAATTAAAGGACTCCACATCTGTATTTTGCCTGGAGTTGAATATTCTTTATTAAGTTCAAACAAATGGAGCCCAATAAGGTACTGGTAAATTATAACATAGCAGATAAGTAATTTATAATATGACCTTCTTAAAATTCTTCCCCACACATGTATTACTGTTTCAAAGGCAGGTGATGTGTCCCAGACTCTTAGTTATGTTTAATATAACTAATACATATATTAAACATAATATAAATAGTTATGACAAATAGGAAAAGGAAAACAGCTGATATAAAAATACATTAGCCCGGCCAGGCAAGGTGGCTCACACCTGTAATCCCAGCATTTTGGGAGGTTGAGGCAGGCGGATCATGAGGTCAGGAGATCGAGACCATCCTGACTAACACGGTGAAACCCCGTCTCTACTAAAATACAAAAAAATTAGCCGGGCATGGTGGCGGGCGCCTGTAGTCCCAGCTACTCGGGAGGCTGAGGCAGAAGAATGGCGTGAACTGGGATGTGGAGCTTGCAGTGAGCCAAGATCGCACCACTGCACTCCAGCCTGGGCAACAGAGAAAGGCTCCATCTCAAAACAAAAGAAGAAAAGAAAAAGACAGGATTCAAGGATGACTCCAAAACATTTGAGTTTAGGAACTGGATGAATTGTTACTGAGATGGGAAAAAGTAGAGGGGGAAAATAGTAAACAGACTATGGAAATCAAGAGTTTGGCTAGAGACATCCTAACTAATAAAGGCCTATTAGATATTAAAGTAGAGGTGTTAAGTAGAAAATGTGATGCATAAAAAAATGAAGCTTAACAGGAATGTCCAAAACTGGAGATTATGTATATAGGAGTCATTATGTTTGATTAGATTCAAAGTCTCAGGACCAGAGGAGACTGCCCAGCAAGTGAGTCTAGTATTCAAATTCCTTTCAGTGAATCGCATCTCTTCCCTTCTATGCCATGCAGTTGGAAAGATATTGAACCCAAACTGAAATTCCTTGGCTCGAATAAATCAGAAATCCCATCTGTTTAGCTAACCAATGAATTCAGAGATGGATCATGATCTGACTTTGGCTACGAGAAAAGATAAAATTCAGAGAAAAAATTTTCTTGATTTTCTGTAAAAGCTATCAGAAAAGAAGTACTCTTTAGAAGAAAGCCTGTATTAAGAAAGTAAAAGAAACTAGCTACTCAGGATAGTCAGTGATCAGCTATCAACTGAAGCCAGCATATCTCTGAACTTTTAATATGAGAAAACCAATAAGCGTCTTAACTCAAGCAGACGTTTTGGTTGTTTTTGTAAAGTTTTAAAAGCATCTGACACCAGAAATAGAAAGGTAAAAAGGAAAGGAGAGAGATAGGAAGGGAGGGAGGAAAGAAGGGAGAAGTTCTTCAGTCTGAGGAGTACAAAATAAAAATAAACCAGAGGAATTTATTTGTTCACTCCCTAAAGGAGCTGTTCCAGGTATTTCTTGCATAATCTACTAATGTCACCGGGTAGGAATGAATCTTTAGAAATTTGATCCCCTCCAGTGGTTAAGATACCTACCAAAAAAGATCTTACACTTTTCCATTTTACACATTAAAATTGACACCAGTGAAAGTTGGTTGCTTGATCAATGTTGCATTATTTTACTGCTACCAGGTACCACATTGTCAGAACCCTAATAGCCCTACTGTTGAAACTCACTTCCTCAAGTCACTTTGAAAAGAGTGATCAAGGCATTCTAAGGCTTCTGAGAATCCAGTTAGTCCATGTGAGGGAAAATTTGTTATTGTTGTGTTCTGAAATCTCAATGAATAAGACCGTGGACTTTGTTGGGCTTCTTTAACAGGGTAGTGTACTCAGCTGTTCTTTTCAGAAGATCAATAACAACACCATTTAAAATATTTCTTCAATCCATTTTCAACTAAAACATAACAACAGGCATTTCCTAGTACCAGAATTTTAAAGAAATTCTCTGAACAAAAAGAAACCATTCCAATTAATGTGGCATTAATTCTGCTTTGAAGGAATGGGAAGAGGATTGTAGGGTTTATTTTTCCCTAGACTGTATGCTATTCACCTGGACTTTGCCTTAGTGCTTGGCAAATGCAGGGAGAATAATTGAGGATTATGTTTATCCTTTCTGTTGACATCTGGAAAAAACCCCAGGCAAAAGTCAGCAGCCATTAATTCAAATAAGTATAGTTCCTTTGACAATGCAGTTGAACATCTTTCTTTTCCTAAGATGTAAAGTCTCCTTCTAATCCATCATGTTTTTACCTCATCTAAGCCTTGCCACATAACTTACATGTTGAAAAGTTGTTCAAATAATATTGTAAGTACTTCCTTAATTTCTAATAAAAGTGCAGTTATTAAAAATAATATTTTTCAACAGCTCAATTTGGGGTAGCTTCACACATATCAGAAACACCTGCTAGCTACCTCTACAAATGCCTTACTTTCTAACATTGTATATTTTAAATATTCCTATGTATTACTCATTAAATATTCCTAATTGGTATTTGTTATTCAAATGAACTTCAAAGCTCTAGATCTTCCCATTCTTAAAGAGCAGGTAGTCTGGTATACATGAAATTCAAATCAAATTCAAATATTTTTATTTTTTGTTTGTTAGTTTTGGCAAGCAATGTTCATTTGTATTTGTGACTAGCAACTTCTGGCTCCCGCCTCCTAAAAAGGCAAAATGGTCTGACCACCAAGACTGTCAGAAACAACTTTGAAGTGCTTTTGACAAATTTCTTATATCAGCTGCCTGCTGTGTGAAACAGCAGAGTATTCAAAGCATACCAAAAAAAAAAAAAAAAAGGGAGAGAATTTTAAAAGATGTAAAATAATTACCACAGCAGCAACTTAATTGCATTTGGGTAGTCACATTTTACTAGAGCTATTCAAACAGGATTTTAAGTCATAATTCCTTTGTCCTAAGACCTTACATTTTGGTCATTTTTAATAAGTATGTCATGTTTTGATCTTTTTCCTTCTTAAAAAAAATTTGGTCCAATGTACATTGCTTACATGGTACGGATATTGCTGAGAAAGTGTATTATTTGTCTTCATTGTAATGTTTTAAGGTACAGCAAGTGGCGGCACATCCTCAACACACTAGTGAAGTCTCTGATAGCATAATTAAACATGTCTTTCCCAAGATTTCTTGAGAAACCTCAGATTGGTAAGCCCTAGTCCCACGGAAAAAAATTTCCTACTGCACTATCAATAAATCCCACATCATAATTGAGGAAACCATCTGCAATTCTCTAGGAGCACTGCGTTTGCTGCTGCTTAGTGCAAATATTCATTCATCACGTATTATGTGTGTGTGATTTATTTTGATCTATTCCTAATTACTGAATTTTTTAAAGGCATCTTGAAATATCCCTAAATACATACACAGGCAGGTGACTTAACCTCTTTTCTCATTTTTTTCTTCATTGTTGCTTTTGTCTTAGCTGGATGTCCTTCTATTTTAAAGTAGATTTTTTTTTTTTTTTTTGAGACAGAGTTTTGCTCTGTTGCCCAGGCTGGAGTGCAATGCAGTGACCTCGGCTCACTGCAACCTCAAAGTAGGTGTTTTTTTCAAAGGTGTCAATACCCAGTAGTCTATCCCATCATGCCAGAAGTCATTTTCCATAAACAGAGAATAAAATGCCTTGAAGGGTAAAAAGAAAGAAAGAAGACAGAAAGAATAAGAGAAAGAAAGAAAGAAAGAAAGAAAGAGAGAAAGAAAGAAAGAAAGAAAGAAAGAAAGAAAGAAAGAAAGAAAGAAAGAAAGAAAGAGAAAGAAAGAAAGAAAAGAAAGAAAGAAAAAGAAAGAAAGGAAAGAAAGAAAGGGAAAGAAAGAAAGAGAAAGAAAGAAAGAAAGAGCACCATTTTATAATCATGGTTTGACACTGATTCTGTTGAATTTATAAAATTGCTGAACTTTGTCTGGGCATGGTGGCTCATGCCTGTAATCCCAGCATTTTGGGAGGCCAAGGCGGGTGGATCACCTGAGGTCAGGAGTTTGAGACCAGCCTGGCCAGCATGGTGAAACCCCGTCTCTACTAAGAATACAAAAATTAGCTGGGCATGGTGGTGTGCACCTGTATTCCCAGCTACTCGGGAGGCTGAGGAAGGAGAATCGCTTGACCCCAGGAGGCAGATGTTGTAGTGAGCTGAGATCACGCCACTCCAGCCTGGGCAACAGAACGAGACTCCGTCTTAAAAAAAAAAAAAAAAAATTGCTGAACATTATTGTTAGGAGTCCTCTGATAACCTAAAGGGATCTTCATTAACCTGAATGATCAGACAGACAAAAAAAAGTAGTAGACAATGTAATTTAGCTCTTTGCCACGTTTTTCTCGCCATTGCTGAAGGCACCACATTCTGACATGGTGTAAAAGAAAAAAAAATGGAATGTGAATTTGAAGTGAAGAAAACTAAAACACTGTGGTATTAAAGATTCACTTATGGTGTTGACATCAACAAAACTAAGTGCTCTGGGTTAGTTTGAAAGGAAATTCATATTGGGGTGTGGTATTTGATTTTAGGCTCATAACTGCACATTGGAACAATGAAAGACATTTTCTTCTTATGAAAAATTGTACCTGAAAGACCGATACTGAAGTACTATGGAGAATTTGCAAATTGGCTTGAGTTATTTTTGTTATATTCCTTCAAAATTTTGATATTATAGCTTACGCTGTATTTAAAATAGTGTAATACCTATTTTTAAAACAATATGATACATCTTTGTTTTCTCTATCCCATGAACATTATTTTTCTAGAGGATTTGAGCCACACAGCTATAGATTTATATTTAGATTTGACAGATTTAGAGTATGTGGTGTTTAATTTCTAGAGGGATGTGCCGTGTGATGAATAGGACTGGGAACCTTAAATATGTTCCCGAATCCAACTTGGAGGTTGACAAGGCCTGGATTAAGAAATGTATCTTCCTTTAGAGTTTTTCTCTTTCTCAGGTAAAAAATCATAATAGCTCTCCAGTTTAGAGGTGACTTTAATGCTTTTATTTATTATTTGTTTATTTATTTATTTATTTTTGAGACGGGGTCTTGCTCTGTCTCCCAGGCTATAGTCCACTGGGGCAATCATAGCTCATTGCAGTCTTGAACTCCTGGGCTCAAGCAATCCTCCTGCCTCTGCCTCCTGAACAGCTGGGACTACAAGTGTGTGCCACCACACGTGGATAGTGCTTTTAAATTTTTAGAGTGAGTAAATGCTCTTAAGGAAAAATATATCATATGCACACACACATACATACACACAAAATGTGACAAAGAGGTGAATCTATACCTAGGGCTATACATAAAACCAGCTGCTGCAGCATGTTTAAAAATTGAACTCTGAAATCATACTGCTTAAATTCAAATCACATTTCTGACCATTACTTTATGGTGACCTTAGGCAAGTTACCTAACTTTTCTGCAACCTCATTTCCTTATATGAAAAATTTTCCATGTCCCATATAAGTTGTTTTGAAGGTGAAAAATGTTAATATATGTGAAAGCACTTAAAACAGTGCCCAGCTTATAGTCAATACTACATGCAAATTTTAGCTATGATTGTCATTGTACTAATGCACATGGAGCAACTTAGTTACCCCACTAGAATATAAACTTAAGCTATCAGACAATCTAGATAAAAAATATAAATAAAAAATAAAAGCAATAATATTGTATGCTTGTCTTCACCCAACGAAAATAAATTACTATTAAAACTTTAATGTATTACTTCTGCTATACTTATATCTTCTATAAATGTTCTAAAATTTATCAAATTCTATCACTTCATGTTTTCTTTACTGTTTTGCTTCCAACAAACTATCCTCCCCCCAAAAAAGAAAATGAAACAAATTGCTAGGAAGCTTAATCATTGTTATCTAAATGATTTATATGTCTGAGTAGGGTTGATAAAATAAGACCAATGTGGCTGGGTGCGGTGGCTCACACCTGTAATCCCAGCACTTTGGGAGGCTGAGGCAGGTGGATCACGAGGTCAAGAGATCAAGACCATCCTGGCCAACATGGTGAAACTCCATCTCTACTTAAAAAATACAAAAATTAGCTGGGCGTGGTGGTGCACACCTGTAGTCCCAGCTACTTGGGAGGCTGAGGCAGGAGAATCTCTTGAACCCAGGAGGTGGAGGTGAGCCGAGATAGCGCCACTGCACTACAGCCTGGCAACAGAGCGAGACTCTGTTACAAAAAAAAAAAGACCAATGTCATTAAGCCATCTCATGCTTAGAACTACAGGAGCTAGAGTAAATTCATCTGTTTTATTTTTGAAGAAGTATTATTAAATGTATACAAAGTCTTATGGAGAAGGAGCCTTGTTGGGAGTGCAAACCTGAGCTATATGATTTGGAGGATAAATATAAATGTAAATTCTGATATTCAAGTAGAAACATGGGTATCAGGATGTGATTTACCCTTAGATATTATGTTACTAAACAAGTATCAATTTTTAAAGCTAAAAACCCAAACCCATAAAAAGCATAAACATTTCCAATTTTTCCTGCAGCAGAGTATCTTTCAGAGTTTTGCTTTATATACTAGTCATAGTGGTATACATATATTTAATGGTTTATTAGGACATCTCTGGTCAGCTCTTCCTAGCATGCTTATACTGGGAATTTTATGTTATTATTATTACTTGCAACCAATCCCTACATCTGCAAGCATGGAGCGGTAAGACCAATATTTTTTCCTGAACAAGTTAAAAAATACAAAACTTGTTTCAGGGCTTAGCAACTATCTTGGCATTTAGCTTTCAATTCAAATTTGATTTTTATGTTAACATATATATTAGAATTGAAATGTTCAGTATTTAGTTGATTTTAAAAGTCAGAAATTTACTAACCCATTTACTACTTATCCAATTATATAAAACATGCCTTTTTTTTTTTTTTTTTTTTTTTTTTTTTAAGACTGAGTCTCTCTCTGTCGCCCAGGCTGGAGTGCAGTGGCACGATCTCGGCTCACTGCAAGCTCCGCCTCCCGGGTTCACGCCATTGTCCTGCCTCAGCCTCCCGAGTAGCTGGGACTACAGGCACGTGCCACCACTCCCAGCTAATTTTTTTTGTATTTTTAGTAGAAAAGGGGTTTCAGCGCATTAGCCAGGATGGTCTCGATCTCCTGACCTCATGATCTGCCCGCCTCGGCCTCCCGAAGTGCTGAGATTACAGGTGTGAGCCACTGCTCCTGGCCTGAAGTTTTAGTTCAATATCTTTCTGAGATTTGAAATAAAAATATATTATTTACCAAAATAATCTCAAATACGTTACTATTTTAGAAAATATCTCATTATAAGTACCTGTTAAAGTTGTAATTTTTTAGGCAACAAAATTCATTCAAATAAGACTCAAAGTTTTAATATTATCATAGAAAAGAGAGACTATTTCCAAAATCTTGGACAAAGAACAATTCCCTCTATCAAAGAACATTATCTTCATCTATTTTACTCTACTAAACAGCTTGGTGGAAAGAGATGAGAGTGAAAAGTGGCCATAAAAAAGAAAGAGATACTCTTTCAGCCAGCTAGTAAATTAAAATCGTGTATTTATTTGAGCACCAAAGTGAAGCCATATTGCCCTGCTATCCGACCTAACTTTGAATATATACATAGAACGTGTATTTTAACTAATAGAAAATCCAGATGGGTCAGCAGTTAGAAGGCTGGGCAAACACTCAAAAGGTAGCAGGGACCTAGTTGTCAAAATCAAGTTGATAAGTAATATTCTAGTAATTTGAAGGTAAAAGGAGAAGGGAGAAGGGAGACTGCCAAGAATCCAGCCCTTCATGGGCACTGCATGAGGTCCAAGACAGAAATGCAGGCATGGAGGAAAATAAAATTCAGATAAGGACTGGGAAAATATCTTCCAAGATGAT
Source organism: Pongo abelii (assembly GCF_028885655.2). Classification (NCBI taxonomy): domain Eukaryota; kingdom Metazoa; phylum Chordata; class Mammalia; order Primates; family Hominidae; genus Pongo; species Pongo abelii. Next base: position 111,713,059 of record NC_071989.2, on the reverse strand, counting down.
TTAATGGTAAGTCTCAAAAATTAGACCTCTTTAAATACCTGCTACCCAAGGTAAGGAATAGACTGTAGATAGCAACGAATCTACAGCTATGGGCGAAGGTCAAATGACGCCAATTTGAGAAGACAAACTTCAATGTCTTTTGACATCCTGGAATGGAAAGCTTGCTTGGCAGAATACTACTCAATGGAAAGAATACTAGCAGCATCTAGTGGCTGGCCTCTGTAAGTGCCCCTGGACCTAGGTCCTAAGGTAGAAAAAGTGAGATCGTAAACATGGTGAGCTATTGATAGACTTTAATGTACTTCTTATTTCTAGGAGAATGACAGTAGAAGTAATGGCAATTGTCTAGACTACCACTTTCAAAGTATCATGGGAAACATAAAGAAGCATAAGGTATTCAAATAGTTTAATATAACTCTGTTCCTGCTATAATTTACTCTGTTAGACCAAATCAGCAAAGTATGGCTAAGCACACTTACATTTTCATATTTTTATCAATCTATATATAGCATTAAAGTAATAAATAATTAATTTACAAAGAGTAACCTATGATATAATTCCTGTGCTCAAACTACATATGGTTATAGAGCCTGCTTGGATTCTACTTCTATATCTACAACTGGTATTTTTCACTTCCTTATTGCTGAAGTAGTCTCTATATTGTAATATTACATGGAAGAAGGATTTTCTTACTGTTTGGTATTTACCATTTTTAATCATTTACCCTTGGTGATCAACATATGATTTTGATCAAAATCAAATGGTGATCAACATGATTTATTCTAAATGTTCTGAGAATCATTAAGACAAATTATTTGGTAGAAGTATTCTATTGAAGAAACAACTCTATGACAATTTTGCCGAATATCTGGGCATGATAGGGTATCACTGTAGTTTTTCAAAGCAATGCACATTTAACAAACTATCAAAAGGATCTTAAGTGGATGGAAGAATCTTCTAAAAAAGGAGTGCTAGATAGCTGAAAAAAATCAATTAATTAAACTCCCCTTTAAAGACAGAAAAGAAATTACCTGAATTTTCATTTACTTGGCTGTTTTTAAAATATTAACAAGTCAGTTAAATCTCACCTCTAACTGCTATATTAGAGTTTAGCTTTGATAAATAAGGATCATTCTTTTTCTGAATGCAGCAGAGTTGCAAGTTTCTTGTTAAAGCCTTTTAGAAGGCAGTTTTGTTTTTTTTTTAATTCACAGCTCACTTCTCTTCTTTTCTTAATTAGTAGCTTGAATGTGATTTTCCCTTTTTAAAATTGAGCAGGCTGTGTTGCTAAATGGTGTTTTTGACATTCCTGCACTGGGGACAGATTCAAAACAGAGGCAGAAGACAATAGAAATTGACTACATACTTCATGGACCCAAATCGAGGCAAATGCTGGTAATTACAGGAATTCGGCAACACTTTGTTTGCTGGCATCTGTACTTGGAAAAACAATGAAATAATCATGGACAAATATGATGTGAAATGTGTTTATGGAGCAGCATGTTTTATTAACACTGAGCACTGCGGAGAGATAAGCACCACTTGCTAATTTTAAAATTTCTATGAACTGTGGCAATTAAGCCTAATAATTATTTAAAGACTATAATAAAGATGAGACCATTCTGTACTGCGTTTAGAGAAAAGAAAAAGTGCTGAAGTTCAGTTTGTATGATACATCACCTATGCAATTTTTCCTACCTGTTATGATTTGGAATTGGAAACATTTCCTGACACATTCCTCTGAAATTTAAGGATTTATCAGTTCTCATTTTGCTGCTTTGTTAATTTTTTCTTGTTTTAGTTGTCGTTGTAACTATTTATTGGGAGTCTTTTGTACCTAGATGTTAATTTTATAGAGTGTTTCCAAACATTCTGGGGGGCCATCAGAAAACAATAGGTCTAATTGAATAAAGCATTAAATATATTAACTTTTTCTTTCAGAATAGCAATTTCTCCACTTACAGATTATAATAAATAACAACAGGAAAGGTAGTTATTTTTCTGAGTCCTTTAATGGCAAACTACTTCCAAAGTTTCAAAGAGACTTGTTAGAGCCCTGGGCAGAGTACAACACTGTCTTTCACTGTGTTAGCCCGGTGATAACAAAAACAGACTGGACATCAAAGCAACCAGAACTAACGCTGCAGGATTTAAAACACAAACAGACAAGAAATTGAATTATTGATCATTAATATTTACTTTAAAGAAAAGTTTAATATATTTTGCTTAATTTCCTGTGGAGAAAACAAAACATTTTATTCTCTGTTTTTGTCCCTCCATATTCTTATGCTATCCTTTGCAATTCATTGTCATTTCTTGAGTTATTTTAAAAGACAAACTTGCATATTTTTCTTTGCAGCATAATAAAATTAACGAATAGCTATGTTCTGAGTATAAACAAGGGAATGCCAAGGTTCATTCATCTCTCTTCTTCCCTCACAAAATAAGTTTATTATGACATTTATGCTGAAAGAAAATCATTTCTTTGGCACAGAAAAGGGATGCTGCCAATAATTACTTCTGAATCAGATTTCTGTCAATAGAAATGGAATATGATTGCCCCACCACCACCCCTATAACAACAACAACAACAACAAAACTAGATGAGTTGATTAGCAACACTGTGTCTATTGATTACATTCTTCTTGAACTGTCAGCAAGATCATTCCAAAATGTTGGTATGTATTCCCTAGTTGCAAAAGCAAATTCTGTAAAAAGGAATATGGAAGAACGGATTGTGTCAGTAGCGTATTTTCAATGCCTCTCTTTTTTATTTGCACTCACATAGTTGAAGAGGAACAGAGCTGGCTTTGGGTAGAAAGATGAAGTAGGAAATTTAAACCCAGTTTTTTTCTGTGGTCTCTAATCTTCCTGAGTTGTGAATTTATTCCACTTCCAAACCTCCAATCCCTCACCGCCCCCACCCTCAACACATATACTTCAAACTCTCCTCTTTGTTTTAAAGTGAAACGCTTAGAGCAATTTTTGACTCCCAACACAAATGATTCTAAGTCAAAAACTGATTTTTCCTGAGACGTGCATTTTAATTCAAATTTCTGTTTGTGGAATATAAAAATCATGTCCAGTTAGAGACAGGGAAAGGTGAAGTTATTGTTCAAAGACAAAAAGGTAAAGCTCAAAGTGGGAATGGGTTAGATTTCTGGGATGAAGTTCAGGCAGGTCTTTTTGTTTTGCCAAAAAAATTTTACCAGCCACCTCTCAGACTGATTCTGAAGGCAAGCTTGATTCAATTGTATCAGAGAAATGGGAAAGCAAAAAACAAAAAAAGTATGCAGTACATGTGGGAAACCCACACACTTAATCTCATGTTGTCACAAATTCAGTGGGGCTGGTCCCATTAGAAAAGAAAAAAAGAATAAAAGAAGGAGGAAGGAAGAAAGCAAAGAAGAAAAAAAGGCAGGGGGAAATTACTCCTCATCAGGAGCTATAAGGCTACGAAAGAAACATGAAGCATAATATGTTTCTTCCAACTCTAATAGACCCTAATTCCTGGGTCTTACTCAGAAATTAGTTCTGAAGTCTGTTAACATGCAGAAAATCATGTAGAATCCACATTACATTGGATAATCTGTCATAAAATTATTATGTCAATAATTTTGCTCTATTACATGTTTTCAGTAAATTCAACACTAACCCTTCGTGGTTGTTTTTTTCCCTGCAGTTTTCAAGTCAAGTTACTGTCTCTTAGTTGAGTACTGATGAAGTTTAAGAGTTATGTTGTATGGAAAATATTTGCTTTGATCCTTCTCAGTGTTATGATGTGCCCACACTGTAAGAGGAATGAGGCAACTGAACTAGAGAGAAAGTAGACTCATAGCTCACATTGTGCTGTGCACAATATTACTGAGTGAAGTAGCTGGCAAAATTGCTTACATTTATAGCCATGGAATCTGGAAGCTGCCCTCCTAGAAAACTGGCCTATCAGCCCTGATCTAGCATGGTGATTTAACTATTCCTCCAACATAAGCCACCCACAGGTTCTTGACTCAGAACTCACTTCTTTAAGGCAATTCTAAACCTTAGTCATCCAAGGCTTTTAAAGACCAAGACTTTATTTATTTATTTGTTTATTTTATTTTTTGGAGACCGAGTTTATTTTTTATTGTTTATTTTTATTTTTTGGAGACTGAGTTTTGCACTCCATGCTGGAGTGCAGTGGTGCAATCTCGGCTCACTGCAACCTCCACCTCCTGGGTTAAAGCAATTCTCATGCTTCAGCCTCCTGAGTAGCTGGGATTACAGGCGCCTGCCACCATGCCCAGCTGTTTTTTTGTTTTGTTTTGTTTTTTGTTTTTTTGTTTTTTTTTTTTTTTTTTTAGTAGAGATGGGGTTTTGCCATGTTTGGCCAGGCTGGTCTTGAACTCCTGACCTTAGGTGACCCACCCGCCTTGGCCTCCCAAAGTACTGGGATTACAGATGTGAGCCACTGCGCTGGGCTCCAAGACTTTAATATAAGCTTAGAAACAACTGAAAAATGAATTCAGTCCTCAAGATGAGTAGGCTCAAAGTATTAGGCAACTTAATAATTCATAAAAAATAACAGTTCCAAAAATAGTATTGGTATGGGTTTGAAGAAATTACAAATAATGTATTATTAGATGTTGTTATTTATAAATAAATATTCAATCTTTTAAAACCTGAGGATTCTTAGGAATTGCATATGCTGTAAAATTGCCCAAAATTTTATTCTGAACTTTTTATTAAACTTCACTTTCCTTCACATGCACTAAAACCTAATTTTCAAAGTAAGGATTTAATGTAGCCATCTTTCCAATATTTGTTCTAAAAGCTGCCAGGTAGAAATATGACATTAAATGGCAGGTCCAACTTTTGTTTAAAAAATGTATCTGTGTTAAAGTGAATATGGCACTGAGAATTGTGATCGCAGATCATCTAAAAACTCTTGTTTATTCTCGCTTGTGTTCTAGTGGTTCTATAATGTTCATAATTTTTATAATCAGATAAAAATAAGTTAATAAAGGAAATATTCAATGCTGAACAACAAAAACAAAAAAAGATTGTCTGAGATGAAAGGCTGCATGTCAGGGAATCAATAAAGACTGGCAGAAAGTGAGGGACATGAAGAAAGGTCTGGCATGAGAGTTTAAATAAAATATTGAAGGAAAACATCTATGAGGAACTGGGGTGCTGGTGGTGGCTAGATGCGAGACTTTATCTTTTAAAATGTGTGCCCATGTCTTGATGTGAATATATGATTATTAAATGGTGAACGGTATGAAAAGGAACTGTCAACTTTGGCATAGTTTTGAGACACTAGTGAAGTAATAAACAGAGAAAAAAATTTACAAAAATTGATTTCACTATGAAAATAAATCTTGGTTATAGAAATTCACTATATATATAGAAATATATATATATAGAAATTCATTTACTATATATATATAGAAATTCATTCATATGAATTACTATAAATTTCATAGCATCAATGGCCAAGTCATAATACACTTATTGAAAAGTATGTATTAGATTACTGTTGCTTTCTTTGACTTCATGCTTTCTTATGTGTGTAGTATGTGCTCTTCAGGATGCTCTGCTCATGATTGTTTTTAATCTAAATAACTTGACATGTAATCAACTTTGTCTGCCATTACAAAACATTATTTGAGAAGAATGCTGTAAATGTATGTATTTAGCATTACTGAGAGAATTAATATGAACACCTTGTCAAATAACTGCAAGAAGCCTTTTCAAAATAAACAGCAAAACTTATGCCAAACTGAATTTTCTTTCTGTAAAAAATAATGCATATATACTTTGATTTAGATACTGCAGTTTATCATATTCATTGTGAAAAAAAGTACAGATATTATTTGGATTAGCATTAGCATACCTCCCTCAAATGTCATTAGTTTGTGATGACAGAAGTTTATTTCACTTAGAAGTTCAATGCAAATATTCCTATCAAAAGTGCTGCTTTCTTCCATGTGGTGATTCAAGGACCCAGGATCCATGGATCTTATAGCTCCCCTATACCCTAGGGTGTTGTAGTTCTTTGTAGCAGCTGGTGAATGAAGAAAGGATATGGAAAGGGCATATCTACTTTCTAAAAGACTTGCCTTAGAAATGACACATAATTACTTCCACTGATATTCTATTTGTATAAAGTAGCTCACATAGCCACACCTAAATGCAAACAGGGTTGTAAAATGTAATTTCTGGCTAGGCAACCATGCGTCAAAGGTATCTCTGCTCACTCCCCAGGGATATCTCCATGTTATTAAGGGGGAACATAAAATAGACAGTTGACTATCTCTGCCATAGCAGAGCACTTAATCTAGCCTATAATTTTAGCCTTTGCATTTTGCTTTACCATAAGGATTTGCTGTCATCATCTTTATTTTCTCTTGGTTCATAAAAATTATGTCTTTGCCCCATTTCCAATCAAGAAATTAAGAATACAGGCAGTGAGGACTATTCAGAATAGTGAGAAGATAAATATAAGTTACTTAGTTGCAGGAGTTACATCGTTGATGACCTAACACCAGTGTAATTGTGGGAAAAAAATCACTTAGGATTCACTAGTCCATCATTTCTTGTTCTGTTGGCATCTGCCCTTATCCTGTTGGGTGAACTTGGGAAAATACTTGTATTCTTCGGACCTGAGTTTTTGTAGTTACAAAATAAGGGAATTATATTGGATCATTGATTCCCAACCTTTCTACTATGAAAGACAAACTCATAAAACCAAACTTTGAGATTATAATACTGTATAAGCCTACATTAATTAAGTCATAGCCTACATGGCCTTGCCACCAGTATGATTTCATTTATTCTTTTCGAAATAGAAATAACTTTTTTTGAAATAGAAATTTCTTTTGAAATAACTCAGAAACTTTATGACTATTAGTACTACCACCACTACAACTATTATTACTGAAACTTGAATTAAACTGACTCTTTATTGAGTGTTTACTATATTCCGTACATTCTTCTAGCTGAAGTTTAATCATCTGGAAGAAATAGCACAACTGAGAAACAAACCCCAAGCCAAGTCTGAAATCACAACTCTGCATGACTGTAGTGATGATTCAGACACCACTGTGAGAAACCACTGGATAAGATGAATTACCATTAGATGTTACTATCATATCTATGTATCTGTGAACGCATACCAAAAAGTGAAAAATGTCACTGTTACCCATAATTCCTCCAAGTACCCTTCTTCAGTTTCAAGACTGTGTGTCTCAGTTTCCTTACTTGAAAAATGAAGTCTGTATAGCTTATCCCCATAGCTTCCTCAAATGCCTTAAGTGCCAATTAAGTGACTGCTCCAAAGTAATAAAAAGCCCAACTTCTGAGAATTAACTATATGAACATAGGGTAATGGAGCCAACCCAATTATCCATGGTAAGAGATGACAAGGAAAAATAAGACTAAATTAAATCTACAGGTGTTCCTAAACCACATTTTTGCCATTCACCTAAGCTCTTAACTAGCACTACTAATAAGCTGCAAATAGATAGATTTGAATTTTATCACTTTCTCTCTCCACCCACTACTCTTGTCTGGTTTAAGTGCTAATGGGCAGTCAACCACCCTTTTAAAGACAGGAAAAGCAGAGGCTGGACCAAGCAATCAATAGACTGGATAATTAGCCCTTGAGTAATTGAGAGTTAAATGTCTTATATTAACTTCACCCCATTACTCCCAGAATATGAACAAGCCAGAGCAAGATGGACAAGAATATGAGAGAGCAAAAGCAAAAAGAAATATAGTAAAGGAACAGAGTTCTTTATCTTCGGGTTATCATATGACACAAACTCCAGTGACATGAAACCAGATGACAACGGCAGGTTAGCAGGGCAATTCAAAACATGACAGGATGGCCGCAAGAGCTGTAAGAGAGTTGTTTCCCCTCAGCACCAAATTATTTTTCTCTCTCTCTTTTTTTTTTTTTCTGCAACAAAAGACTCACTCCAGGCTTTGGCTGTGTTCCCAAAAGATTGGGTAATTAAGCAGGTATGATTTCCAAGGAGAAATAAATATTTTTCAGTTACTAGACACTGTCATTGGGCTTTGATTCAAATGTGCATAATTTTTGAACAGGAAACATAATGAAAGGAATGTTTCACAAATTAATATAAAGCCCAAAGGCATACCTGGCACTCTCTTACATGAAATCATTGTCTTTCGTATGCCAGGAATGTGAACTGAGTACCTATCTTGGAAAATCCTATTCTCCTTGTAGTATTAGCACTGACTTTAAGGAAAGAAAACTCAATTTTAATAAAAGTGCTCATAAAATATAACCTAAGCCCTTTTTATAGGTTGTATAGATTTGAAGGCATTTTAAAATATAATAGTATTGATTTCGGTATAACAATAAAAAGTGACTCTTCTTCAGAGGTTGAGAAGCTAAAAAGAAGGGTTAAATGACATGAATAATTTCACAGAGTGACAAATTCAAATTAGAGATTAGGATATAGAGTACTGGGCTCTAGGCCCAGAACCCCCAACTATTATTCTCTAAAATTAATGTGGAACTTTAAAAAGTAAAATGACATGAAGAGCTAAGAAAATTCTCCCCTACACATACACAAATGTAATTTCAACTATACAAGTGAATGAGTAATCACCTAGAAGATTAAACAAAATTTATCCCTTTAGCAATAACAGGCTTTGCATGATCATTCTACACTCTCTCATCTGTTCTACCAGCAGTAAAGAGTATAATAGTAGCTTAGCCATGGGATGGAGGTTGTACTTAATAAGACCATATTTTGTATGAAATTAACAAGAAATTAAACATGTTTATGAATCTCATTTTATGCATAATATAATAAGAATGTCAAAAAATTACATACATCGACCGGGCGCGGTGGCTCACGCCTGTAATCCCAGCACTTTGGGAGGCCAAGGTGGGCAGATCACGAGGTCAGGAGATTGAGACCATCCCGGCTAACACGGTGAAACCCCATCTCTACTAAAAATACAAAAAATTAGCCGGGTGTGGTGGTGGGAACCTGTAGTCCCAGCTACTTGGGAGGCTGAGGCAGGAGAACGGCGTGAACCCGGCAGTGGGAGCTTGCAGTGAGCTGAGATCACACCACTGCACTCCAGGCTGGGCGACAGAGTGAGACTCCATCTCAAAAAAAAGAAAAAAAAATTACATACATCAAGAATTGCTTAACTTCTAAGATGATGGTGAGCTGACTGAATTACAAACTTATTTAAACTGGTGCCTGTAATCCCAGCACTTTGGGAGGCTGAGGTGGGTGGACCACCTGAGGTCAGGAGTTTGAGACCAGCCTGGCTAACATGGTGAAACCCTATCTCTACTAAAAATACAAAAATTAGCCAGGTGTGGTGATGGGCGCCTGTAATCTCAGCTACTCGGGAGGCTAAGGAAGGAGAATTGCTGGAACCTGGGAGGTGGATGTTGCAGTGAGCTGACATCGCACCACTGCACTCCAGCCCCAGCGACAACAGTGAGACTCCACCTCAAAAAAAAAAAGGTTATTTAAACTGGTAAATATTCCTATCATCTGGGCAACATATTTTTATATGTTAAAATATAAGTGATTTGTGGTACATATACCATTGTTTTCATATATGTCCTTTAGAATCTTTTTATAGTCTTTATTTTTCAAGTGATCATTGAACAGCTATGGGGTGGAAAGGGAGGATCCCTTTCATCCCCATCATAAAGGTCACAGCCGACACCTGTATAACAATGACAGGTTAACAAGAGAAAAGTATAATAAATGTACTTGATTATAGTTTTATGTGACATTGGAGCCTTCAGAATAAAGACATAAAGATGCAAGGTAAACTATTTTTATGCTGAGGTCCAATGAAGAATGGGCAGCCCCGTAGAAATATGACTGAGAAAAAAGGCTATGATCTAATGGTGCGACTAAGTGGAGAAACTCAGCAAGACCTGTCTATTCAGGATTTTTTCAGCCTCTCTGTGCAGCATTCCTCCTTCCAGGTACAGCGTAGGACCCCTCTAGAAGGAGAGTCTTAATTTCTTTATGCCTAGATGTTACACAGAAAGTTTGGAGAAGGGACAGTTAGAGTAATATGTTTAAGCATTATGGCTGACTTTGAGAAAAATGGGTTCTGGTTTCCACGACTTGGTTGGGGAAGAGGAATTCTAGTTTCTATAGCTTGCCTCAGGGAAAAATGAAGGACATAAAACAGGAGGGCAAGAGAACGTTAGAGAGAGACTTTGCTTCTGAGGCCGCTTCTTAGGCCTTTATTTTGGGGTATCATTGTCTGAGCCCCAATATTCCCCAGTCTGAAACTTCCCCCAAGAAGTTTTGGGGCTCAAAAATTGGGTTGGTGGATGTCTCATAAGCAATTGAATCAGTCTCTCAGTACTGAGAATAGGACAGTCCAGTTCAACAGTTAATAGTTGTGTTTCATTTTAGGCAGTGCTGTTGCAGTTGGGCTTCCGCCGTCTATATATCATATATATCTATATCAGGGCTCTATATAGTGTAAGCAATCATGTATCTAATAAGAGGCATTGTTATGGAAATAAAATAAAAATGTTAATGGTTACATCAAACTATAAAATTCAGTCGTTTTTATTTTTTGAGTCCAGAAGGCAGCAGTCGAGAACATTTTTAGATGTTAGACTTGAAACATGTTTAGACGGAGTAAGAGCAGAGAGTGGCAATCTGGCTATAGCTTTTCTTCTGAAACATAATTTTCTCTCTCTGGTTTCCCCAATTTTTACCAAAAATAATCATGATAAGACTAATTTATCTGCAAATTAAGTTTAGTCTCATTAACTTGGACTGATTATTTGCATAAAGTACAAGAGGAATACTGATTTATCATATAGGCTCTTTTAAAGTTAACTTTGCTAGAACTTTTTAGAAAGAATATTAGATTTGACTTTTAAAAGCCTCTGGAGTCTTATGAAACCAGGCAAAGATTTGACTCACCCTCAAATTGTGTCTGTAATACCTGTAGAAATTGCTTAATCTACTGTATTTATGAGGTCCCCAAAATATCTTGAGTTTCCTTGGCCTGTCAGAAAGTGACATTCTTTACTTACCACAATTCTTTTTTTTTTTTTTTTTGAGACGGAGTCTCACTCTGTCACACCAGCTGGAGTGCAGTGATGCAATCTCAGCTCACTGCAACCTCTGCCTCCTGGGTTCAGGTGATTCCCCTGCCTTAGCCTCTTGAGTAGCTGGGATTACAGGAATCTGCCTCCACATCCAGCTATTTTTTTGTATTTTCAGTAGAGACGGGCTGGATTACAGGCGTGAGCCACCATGCTTGGCCTACTTACCACAATTTTAAAAATCCTGAAAGGAAAGGCTGTGGACAAGGTATCAGGCCAGTTTTTCAAATTTTATTTTTTTTAATTGGCTCCATAAAAATGAACTTCAAACCCTGAAAACAGTGTGGTGGTATCTGAAAATATGACATTCCAATCAAAGCTTTGGTAAAATTGAGAGGTGAAGCCAACTGGACTTCGTGGGTCAAGTGTGGACTTGGAGAACTTTTCTTACAAGGGGATTGTAAAATGCACCAATCAGTACTCTGTAGCTAACAAGAGGTTTATAAAATGCACCAATCAGCACTCTGTAAAACCGCACCGATCAGTGTTGTGTATCTAGCAAGAGGTTTGTAAAATGCACGAATCAGCACTCTGTAAATGGAACAATCGGTGCTCTGTAAAACTGACCAATCAGCAGGATTCTAAAAGTAACCAATTGCGGGGAGGATTGAGAAAAGGGCATTCTGATAGGACAGAAACAGGACATGGGAGGGGACAAACAAGGGGATAAAAGCTGGCCACCCCAGCTAGCAGCGGCAACCTGCTCGGGTCCCGTGACACTCAAAACTTTGGTAAAATACTCAGGGTTTTCAATCACCCTGATATCAGAAGAACAGATTTTTGTTTTGCTCTGTTTGAGACAGTCTCACTCTGTCATCCAGGCTGGAGTGCAGTGGTGCCATCTTGGCTCACTGCAACATCCACCACCCAGGTTCAAGCAATTCCCCTGCCTTAGCCTCCCAAGTAGCTGAGACTACAGGTGTGCACCACCACACCCAGCTGATTTTTGTATTTTTAGTAGAGACAAGGTTTCACCATGTTTGCCAGGCTGGTCTCAAACACCTGGCCTCAAGTGATCCACACACCTCAATCTCCCAAAGTGCTAGGATTACAGGCATGAGCCACTGCACCCAGCATGAAGAATTCTTATTAACTTATGCAAATATCTATATTGATAAAATATAAGAATACTCACAGTTTCCAAATTTTAAATAAATCAAGTAAAAAGAAAGGCAAAGGTTTTCATTCTTATCACAAGAGTATACTTTACAAAATTGCTGTAAAGCTATGGAAGTCCAAAAGAATCAGGAATGTCTCAAAAAAAAAGCCATTAAAAATAATAATCCTTTATCAGTTCAGTCCCATGTAACTAATTCTTGTTCTGCTTGATGTTGTTAATAATTTTGAGTCATTTTTTATTAGAATTCTGAAATTTTTACTCAGTATAATTATATTATCTTAAAAGTTATCAGAAATTATGTTTAAGAGCACTTGTCAGAGTCCTTTTCATGAATTTTCTTGAAGAAGAGGCAAATTCCAATTATAGCAGATTGTAAAATGCTTTTAAAAGAGTATCAGAGTAAAGCAATTAACTGTGATCAAAAGACTAAAATGGGTACAGTTAAAAATGCAAATGACAATGAAATTTTATTATTTTCTGTGGCCTATAACAATTTAACTTAATAGTCATAATTATCACTAACATATACCAAGACATGTCAGAATTTTAAGACTTTCATACAATTTTAGAACTCATATTAATAACACATTCATACAAATATAATGCATAGAATGGTAATCATTATTTTCTTTTTTTTTTTTTTTTTTTTTTTTTTTGAGACTGAGTCTCGCTCTGTCGCCCAGGCTGGAGTGCAGTGGCACGATCTCGGCTCACTGCAACCTCTGCCTTCCTGGGTTCACACCATTCTCCTGCCTCAGCCTCCCGAGTAGCTGGGACTACAGGCTCCCGCTACCACACACCTGGCTAATTTTTTTGTGCTTTTAGTAGAGATGGGGTTTCACCTTGTTAGCCAGGATGGTCTCGACCACCTGACCTCGTGAACCACCTGCCTCTGCCTCTCAAAGTGCTGGGATTACAGGCATGAGCCACTACACCCAGCCCCGGTAATCATTATTTTCTATTTAACAACACTTCCCATATTCAATAAGCCTGATTTGTTTCATTATTTTTTTCAGAAGCTTCAGGGACCCTCTGGAACATCCTACAGTTAGTTTGAGGTCAAAAAGATATCTTAGAATTTGAAATTTAATTTTGGTAAACCTGTCAAATATGTCAAAGGTTTAAAACACTTGATCAAAATAGGATCATAGATAATTATGAAATAATTATCATTCATGTAACTACAATGTTAACTAAAAGATTTTTAAAACCAAAAACTTTTACTCTTCAACAGAGAAAAGCCTCAACTTCCCAAATAGTGAAAAGATCTAATAAAGACAGCCTGCTGAAGCACATAGAATCTGTTTCTCTACCTCACCTTTCCTTTTTTTTTTTTTTTGCAGTTTCCTCTAAAGTGAAAGAAATCTTTTACTATCCCTTATTAATACTACGTTAAAATCTTGCTCAAAAGAGAAAACGAAATTTTATTCTTGTATCAGTGTATTATGAATACTAAAGCTAATTTTATAAAACCTTATAAAGAAGTCCATCCAATCTTAGCTTTGACCACACAGATAAGATTTTATAAACCCTTCATATTCTCTTACATTTTATCTTCTTTTTAAATGTGTTACATTTAGTTTTGCCTATATTATTTTTTCTATTTCTTCACTTTTAAGTTACCTTTAAATAAACTTTAAGCTAGACAAAATTATTTTTTCTCAACAAAAACACATTCTTATAACATTTTACTTTCCTTGTATACAGAAATATTTCTCTTGTACATAGTAGTTTTAATTACATATATTAATTAGAATCTTAATCCTTAGCAATTGTAAATCTGTATTCTGTAAACTAAAACTATTTTATATATTTTGGAGGATACTTTTCTTATTTTTATGTTTATTAACATATCTAGATATATTTAGTTTTTGTATCATATAAAAGCAATATACCAAAATATATAAACTTATGTTTAATAATTAATGTTTTAGTATTTTAATTTATTTAGAAATGACTCAGACACTTCATGATTATCTATTAATTTAATATACTATGACTTTAAGATTTTAAATTACTGCAAAGATTTTTTAAATTATGACAAGTTTATGGCCAGGTGCAGTGGCTCATGCCTGTAATCCCAGCACTTTGGGAGGCTGAGACAGGTGGATCATGAGGTCAGGAGATCGAGATAATCCTGGCTAACATGGTGAAATGCTGTCTCTACTAAAAATACAGAAAATTAGCCAGGCGTTGTGGTGGGCACCTGTAGTCCCAGAAACTCAAGAAGATGAGGCAGGAGAAGGGCATGAACCTGGGAGGTGGAGCTTGCAGTGAGCTGAGATCATGCCGCTGCACTCCAGCCTGGGTGACAGAGTGAGACTCCATCTCAAAAAATATATATATATATATAACAAGTTTATTTATAACTATTTATCTCATTTACATTTTCCTATTTGTTTTGAACTATTATATTTGAATTGCTCATGGAAAACAAAGCTGCCTATTTCAGTTATTTTTGAAAAAGGAAAATCAAGCTAACCCTGAATCAGTCAGCCTTGTTCTAACCAAGGCCTCTAAGACACCAGACACAGAATGGGTCCTACTGGGCATGGCCCTGTCCTGCAGCTGGCAGTTGAGATGCTGTGGTCACACACATGTCCCCAGGCTTTACCATAGCTGTCTGTTCAGATGCCAAAATCCAGAATCTTAAAACTAAAGATATATGCCAATAGCAAGATGTGTGCATGCCTTCAGGAGAGCCCAACAGCTCACCAATAAATTAGGGAAGTATCAAAAATATCACAGAAGGAAAAAAAAAGACAGAAGTTAAACTTTTGAAACTTCTATGACTGACATGTGTTAAGTAATTAAGTAACTCATCTTTACTGTGTGTTCTGCTCTTAGGTTGCATTTATAGTTTTGTGATTTTAAAGCATCTAGTAGAGACAGCACAAACCTGTCTGACCAAGAATCCCAGGCAAAAACTGTATGCTGACAATTCTGAAGACATTTATATTTTTATTTCACCAACAGTTTTAAAACTACCTTTATTTAACAAAGATCATCTCATGTCATATAAACTGAAGGTAATTTCAGTTAGTTTCTGTTTTATTTTATCTCTAGGAAAGTGCTTAGAGCATAGTGTGTACTGTCAGAGAAATTTTATGGAAGCTGTGGACTAGATTTTAGGTCTGAATGTTTCCAAAGCTTATCTGGGTGGAGAAAATATTAATTTTTTCTAAAACTAGATTTGTTGCACTTTTTCCTAATTTGGTCTTGAAGATTTATTCTGGAAAGAGGCTATAAACTCTAGCTTTGGTCTGACAGACCTATCAAGATAGCTACTCTCTAGGAGAACCTTGATGAGTAGGAGCATTGGGTTCAGGTGTGTCAGTTAGGTGAGACACAGAGGATTCAAAAATGGATGCTCAGGCAGCCTGAAATTATAGAAATTTATTACAGGATTTTACAAAAAACATAAGGATGAGCCTAGAAGATTTACAGGTCTTTTCAAATTAACCAGCTGAATATCTGAAAGGCATATTTTGGAAGCCATTCTAATTAGATAAGTTGCATTTTAATTTATTTTTGTTTCTTAACAAAAAAAAAATCAGGTAGAACCCATTAATGAATAGGACTGACAAAGCATTTGTAGCTCCCAGTGCCTAATACTTACACATATAAAAAACAGGCATAGCTGGAAGGCAGAGCATCCAGATCTCCAGAAATTAAGAATCACATTTTTATGTTGAATTTCAGATCTACCAGAGTCCAGAAAAATGTCCAAAATGGAAAGACCACAGGGATGGGCTGTGCTGTGCTCTCACAGTACACCTCACCACAAGGATACTCCCCCTGAGACTGAATGGGCTATCCAACATCAATCAATTTACTTTGTGACTAGCTTGCCAACCATAGGAGCCCCACCCTTTGATGGTAAGTTCTGCAACAGCCTCCAACTGTCCAATGTCCATTGTCAAGTTGTGGCTTTGGCTCTATGATCCTTTTGATCAACATAGCCAATAGTTTTTTTTTACACCAAATTGTCATTCACTGTCAGTTTCTGTTTGACTCAGTCAGAAATATGAGGCTATTCTTACCTAAATTTGAAAGAAATGGGACAAAAAGCCAGAGTTCATCCACTGTAGTGATAACCATTCATTGTATCTGCTGTCAGTTACCTTTAAAATTGTAGCTTTTGCTAGTGAATCATTAGTTATCACACACCCAAAGGTCAAGTGTCGTCTCACAGTTTAAAGTAACCCTTGGTACCTCCAAAATCCAAAACGATCAGGGAACTCAATGTAAAAGAAAGCAGAGCTTTAGACTGGAAAGGCACCCATCTACAACTCTTGGGGCTCATTTAGGAAGACAGGGGACCCAGAAAGGGGGTTAGTGGCATGTGTCCTGTGTTCCTCAAGGAGTATCAGAGTTGCAACAGTCTCATTTAAGTTCCACCATATGGTAGCCAGAACTCTGATGTTCTCAATCCAACAGAGAGCACAGAGGCCTTGAAAAATGTATAGCCTGAATATCAGCTTTTAATTAAGTCAATGCTACAGCTTAAATTGTTGTCCCCATAGGCCGGGCACATGGTTCGCACCTGTAATCCCAGCACTTTGGGAGGCCGAGGCGGGCAGATCACCTGAGGTCAGGAGTTTGAGACCAGCCTGACCAACATGGAGAAACCGTGTCTCTACTAAAAATACAAACTTAGCTGGGTGTGGTGGCACATGCCTTTAATCCCAGCTACTTGGGAGGCTGAGGCAGAATTGCTTGAACCTGGGAGGTGGATGTTGCAGTGAGCCAAGAACATGACATTGCACTCTAGCCTGGCCAAAAAGAGTGAAACTCTGTCTCAAAAAAAAAAAAAAATTTTTTTGTCCCCCAAACCTCATGTATAAATTTTATCCCCAAAGTTGGAAGTGGGACCTAATAGGAGGTGTTTGGGTCATAGGGATGGATTCCCCCCAAATTTCTTGGTGCCGGCCTAGCAGTAATGCGTTAGTTCTCACTGAATTCATTCCCATGTGATATGGTTTTGCTGTGCCCCCACCCAAATCTCATCTTGAATTCCCATGTGTTGTGGGAGGAACCTGGTGGGAGGTAATTGAATCACGGAAACAAGTCTTTCTGGTGCTGTTCTTGTGATAATGAATAAGTCTCACAAGATCTAATGCTTTTAAAAAGAGGCTTCCCCTGCACAAGCTCTCTCTCATTTTTTGCCTGCTGCCATCTATGTAAGAAGTGACTTGCTCCTCCTTGCCTTCCACCATAATTGTGAGGCTTCCCCAGCCACATGGAACTGTAAGTCCAATTAAACCTCTTTCTTTTGTAAATTGCTCAGTCTTGGGTATGTCTTTATTAGCAGTGTGAAGCCAGACTAATACAGTAGATTGGTAGCAGTAGAATGGGGCACTGCTGAAAAGATACCCGAAAATGTGGAAGCAACTTTGGAACTGGGTAACAGGCAGAGGTTGGAACAGGTTGGAGGGCTCAGAAGAAAACAGGAAAATATGGGAAAGTTCAGAATTTCCTAGAGACTTGTTGAATGGCTTTGACCAAAATGCTGATAATGATATGGACAATAAAATCCAGACTGAGATAGTCTCAGATGGAGATGAGGAACTTGTTGGGAAGTGGAGCAAAGGTAACTCTTGTTATGTTTTAGCAAAGAGATTGGCGGCATTTTGTCCCTGCCCTAGAGATTTGTGGAGCTTTGAACTTGTGAGAGATGATTTAGGGAATATAGCGAAAGAAATTTCTAAGCAGCAGAGCATTCAAGAGGTGACCTGGATGCTGTTAAAAGCATTCAGTTTTATAAGGGAAGCAGAGCATAAAAGTTCAGAAAATTCGCAGCCTGACAATGAGATAGAAAAGAAAAACCAATTTTCTGAGGAGAAAGTCAAGCTGGCTGCAAAAATCTGTGTAATGAGGAGCTGGATGTTTATCACCAAGACAATGGAAAAAATGTCACCAGGGCATGTCAGTGGTCTTCATGGCAGCCGCTTCCATCATAGGCCCAGAAGCCCAGGAGGAAAAAGTGGTTTTGTGGGCTGGGCCCGGGGTTCCCATCCTTTGTGAAGCTTAGGGACTTGGTGCCCTGTGTCCCAGCTACCCCAGCTGTGGCTAAAAAGGGCCAACATAGAGCTTGGGCTCTGGCTTTAGAGGGTGCAAGACCGAAGCCTTGGCAGCTTCCACATGGTGTTGAGCCCATGAGTCCACAGAAGTCAAGAACTGGGGTTTGGGAACCTCTGCCTAGATTTCAGAAGATGTATGGAAATGCCTCGATGCCCAGGCAGAAGTTTGCTGCAGGGGTGGGGCCCTCATGGAGAACCTCTGCTAGGGCAGTGCAGAAGAGAAATGTGGGGTCATAGCCCCCATACAGCATCCCTACTGTGGCACTGCCTAGTCAAGCTGTGAGGAGAGGGCCACTATCTTCCAGACCCCAGGATGGTAGATCCACTGACAGCTTGCATCATGCACCTGGAAAAGCCACAGACACTCAATGCCTGCCTGTGAAGGCAGCTGGGAGAGAGATTGTACCCTGCAAAGCCACAGGGGTGGAGCTGCCCAAGACCCTGGGAACCCACCTCTTGCATCAGCATGACCTGGATGTGAGACATGGAGTCAAAGGAGATTATTTTGGATCTTTAAGATTTGACTGCCCTGCTAGGACTTGCATGAGGTCTGTAGCCCCTTTGTTTCGGCCAACTTCTCCCATTTGGAATGGCTGTATTTACCCAATGCCTGTACCCCCATTGTGTCTAGGAAGTAACTAACTTACTTTTGATTTTACAGGCTCACAGGTGGAAGGGACTCGCCTTGTCTCAGATGAGACTTTGGACTGTGGACTTCTGAGTTAATGATGAAATGACTTAAGATTTTGGGGGACTGTTGGGAAGACATGACTGGTTTTGAAATGTGAGGACATGAGATTTGGGAGGTACCAGGGGTGGAATGATATGGTTTGGCTCTGTCCTCACCCAAATTTCATCTTGAATTCCCATGTGTTGTGGGAGGAAACTGGTGGGAGGTAATTGAATCATGAGGGCAAGTCTTCCCCATGCTATTCTCATGAAAGTGAATAAGTTTCATGAGATCTGATAGTTTTTTAAAAAAGGCTGTTCCCTGCACAAGATATCTCTCATTTTTTGCCTGCCACCGTTCATGTAAGATGCGACTTGCTTCTCTTTGCCTTCTGCCATGATTGTGAGACTTCCCCAGCCACATGGAACTAGAAGTTCAATTAAGCCTCTTTCTTTTGTAAATTGCTCAGTTTCACATATGTCTTTATAAGCAGCAGAAAATGGACTAATACACCCTGAGAGCTGGTTATTAAAAGAGCTTGGCACCTCCTCCCATCTCTCTTGCTTCCTCTCTTTCTATGTGATCTCTGTACCCTCTAGGTTCCCTTTGCCTTCCACCATGAACAAAAGCAGCCTGAGGTTCTCATCAGAAGCCAAGAAGTTTCTGGTGCTGTGCTTCTTGTACAGCCTGCCTAACCATGAGGTGAATAGATTTATTTTCTTTATAAATTACCCAGATTCAGCTGGGCATGGTGGTTCATGCCTGTAATCCCAGCACTTTGGAAGGCCAAGGCAGGTGGATCACTTGAGGCCAGGAGTTCAAGACCAGCCTGGCCAACATGGCAAAACCCTGTCTCTACTAAAAATACAAAAAATTAGCCAGTTGTGGTGGTGGGCACCTGTAATCCCAGCTACTGGGGAGGCTAAGGCAGAAAAATTGCTTGAACCCAGGAGTCAGAGGCTGCAGTGAGCTGAGATTGTGCCATTGCACTCCAGCCTGAGTAACAAGAGTGAAACTCCATCTAAAAAAAAAAAAAAATTACCCAGACTCAGGTATTCCTTTATAGAAACATAAAATGGACTAAGATGGTTGATTTCAGATGATACAGCACTTAAAAAAAATCCCTGTAAATCTCTTATCATATTTCAGCTGGAGAAAACAGAAAATATTTCTGACATTTCTTTTATTTTTTTCTTTTAAATCAAAAGTATCTACAGAACCAAAGCCAATAAGCCTTTTATGACTTACCCAAACATCTATGAGGCACACTCAAAGAAGTGCAAAATAAGAGGTCCTCACAAGATCCAGAGCCACCACGAAAGACAATTAAAAGAAACTCTTTGAGGGCTAGCAATAGTTAGTATGCCAGCTGCAAATAGAGTTAAACACACGTTCCTGTCAACCATATTCTTTTTATGGGCACCCCAAATTTTCAGTTGACTGCTTGTCCAAACAAATCCAGTAACCTGCATGCCCGCTACAGGCAGCAAGCTAAGCCAAGTTCTCAGAACACCAAATGAGACAAAGAGGAAAATGCTAAGTGTCCATGAGAGCAAAAGGATCAATAACAAATGGGAATACTAAAACCAAATTTACCCAGAGCCACAATCCAGACCAATGGTTTTCTTCTGTCAACCTGAATTTGGAAAAAAAAAAAAAAAAAAAAAAAAAAAGGGGGGGTGTGGTGGGGAATAAAGAGCAACTTTTACCTTCCATTCTTGATTGGGCACTACAGAGATCCTGGAGAACTGATCTTGATACAAATTCCTATCTTTTTTGCCAGCTTTTTATAAGTTGTCTTAAAATTTTACCTGCATAGTTTGGAATGAGTCAGGTGTCACCACCATCCCACCTTTGTTGCCAGAATTGCAAGGGTTGAAATGGAATAATCCCTTTCTTCTCTATCCTAAGGGACACAGCCAACACCCCTATGACAAAGACAGATTAATAAGAGAAAAGTATAACAAATTTATTTGATCAAAGTTTTATGAGATACAGGAGTCTTCAGAATGAAGACATAAAGATACAAGGAAAACTATTTTTATGCTTAGGTTCAATGAAGAATGGGCAGCCCTTTAGAAATATGACTGGAAATAAAGGGTATGATCTAATGCCAATAGACTGAGTGGGGGTGTTCACCAAGGCCTGTCTCTCAGATTTTTGTTGGCCTCTCTGTGTAGCATTCTTACCCTCTAGGTACAGGGTAGGACTCCTCTAGAAGGAGGGCCTTAATTTCTTTATGGCCAGCTGTTACACAGAAAGGTGGAGAAAGAGATAGTTAGAGTAACATTTTTAGAATTTATGGCTGACTTTGAAAAGAAAAATGGGTTCAGGTTTCTATGACCTGCCTAGGAGAAAAGAAATTCTAGTTTCTGTGGGTCATGGAGCAGGGTAAGCGAGATTGGGAAAAAGGAAATGAGGGGTGAGAGACAGTACAGCAGGAGAAGGTCATAGAGAAAGTTTGCTTCTGAGACTGCTTCTTAAGCCTTTACTTTGAAGTATAGTATTCTGAATTCCAAAATGGCCACATTGCTGCTTGGTGCTACTGAGAAGAAAAAAAAACTGCAAATCAGGAATTTGGTAGTAACAATTTAGAAGTAAAACAATATACAAAGATAAAGGCTGTGCCAGTTATCAACTTATTGTTCCCTCAGCTCCAAATACATCCTTCATTTCCTGCTGTATGAAAAATAAGGGTTCTTTAAATATTTTTTCCTTCGCTAGCTAGATGATGTTAAGCTTTGTCAAGAGGGCTCTAAGGGCACTGCATTAAGAAAGGTTTTCTTTCCAGGTTCTGGTGTGTTCACTGGCAGCCTCCTGCAGTACTTGCAGCTTCTCTAGTACCAAGCACCTACAGCACAGGAAGATTCCAACACACCTGACTCCTGCTGTGTATGGGATTCAGCTACACCCAGGGGCCAGTCAGCAGCTTCCCTAGTCACCTGTCCGAGGAGGTTTTTGTTGTTAATGGCCTTTTGGAGAAGCACTTCATAGCGAACATCTTTCTCTAGCACTGTCATAAATAGATTTCTAACAAGTTCTAGAGGACGGACTCTAGTAAGGTCTGCCAGCATAGCAGTGCAATGACTTTTCTGCCATTCAGTAAACCACAGCTGTGCCTCTCCAACAAGGTCTGCATCTCAGCCATGGAGTGGCAACTCCGCCTCGGGTCCACTATCTCATCCCTAGGGCAAGGCACTGTTCTTTGTATCTATTAATACTATATTCTTCAGAATTCTCTTCTTACTAGTCAACGCCTAGTAACTTCAATCCTCTGTTACAGTTAAAAATTCTTTATTATAACCTTCCTGTTCTAATTACTCTATGGATTCTGTCTTCTGAAAAGACTCTTACTGATACAAACCGTGACTCACCCACTAGGACTCTCCATAATATTAATATTAGAGAGATCACTGAGTCTTTTTGAGAAAAACGCTGAGAAAATAAAAAGATTTTTTTTTTTTTTTTTTTGACAGAGTCTTGCTTCTTCACCCAGGATGGAGTGCACTGACACGATCTCAGCTCACTGCAACCTCTGCTTCCCGGGTTCAAGCAATTCTCCTGCCTCAGCCTCCCAAGTAGCTGGGATTACAGGCACGTGCCAGCACGCTCAGCTAATTTTTGTATTTTCAGTACAGACGGGGTTTACTATGTTGGCCAGGCTGGTCAAGTGATCTGCCCGCCTCGGCTTCTCAAAGTGCTGGGATTACAGGCATGAGCCACTGTGCCCGGCCAATAAAAAGAATTTTTAAGATATGCTAGAAAGTTGACTATCTATGCATTTGAAGAAGGCATCTACTGTTCACATTTATTCTTCTAAGAAAATTTTCTTGATTTATGCTAATTTTGAATTATGCCTGGCTTGTAGGAACCCAGCCTTGCTATGTGATGCTCCTACATCCATCTATACATACTAGCTTTCTAAAATTTTGTGAATGTTTTATGCCAGCCAGAAAGATCATCAAGTCTTGAGTCTGCAATTTATGTGTAAATATAACACTTTATAACTGCAAATATGGAACCATACACTGACCAAAATTACAGAATGTTTAAAAATATTGTGAAACTGAAATGAGGTAAGACTTTATTCTCAAAGCAGTGTCATTCTTGTATGCACCTCCTACCAATACTTACATCACGCTGATCCTGTCTGCCTGGTCAAGTATCTTTTCCTTTGCATTGAAAGGAGTCACAGTGGAATAAACTACTACGCAGAATGAATCAGCATCCAGCTTGCAGACCATTGTGAATATTTATAGAACATTTGAGTATTATTAGCTGAGTCTTTTTCTCAAAGTACTGTTTTGTTTAGCATGTGAGCAGAATAATATTTGGTTGTGTTATATCATTTGAGAAAAACTATGTGAGTGTGTGCTCACTTTATGTAACTTGCCCACTGATATACTCCCTGTGATACCTTCAATCTCCTTCTCAGACCCAATTGTGTCTTTCATCTTTCATTTGAGGTATCTTGCAAAGTCTAGGACTAGGCCTTCTTTCTCTGCACACTTACTCCCTTGAGATATGACGAATGGAAGCAGAGTTAAGTTACTTTACAAAAGCAATGCAGGCTCACTCAAGAAAAATCAAGTCATACAGACAAGCAAAAGTATATAACCAATACCCATAACTTCTCTAATATAGCCAGAGTCAGGTGGTATTCTTCTACCACCTTCTATAGGCACACATGAATTTTCTCATTCACATTCAGATACACAACTCCTGCTCTTCAGGATATTTTTCTAAATATGCACAATATATTTACTGTTTTCCAGTAGATCTTCCCAACTATTCCACTAGTATTATATGTCACATTTCAGTACTACATTTCAATATTGCAAAGAGTAGGAGGTAAAATTAAATGACTAGAAGTATAATATGAAATAAAGAATAAAAACCATCTGAAACAATCCTGAAAATAAAAATATTCATTTTCTAACAATACAATTTGTTGATCAAACTAATTGCTTCTAAGTCCCCTTCTATTGGAGGAAAAAAGCATTGTTTTTAATGATTAGAATTATTGAAGTGGAACCAAGACTGCATGAAGTATGTCCAAGCATATCAGAAATCATGGTCAGGTCAAAAGTTTAAGATTCAAAAGACTGAGATTATGGTAGGAAACATCAAAGCAGATCAGGCCAGTTGCCTCTCTTTGAATTTTATATCTTATTTCAATGCCAAAAAAGAAAGAGTTGATATAGCTGTCTCAAAGTCAGTTATGAAAAATCACTTTCTCTTACATAGATTGGTCATAATGAACTTCACAAAGCAAGTAACTGAGTGAATTAAAAGTTTGCCATAGGATCAATATGTACTCTCTAAAGCAATGTGTGTATATAACTTGTAAGAAGACAAAAACTAAAATATATTAGGCAAAGGCTGTTCTTTATTATGCAATCTTATCTCAGAAAGTGACTTTACTAATGTGTAAATTCTAGCATAGATTTTTCCTTCTGCCAGGAGAACTAAAAACGATCAGATTGTGTCACTATTATCTAAGAACGAGATGACATTCTACATTATCCAACTCAAGAAGATAAAGAATTTCCTGGAATGCAACAATTTGTTTTTGATGTTAAACAAGTCACTTCTGAAACTGTGTAACCTGATTTAATAAATGTTTTCAAAACATTGTGTGTTATCAGTAAATAGAATCCTTTATCAAAATTAAATTATGGTCTTAACAACAGTAATAGATTTACTACACTAAAACTTTAGCCAGAAAACAGAAAACACAACGTTTTGAATAATTTCCACTCACAAGAAATTTTCAATATGATTCCTAAAGGATTTCAATCTAAAAAAAATTCCAATCTATCTTTTAGTATTAATGTAGTCTACTGCTGCTAGTCTTATTTCCAGTGTAAGAAGCTGCCCTAAAGAATCATATATTAGGAAGTCCCATTCTTTAAAGATGAATCTGGAAAACTTCCCAGATAATATATCTTCACAATAAATTATATATAACTCAAGTTTAGACTGAACAAAGAGGCAAGGAAGACTCAGTAATTAAACTTATCCTCCATGGATGGATTGCTCACCAGGGAAATTTCTACACAGGATTACTATGGCCTGGTGTGCCTATTGCCCGGCTACTTGAAAAAACATGAGGTTATTACAATTAATCTTACCATGTCCTAATATTCAAACTCAGCAACTCCCAGTACCCAACCAAATCACCCACAGTATGACTTAGCAAATGTACAAAATCACAAGGTGAATTTTACTTGACAATCGAATGCCTTATACATATAAAACCCTGTTTTAACAGGGATTCAAGCATGCACAAAATCATCTCTACCCTCTAAGAACTTAAAATGTGATTAGAAGGAGACACAAATATGCAAATTACAAATAGTAGCTTATTTTAAGGGATAGCATTCAAACAGTAAACCTGTACATATGTATATTAAGTAAACTATGGTTTCAACTCTAGCCAGAAATATATTTGCTTAATTGCCACATTCAATTTTTTCATATTTATTTAATCTTATCAATATCCAAGTAAAACATTTTGCTGGTTTAAGTAGAAAAAGATCATCAGTAATTTCAGACTGTTTTTCCTTTTATAACACAAAATGTCGACTGTGAGAACGCCAGTACCTCAGAGATAATTACCCTCCATCTACATTAAGAACTATTTTGGGTTTGAAATCAAACAAGATAAACACTACAGATCATCCTACAAACAATTATGAATAATTGAAATCTTGACTCCTTTGAACAAAGCAATGAAATTAAATCTCTGATACATAAACTTCAGGTTATAGCCCTGGTAAATAATTACAGACTATATTCAGAATTATAAAGCATGTAACAAATAGAGTACGTACAACTCTTCCAAGAGATGTGTTGGATGGTTTGGAGAAGGATAATCTCATTTTTATATCTCACAAACATACAAACACACACATACACACAATAACCATGGCAGTCACAATGATCTCAAAAGGCCCATTGATGGTAAAAAGTACAGCTGATTTAGGGTCAAATACTAGCAGGTAGTTCTCTATTTATGCAATATGCAGTAATTTAATCTTTTTCTAAGAGTAGACAACAGTTAAGGAAAAGAAGTTGTACACCAATGTTAGTTCTAAAAGGTGGAGACAATAGTTTAGAAGAATTCTTAAAATTTGGTATATAATTATGAAAAGCTGGATTTCAAGTTGCAGTGAGTGTGGGAAAATTATTATTTGATACTTTGTGTCCTGTGAGTTTACTTTCATTGCTTCTTACAAAAAGTACCAGATTTTTCCCAATTCAGAAGTGTGACTTCCCCATGATACATTTTGAATTGAACCATAGTTGACAGTTTTATTACAAATATGTTGCATTTGTAATTGTTACACTGAATAAAGTGATTGAAAATTTTTCAAAGTTATAAAATTGAACTTTAGTTCTATAGAGAATGAAGAAATAAATGTTAGCTTTAAAAATAAAATCCTCAGAGATGTATATATCAAGATGAAAAATTGAAATTTGATTTATTATTCACTTTGAGTATAGCATTTTCTGATCTGGAAAAAAAAGTCTGAAATTATTTCACTTTACATAAGTGGTGACAAATCACTGCTTATAGATTTCTTTCCAGAAGCCTCAGTGTCCATGGCATAAAAATTGCTTGAAAGGATTCCGGGTGTTGCTATTTTAACATCTCCCACCACGGTATACAAATGCCAGTCTGACCACTCTGCCTTTAGGGATTTTCACAAAGCAGCTTTCTTTAAAGGTTACAGGTGATGTTATGTCTTCTAAGAATGTCAGCTCTCTTGACAGTTCTCCATGATGTCAATATGGTTGATACTAAAATTTAGGTAAACGAATTTAATCTAAGAATAGATTCTGTTCATGGGTTTATTTTTATGCTTGCTAATTGTTTCATATATTAATTTTGTTTTTAACAAAAGCCATAGTACCTCAGTTACATAACTTTAAGTTCCAAGTCTTTTATTTTTCACTTTTCATTAGGTAAAATAATACCTTTAGACCCTTAGACCCTGGAGAAGAGGTGTTTTGTTTAGAAACATCACTCTGTCCCATCTAGGTAACAAAGACTGTCAGACTCTTCATTAGAAATCCCCATCCACAAAAGCACAAAACTATAAAATTTCTCTAATTCACTTGTGGTTAGAAGGGATTTGATTTTGTAACACTTAAAAAGTATTATTTTTGTGTTATTTCAATTTCCAAAGCTGAAATATATACGCGTTAGTGTACTTAGTGTATTCTTGCACAACTCAAAAATTAATTCACACAAGAAAAATAAGTGTTACAAGCCTATACTTCATCAACTGAGTTAATCACTGTGCTTTTTAGAATTAAAAGTTGCATAGAAATTCAGTTTATAATAAAACAAAATTTTAATGCAAACATGCAACATTTTATTTTATCCTGGTTTTTGAAAAGGTTTACATCTAATGCCCAAGCAAAAGCCACAGACGAAGCTTATTAGTGTTTTAAATTAAATTAAATATGCATTAAAATGTTCTCCTTCCTCATCTCCCCAATTTGGAGATCATTCATTTATAAATTACATTTTTACAATTTTTTTGTGTTAAAAAACAAGCTAAATTGTTACTACCTTGTATTTTTAGTCAAGTTGAAATGGCAGTTTTGTAATGTTTTTCACAATGATTTAATGTCAACCAAAAATATACCTCAATATTAACAGACTGTAAAAAAATCAGATGATCCTGTACCAATGTTTACCTGGGAAAAACTGCAGGCAAATTTATAATATATCAAGTTTTTTAAGATTCACAGGACCACAACTGAAATAAAAGCATCATTCAAGCTTATGACACTATGACATGGACTCTGTCCAATTACCCAACTAGTTCATAAGAATCAGGAAATAACGTTTAGTTGCTCCTGCCCAGCACTACTGTGCAGCAGTCATTTAAATGCCCACCAGAAACTTCTTGGCTTAACACTATCTCTCATGCTGGATAATTCTTTCAGCATTTTTGAAACATTCCAGGAATGGACTACAGAGAGCTATGAAGTAATTCATCTCTGCTATTGGTCATCTTTTAAGAGTCAACATGGGTTCTCAGAGCTGCTTTTTAAATTATAGCCTATGTTAGTATACGATTGTTGTAGGACCACATCCACAATAGCCATGACCCTCGGTTTTTTAATTTGTGCGGACAACTCTGCTAACCCCCTCAGCTGTGAGATGTGATAACCACGTTGCACTGCCATCTTACATGCCACCACCTACTCTTAAGTTTACCATCGATACATAACATTCTCTACACTGCACACTTCTAATAGATATTTGTTTTCTCTTTCACTCCTGAGTACCAGGATGTTATCTCGGTTCATTTGGCCCCCATCCTTATGGCAGGTGTACAGTCATCTAGTTTGCTGCCATACAGTGATTTTTTTTTTCCACCTCAGATCCCCACCTCCAGCTGTCTGCGACCCAACTCCAAATCATGTTCCAATTGTTATTGGTTCACCAAATTTGCAGCAGCTTCAACAGGAGTTCATAAACTTAGATGTTCAGACTTTAATAATGTTACATGTAGCATATACCCCTGTCACAAGTATATGCCATTCCAACATATCCTACATGTGAAAAGAAGTAAAAAAAAAAAAAAAAAAAAAAAAAAAAAAAAAAAAAAAAGACAGGAGTAGGGGGAGACAGGAACTTAGGGAGGAAAGAAAAAAGAAAGAGAAAAGGAGAAAAAAGGGGGGGGGAGGGAGGGAGGTATGGAAGGAAAATTCTGCTTTTAATTAGCTGGTTGATTATGAGAAATAACCTAATGGCATGTCTTCTTTTGCAATTTAATATATAAATTATTGTATTGTACAATTTTTTTAAACCAAACATTTAATTAAATCTGAGGCCAAACTTCAAAATATGAAACAAAAGCTTCCTCTTCAGTACTTTCGAGACGGAGTCTCGCTCTGTTGCCCAGGCTGGAGTGCAGTGGCACGACCTCGGCTGGGGGCAATCTTTGCCTCCCGGGTTCAAGCGATTCTCCTGCCTCAGCCTCCCGGGTAGCTGGGATTACAGGTGCCCGCCACCACACCCAGCTAATTATTTTGTATTTTTAGTAGAGACGGGGTTTAGTACAGAGCCACGGCCCCCAGCTCAGTACTTTCTTCTCTGGCCTCCTTATTAGTCCCCAGAATAAGAAATAATACTATATTTAGACTGGGCGCGGTGGCTTAGGCCTGTAATCCCAACCCTTTGGGAGGCCGAGGCAGGCAGATCATGAGATCAAGAGATCAAGACCATCCTGGCCAACATGGTGAAACCTTGTCTCTACTGAAAATACAAAAATTAGCTTCACTTAGTGATGTGCGCCTGTAGTCCCAGCTACTCGGGAGGCTGAGGCAGGAAAATTGCTTGAATCCGGGAGGCAGAAGTTGCAGTGAGCCAAGATTGCGCCACTGCACTCTAGCCTGGCGACAGAGAGAGACTCCATCTAAATAAATAAATAATAATATTATATTTAATAAGAGCTCACCACATAGCATTTATTCTGCTATGATAGTCACATATACTGTCCTTTTTTTTTTTTTTTTTGGCAAAACAGGCTGTTAGGGTAGTGACAGATGACATGGTTTGGCTCTGTAACCCCACCCAAATCTCACAATGAATTGTAATTCCCAATGTTTGGGGAGGGACCAGGTGGGAGGTGATTGTGACAGGTGACAATGTGATAGCAGCCCTTGCTTGCTCTTGGCACCTCCTCGGCCTCAGCCTCTGCTCTGGCCGCGCTCGAGGAGCCCTTCAGCCTGCCACTGTGCTGTGGTGGCCACTCTCTGGGGCTGGCTGAGGCCAGAGCTGGCTCCCTCTGCTTACAGGGAGGTGTGGAGAGACAGGTGCCAGTGGGAGCCGGGGCTGCGTGTGGGGCTTGTGGGCTGGTGGGCTGGTGCGGGTTCTTGGTGGGCGTCGGCTGAGCAGGCCCCACACTCAGTGCGGCCTGCCGGCACCTGCTGGGCTTGATCTTGGGATGAGCTCCCTCTGGGCTGCCGGAGTGCCCCGGCTAGGTGCCACAAAGTCCCTCGGCCAGTGCCATTGAGAGGTGAAGATGGCTGGGCTTCCAGGTCGGGTGGGGACTTGTAAAACTTTTCTGTCTAGCTAAAGGTTTATAAATGCACCAATCAGCACTCTGTGTGTAGCTAAAGGTTTGTAAATGCACCAATCAGCACTCTGTGTCTAGCTGAAGGTTTGTAAATGCACCAATCAGCGCTCTGTGTCTAGCTAATCGGGTAGGGGACTTGGAGAACTTTTGTGTCTAGCTAAAGGATTGTAAGCGCACCAATCAGCGCTCTGTGTCTAGCTAAAGGTTTGTAAATGCATCAATCAGCGCTCTGTCAAAACGGACCAATCGGCTTTCTGTAAAATGGATCAATCAGCTCTCTGTAAAATGGGCCAATCAGCAGGATGTGGGTGGGGCCAGATAAGGGAATAAAAGCAGGCCACCCGAGCCAGCAGGGGCAACCGAGTCAGGTCCCCTTTCCTGCTGTGGAAGGTTTTGCAATAAATCTTGCTGCTGCTCACTCTTTGGGTCCACGCCACCTTTATGAGCTGTAACACTCACCACTAAGGTCTGCAGCTTCACTCCTGAAGTCAGCGAGACCACGAACCCACCAGAAGGAAGAAACTCCGGACACATCTGAACATCTGAAGGAACAAACTCCAGACACACCATCTTTTTTTTTTTTTTTTTGAGACAGAGTCTCGCTCTTTTACCCAGGCTGGAGTGCAGTGGCGCAATCTTGGCTCACTGCAAGCTCTGCCCCCCAGGTTCATGCTATTCTCCTGCCTCAGCCTCCTGAGTAGCTGGGACTACAGGCATGTGCCACCACGCCCGGCTAATTTCTTGCATTTTCAGTAGAGAAGGGGTTTCACCGTGTTAGCCAGGATGGTCTCGATCTCCTGACCTTGTGATCCGCCCGCCTCGGCCTCCCAAAGTGCTGGGATTACAGGCGTGAGCCACCACGCCCGGCCCGGACACACCATCTTTAAGAACTGTAACACTCACCATGAGGGTCTGCGGCTTCATTCTTGAAGTCAGCGAGACCAAGAACCCACCAATTCCGGACAGAATTAGATCATGGGGGGGCAGATTTCCCCCTTGCTGTTCTCATGATAGTGAGTTTTCATGAGATCTGATGGTTTAAAAGTGTGTGGCATTTCTCCCTTGGCTCGCTCGCTCTCCTGCTGCCATGTGAAGATGTGCTTGCTTCCCCTTTGCCTTTTGCCATGATTATAAGTATCTTGAGGCTTCCCAGCTATGCTTCCTGTACAGCCTGTGGAACTGTGAGTCAGTTAAACCGCTTTTCATTAATTACACAGTCTCAGATAGTTCTTTATAGCAGTGTAAGAATGGACTAATACAGGTGGAAAGGGAGTACAGAGTGTTTGTTTAGTGACTGGGATGTAGAGTCAGTCTGCTGTGCAGCTGTAATGTCAAGGTTGATACTTGCTTAGCTTTATCATTTGAGCAAATTATTTAATTTGGCTGTGACTCAGTTTTCTCATCTATAAGACGGAAATAATACTACTTTTCTAATGGACTTGGTAGTATGGGTTTAAATAAGATAAAACATCTAAGTACATTATAAGCTACCAATGCATATTAGCCATTCTTATTATTGCCAATTTAAAGATTAGGAAAGTGAGGTCAGAAAACTTAAGTAACCACCTAAATCACACAGCAAAGGCCATAACTAAAAAACCAACCCTCTCTGCTGTCCCTAACCAAATTTCCACCCACTACACGAGACTATTCCTTAGATCTTCACCTGAAGAATGTCCACAATTCTATGCTATGTTTACCCAAACTCAAATATCATACTCGTCTGATCTCTTCAATTAGCTTATGTTTCTGACAAACAGAGTCTTAATAATATTAAAATATTAAAAGTAGCTATTTTGGTAATTCCATTCTTTTTGTTTGTTTGTTTGTTTTTTTTGGAGACAGAGTCTTTCTCTGTCACCAGGCTGGAGTGCAGTGGCTCTACCTCAGCTTGCTGCAACTTCCACCTCCCGGGTTCAAGTGATTATTCACCTGCCTCAGCCTCCCGACTAGCTGGGACTACAGGCACACACCACCATGCCAAGCTAAGTTTTGTATTTTTAGTAGAAATGGGGTTTCACCATGTTGGCCAGGATGGTCTCGATCTCTTGACCTCATGAGCCACCAGCCTCAGCCTCCCAAAGTGCTGGGATTACAGGCGTGAGACACCACAGCCAGCCAATTCTATTAGTATCTTTAAACTATTGTTATGTACACAATAGATAACTTTTAAAAATGAGACTATATTACTCTATTGTTCTGAAAATTGTTTTACATTAATGTGTCTTGGGCACCTTCTCATGTCAGAACTTAGAGGACTACTCTTTTCTTTAACAGCTTCAGAATGTTACATCATATTGTGTCCAGAATTGGTGGGTTCTTGGTCTCACTGACTTCAAGAATGAAGCTGCGGACCCTCGCGGTGAGTGTTACAGCTCTTAAGGTGGCGTGTCTGCAGTTTGTTCCTTCTGGTGTTCGGATGTGTTTGGAGTTTCTTCCTTCTGGTGGGTTCGTGGTCTCGCTGGCTCAGGAGTGAAACTGCAGACCTTCGCGGTGAGTGTTACAGCTCTTAAGGCAGCACGTCTGGAGTTGTTCGTTCCTCCCGGTGGGCTCGTGGTTTCACTGACTTCAGGAGTGAAGCTGCAGATCTTCGCGGTGAGTGTTACAGTTCATAAAAGCAGTGTGGACCCAAAGAGGGAGCAGTAGGAAGATTTATTGCAAACAGCAAAAGAACAAAGCTTCCACAGTGTGGAAGGGGACCCGAGTGGGTTGCCACTGCTGGGTCGGGCGGCCTGCTTTTATTCTCTTATCTGGCCCCACCCACATCCTGCTGATTGGTAGAGCTGAGTGGCCTGTTTTGACAGGGTGCTGATTGGTGTGTTTACAATCCCTGAGCTAGATACAAAGGTTCTCCACATCCCCATCAGATTAGTTAGATACAGAGTTTCGACACACAGGTTCTCCAAGGCCCCACCAGAGCAGCTAGATACAGAGTGTCGATTGGTGCACTCACAAACCCTGAGCTAGACACAGGGTGCTGATTGGTGTGTTTACAAACCTTGAGCTAGATACAGAGTGCTGATTGGTGTATTTACAATCCCTGAGCTAGACATAAAGGTTCTCCAAGGCCCCACCTGAGCAGCTAAATATAGAGTGTCAATTGGTGCACTCACAAACCCTGAGCTAGACACAGGGTACTGATTGGTGTGTTTACAAACCTTGAGCTAGATGCAGAGTGCCAATTGGTGTATTTACAACCCCTGAGCTAGACATAAAAGTTCTCCACCTCTCCACCAGACTCAGGAGCCCAGCTGGCCTCACCCAGTGGATCCCGCACCAGGGCTGCAGGTGGAGCTGCCTGCCAGTCCTGCGCAGTGCTCCCACACTCCTCAGCCCTTGGGTGGTGGATGGGACTGGGCGCCATGGAGCATGGGGTGGGAGGCTCAGGCATGGTGGGCTGCAGGTCCTGAGCCCTGCCCTGCGGGAAGGCAGCTAAGGCCCGGTGAGAAATGGAGCACAGCGCCGGTGGGCTGGCACTGCTGGGGGACCCAGTACACCCACCCTCCGCAGCCGCTGGCCCGGGTGCTAAGCCCCTCATTGCCCGGGTGGCAGGGCCGGCGGGCTGCTCCAAGTGTGGGTCTGCCAAGCCCACGCCCACCCAGAACTCCAACTGGCCGCCAGCGCCGCACGCAGCCCCCGTTCCCACTTGCACCTCTCCCTCCACACCTCCCTGCAAGCTGAGGGAGCCGGCTCCGGCCTTGGCCAGCCCAGAAAGGGGCTCCCACAGTGCAGCGGTGGGCTAAAGGGCTCCTCAAGTGCCGCCAAAGTGGGAGCCCAGGCAGAGGAGGCATGGCGAGCGAGGGCTGCGAGGACTGCCAGCACGCTGTCACCTCTCAATATGGTATTCTGCAATATTTTTTTTTTTTTGAGATGGAGTCTCACTCTGTCGCCCAGTCTGGAGTGCAGTGGCGTGATCTTGGCTCACTGCAAGCTCTGCCTCCCAGGTTCACGCCATTCTCCTGCCTCAGCCTTCTGAGTAGCTAGGACTAGAGGCGCCTGCCACCACGCCCGGCTAATTTTTTGTATTGTTAGTAGAAGTGGGGTTTCACTGTGTTAGCCGGGATGGTCTCAGTCTCCTGACCTCATGATCCGCCCACCTCAGCCTCCCGAAGTGCTGGGATTACAGGCATAAGCCACCGTGCCTGGCCCTGTAATAATTTTTAATGGTTCTTGGTCATTAGACTTTTTCCCCCAGATTCTGGCGGGGGTGGGGGTGTGGCGGGGGGGTGTTGTTTTTTGTTTTGCATAGTTTTGTTTAGAATGGCTTATCACTAAAACCATACTGAAATAAATAATCCTTTACAAAAATCTTTCTGTACTTGCATGACTTTGTAGGAATTTCCAACATTGATAATGTTGATATCATTGATATGTCAAAAGGTGTATACTTTTTATATTATGCTTGATGCTGACAAATTGCCCTTCATAGAGGCTATGCCAATTTACATGATCACCAACAGGGCATGAGAGTAACTATTTCCCCTCTCCTTTTTGACATTTTTAAAAATGACATTATAAGTTAAGGTAAGAAAATTCAAATTGTATCTGCAAGTACATTACACTGATTTGTTTCTTATTTATCATTTATTTGTGGTATACTATATTTTTTAAAAAGATTTGAGGTAGTGTATAATGTTAAATACACATAAATGGGAGTACTCAACTTTTAAAATAAATATTCACACCAACAAAAGGAAGGGCAAATATATCAGAAAATTGAGGAAAATGGACTCCCGTCCATACAGCAGAGACTAAAACAGATTTAGACTCGGTTTCTTGACTGCCATCTTGAGATTTTTCTGAATAGTCAACGAATATTTCCCCAATGTCTGGCACTATAGAAGACAACAGAGATATAGTTGAGCCCAAGATAGACAATTCCCTCCTATCATGTTGCTTATATTTTAGTAAAAGAAAAACAATTAAATTGGAATATATTAGAATATAAATAAATTCACTTCACCTAATGAGAAAAACTATTTAAAAAACTCATAATGGTAGAAGACTTTAATGTAGATCAATCTTAAACAGAGAGAACATGTGAGTATATACTATAATTCTATACCAAATAATTATTTCAAGTAAAAGCAATCAGTAGGTTTTCAATCACCAATTGGAAGAGAAAAAAACTCTATTCCATGTCCATATATAAATGAGCTACTTGGCAAGCCCATGCCTTTGGTGATAAGGGGAAATAAGCAGAGGATTATAGGTGGCTTATGGAAATTCAATCATTATACTTAAAAGAAATCCTCATTTCTTCATACATGTATCCTGTCATTTTCCACAAATAATGAAAATTGAATCCCTGATTCCTAATCATTTCCTATATTCTGTGGTGAAATAGAAGGAATTACACTTTATATCCAATGGAGGTCAATAGAAAGCTAAAAGGACAGAAAACAACAGATACACTTCACTTCCATAACTGGCTAATACAAAGAATTCCCTAATCTTTCAATAAAAGTGTTTTCAGGCTTCTCACACCTCCAAGTTTCCATTCCAAAGTTAAGATATGAAAGTTGAGTATGATTTCCTGAAAGTCAGTGATAAGGCGAGACAACCTGGGTATTTATGAGTCTCTTATACTGTCATGCTTGAAACTGTAGAATGTTAAGCAGTCTACTGAGTCACTAGAGAAATACTCCCAGTCATCCCAGGTTTGTTTACAACAACAGACAAAGGAGAGACATAGCTCATAGATCAGTGTGTCATAAAATGGAGACAGCTCCCTGCCAAGGGCAAATTTAGAACTCTGAATGAAGAAAAGTTACTGTACCCACACAGCACCCAGACACAGAAATCCAAGTGAGATGATAGGGATGTCAAAACTAAAACTGCCACATATAATACAGGGAAGCTCATAAAAAGAAACTTAATTCTCCTGTTGTAACTAGAAATTAGTGAAAATATCTCAGTAAAACCTTCAGCGTGAAAACACCGCCCAGGGGGATTCACCTGAAATAATTTACCAAATTAATGATTAATTGTCAAGGGACCTACACAAGCAACAACAAAGAAGATTTTTTAATTATGTATGCACAACTCTGTGGTAATAAATTTGAAAACATCAGTGAGGTGGATTTCTTTCTAGGAAAATAGTTACAAAATTTAGTTCAAGTATAAGTAAAAAAGCTGAAACAAATCAAACGCCATAGAAGAAAGTTGTTATGAAGCAAATTACAAAATGTCTTGAAAGAAAGCTTTGCCAGCTAATTCTTTCACACTCCCAAGGAACAGATAATTAACATGATATATACACCACTAAAGAACATAGGAAAGAACAACTTTGGATGGAAGGATCTTTAGAGAGTTTGATGGCCTGATTTTAACTCTGCCATGAGAATTAGACAATGTCCTAATCCAGACCTTTCCTGAAAGAAAACCTTTTCCTAAGACTTTTTTAAACAACAATATTGCCTTTTCTCCTGGTTCCTTCTCAGTTTCTTTTTAACCAAAGGGGTGTGGGAGAAATGTTTGATGCTATGTTTCTCAGGAGTCTCTGGCCTTGCTTTTTGATGTCCCAGGATATATACCAGGATGTAGTAAGTCTATCATGCTAACTTTAAAGATCCTTATTTACCTAAATGTTAATTGTGGGAGGAATTTGGGAAATAACTTTCTAAAGCAATTAGTGGGTACAACCAAAAAAAATAAAGGAACAACAGGAAAGACATGCAATTGTGTGGCTTTTCAAAAGCATGCTGCCCTGAGAAAAGTGGTACGAGACCTAGCAGAGAATGGTACAATGGGGAGAGTTTGAAAATGTTCTGTTGTTCTATATTTGCTTACAATTCTATTTTGACATTAAGCCTCAATTTGATAATACTACATATTTAACAACCTAAAAAATAACCTTAGAGGAAATTCATTTATGAATATAGGTAGGAATGTTTCTTTTTCTTTTTTTTTTCTTTTTTTTTTTTTTTGAGAGACAGGGTCTCACTCTGTTGCCCAGGCTGGAGTGCAGTGGCGCCATCTAGGCTCACTGCAACCTCTGCCTCCTGGGGTTCAAGTGATTCTCCTGCCTCAGCCTCCCGACTGGTTGGGATTACAGGTGCCTGCCACTACGCCCAGCTAATTTTTGTATTTTCAGTAGAGACACAGTTTCTCCATGTCAGGCTGGTCTTGAACTCCTGACCTCAGGTGATCCACGCACCTCGGCCTCTCAGAGTGCTGAGATTACAGGCATGAGCCACTGCACCCAGCCAGGTAGGAATGTTTCAAAATAAAATACAAACAAATTGAATTCAATAGGGCGTCTGCCATGATCAGGTTGCTTTTAATTCAGGAAGACAAAGATATAACCATAAGAAATCTCTTTAATGGTAGTATGGTCAAGTAAGACAATATTCCTGATAATCTCAATATATTCCAGAAAGACCTATTATAATATTCAATACTTACTCCTGATATATATTTTAGGAACTGAACAATTCACCATTATATATTTTTAAATAAGATCAAAATTATTTTTGGTGATTAATTTTTAGAGGTTTCAGGAATGAGATTAGCATGCTAGCTTTCCCAGTAGTATTTAACATTTTTTAAATTGTTCTAACAAATACACAAAGATGAAAAACAGGCATAAAACTATAGCAATCAGAAAGTGTTAGCAGTGGAATGTATCCAGACATGGCACCAAAGTGTTATAGGTGGGAATCAATACAGGTCTGCAGCAACCTCAGTTCTTGCCTCCTCAGAAGAAAAAAATTGACTGAGGGGCATAAGGCAGAAGGAGAGACCAAGGCAGGTTTTGGACCAGGAGTGAAAGTTTATTAAACAGTTTAGAGCAGGAACAAAAGGAAGTAAAGCACACTTAAAAGAAGGCCAAGTGGCAACTTGAGAGAGTCAAGTGCACGATTTTATCTGTGTTCCTTCCTCAGGAAAGGACCTGCTGGCCTCTCAAAAAAAAAAAAAAAAGAACTGAGACTCACTGGATCACCACATGGAGAAAATGAGATGCATGACCTCTCCTTCATCATGATTGCTTCCTCATCCCTCCCTAGTTCCTGTTTTCTTATACATTATTACATTTCTTCCCTGCTAGATAAGCTTCTAGTTTTAGTCCAACAGGGAAATGGATTTGAAACTGATTTCGCATCTCCTTGCAGCAGCACCCGATTAAGGCCTTCTTCCTTAGCAGTAATTGTTGTCTCCGTGATTGGCTTTCTGCACAGGAAGCAGCAGGTCCTACACAGAACCCCTGGAGTTTTGGTAACATTTTCAAAGGTGACACAATGATTCTCAAATTTATATATAGGAATTAACATGCCTATTATATTTTTGAAAAAGAAAAATAGTGAAAATAAATGTCACAATTTTAACTATGTTTGTCAAAAAATGAACAGGAAATGAAAGCAAAATAAAATTTGGAAAGATCAATTGCACTAAGAAACCTTTATATGTGATTTAGACACATCAAATCAAGGTCATTGGTTTGATTGCTTCATGCACAAGAAACAGAGCAAAAACACAAGTAAGTTTGTTTGTTTTCTTTTTTGCCATTATGCTTAGAAATTGGAAAGAAAAGTAGCTCAGAGTGTCTGACGAATGTGAGGTATGCAAAATTTATCAGGCCCAGGGAGTCCAGTCATACCTCCTGCACCTATCCCTGGGTTAGTGGGGTCAGTTTCCTCAATGCATTGTGTATTTTTATTTCCAGTAGTTTCCTGACTAGCTGATAAATTACCTTAAATGTTACCACAAGTTGCATAATGTGACCCTCACTTACTATCTTCACCTTTTCCAGAATTTGTGGTACAAAGAACAACCTATATAGATACCTTTTGTCAGTTTAAGAACTTCTCTTTCTTTTTCCCTTTGAAAACCCACTTGTAACTGCAGCTAGTTGGAGTATACATTTGGTGCAACTCGGATCTTTGTCTCCCAGGTTGCAATCTTCAGACTTGGCCCAAGTAAACTTTCTAGTTATTTTAATGTTGCCTCAGTTTCTTCCTTTAAGTCAACAGAAACAAAAAATGAACTAGGAATCAGAAACTTGTGATGGTTAGGCTCAGCTGTGTCACTCATGATGTGGCTATTTATGCATTTATATGCTTTCTGTGTAAACCTTTTTCAGAAGAATGCTTAAAGAAGCATTTTGGGAGGCTGAAGCAAGTGGACCACCTGAGGTCAGGAGTTCAAAAGCATCCTGGCCAACATGGTGAAACCCCATCTCTACTAAAAATACAAAAATTAGCCAGGCATGGTGGTGTGTGCCTGTAGTCCCAACTATTCAGGAGGCTGAGGCAGAAGAATCGCTTGAAGCCAGGAAGAGAGGTTGCAGTGAACTGAGATCATGCCACTGCACTCCAGCCTGGGCAACAGAGTGAGACTCCATCTCAAAAAAAAAACAATAATAATAATAAAATTTTAAAAAGCAGCAAATAAGCAGAATGAAGAGAAGCAAAAAAATATAATAATTATTATTTTTGTTGATGATATTGTTTTGGTTATTACTACTAAGTAACAGAAGAAAGGTTAAAAAATATAGGGAAGTGATAGACTTCAAATTTCCAACATAGGGAATAAAAAAATCTCTATTAAGGATAGATGACTAACAGCAAAGGAGATCATTTAAGGCTTAATAAATTTTTTACCAGTTGAGTTTCCTGAAGTCTGTTCCCACCTCCCATGAAGTCATCTGTTTGGTCATATAAGCATTACCCCACATTAATCCACATTTATTACCATCCCTCTTCTTTCTCTCATCAGTGCATTATCTCCCGCCTCTTATTCACTCAAGTCCTTGGTCATAACTGGCTATCTTATGTAATAAACTAATTGCCACAAAGTACAATTATACACAATAGGATTATCTATGTCACTTCAGAGGATAGAACATGACTGGTTTTGACACTTGTATGCTCTAAAAATGTGGTCACCAAAAGCATCTTCAATAAATAAATATCTCTTAAACATAACGTGTGTGTGTGTGTGTATGCATTTTAGTTGCACATAGAGACAGCATGCAAAATAATTCACTTTGGGATAATGCATGCCACAATCCTAGGCAACTTTAAATTTCTGTGGTTGAATGAAGTTTCAAAAACTCTGTCCAAGTCTGATCTAAAAGGACTACTGATGTAGGCCCTTTGAGCAGTGAAACTTTTCAAAAATACAAAGTAGGAAATTGTGATCACTAAGCCAGAGTTACCACTGTGATGTTCCCTGTGTATGGCTTATTCAGAGCTCGACAAAAAAGAACACAGGTAAGCTGGTGGCCTCTGAAGCTCCAGCCCCATGCTTCTTCAAGGCTGCAATCCTGTGAGCTATTCTTGCAGTGGCCTTTGATGTAAAATAGTGAAAACATTGGATTATCCTAAGAATACCATTTTAAAAGGAGGAATTTCTGGGATTGCTTTTTTTCTATTGCTGACCCAGAAAGACTCGCCAATCCATGGGCAAGCAGATTGAAAAAGAGTGTGACAAGACCATCAGAGATTGCTTAGTTACAGTGAAGGACATGGAGCCACCACCATTTTCCACAGCGGGGATAAAACACAATTCTAGTGTTCATAAGGCAGGAATCAGTGAGGGAAGGGGAGTTGTACATGGGGAAAATTCTAGAGCCAATTCACTGTGCCAATACTCCTGGGCTACTTTTTCACTAATGAACAGGGAAAGAATTCTTCTCTATAACCATTTACTGATAAGCATACATAAAAGACATAATTGTCTGTGAATGCCTCTTTTGAAATATGGATGCTCTGATCAAAGACCTGACCTACATTAGCTCAATTAACTTACATATGTGTCCTGTTTAGTACTGTGGGACATGTGATGTCTTAGTCACTGCCCCTGAAAGTTTTCCAATTTAATCTTAGTTGCAATCACTGCCTTGGGTTATTCATTCTAATGCACTTTGCATTCAGCCCACCTGTCCTTGGTCACCTGGTCCCTGCTCACTCATAATATACATGTTTCATTACTCCAACCATCATCTCCTGGGCTTTACTTTAATAAACACTGAAAGCAAAGTGAGACTATTGCTTTCTGTCC
The DNA here is from genome assembly GCF_028885655.2 of Pongo abelii. Classification (NCBI taxonomy): domain Eukaryota; kingdom Metazoa; phylum Chordata; class Mammalia; order Primates; family Hominidae; genus Pongo; species Pongo abelii. The sequence goes on along the minus strand of NC_071989.2, from coordinate 111,671,955 downwards.
GCCCTTGGGATATGACCTGAAGATTGCTCCTCCTCATCTCTGGGAGACAATCAAGCTGCTTGAACTGATTTTTCAAGTCAGCCCTTTGCCCTACATGGTCCACTTGCATTCTCTCAGCTTATGCTGAGAATACAGGATACATGCACTTGAGTCCAATACCAATTCGAGTCCATTTTCTTCCCCTGTTTTAGCCAAGAGTGGCTCCTGCCTCTAAACTTTCATTGCCTTTCCTTCTGCCATCACAGCTGGTTGCTGTCCTAGAGTTTTATCTCCCCCACTGACTAAAGTACAGGATTGATTTCTGCATTGGGAGGAAAGAATTTAATTGGTGAATAGCAGTCATTTTTGTTCCCTTGCATTCAGCGAATTTACAAGCTATCTCAGTATTTCAAAAAATAGGGCCTTCAGGCAGGAGTAACATTTGAATCTGAACATCAGCCATCTATCTACCTGAAGCACTTAGCACCCAGTGAAGTTCGGTTGTTACTTGGAAAGCCTTAATAGGCATCATGGGACCCTAACAAACTTACTCTTTCATGCACATAAGCAGTCTGTCAACTATTAATATCTGAAAAACAAAGATATAATCCAGCAGCTCTCCCCACTTTCCTATCAAGCTCAATTCCTGCTCACTTAATTTTTGTGTATCCCAAATTAAATTATTTAAGGCATTTTCTCTGCTAAAATTACAACTAAACTATTGTTATACACAATGAAAATACTTGTTAGTCTTTCTCAGAAATATAAGAATTGAATATCAATACTTTTAAAAGAATAAAGGTATTGTGGACTACTGTGCCCCAAAATTCAAACAGCAAACATAGCTCTAACGCAAAGATGAACAGAAGGGCACCCAAAAGGTCTTGCCTTTCTGTTTTAATATCCTAAGGAGGAGACGAACTGATACAAGTTATGTCCCAGGTCACTGTATACATCTGCCACAGCCACAGGGCCCACTTCAGCTCTGCACTATAGAACCAAACAATATCAAATACCCCTGCATGCTGAAACTGATCAAAACCAGCTATAAATACTAACATTGAAATAAATAAAATGTCATAGGATATAGATTCATTGAATAAGGTAATGGAAGGATTTATTTTGCTCATGGGTTAAAAGGAGGAGAAAGCTCACCCTGAAATTCTAATAGGAGAGAAGGTGAATCATTTGACTAGGGGATAAACTGAGTGGAAATCTGAGAAGCCACAAGTAGAAATCAGAGAAAATTGAGATCCTTAGAAACCTAAAGGTCGCTTTCCAAGCCCTCACTCCCACCCTCACCCCATCCATATGTAATTTGCAAATAATACTAAATTATATATTTGCTATAAAGAATTATCCAGAGATAGATTTTCCCTTGTATAATTTTTTGACATTTCAATTAATAATTTTTCCCCAAAATATCTTTCTGCTGCTGTCAAAAGCACATGCTAAAAATGCCTACAGGCTATTTGCTGTTTCAACACCGATAGAAACATAATTTATTATATGCAAGGATAATAAAGAAGTCACACAGAGGTGATAATGTTCATTTTGATTGACCCAGAATTTTTCTTTTTCATATGTTCTTAAGGATGACGAAGCAGTAAGCTAATTTTATTTTTTGGAGGACACTAGGACTATTCTTAAAGAAAAGATAAAAGACTTTTGTAAATAACTTTGATAATAATCTATGGACTGTGCTATTAGAGATGAGCAACATTACAGGAAAACTGAAAAGAGATTTGTGCTTCATTTGTGAAGGAGGGAAGAGGGAACATATTAGGGAGAGCTTTGGAAATTAGGTTGCATTTGAACTACGTAGGTCTTCAATGTTGAGTTGGATTTTAACAAATGAATGGTGAGAGTTGGAGGGCAAGGGCCATTGTTAAATGCAATAAAGATTAGTAGGCCATGTGTGGTGGCTCACACCTGTAATCCCAGCACTTTGGGAGGCCGAGATGGGCAGATCACCTGAGGTCAGGAGTTTGAGACCAGCCTGACCAACATGGTGAAACCCCATCTCCACTAAAAATACAAAAAATAGCTAGGTATTGGTAAACGACCAAGAGGTATGTGCTCTGTTTTACTGAATAGCACTTTTGCATCAATTATCTCAGGGCAAAAATGCAATAAGCTACATCAAATTAAGATGCACAAAACAATTACGGCAGATAATAAAATGACACTTGACATATAAACTTAATCTGTCAACTATCAGTTGTATACAAAACAACAACAAAAACATGTTCTATCATTTGGTCCTAACAGTTAGATCATGACATATTCTGGAAGCACGACTATTCTAGAAGCATGAAGTTGCACAGTAATCCCAGCTACTCGGGAGGCTGAGGCAGGAGAATCGCTTGAACCTGGGAGGCTGAGGTTGCAATGAGCTAAGATGGCGCCACTGCACTCCAGCCTGGGCAACAGAGTGAGACTCTGTCTCAAATACAATAAATGAATGAATAAATAAATAAATAAATAAAGATTAGTAAAGGCACAAAATCAAGAAAGCATGAAGCACATAGGCTATCCCTGCTAGCTGTCCATGTTATTAAGGAAACAAATTCATTTCATTCTTATTATTTTTTTGCTTATAACATAAACTTCTAATCTTTAATGTATTCTTATGAAATCACCTTTCTACTACAAACTAGCCAGTGGGGCAAAAAATATGGATGATATCTTCTTTTTTTTTTTTTTTTTTTTTTTTTTTTTAAGAGATGTAATCTCGCTCTGTCGCCCAGGCTGGAGTGCAGTGGCACGATCTCGGCTCACTGCAAGCTCTGCCTCCCGGGGTTCACGCCATTCTCCCGCCTCAGCCTCCCAAGTAGCTGGGACTACAGGCGCCTGCCACCACACCCAGCTAATTTTTTGTATTTTTAGTAGAGACGGGGTTTCACTGTGTTAGCCAGGATGGTCTCGATCTCCTGACCTCATGATCCACCCGCCTTGGCTTCCCAAAGTGCTGGGATTACAGGCGTGAGCTACCGCGCCTGGCCATGGATGATATCTTCTTAATGGAGATGACAAACCTGAACCAAAAGAAAGCAATAACAACATTAAGCAACATCAAATGTCCTGACACAAGCTCGTGCCTTTTTCTCCTTACAGTGGACCTTCTTCAAACTTGATCAGCCTTATAGATAATTTTATCTGTTACTAGGCAGAAGCCACAAGAAGAACTATCATTCTAAGTTATATAACTTAATTCTGACCAACAGAAATGACAGAATAGTAGGGAAAGTACCGATATTTTTTGAAGAAGAGGTAGTTTTGGGTTTGCCAATTTAAAAATACGTAACTTTGGGCAAATTTTATAAACCTAAATTTTACCATATGTATAATAAAAGAAACACAACCTATTTTACATGTATATATTTTATATATGTGTTTTATATATGTACATACATACATATGTGTGTGTGTATAGAGAGAGAGAGAGACACCAGCATTACAGCATTTCTGGTTGAGAGTAGACACCCAGTATGTTGTAGGCATTATTGAACATACAAGTGTGAGAAATACTATGGGGGGAAGGTTACTAAGTAATCTAAAGGTCACAATAAACAACTAAGGGTTTGGTGTAGTCTGGGTTTCAGAAAAACATTTTAAAGCATTTATATAAAAGATGCATATGCACATTTATTCATCACTGAGGACTCTGAAAGGAAATAAATATTAAGAGAAATAGAAAACTCTTTTAAAAAATAAATTCTAACTCTACAATCTTGATCCAGTTTGGTCCATATGTCCATGCTATTTCCTTTGGCTGAAATTTCTTTTCTCACATATTTAAATTATATTATTTCACAAATTAGAAAGCAATTGTCTCTCTATCTCTAATGTAATTTTTCACCTGCCTGCCTTATATGTAGCCATGTTTTCCTTTTATTCTTGCATGGTCCTTCTTCCTTTTTTATTTTCCCCTTTTTATTATTAGAAACACCAGTAGTTAGCTGAATCATTGGGAAAACCACAGAATGCTGGCAACTAATATTGTACCCTGCCCCTGAAAGATATCTCATTACAGGTGTCACTGGGCGACAGAAAGATGGGTGACGGTAAGAACAGTCCATCATAAGTGACCTCATTTGAGTTTCTCCACTGCAACTCCACTAACACTAAGACCTGCAATTCATGAAGCTACACAATCAGCACTCTTATCTCCTTCATGGCAAAGACCAGAATACCCATTATTGAAGCAAGAAGTTCATTTCCGTTTTGTACTTTAGCTCTCTTAATGTATATAAAAAGGAAATACGTAAACAACCAAGAGGTATGTGCTCTGTTTTACTGAATAGCACTTTTGCATCATTTATCTCAGGGCAAAAATACAATAAGCTACATCAAATTAAAATGCACAAAACAACCACAGCAGATAATAAAATGGCACTTGATGTATAAACTTAATCTGTCAACTATCAGTTGTATACAAAACAACAACAAAAACATGTTCTATCATTTTGCCCTAACAGTTAGATCGTGACATATTCTGGAAGCACGACTATTCTAGAAGCATGAAGTTGCACACTAAAGTATGTATTTTCTGTCTTCAGTTTCATGAAGTATACATTTAGAGGGGATTAGCAAAAATATACCAACTGATAGCAATATTCATAAGGATGTGAAAGATCATTTTCTAAAAGAGTTAGGGCCTATATTGATGGCAGCAGCAGCCCATCTGAAGCGGCTGTTGCAAAGATGACAGCTGTAGTGGGGGAGGCATGGCTGGGGCTGCATGCTCCGTGGAGCCTCGACTAATTCCGAGTTGGTGGGGCAGGGGCCCCATGCTCCCGGGCGCAGCTGCAGCTACAGCCGCCCAGCCATAGCTGTGGACCCAAGCATCCCTGCCCTCTCAGGGGTCTGGGAAGCCACCAATCCCCACCCCTAGGGTCTCCAAAGTGCCTACTCTCACTGCCTGGCCTCTTCCTACTCCTAGCGTCCACTTTGATTTCAGAGCAAAATTGTGGCTGAGCCCAGGCATTATCACAACCAGGCCGGGTGTGCGTGCACTCAGGGCAGTGCTGACACATCAGCCCCCTTCCTCCTTGGCCCACTCCGGACTTTGGGGACCCATGAGCATGAAAGGGAGGCCGAGAGAGGGCTAAGGGTGGCTCGGTGCAGGCCTGCAGGTGCCCCTCAGCATGGACAAGCCCAGGTGCTGTGGACGACATACTGATGGCAGCAGGAGGCAGACAGGTTCCTGGGTAGAAAGGGGCGGGTCTCTGGTGAAATCCCACCTTCAAACCAGGTACTGCCAGAAGCCAGGGGGTTCAGCTGCCAGTTCCACAGACTAGAGTGAGAACTTATGGTGCTTTTTCTGGGCCTGCCCATGGCCGCCCATGGACCAATCGGCACACACTTACTCCCCTCTGAAGCCCATAAAAACCCGACTCAGCCAGACTTGGGCAGATGCTTGGAGGACCTGCCTGTGGATGGGAGCTACTCATTGTGGGTTTCCTCTCCACTGAGAGTTGTACACTTGTCAGGACCACCTATCTGCAGATAAGAGCTACCTATCTGCAGATAAGAGCTACCTACTCCAGGTCTCCTTCCGCTGAGGGCTGCAAAGACATCAGGATGACCTGCCTGTGGAAAGGAGCTATCCACTTTTGGTCTTCTGAGATCTGTACTTTTGCTCAATAAAAAAGTACCTCTTCACTTCACTCACACTCCAATTGTCCGCATACCTCATTCTTCCTGGACACAGGACAAGAACTCTGGACTCACCGAATTGGTCAGAATGAAGGAGCTGTAACAGAAACAGGGCTGAAACATGCCCCTCTTCTCTCCACATTGCCTGTGATGAGAAGGAAAGAAGAGCTGCGGCCCTTCGGGTAGCCCCAACTTAGGAGCTCTCAGAGCCAGGGCTGTGACACCCTCTATGGGGCTCTGTGGTTCCTGGCATCTCCAAGATTCCTGGCACCAGCATGTTTCCCAGTGCCCAAGTGGAAGCCCGTGTGGTATGTCTGGTCCAGCCACAGCAGGGAGCCAGTGCCCATGTCAGCATCTGGAGCTGCCCACCCTGCCATAGCCAGCATGCCTGGCTGTTCACAGTGGTCAGACCCCACACTCACTCATTCACACACCCCTCACCACTCCACACCTGACTCGCCATTGGCAGGCATAGGATCTGGGCCAGTAGCAAAAGCCAAGCACAGCCTGCCAGGCCAAGTGATCAGAACAAGCCCAGCAGGCCCAAGCAAACTTGGGCAAAGGCACCACCAGCCACAGAGGTTTCTGGATGGCAAAGTGACACCCTAAGGATCTTGTGACAGTATCATAAAAATACTGATTTTATTCTTTCTTAAAATTAATGTGTGCATTTCAAAAGGGTATCCCTGTAAAACATAAAATGGATATACAATGGGGAATAAAACAAAACAAGAATAAGCAAATATTAAGGTTTATAGACTGTACCCATATTTAAAAACAGAAAAAGGAAAAGAGAAAAGACTTTGTTCTTCTTAGAAAATCACTGACCTCCTTCCCTTCCCTACAAATGCTCTGATTAGCTCAATAGCAGTCTTTTTCTCATCCGAAGACTTCAACCTTGAAAAAGTACTCATCTCTACGCAAAGCAATTAGGAAAAAAAGTGTGCCCTGCACAAGGTACGTTCTCAATAATGATGCTTTGACCATCCAGAGCAACATGGAAAGGAGACAGGCATTAATGAGTCAGGTCTGCTGGAAGTAGCACACATCTTAGAAATAAAAGGCTTTGAGATAAGGGGCAAAGTTCCATCTCTGAAGGCCATGGAGTCCTTCACATTTGCTTTATTTCTGGATATTGTACTCTGAAATTAGAATAGTCCTTCTAAGCTTGGTTAGTGTCTGCTGACTCAGGTTAGCAGAAAGAAATTGAGTTTAACATGATTTGAAATTCTAATTATTTCTACATGTTCATTACTTTTAGAGAAATTATTGCAGGAGCATATACTTGTTTAAGTATGTCCGTTTAATTTTGTTTGTTGCTCTTAAACATACGATTAAGCTGGGGCAATTTACCAGAAAAACTAAAAAATTCCAAATTCCTCCCAAAATATGACAATAAACCTAGAGGAGCAGTGTCTGGAATAGACTCACAAAACAAGGCTTAATATCATTATTTATGTTTAAATTTTATAATCCTAAACCATAATTTGATTGAAATTTCAAGATACCCACTACAGTTGATTGTATTTTCCTCAAATGGCCATGATGAGATTTCTAGTCCCATATTTTCTTCCAGACCCTTGCCACTAACCGTCACCTAACACCCTACCTTGAAATTGGATGTAACTTTGTGACTGTCTTGACAAACAGAATACAAGAAGTGATGCTGTGTAACTTCTGAGACTAGATCCAAACAGACAATTCAGCTTTTGTTGGCTTTCCATACACACCACCTCTTCTAAGGACAAGAGAACTGGGAGCCCATGAGTGAAAAATCTGGCTACGATGAAGCCGCCAATTTGTCAAGATCACAGAGAGAGACTACAGAGACATAGCGAAACATGCTCAGAGAAGCCATCAGATAATTCTAGTCTCTGGTCTTCAAGTCTTCCAGCTGAGGACATAGGCATTGTAGAGCAGAGACAAGCTGACGCTCTTTGCCTTAACAATGTCCTTGCCCCACAGAATCTGTGAATATAATAAAGGGCCATTTATAAAGGGCTGTCTTGTGCTACTAGGTTTGGGGACATTTTATCGTACACCTGTAATAAGTGGAACACCCACAGAGAAGACAGAGTGAACTTGCAGATAAATTTCCACTAGGGACTCTGACTCTTCCATTTATCTTCACTGTCTTTTAGATATGGTATCAACATTTCCATATCAGTGTTAGATTTTTTAATCAAATAAGAGAACTACATGACCCATGGAATACATGAATACAAATGGTATAAAGGCCACTAAATACTTTGACCTGTCATTAAGATTAAGTAAGGTGAAGAATCTTCCCAAATGAGTCTAATACGGCTGTCCTCAGTAAACACACACACACAATCTCTAATATGTCCAAGTGATAAAGCAAACAAGCTAGATATACCTCTCTCTTATTCTTTATATCTCACTTCCAATATTCCAGTATCTTGTCCTTGAGATTCAAAGTCCAAGCAAAAGAAATTATTAACTTGTGGAGATTGTCAGAAAAAAATCAATAATACTTAGCAGTAAATCTCTGCACAAAGAGAAAGAGTAATTTTTAATGAAAGCTTTTCTTATTACTTAATTTTCAATAAAAAATGAAGGCTGACATCTAATTAAATGTGTAGGTTTTTGCTATTTGTACATACTTGCCACCATCATCATAACAGGCCTTTTTTTGAAGGATCTTTAGAAGCACAATAACTTTTTAAAAGAACTTCAGGAAATAAGAAAAGTGGTATTATGCTTTTTTATATTCACTCAGCAAATATTTATAGAGCAGCTAGAATGTGCAATGGAAGCTCTAGGCATTTGAGGTATAACGAATCATTCAGGAATTTATAGGAAAGGAGATAAGGCCATTCCATAAATAAAATAGAAAGTGATGAAACAAAGAAAAATAGGTATGGTTTTTCAGAGATATGAGGGATTTCTTCTATATGTAGCAGGACAGGGTCATGAAAGACTATATGAGTGGAGGAGAATAAATTGAATATTTGGAAAAGAAAATTTTATGCAAAGAATTAACATGTTAAAAGGGAAGAACTTGGAAGACTGTTGAATCAAGAGTGCATGAAAGGGAGGAGGAAAACAGGATTGGAATGGTAGGTAAGTAGAGGCTGTGTGTGTGTGTGTGTGTGTGTGTGTGTGTGTGTATATTTATTTCCAATTTCAGGGTCTCTAATCTTCCATCTACATATGTATATAGGCTGTCTTGGGCTACTAGGTTTTGGGACATTTTATTTTACAACTGTAATAACTGGAACATTCACATACGTATACATACGTATATAGGTGGGAGATCAGAGACCTTCAATGATTTTTTAAAAAGGTTGGAATTTAGGCAAGGGGCAATGATTTAAGATTTTTGAGAAGGGAATATGGGCTGTGCCTCAGGAATAATGGTGTCTTTTATTTATATGGCACTACCATTAAAAAGCACCTCTAAGTATCTTATGTTCTCATCACAAAACTCTTTGAAACATGTAGAGAAGAAATTATAATCAAAATAATTCACCTACAATCTAGCTGTTATTTGGTGGCATAACGCAGACTCAGAGCCAAGCCTTCTATCAAATTTCTGTGGGCTCTCTACTAAAACGCACAGTGAGCTCATTGGTGGTGTTTGAGAATGAAGGTGAAGACACCAGTTGGGTGGGGATCAGGGAGGACTCAGAATTAACCCCATTGAAAGATAATGACAGTGGGTGCAAGATGAGTTATGCCCTATTTATATAGGGGGCAACATTATCTAGTTAAACCACATTTCTCACTGAAAAAAAATATAAAACTTTTACATTTTGTTCCGTATGTATTGCCCTCAGCAAATCATTCTGTAATTCTTCAGTTTATAAAAGAAGAACTCATGGTTCTCTTAGTAACTGAATTACCATTATAGAAAATTAAATGGAAAATGTGTATGTTCTTTCTAAAACAAAGTAAAATCTTAACATTTTTCTTATTTTATAAAATTTATTGTAACACTGGGTAATGAAAATATCATGCTTTAACACTTACAATGGGAATGACATTAAAGCCAATTATTATAAGAAGGTTTAGAATATTCAACGTATTCTAACAAAAGTAAAATTCTCCTTTGTTTTCACGACAATCTCCATAATGAAAGTGATTACCAAACAAAAGATAAAGTGCTTCTTTTTTTTTCCCTTTTTCCCAGATCTTAAAACAATTCATAAAAGTTCCATCAACACTTTGGACTTTTATATACAGATCTAATTAAAAAGCCTAGAGGTGCATGCTAAGCCAAGCTTTAAGAATTTAAAATTGCTAAAAATCAATAAGAAATTAACATGGTAAACTATAGTTGGTCTTGAAGATCTTTGCAAATTCAAAAAATGCTTCCAAGTCATGACAGTTTATCCCCAGTGCTCCAAGGAAACAAGATAGTTTTTTCAGAATTATGCTTCCTCATGAATGGTAATGGTAATTATTCTCTCCCCCTCCCCACTATCTTGTCCTGTTTCTTATTACATAGAGGAAAAAAATAATTTATGAACATGAAATCACACCAAAGAGAAGCAGGGCCAAATGAATGTAAAATAGCACCGAGAACCGCTATGCCAGAAGAATTGCCCAGGATCTCCACACAGAAGACAAGTGGGCAAAGTTTCAAGAGCTATCTTATCAGAAATTGAACAAAAACAATTAAAATGTTGATGGATTTTTAACTGACACAGAATTACCTTTTCTCCTTCTTACCAACTCTGCCAAAGCTACCCGCACAAGCAAATGTCAGGAGACACATTTCATAGTTAAGTCGATAATCAAACAAGAACAGCTGTCTGTGTCTGGCACATTGGAGATTCTGAGAGCATTTACCAAACAGACAATCTGGAAGCCAGATTTGTTAAGTAAAGACAATATCCACCTTGATATCCATGGAAAGATATTCTACCAAAGTCCAGGAAGAAAGGGAAAGAAACATTTACTTCCAGGTGTAAATATGTTCACATTGGCACCCACATGAGCTCCATCCTGTGACACTCAGAGCTCTCAATGCATTCATCTTCAGTCTTTCCCAGATGCAACTTTATAAGTAGGAAATACCTAATACTGGATATGCTGAGTGGGCCCTTCTGCCTGTAACAAGACCACCAACTGTACTGAAGGAAGTGCTGCAAATAATGAGGGAGAGAAGTGCCATCAACTTTTCTTCCCATATTGTAACAGTATCACAGTCACTTCACCACCCAAATATCATTAAAAAAAAAAAAAACTCATTGAACGTTGCTGAAAATACCCTCTTGCCTACAGAAAAGTATGCTGATTGGAACTAAATCGGCATAATCTTTTTACTGTTTTAATCTTAAGGGCCTTTAGTTTTTCTGAATCTTTTCAATTAGGAAAGTTTTTTTTTATGATCTCTGTTCATCAAGTAATTTGCCTGACTTGAAAGTCACTAAATCTTTGTGCAAGTGTTTCTATTTTTAAGATGTTAAAAAGATTGTAAAATCTATAATGCAAACTGCTACAAAAATTTAGACATTGATTTTTAAGACAGTGGGTCATGTACATTTTGTTTAATTTTTGAGTTCCCATTAACTTTCAATACATCAATCACAGTCTTTCCTAAGTACATATCAAATATCCCTAAACTCCACGTGCTCAGAGTCGAGAAAGGATTGCAACTTTCCTCCTGACTCTCCTTTGGAGGATATTGGTTATTTACATTTATATTTTCACCTGGATATACTGTCTTGACACACTGATAATAAACATAATGTCTTCAAAGAGACATAAATCTTCAGTGTAACATGCCAACAACTGAGTAACAAGCCATAAATGTGGCTGCTGGAAAAAATCTCTATAACTGCACCACCAGTGATAAAGAGTTACACCGAGTGTTAAAATAAAATGGCCACCTACAGTGTTTGTATCTCCTGTAGCTCTCCCATGTTGACATCATACAGATATTTATCAGTATCAATATTGTATCCTATCCTTGAGTGTTTTACTGGAGTGTTTGCATACAGTACTCTATGGTACAGCTTCAGCCCCAGCTTTTCCCAAACACACCCTTTTCCTCCCTCCCCTCACCTGTTATCACATGTGGAGGGCTGATGATAGCTGGCTCAGGAGAATTTAGCTGGTAAATATGGATATCAAGCATTAGGGAGACAGAAACAAAGTGTTACAGGTGAATCCGATTGCATGAGATTTCCCTGCAACACTTTTTTTCTCATGATTTTATGAGAGTGCCCTGATTCTCTCCCAGCTGAAAACACTCTGGTGAATTTCCATAGTTTATGGGAAAATATCCCAACTCCTTCCAGTGGCTGACAAACAGTGCATGATCTGATTTTTGTGCCCCCTCTTTAACTCCAGCTTTGTCTACACTCCTGTCTTCTCATCATGCTTCTGCCACACCAGCTTTCCTGCTGCTCTTCCAGGACCAGCACCATGTATTGCATTAAGAACATAAACTGCATAAGTGCAAATCACAGCCCTGGCTCTGTCACTTTCCAGCTATGCAATGTTGGTCAATTTACTTAACTTCTCTATGCAAGAGGGGACAATTTCCCTACTTGTAACTTGGGAATAATAATAGTAGCTACCTCAAAAGGATGCTACGAGGATTAAGTGATTCAAATTCGCAAAGGACTTGGAATTGTATCTTACTTATACTAGGTGTTTTGCTGATTATTTTTCCTTTCCAAACTTATATAATTTGTGTCCCCTCTGTCAGGAATGTTATTACACCAGTTCTCAGCTCACATGTTCGCTCCTTTCAGCAGCCTTCCTCATCCAAACATGTGAACACCACCCACCCTGACAGGTTATGGTTTTTCTCATTACCCTTGTAGTTTTACCTCATTATCTTGTTCTCACATTTCTTTCCTTTCATTCTACCAATTCTCATTAGGATGCAAGCTCCATGAGGGCAGAGACCTTGCCTTCTTTCAAATCCCTAGCTCTTGACATAAAACTTGATGCATATTGAGTATTTGTCTAAATATGTGTTTAATTCATTAGTTAATGGCATTTGGAGATCTGGATTCCAGTATCATTATTTGGAAAGTCATTTCTCAGCATTTTAATTACATCATTTATCATTGAAGATAATTATAGGCTATCTGTGCCTCAGTGTGAAGCACAAATTGGATAATCTACATAAAAGTCCTATAGAAACTGTAAATATTACAACATTCATTGTTATCTTAAAGAAACCAGTTAATATAGTAGAATCAGCACCAGACTTAGAGTCAGAAACCTAAATGCAGCTCCTTCAGTCCTTATTTTGAGAAATGACTTTTCTGAACTTCAGATTCTTCATTGCAAAATGGTGGCAATATCATTTTATAAAGGTTATATGACTCATTAGACAGGAACAAAAGTCATGTGTGAAAATAAATGAAATGTTACTTACAAAGCAATGAAATCAATCCAAGACAGCTTTAATATTTCCCTCAGATTGGCAGGATTCTTCCTGACTATAGGCCCCTGACCTGCCAGTTCTTAGAGCATTTGCTTTAGAAAACTTTCAATTGTAAATTCTTGTTCTGTCCTTTTGTGATATTAATATTCTTCTAGCTTCTTGCCAATCTTACAACACAACTCCTTGGACCTAGGAGCCATTTATTTGAAAAGTAATTATTAAGAATAATAAGGCTGGGTGTGTCAGCTTTAGTACTAGCTGCTCAGGAGGCTGAGGTGTAAGGATCACTTGAGCCCAGGAGTTCAAGGCCAGCTTGGACAAAATAGTGAGACCTTGTATTTTTTTTTAAAGCATTATAATGCCTCTATCTCCAGGATCTGGGGGAATAGTAGGAGCCTAAAATTGTTAAGTGAGAATTAGACACAGATGGCCTAATTACATTGAACAATGTCCTCCACTACTTTTGCACTAGCTCAATTATGCTTAAAAATACTGCCTTTTGTTGAAGCAGAGTTCAACCTGTCTCTTCCATTATAATAATCTCTATCCTTGTTGCAATAATCTTAAATAAATTCTTTCTTGTCTGTTTAACTTTCCTTGTGATTTTTTTTGACCAATTACAGAAACAAAAACCACAACACTAATGGCTTGGGCTGAGCTAATTGCAAATCTCTCCAAGGTAAGCTTGATCAGACTAACCCCTGTCTACCTCTCTAAATACTTTTCTCTTTTTATCTTCTCATATCTTCTCTTTTCTGTGTCAAGTGCATCTGAAAGGACTACACCTTCACGTTTCTCCCTGTAATTGATGTTCACATGTAAATAGTTTGATGACAGTGATTGCTTGTCTAATTTGATTGTATGATCTTTTAATAATTGGCATTGTTATTCAACACAGGTCACTTCTGAGTCTAAGTCTCTGCTTCTGTGAGAAGAGTAGGTCAGATCAGACAATGCCTTTCCAGTCCTGTTACTGAATGAATCGAAAATACTTTTCAGAAATTTTCTTTATATCTTGATAGTGCATGTACAATACCTTGGGATGTTGAAGAGAAAAGATATAAACTCTCTATCCAGAAGATACAATGGTAACTCTGCTATAAAACTTGTTAAAGTTTAAAATGTATAGATTGTTATCACTATCTTTACATCATCACTCCTGTACTAACACGACATTTACCTGCAATTTACTTAAACCTCCCTAAGATAAATTCAGCTCTGAATGACACTTGGTGAAACCAATTTTAGATACCCAAAGTCAAAATTAACATCTATTTAGCATAGAATTATCACACTGCTTTAGGTTCCTTTCCTTTCCTTTCCTTTCCCTTTTGTTTCTTTCTTTCTTCCTTCCTTCCTTCCTTTCTTTTTCTTTTTTTTTTTTTGTCTTTTTGAGTCAGAGTTTTGCTCTTGTAGCCCAGGCTGGAGTGTAATGGTGCATTCTTGGCTCACTGCAACCTCCACCTCCTGGGTTCAAGCGATTCTCCTGCCTCAGCCTCCTGAGTAGCTGGGATTACAGGTGCCTGCCACCACGCCTGGCTAATTTTGCATTTTTTTAGTAGAGATGCGGTTTCACCATGTTGGCCAGGCTGGTCTCGAACTCCTGACCTCAGGTGATCTGCCCACCTCAGCCTCCCAAAGTGCTTGGATTACAGGTGTGAGCCACTGCGCCTGGCCACTGCTTTAGATTTCTAAGGATTATTTTAGTTTTTAGTTTTGTTGCTCTTTTTAGAAGTCATCAGTCCTTTGAAAATATCATATGATTCAAAAAGTTTCTCCTGGCTACATTTATATTTATTGATTCCATGCCTTTAACATAATGGTCTCCCCATTTACTGAACTTGTGTGTTTAGAGCATCTTTCAGTTTAGAACTATTGCAGCATCTGCTTTCAATAGATACAGGTGGAATTTCTAGACAAATAGATACCATGAAAATAAAATCAAAAGGGAATATCAAGGTAAATCAGATTTATATTTGATTCAGCAACTGACTTTCATTTGATCAATTGTCTGATTTCTTTATCATCCCCTTGCAGGTTGGTCCTGTTTAATCTAATGGTTGCCTTATGTCAAAAAAAAAAAAGAGTAAATATGTGATACAATCAATCTGTGGACATGAGTTCAAATTCAGTAAAAATTTTCTTGGAATCTATGTGGAAAATCTTCCTTGATTTGCAAAGGACTAATCAGCATAAATAGAACACAATTAGTGCCCTCAGTTTTATTTGGCTTTCCATTTTGACAGCATTTGATAAAGACTGTCTTGTTGATACCAAAAACATATAGTCAATGAGCATGCCAAAACATTCATTTTCTAGAAATAAAAATTATTGTTTAACCTGTCAATGAATCAATGTAACATAGAATCTTAAAGAAACATACTACAAAGAGTCCAAAAGAAGAAACAAAAACTTGATATTGAGCCATATCAAAACCTATAAACAGTCTCAAAATGATTCTGCTCTCCTTTTCTTCTGAATAATCCTGAGCAATCTTTTAAACAACCAAGATATTTTCCAAAATACCCTAATAATAACTTTCTCTTATTGAGTGAGAGTTAGAGGAAAAGAAGTCCAATGTTTTTGGAATACATATATCGTCTCATTTACTCCTAATAGCCCCACAAAAGAGGAATTGTTATTTCCATTTTGCAGATAAGAAAACTGAGCCTTAAAGTGCTTAAGGAAAACTTATCCAAAGACAAACAATAGAAATGTCAGAGCCAGAATTTGATACTAGTTCCATTTAAATCAAAACCCATATGTTTTTTCTTATACTACACTGTCTCTGGTATTAAGAGAATGTTTTTGTATCATGAGGCTAGGGACAATATTCAAAAGAAACAGCAAGTCTTGGTGATATGTGTGCTTTGTCCTGTCAGTCCCTACAAACTGGAAGGACTGAAGTGAAGCATAGGTTTGATCTGGAGTCTTATTTGATAATGGAAGTGATTTTGCTCTAAAATATTTTCCAAGAGAATAAAGATAATGTAAAAAATTAAACATCTCCCTGCAAATATAATGGGAAGCACATCTTTCTGGCATAGATTTTTGTGAGGAGCTTTCAAAGATATAATTCAAGGCCAGCAATACCTCTTTGATTACAAATGCCATTCAAGTTTGCTTATAGCCACCTTAATGAAACACATTTGCTGCTTTGTCATATCTCTGAGAGAAAGGCCGTTCCATTACCTAGTTGCTTTCCCTATGGCACTCTATCTACTTTCTCAACAAGGGGTGTGACAAGACTTCTGTAACCCCAAAGCCAGAGTGTGTCTTTCTGGTCATTGGTCATCTTTCTCGAACTATTATTGCTGAGATTCCTATGATATGGCCCACATAGTTTGTTTCTTCAGAGTTGTTGTACCTCGAATTCAACTTTCTTAGGTGGAATGGTTAATTTTATGTGGCAACTTGGTTAGGCCACAGTACCAGATATTTGGTCAAACATATTTAGATGGTGCTGTGAAGGTTTTTTTTAGATGAGATTAACATTTAAATCAGTAGACTTTGAGTAAAGCAGATTGACTCAATTAACCTTCATAATACTGGTAAGACTTACACAGTCAGTTGAAGGCCTTAAGTGGCTGATCTCTCCTGAGCATAAAGAAATTATTCTAGCAGTATACCTTTGGACTTACACTGCAATATTAAATTTTCCCTGGGTATCTAGGCTGCCGGCCTGCTTACCCTACAAAATTTGGACATGGCAGACTCCTTAAAAGAGTGAGCCAACTCCTTAAACTCTCTCTTTCTCTCTCTCTCCATGTATATAGATACAGATTAGATATAGAAACACACACACGTGCATGCACGCATTCTCACACACACACACACACACACACACACACACACACAGACACCCTCTTAGTTGTGTTTCCCTGGAGAACCCTGATTACTATATACTAGGTGGACCATACTACTCTGGAAGTAATATTTAATATCTGATGATATTATGAATCTCCCTCTCCTTTTGATTTCCTAGGATTCTCAGACCTCAGGTTATCAAATGACCAAAGTACTTAGATTGTTTTCATGTTCTTGGTTCCATGGAAAGCTTTTGAAATAATTACCTACTTCTAATGCTTACTCTCATTCTTCCACTCTTCCCTTTATTAATTTAACAGGCACTCTTAATTAAACCAATTTGAAAAAAATATAAACAGACATTATTGTCTATCATCCAAACTTTGTGTGTGTGTGTGTGTGTGTGTGTGTGTGTGTGTGTGTGTGTGTGTGTGTGATGGAGTCTCACTCTGTCACCCAGGCTGGAGTGCAGTGGTGCGATCTCGGCTCACTTCAACCTCGGCCCTCCGAGTTCAAGTGATTCTGCGATTCTCCTGCCTTGGCCTTCCGAGTAGCTGGGATTACAGGCACCTGCCTCCATACCCAGCTAATTTTTTGTAGTTTTAGTAGAGACAGGGTTTTACCATCTTGGCCAGGCTGGTCTTGAACTCCTGACCTCGCAATCCACCCGCCTCAGCCTCCCAAAGTGCTGGAATTACAGGCGTGAGCCACCACGCCCAGCCTTGTCCAAACTATCAATACTACAACAGTGACCTTACAAAGAAGTTTAAAAAGAAGTGACCTTCATTGCTCCAACTTTTCTTTCTTTTTTTTGAGACGGAGTCTCGCCCTGTCGCCCAGGCTGGAGTGCAGTGGCATGATCTCGGCTCACTGCAACCTCCGCCTCCCGGGTTCACACCATTCTCCTGCCTTAGCCTCCCAAGTAGCTGGGACTGCAGGCACCCGCCACCATGCCCGGCTAATTTTTTATATTTTTAGTAGAGACAGGGTTTCACCGTGTTAGCCAGGATGGTCTCGATCTCCTGACCTCGTGATCTGCCCATCTCAGCCTCCCAAAGTGCTGGGATTGCAGGCGTGAGTCACTGCGCCCGGCCTGCTTCAACTTTTCTATTACCCTTAAAGCAGTCAACATGATCCTTTAAAAACATAAATTAGTTCATGTTACTCCTCTGCTTAAAATCTTCAAATGGTTTTCCTGCATTTATGACAAAATCTGAACTCATCGCCATGGCTTATAGGGCCCCAGCTGATCTGTTTGCTTCCACCTCTTCAAATTCATCTCATACACCACCTACTGCAAACTAGCCACATTTCTTACCTTGCTCAAACAAGGTAAGTTTTAAAGGTAATTGGCAATTTGGGCCTTTGATAATTGCTATTAGCAAGGCTTTGAATGCTCTTCCCCGAGTTTCTCTTGTTGACTCCACATTTCCATAGGGGGCACGGTGAAACAGTTCCTTTCTCTGACTGAACGTCTTTGCCTGCCTAGTCTAAGTTCAACCACTTCTCTGATTCCTCTCTATCATCATCTCACACTGATTTATTTTCTTCACAGAAATTTTTTATCTTCTGAAATTATCTGATTTCTCTGTTTATTTGTATATTGCCTGTTTCTCCCATAAGAATTAAAGAAGTATGAGAGTATGAAACTTTCTACCCTGTTGATCCTGAATTTCTAGGGCCATATAAATACACTAAATACTTATATCTCATAAATATTCATTGAATGAAGAAATCCAGAACAAGATACTTTCCATATTTCAAAAACAAAATTAAACAAACTTACAAAAAAACGTTCTCAAGACAGACACCTAGGAATCACCTATTTAACATAAGATACAATCAAAAGGCTGTCCTCAAGAATAAAGCAAAAGATGAGTTTTCAATTTAAGATGAGCTCTGGACTGGACTAGACTAAAGCTGACAGCAGAGCACTGACCAAAAGTTTGTTGTCTCCCTGAAGACATGATCAGTGGCAAGAAAGAGTCAGAACTGAGTCATCAAGGAAATGTCAAGAAATCTTGGCAAATAAAACAGCTGCTGAAGCAGAAATGAATACAGAAACTTTATCACATATCAGTTTCTATGAAAACCCAGAAGGTAAATATTTAGGCTTTGCAGGCCATAAGGTCATTTTAACAACTATTCAACTCTGCCATTGTAACGCAAAAACATATATGGATGATACATAAACAAATGAGTAAGAACAGTAAATCATTATTTACAAATAATAAACATTATTTAGAAATAATAAATGATGCATATATACCAATAAATCATTATTTATGGACATTGAAATTTGAATTTTCTATAATTTTTAATGTTATTATTCTGAGATAATTTTAGATACACTGAAGCTGTAAGCAATAACACAAAGAGATTCCCACACACACATTACTTTTACTTCCCCAATGGTAACAACTTGTAAAACACAGTATATATAACAAGCAGGATACAGATTAATGCATCCAACATACAGAATATCTCCTTCACCACAATGAACCCTCCTTTTGCCCTATTATAGCCGCACCTACTTCCCTTCCCTAAATTTAACCTCTACCGACCATTAATCTTTTCTCCTTTTCTATAATTTTGTCATTTCAAGAATGTTATATAGATGGAATCATACAATCTTTTGAGATTGGCTCTTTTCACTCAGCATAATTTTTTGGAAATGTATCCAAATTTTTGCATGTATCAATAGTTTGTTTCTCTTTGTTGTTCAGTAGTATTACATGGTAGGGATGTACCACATTTTGTTTAACCATTCATTGATTGATTGATTGATTTTATTTTATTTTTTTTGAGACAAAGTCTTGCTCTGTCACCTCAGCTAGAGTGCAGTGGCACAGTCTTGGCTCACTGCAACCTCAGCCTCCTGGGTTCAAGTGATTCTCCTGCCTCAGCCTCCCAAGTAGCTGGGATTATAGGTGCCCACCACCATGCCCAGCTAATTTTTGTATTTTTAGTAGAGATGGGGTTTCACCATCTTGGCCAGGCTGGTCTCAAACTTCTGACCTCACAATCCACCCCCCCCTCAGCCTCCCAAAGTGCTGGCATTACAGGCATAAGCCACTGCGCCTGGCTTAACCATTCATTTATTAAAGGATATTTGGGTTACTTCCAGGTTTTGGCAATTAGGAATAAAGCACTATGAATACTCATGCTTATTTTTGTTTCTAATTTTATTTCTATGGAATAAATGTCTACTAGCGCAATTCTGGGTAATTTGGTGGTTGTACGCTGAATTTTTAAAGAAACTCTTTTTCCAAACTAGCTGTATCATTTTATATTCCCACCTGTAATGTATCAGTGATCCAATTTTTCTGCATCCTTGAAAAGATTTAGTATTATCAGAAATTTTTATTTTAGTCCCTCTGATAGGTGTGTAGTAACATTTCATTATTGTTTTTATTTGTATTTTCCTAATGACTAATGATGTTGAACATTTTCCATGTGTGTAAGTTACATAAGATAATATAGCCTCTTCAATGAAATGTTTATTCATTTATTTTGCCTGTTTTTAATTGCATTTTTGTTGTCTTTTATTGTTGAATTCTCAAAGTTCTCTGGATATTTTAAGTGCTGATCCTTTGTCAGATAGGTGGTTTTTAAATATTTTCTCTTTATCTGTAGATTGTCTTTTTATTCTTTTAACATGGTCTTCTGTAGAGCAAAAGTATTAAAATTTTGATGAAGTCCAATTTATTAATTTTTTTCTTTTATGCATAGCAATTTTAGTGTCACCTAAGAATTATTGGCCTATCGTAGATCTAGATTAGTTTCTCCTGTTTTTTCTAAAAATATTTTTTATTCTCTTTAATAGTTTTAGATTCATATTTAAGTCTATTATCCATTTTGAGTTAAGTTTTGTATAAGGTGGGAGGTTAAAGTTGAATTTCTATTTTTTTTGCCTATGGTGTCTAATTGCTCCAGCAACATTTGTTTAAAAGGCAATGCTCCCTCCATTTAATTGCATATATACTACTGTAAAAAATCAGTTGAGCATAATTGTGTGGTCTATTTCTGGGTTTTCTACTTTATTCTGTTGATCTATGTGTCCATCTTTCTGCCAATATCACAGAGTCTTGATTACTATAACCACATAGAAAGTCTTGAACTGTTGTATACCAACTACTCCTTTGTTATTCTTCTTTTAAAAAATTGTTTTAGCTATTAAAGTTCTTTTGCTTCCCACACAAACTTTAGAGTAATTTTGTCTATATCTACAAAACACTTGCTGAGATTTCAGTAGGGATTACATTAAACCTTTTTATCAATTTAGGGGGAACTGACATGTGTACTACATTTAGTCTTCTAATCCTAGAACATAGTATATCTCTCCATTTATTTAGTTTCTTTCATTAATATTTTGTAGTATCTAGCACACAAGTCTTGAACATGTTTTGTTAAATTTACATCTAAGCATTTCTTTATTGAATTACTGTAAATGTTACTGTAAATGGTATTTTTAATTTGGTGTCCACACATTTATTGCTAGTATGTAGAAATACAATTTTTTAATATATTTTTTGTATCCTGAAATTTTGATGAACTTACTTATTAGTTCTAAGATGTTTTCCGATACATTTATTGGGATTTCTATGGAGAGGTGGCATCTGAAAATAATGCAGTTTTCTTTCTTTCTTTCGAATCTGTATGCCTTTTATTTCTTTTTCATGCTTTATTGCATTGGCTAAAATTTCCAGTACTATGTTCAACTATGAGGGGTAAAAGTGGATATTTCTGCTTTGTTTCTGAAAGAAACAATTATTTAAGAAAGAAAGCATTCAGTCTTTCACTTTAAGTATAGTATTGGCCAGGCATGGTGACTCACGCCTGTAATCCCAGGACTTTGGGAGGCTGAGGTGGACAGATCACGAGGTCAGGAGATTGAGACCATCCTGCCTAGCATGGTGAAACCCTGTCTCTACTAAAAACACAAAAATTAGCTTGGCATGGTGGCACATGCCTGTAATCCCAGCTACTCAGGAGGCTGAGGCAGGAGAATCGCTTGAACCAGGGAGCTGGAGGTTGCAGTGAGTCTAGATTGTGCCACTGCACTCCAGCCTGGTGACAGAGCTAGACTCCATCTCAAAAAGAAAAAAAAAAAAGAAGTATACTGTTATCTTTAGGAATTTGTTACATTACCAAGCAGAAGTTTCTTTGTATTCCTAGATTTCTGAGATTTTTTTTGAAAGATTTTTTTTCAAATTCTCTTCCTGCATCAATTGATATGATCATGTAATTTTTCTCCTTAATCTGATAATATGGTGAATTATATTGATTGATTTTCATATATTGAACCGGGATTGTAGCTCTAAAATGAATCCCTCTTAGTCATGTTGTACAACTTCTTTTATGCATTGATGAATTCTATTTTCTAATATTTTGTTAAGGGTTTTTATGTCTATATTCATTAGGAATATTATCGTACAATTTTCTGTCATTTCCTTCCTTCTTGGTTTGGGTTTAATTTGGTCTTTTTATTCTAGACTTTTGACACTGGAGCTTAGATTATTGGTCTGATTTTTTTTTCTTACCTAATTTATTGTTACAAATTTTCCTCTCAGAACAGTGAGAAGATAAATTTCTGTTGTTTTAGGCCATCAAGTTTGTGATAATCTGTTATGACAGGCTTAGAAAACTAATGCATAGGTATCAAAGCCTCCAACCATAGTTGTGTGTTTATTTCTTTTTTAAGTTCTGTCAGTTTTTGCTTCAAATATTTTGCAGCTTGTTGTTTGGTGAATACACATTGAAGATTGCAATGCAGCTATGTCTCACAAATTTAGTTTGTTGTATTTTAATTTTCAATCAATACAACTTTTAAAATTTCCCTTGAAACATTCTTTTTAACCCATAAATTATTTTGAAGTGTGTTATGTAGCATCCAAGCATATAAAAAGGGTGTAGTTGGGAGGAGCTGGGGCTGAAGCTATACCATTCACTACTGTATGGAAATACTTCAGCAAAACACTGGGGGTTGTGCTGCAGTATTGATGTTGACAGATGTCTGTGTGGTGCCAACATGGGAAAGCTACCTGAGATATAAACCCTATAGACAGTCAGTTTATTTTAATATCTGATGTAACTCCTTATCAGAGGCTGTATAGTTACATATAATTTTAATCCTTTTAAACTTAAAGAGGTTTGTTTTATGCCCAGAAAATATATGTTATATGTTATATGGTATATGTTCTGTGGGTGCTTGAAAAGAATATGTATTCTGGTGTTGCTGGATATAATGTTCTATTAATGTTGATTAGATCTTATTGATTTGATGATGATGTCAGTTCTTCTATGTCCTTGCCAATAGTTTTTGTCTACTCGTTCTATCAGTTGCTGATGTAGGAGTTGTAATGGGTTAAATGATATTATCACCTTGAAGTTGTGAATGTGACCTTATTTGTAAAAAATGTCTTTGCAGATATAATTAAGTTAAAGATCTCAAGATGAGATCATCTTGAATTTAGGATAAGCCCTAAATTCAATAACAGATGTCTTTATAAAAGAAAGAGAGATATTTGAGACACTGAAAGCTATGTGAAGATAAGGGCAGATATTACGGTGGTGTGGCTACAAGCAAAGGAATGCCAAGAATTGCCGGCAGCCACCAGAAGCTAGAAGAGAGGCAAGGAAGAGATTCTCTCTTAGAGCCTCAAGAAGGAATCAACTCTTACAGCACCTTGACTTTAGGCTTCTGGGCTCCAGAACTGGGGAAGATAAATTTCTGTTGCTTTAGGCCACCAAATTTGTGATAATTTGTTATGGCAGGCTTAGGAAACTAATACAAGGGCGTTGAAGCAATTGTATATTTATTTATTCTTTAAGTTCTATCAATTTTTGCTTCATATATTTTGCAGCTTGTTTTTTGGTGAATACACATTTAAGATTGTAATGTAGCTGATTTTAGTTAGTATACCATTCCTGCTTTCTCCTTATTCATATTTACATGATATATAACTAGCGACTCAACTATATTATTATATTTTAAGGGTTTTTTGTAGACAAGTTTTTTTAATACACTGCACAACTGTCTTCACCTTTTAATTGGTGCACATAGATCATTTACATTTAATGTAATCATTGATATGTTGGGACTTAGGTCTGCCATTTTATTTGTTAATTTTCTTTGTTTAATGTTTGTACTTCATGTCTCTGTTTTATTTTTCAAGTCTTTGTTGGCAAGGTTAGAAGTTAGGCTACTGTTTTCTCTATGGTGTTTGGCTTGAGTATAGCAGTTATTGTCTAAAAGTTTTCATTTTTCTAGTCTGTCCTTTTCCTACGTTTTACCTAGAAAGAGTAGGCTATTGTGTTGGTGGTTGTTTTTGTCTGTGCCATTAACATTTCTGGGTTCCTACCTTCTTCCACTCTAATTATGGAATATACAAAGTAAAAAGAAATCCCAAAGAACCTACCATGGTGTTATGTCTTGGGTCCTGAGGTCCTTTTTCTGCCTTTTTCTCTCCATCTTTCAAGGTCTTCTTATGTTTGTTTTTTATGTAATATTTTTAGACACACTTAATGGGAAGAATATTTAAAAGTTCATCTACACCATCTCCCTAGAAGTAGAAGACTCATAATTCCATATAATTTTTATTTGTCATAAAATAATACTATTCTTCTTTTATTTTTTTCAATCATTTAAATCTGTAAAACCCTTCTTAGCAGTCAGGCCATATAAAAATGTGCGGTGGGCTGGATTTGGCTTATGATATACAGTTTCCGAACCCTTGATGCAGATTGAGATTTCTGAACTGCAGCTCTCTTTGCTGGTCACAACAGTCTGCCTTAAAAAGGGGAGGTGAGCTAATGTAGACAGTGGGAACTAAAAAATAGGTTTTATTTTTCTCTAAAAGCTGAGAACTTGGAAAGAAGAGCAAATACTGGTTAGAGAATGCATGAGAATAATCACATTAAAAATATTAAAAGTATTCAGCATTATTAGAGATTTCATGGGGCCCTTTAGATGTAATTTTTTTTAAAAAAAACAGTAAATCATAAAATGAGCATTATAAATTTCAACAAAAGTTTTCATTTTTCTCATTATGACTACTTCTATGTTTATATGTGAAATGTCCATTACTTCATACAAAATTTTGAGTGATTTCCTTTCTTTGCTTATGACTCAATCATATATCTAAACTACTTGTTGGGTAATCCAAATCTTCAAAGTAAGTACATAAATGTAATTTCCCCTTAAATATAGACATTAATTGCATTAAAGAAGTAGAAGAACACATTCAAATAAATCACAGTCCAAATAGTGAATATGTAAAACTACATCATAGAAAGAAATGGTAGCATGAAAACTAATAACTGTTAAAACAAAAAATGAAAAAAATAAAACCTATAAGTTGAAGACTATCCAACAAAATAACATCTCCACAAACCCAAGATAAAATTGACTATCGAGAATGAATTCAGAGAAAATCCTACAATGGAAAAGTCATACAGCTGCAGAACGTTTCCAGTGAAGACTGGGCAGGGGTGAGGCAGGGGAAGATAATGTTGAACTCATATGGCAAATGAACAAACTGCCACATCCTATTGTTCAGCTGAGCCAGCCTGAAAATTCATGCAAAGTGCATAGTTAGTATACATAATTTTATTCGAAAGCTTTCTTCCTTGAATTGCTATTAAATTTTAAATAAACTGAGACATGAGCATTTACTAAAGTCATTATGATTCCATCAGCCATGGCATAACAGATCTGTACCCTTCATGCCAGACGCTCTCTGGCACTGAATTCTATCCAAAGATTTTTTCCTATCTTTTTATTTATTTAGTTTGCAAGTCTTCAGTAAGAAACACTCAGTGTCATCTGAAAGGACACATATTGCAAGAAACTAATTTCCTCCCTTACTGGAGCTACGTGATGTGTGACTTCCCATCGAGTACAATTGCCAACAAGGCACAGGTGTGCACCACATGAGGAGGTGAAAATGTAATTATAGGAAGAGAGATGTTGGGATTTTGTCCCTGTATCCATAATTCCATAATGTAATAAACCCCAAATGAATGTCTGTTTTTTTTCCTATAGTCAACATCAAGTGTGGGAAGCAGAAAACCCCATAACCTTGTCATATCCAGATTCATAACTACTGTAATTGGATGTACAACTAAGAAGAAAACTCCTCCTTTCATTCACTGATCCTTTAATTTCCTATAGAAAGTTATCCTTCAAATTCCATTTCTTCCAATATTCTCATGCTACTTTAGTTGAATAGGTAAAGCCTTACATCAAATCATTTCATTTTTTTTAACTTAAAATGAGCCAGCCATTTAACATTATATTCTTTAAAAGGTAGCTCAGAAAAAATAATAAAGGTAGTTGTGAAAACAAAGCTTTCCCTTGTTTTCAGTGATAAAAATGTTGTTTTAATTGGAAATGCTTATAAATTTAACTGAATAAAAGGAAAACATTCATAAATTGAATTATGCAGCAAAGCACCAAATTATTACATCAGAGTCAAATATTGTACGTTGAAGATTTACTGATTTCAACTCAGACGAATAGAGAAAAACATATTCAGTGTTATCCAATGTAGCATTGTTTGCACTAGTATGAGTCTGGAAACAATCTAAATATCAATTAATAGGGGACCAATTAAATAAGCTATGGTATATCCATATGTTGCATTTATAGTAAAAGAGTAAGCAAGATCTTTATGTACTAATACGAAATAATGACCTCTAATATGTATGACTATAATATTCTACCATTCGTTTTTAAAAAACTAAGAAAGTTACGTACTTGCTTATATCTGTTTAGAATATTTTTAAAAGGATAAAAATAAAGGGATAACTTCGGATTCTTTTTCTTTTTTCGAGACAGAGTCTCACACTGTCACCCCGGCTGGAGTGCAGTGGTGCAATATCAGCTCACTGCAACCTCCACCTCCTAGGTTCAAGCAATTATGCTGCCTCAGCCTCCCAAGTAGCTGGGATTACAGGTGCCTGCCACCATGCCCAACTAATTTTTTTGTATTTTTAGTAGAGATGGGGTTTCACTATGTTGGCCAGGCTGGTCTCGAACTCCTGACCTCGTGATCTGCTCGCCTCAGCCTCCCAAAGTGCTGGGATTACAGGCATGAGCCACTGTCCCTGGCCAACTTTGGATTCTTGTATGGAAAACAATCAGGTGGCTGAGAAACATTGGTTTGGGCTAAACTGTTACTGTCTGCCATTTTAGAGTTTTTGAACTTTTGAGCCACGTAAATGATTATCCATACAAAAATATATTAAATTTTAAATTTAAAAATTTTAGAAATAGCTATTGAATTGCTAGTATGTTAAAATGTGATGTGATCAACAACTCTATTGCACTCCATAGATAGATAATCACTAATTTGGGGCTGAATGCATAATGCATCATACCAATTAAAATCTCATGAGATAAACATGATCAGATTCAGTTAACGCAGATGAGCCCCTAACACTGAAGTCTACTCAACAGAACTGATTTTACTTATGAAAAGACTAGGCATAGAGAGATGCATTATGATTTGGGGAACATGATATGTCAACACACAACCAAATTTACTCTTCAACTCTTAAGTCATCCTTTCTAAGTTTTCTCCATTTATAAGACACAAGAAAGACTATCTGAGGAGAGGCTCTTATTGGCGAGTTTAAACAGTAATACAAGTAAATTCATATAATTTAATGCAGCTATTCTATCTAGGTTCAGCGAACTAAAGGAAGATAACACAAGGAAAGTTTCATTTTTGCAGGAAGAAAAATTTTGGAACCATCTTTTGTCATCCCTTTGTCAACTTAATACAAGAAATGAATACTCAAAGTGCCTGGTTACTGAATTATTAAACATCTCAGAAGGAATGATTTAAATAAAGGTGATGAGCTTTTTTTTTTTTTTTTAGACAGAGTCTCACTCTGTCGCCCAGGCTGGAGTGCAATGGCACTATTGTGGCTCAGTGCAACCTCCACCTCTCAGGTTCAAGCGATTCCCCTGCCCCAGCCTACGGAGTAGCTGGGACTACAGGAGCCTGCCACCATGCCCGGCTAATTTTTGTATTTTTAGTAGAGATGGGGTCTCACCATATTGTTCAAGCTGGTCTCAAATTCCTGACCTCAAATGATCCACCTGCCTAGGCCTCCCAAAGCACTGGGATTACAGGCGTGAGCCACATGGCCTGGGCAGAGATTAGTAGCCTTAAAGAAAACCTTGTTTAATTTTAAAATGTGAATAAGTCTGGCCGGGTGCGGTGGCTCACGCCTGTAATCCCACCACTTTGGGAGGCTGAGGCAGGTGGATCACAAGGTCAGAAGATTGAGACCATCCTGGCTAACACGTGAAATCCCGTCTCTACTAAAAATACAAAAAATTAGCCGCATGTGGTGGCAGGCGCCTATAGTCCCAGCTGCTCGGGAGGCTGAGGCAGGAGAATGGCATGAACCCGCCACTGCACTCCAGCCTGGGCAACAGAGCGAGACTCCATCTCAAAAAATAAATAAATAAATAAATAAATAAATAAATAAAAATAAAAACATTTGAATAATACTAAGTCTGAGCAAAAGAAGTAGAAAGAGATTTTTTAAAATATAGGCAAGGACCCATTTATACCACAGAATTAAGAAATTCAAAGGATCTCTGATTATAAATCCCTGGTTGAATATTGCTTGTATTGTTAAAGACTGCAATGATCTAGAAGTATTTCGCTTCTTAGAAAATATTCCATTTAGTTGGTACCAAATAAAAGCCAAATGAAAAAAAGTCAGTAATGACAAAGAGATATAGAAGTCTAGCATACAGTAATTAAATAATAAATATGCCCATAGAGTGAGACTAAGTTTAGCTGCCCTCTTTATATTTAATTCATTCTTGAGTATGCCCCTCTCCCAGGTATTTCCTTTTTCATTAGAGCTTGTTGGGGTAGGAACTACTTTAAGTTGAGATTTTACAATGATTCATAAGCATATACATTAAGTCTAAGGGAAAGAATGCCAGTTTCACATGGCAATATTTTTTTAAGTACTGGCAAGTAAGCAATAAAAAGGAGCTTGCTTTTGGCAAAATTATTCTAAGTAGCCAAAAAGAAGACAGAGAGGTGAGAGTGACTGCAGGACAACTAAAATTTTAATGGTGGAAATACATCTTTTAATTTAATATGGTCCTTAGATATTTTGAAAATGCATCTTCTTTCTCAGAAAAAAAATGGCCCAGAGAGAAAAATTAGATGATGGAATCAGTAGTAAACATAAGTTTATATGGGTATGAGTAGATACGATAAAAATTTAGAAACAAGTATTATTGCCAAAGTTTAAAAAAGTTCAGTAATTAGAAACACTGTTTCTAAATTACCCAAGGTTATTTTAGAGATCCAAAAATACTTCTCCCTTACACTAGAGTAGTTATTATAAAAATAAAACAAATTTTTCTCAAGAAAGATGTTGTTAAACATATTGCCAAACATTGAATAAAAGCAAATAGCCACACTAATCCTATCTATAGTCTCCTCCTAGTGCACAGAATTTTTAAGTTCTGGAAAAATCAAACGAAAAGCAAGAGAAATATTTAAAATATACAGAAAATGATATAAAAAGCAAAGCAACTTTGATCCATTATAAGAGAAAACTTATATTCAAATTTTAATTTTGATAAAACCAAAAAAATAGCAAAGGAAATATCATAGACATAATACATTCTGATTCTGAAAACACTTTATTTGTGTCTCATACTCAAAAATTAATTTAAATTGGCCTGGCGTGGTGGCTCACGCCTGTAATCCCAGCACTTTGGGAGGTCGAGGCGGGCGAATCATGAGATCAGGAGATCAAGACCATCCTGGCTAACACAGTGAAACCCTGTCTCTACTGAAAATACCAAAAATTAGTGGAGCGTGATGGTATGGGCCTGTAGTCCCAGCTACTCAGGAGGCTGAGGCAGGAGAATCACTTGAACCCGGGAGGCGGAGGTTGCAGTGAGCCAAGATCGTGCTGTTGCACTCCAGCCTGGGCACAGAGCGAGACTCCATCTCAAAAAAAGATTAATTTAAATTGGCTTCTATAAAAATACAGTTCTATAGAATAAAAACCATTTTCAAGGCTGCAAACAAAATAATAATAATAATAATAATAATAATAGGGTTCAATGGGGGAAGTGATTATAAGGACTGAAAATAAATGTCTCATTTCCCACCATCAGTAATGGTTTGGAAGAAAGATCATGAAATTTTCAGTTTACATAAAATTGGGTGGTATTGCAAATTTGAACAAGCATGTAGAAGCTAGACAAATGGATCTGAGTGAAAGGAAATATGGGCATGGAACAAAATTAGTTTCAGTTTAGGAACATTGAAGTTAATATTGTACATTATTGGAAATGTAAATCATCGGGGGAAATATAGGAAAGAAATGTCACGTTGAACGGCTGGAATTAGATAACATTTTGAAATAATAGCAAGATGTGCCTAATCAGACCTAGCTATCATTTCAAAATCAAAGTCCTGAGTGTTTGGAGAATATACCTTTTCAATCGAAAGTATTTGTGCATACTGACTCTTGTTTGTCAAACTAAAGGAAAACGTAAAATCATGACATACCATTTTTTTGTGTCTCAGATGTCATAAAATTGAATTGCCCCTGTATACATATGCCTACTTTATAAGCCACTATATTTATTTAATTGCATTTTATCTCTGAACATAAGTGTTATAATATCAAAAGGAAGAGCTGTAGGAATAAAGGAAAGTTGGAGAGGAAGGGAGGAAAAAAGAAAAAGGTGGGAAAAAGAAATCTTTTTCTTTTTTTTTTTTTTAGACAGTCACTTTGTCACCCAGGCTGGAGTGCAGTGGCGCGATCTCGGCTCACTGCAAGCTCCGCCTCCCAGGTTCAGGACATTCTCCTGTCTCAGCCTCTCCAGTAGCTGGGACTACAGGCGCCTGCCACCACGCCCCGGCTAATTTTTTGTATTTTTAGTAGAGACAGGGTTTCGCTGTAGCCAGGATGGTCTCCATCTCCTGACCTTGTGATCCGCCCGCCTCAGCCTAAAAAATATCTTTTTCAAAAGGACCATTTGGATGATGAAATGACCTAAAAATGACCAATTACCTGAATGTTTCCCTTTATCTTCTACTTTCACAAACACCTGAAAGTAATATCGCACAGATCAGCCAGGAAAGTCTCATTTAGAATCTCCCACACAAGTTTTCATGACCCATACAAATAATTACGTTCTTCACAATGTCAAATGAGTAAAATCAAGATGAGAAGAAGAGATAGGACATGGTTGAGTATATCCTATATTGCAGACAGGTTACATATGTTATCAAAGTTAATTGTCATGACAATACTAAAAGTATATCATTTTAAGAAGGTTGCTGAAAAAGAAAGAGAAGAAATTAGGCCAAGGTCAGAGAACTTGCAGGTCACAGAAAATTAATTAAAAGCCAAATCTGTCTGACTCCAAACTTTTCAACTTTTCTACCTGTTCCACAAACTGTATTAAGCACCATAAAATAGAAAATGCATTCAGCTCTATCACTGAGCCAGCAGTTAAATGAAATACAGGAAGAAGAATAAAAGGGACAAACAAGAGGAAGAGAAAAAAGAGAAGGAGGAGGAAAAAAAGAAGCCATCATGGACCTTGCCCACTGTTATTTAAAATCCTGTTGAGGAATGAGAAAACTAACGTTTAAATGTATGATTTGAAACTATAAAGTCTCCAAGATTTCATAGAATAAATTTCAGTAGAAATTCTGACAGGGAAGGTTTCTGGAGAAGGAAATCTTCAGTGTGGGTAAGACTTGGGAAGGAAAATCAGAGAGGGAAGAAATCCAAGAGAGAAAGCAGCACAAGTTTTAGAAGGAAATGATGGGCAGCACGGAGGAAAGACCATCAGTTCCAGATGTTTTCCAGAAACTCACATCCTCTCATATCTCTAAATGATGTTCATGTTTTATACTTTAACCAGCTTAATTTTCCTAATTTTTTTCTGCTTATTGACTAGACTTTGAAATTCACAGGGGTATGCAGTATTTAACTTTTGAAATAAAATCATGGCTCATAATCTAAAATCATTCAAGTGAGGCTGAATATTCCATTTGACCAATTATTCCTAAACAGCTGACGTTATTTGTCAAATTATAAATTCCCATTCTTAAATTCATCCTGATTGAGTGATGGTCTCTCTTTTGTGATGATACTTCTTTGTATTAAATGGCTATATTATTTACTACCTCAACCAAAATTCTGCATGGGACCTATCACCAGGAGCTAGTTTCTCCTGGGATTTATGGTAAAAGAACTGTTAACTTTTCTAAACATTACTTTAGCAAGGTCACAATCCATTCATATTTTATGCCCAAACAATAGGTACATTGTTGAAGATTAGAAATGAATAGCTTAGTTCAGCACCAGTAATAAGGCAAAGCTGTTACATAGACTCTTATCCATTAATATTAGTTATCATTGCTCTCCAAAGGACTACATTCAACTTTTTGGTAAATCAGTTTCATCTTCCACTTTTTTGTCTTCCTCTGGGAGACAGACAACATCCATTTATTAAGGTATAAATTATCAGAATGGGCCAATGAGTACAAGTGTGAAACTGTGTAAGCTAAAATAATTGTCAGCATTTTTGTAAATCCCAGGGACCCAGCTTGGTCTCTCATTTTTTATTCTTCCTTGAAGACCCATGAATTACAGGTGAGGCAATCTCACTGTCAATGAATGTTCCTAGTCTCAGCACACATGAGATTGTGATGAAACTGAGATTCTTAGTCCTCAAAACTCTGCCTTTTACTCATTTAGTCAGTCACTCAACTAATATTTACTTAGCACTTAAAAAAATCAGGTGATATTCTGGGCACGGGAGAAACAGCAGTACACAAAGTCCCTGCCCTAAAGAAGCTTACATTCAACTGGAAGGAAACCAACAATAAATATACAATTAAATGTATAATATGTCAAATAAGTGCTGTAGAGGAAATCTAAGCAAAGAGACTTGGCAGGGAATACCCGAAACAACTAGAGGGAGAAGTTGCCACTTTACATAGGATGATCAGATGGTTGCAAAAGGTTCTATTTAACACACCAGAGGAAACTGAGGTTCATTCTGAGTGTAGAGAAATAGTATGGATACAGAGACAACATGGAAATACTGAGATCATGCCTCAGTAGAAAGGTCACTAATGCGGTATTAAGGAACTCTAAACTGGTAGCTATTCAATCCCTGAACCCTAAAGGCTTAACTGAAGTGTTAGGAAGTCTCAGTTTCTAAACTGTTACAATAGTTCAATTAGACATATGGAAGTCAGAATCATACCAGAATGAAGACATTTAGCAATAATTGGAATATCTGAGAGACAGAAGACCTGGAACTAAACATGGTTCTGGAAGTTAAAACAGAAGTTAGATTACATGATTCCCAAAGGAAAGCAAATTTAGACCTTGTGATTAACCTTATGGTCCTGACACTGTATCACAGGAGCTTTTGTGACTTGGCTCCAGGTTGTCAGAAGTAATGAGATTACATGATCTTTCTATTAATGACAAATCCACAATGAGTGAAAGTGTATAATGGGGAGGCTGATAGATGGCAAGTTATAAGACATCTGAATAGGGACATAGGACCCCCCCAAATTTGTATCATAACTTGGGCCCTGAATTTCTCAGATAAATATTTGATACACATACCAAGTGTCCATGTATCAGTAAATAGATTAGGAAGGGAGAAATTACAAGATAGACTGTGAAATGGAAATGTAGGTTAAATCATGGCATAATAATGTACAGACAGGAAGAGAACAACAAGTCTTCATATAATCTTTCTTTCCAGGTGTCAAGAATGACAACACGAATAATATATAACTTTTGGGAAAATGTTAGTATGTTCACATTATACTTCTTCCTACTTTCCTACAGTCATTTAATTCATATACATTTTATATACTCTGAGAATTCTTAAGGTAATTGCCTATATTCTTTATCTGCCTTAAACAAACAAACAAAAAGAAAAAAGAAAAAAATTTCCCTTAGCTACCGAAATCAAGGGAGACAGTTCCTTTGTTCCTGCTGATTGATTTGATTAATTTTTTTTTAGACGATTTAATTTGTTTTTTGAGACAGGATCTTGCTTTGTCACCCAGGCTGGAGTCCAATGGCAAGATAATAGCTCTCTGAAGCCTCTGTCTCCTGAGCTCAAGTGACCTTCAGCCTTCTGAATAGCTAGGTCTACAGACATGCACCAACACACCTGGCTAATTTTTAAATTATTTTTTGTAAAGACGGGGTCTTGCTATATGGCTCAGGCTCATCTCGAACTCCTGGCCTTAAGTGATCCTCCCACCTCAGGCACACAGGTATTCTCATGGATTTATAAAAGATTGCTTTATATAGTATAATTACAAAACATGGTCTATTTTCATAGAAAGAATACAGGTTTGTGTACACATCAGCATTGCAACATTTAATTAATTTAAAGTGTAACCTTTTGGATGAGTAGACCACAGATTGCTACACAAAATATAAGCCATTTTGACTAAAAATAATATATTGTTTAATAAGGACTCCTTCAAAATGTAATTGTGATATAAAACTTTGGCCATGTTTAAGTTTCAGTAATAGTTACAACATTTGGGGGTTTGCTTGACTAAATTTTAGCCATTGAAGCAGTCATTCATGTATATCCTTCAACTTCCACTAGGGAAAGCAAGCCACCGAGAGGCCGTGGCAATGCTTCAAACCACAATGAGTCAAGGCAATTTTTTATTTTATTTGGCCAGTGCTCCAGGTTATTGTAATTTAATGAATAGTAATCCTATTTAAAAATATGTTGCAGGCAGCAAGGTGCCTGCTGGGAGAAAGCGGCTATGCATGAACAGATCAATATGCATTGTGTGCTTTCAACCATTCAATAATCGATTCACCCTTGTTATGAGAAAATAAATGCCAAAGTCCGCAAAGTTAATTTCTGAAGAAAGCATTTACAAGGCGACCAGATTATTAAAAGTTTCCGTGGGTTATCTTCTGTCTGATTATTTGTTCCTGAAATCTCTGTGCTGCATCTTCACAATATCCCATTCAGAAACTGTAAAAGATCCTAACGGTAAATTCCAGCAGGAAGACTGGCTACATTTCCTTACTATCACCAAAGTGCTGAAAGCTTATTTGGACTAAAGCATTTTACAGATTCAACTCTTTTTTCACTCTCTAGTCTTACTTTTAAATATACCAGATGCATTTAATAAGCTATCAAATAAGGATTTCAGGAGGCTTAACTGTAAGATGTCAGATCTTCTACTTCATGTGTTATTCAGTAATTTTCAATTTCTCAAATTTGTGCATTAAAAGAAGATAACATATTCTTTAGACTAGTCAGAATCTTAGAAAGTCTTAGTTATATGTTATGGGCTTTCTACATTTCCCTGTTACCATAGAAATGGTTTTATGAAGGACTAAATCTGTGCAGCATAATCGCAAACATTAAATTGGCATATAAAAGCATTCCAGCCTAGCATCTCTACTGTCTATGTTAATGGTTTTGCTGCTTTTATAGCAGTATCTTACCAGGCTGCAATTCATTCAGGGAGCCTTAAACACTATCTTTCATTGAACTGGATTTCAGAGGAGTGTCTTATGCATTGTGCACCGTTTTTCTGTTAGCTAGCTAAGCTCTCAGTGCATCATATTGCCACATCAATGAGTTTTGTGGATTAGAAATCAAACCAGAGAACTATACACATCAGAGCACCAAATGTAAATGCATGACTCTTACTCATTTGACTTCAATTAGTAAGAGAATGTGAGTGGTAAACGAGATTCATTTTCTTGGATCCCAATCACATTGCCATTTAACAGAAATTGATTAAAAGTTCACCTCAGTGAGTAAATACACTTGCTCATCTAAGTTACTAAACTTAACTTTCTCAAATCTTCTCTCTTAGAAGGTTACTACATAAATTTAAATAGCATAGAACTTATAAATAAAGATGAGTTTAGGGTTTCACCTGATTAATAACAAACCCACTCTGCTGTTAAAACAGTCCAAAACAACTCAAGCTAGTCATCTAGGCAGCTTTAGGAAAGTAATATTTTGGCACTTGTTCATTTGCTGTAAAGTTCAATCGGGATTCCCAACCCTTCTATTTTAATGGCTCAAAACTTTGATTTTAACTCCCTCTAGATTAAGAAAGCAGATGTTCTATTCTGCTATCTACCCAAACTGAAGTTAATTAAATTCTTTCTTGTAACTAAAACTAGCAAGAATCTAAAATTAACAGCTACTTTAATTCTTTTGTGTGTCATCTTTTACTGCAATCTGCTTGTAGAATAGGCATTGTTCAGCAAATTTTTACCTGATTGTGGAGAACTAGTTTTCTCTGAGCTGATGTCAGTGGTGCTACTTTAACGCTTACAAAGGGCAAGTCACTTTCGTAATCCTCAAAGGAGACACTAAATTCATCTCAACCTAACTAGGCAAAGAGAGTGCCCAGTGCCATTTGTCAAAATAATCAAGTGATGACTGTTTTCCTCACACTTTGGATATAAAGCAAGGTCAAGAAAAATCAGACCTAGTGATTATTTGTTGATTTTGCAGCCTAGCATCTACCCCGCTTCCTGTGATAATGATGATTCTACTCTCATTCTATTTTTCTATTTTAATCTAGTAAAACTGAACCCATCTCCAGGTATGAAATGCATAATTTATGCTTAGCCAATCAGAATTTTGAACTGCTCAGTCACAGGATTGGTTCAGGAAGGTCACAAGATCCACATTAGACCAATTACGGCAAAAGGTCTAAAATCTAAAATTCAGGTTTCCCCTTCCCCCTAAAATTGGTTTTGTGATGCGAATAATTTGGTACTCCTGGAGAAATGAGGCCAACACAGTAGAATGCAGAGCTAAGAGATGAGAGAAAGTTGAATTCTGATGACAGTTTTACAGCCCATGAATCCAGTTGTACTGTAGGACCTTTCAATAAGGTGAACCAAATTGGCCCACATTTTCGTTCATGTGTAATGGACAAAACATTTGGCTTCACAATTATAAGACAAACAGTTCTTGAAATTCATTCTGGTAAAGATAGGAACATTAACCATCAGATGCAAAACAGTACAACGTGGTGCAAGAAACAGAATTAAAATACTGCTGTATTCACTTTTTAAAAA